>NC_143140.1:2530000-3155000 GCF_059928025.1 Delphinapterus leucas
TATTTGTCACATCCTTTTGAATCTTTAAAAGGTTCTTTCTGTTTTAAATTTTAGAATATTCCATAATCTTCACCTACTTTTCATAAGGTGTTATCTGTTATGTTTATTCGATCTTGTGCTTCTCCTGGTTAAGACTTCTTTCTTTCCTTTTTTTTTTCTCGTGGCCCTGCCTCATGTCTTGCAGGATCTTAGTTCCCTGACATGGGATTGGACCCCAGGGTCCCAGCAGTGAAAGTGCCATGTTCTAAACACTGGACCACCAGGGAAGTCCCAGGATTTCAGTTTTAAATGACTTTTTTCCCACTCTAATTCATTCCTGGGATCAGTTTCATGTTTGGACATTAAAGCAACCTTGCATTGCCAGAATAAAGCTACTTTGATTTTGATATATGATTGTTTTACATACCATGGATACAGTTTGTGCTTCTCTTTACACATTGTGCATGCATGTTCAAAGGAGAAACTGGCCTGTGATTCTATTTTTGTAATATCATTTATAGATTATTTTTAAGATTCTATACTTTATTTTTTATTTATTTATTTTTGGCTGCATTGGGTCTTCATTGCTGCATGCATGCTTTCTCTAGGTTTGGCGAGCGGGGGTCTATTCTTTGTTGCAGTGAGCAGGTTTCTCATTGCAGCCTTCTGACCGCATGGGCTTCTGACACCATTCATCGGTCCTACTTCAGTTCCTTACCCCTTCCCTTCTGACCCTGGGCGGTGAAATCCTCTTTCTGCAGCTGGCCTGCGGCAGAAAGTCAATGAGGCAAGTGTAGGCTTGGAGTATCCAAGGAGCAGAAAGGATGTCAGCGTGTGAAAAACAGAGCGAGCAAATTGGAGAGGAGAAGGAAACACTCAGAGAGGAAATAGAGGCCCAGATTTCTAGGTCTGTGGAGGCACTCTTAGGACTTTGCATTTTCTGTGAAGAAGCCACTGAAGAAATTTGAGTGACATGATCTGACTTATGTTTTAACAAGATCTCTCTGGATGCCACGTTGATTAGAGATTGTAGGAGAGCAAGGACAAGCCCCAGAAGACCAACAGTTGATTCAAAGAAGTGATTACTCAAACCTGGTCCCTCTCCTCAATGAGGACGCAGAGCAGGAATCGGCAAATAATGACCACAAATCAAATCACGCTCTCAGCCTGGATGTGTGGGACTGTGAGCTAATAACGGTTCTCACGTTCAGAAAGCTTGTTGAAGAAGAAAGAGGAGGAGAAGCTACAGAAACTGTATATGGCCCACAAAGCCTAAGATATTTACAATCCAGAAGATGCTTTCCAACACCTGATGTAAAGCATGTGGCTGGTAGGAGGTCCTCAACCAAATTTGGAAGAGGAATACATGAGTCAGTTCGTTCCTGAAAACACTGTAAAGTGATAGGGGTCAAGAAACATTTACCCGTTCACCCTTAACCTTCACAAATGATGCCAGTTCCGTTGAGCTATTGAAAAATACATTCTGGCTTTCAAAAAAGTAACCCAGAGGGCATTTTCTCACATAGGCAAGGTCATAAACAACTGTCAAGTGAAGTTGAAATAGCAACAAATCAAATAATAACAAAAACATTTTTACAGAATTTTAAATCTTACAAAGCATTTTCATGTTCATTATCTAATTTAATCCCCAAATCAACGTCATGAGATAGTTATTATTTCCCCATTAGAAATGACCACATATTAAATCCTTAGTGATTGCTCAAGAAAAGCTGAAATCTTGAGTGTTACATCCATTAATGCCATGGTTGGGTGTTTTCCCATGGGAACACTGGATGCTAAAATCCACAGGGATTTTCAGCTCAAGATGGCAGACTAGGAAATATAATTACTTTCTGTTCCGCCTGAAACCATATCTAAATAAAACTGTAGAAATACCAAAATTAATCAACCAATAAAAGCCAAGATATTTTGGAAGTCATCAACCACAGAAAGATTTCAACACATATCGAGAAGGCAAACAATGAAATGGAGGAGCCGTGAATAAAATAATGAAGAAAAAAAGGCTGAACCTAAGTAAGGTCTGCACAAAGCCACTCAGCATTTGCTGAGCTCTGGTTATACTAAAGGGCAGAGGAAAGAAGAGGGGCTGGAAACAAGGAGACAAAACGTCATTTTAGGAAAAACAGTTCATTTAATGAGCTCCAGGGAACACTCAGCCTGCTGCCATACTAACTCATGAATTACAATGGATTGTTGGTAAGCAAGACAAGAAAACAGGGAAGAAACAAAAGAAACAAAAATCAAGACATTGTTTCTAACTGAACTCTTCTCAAATGAGATCGAGGAATTATGGTTCAATGCCACAGCTGTAAATCATTTCTGCTCTTGGAGAGGTTACAAAGGGCTTATAATATTTCCCTTTTGTTCAGACAGAATTTAGGTCTGAGCAAAAGCTTTTGTGTCCTCCAACCCCAACATTTATTGGGGATGGAAGCCCAGATTTGCTGGGACATACCATAAAAAGAATCTCATGAGCAGAGGGTCAAACTGATTTTGGAATATATGAATTATGTCCAGTGTGAGTTTCAATAGGTTTTAAAATATATACATACATACACACATATATATATATATACATTTTTACTGATCTATATGATTTTGGGTTCTGAAACTTCTACATGTCACATGCGTGATACATAACAGACAATGTCAGCCCCAGGAGGGAGAAAACACTCCAATGAAGCAAGCCAAAGAAACAAGTTTTAAGCAAGGTCAAGTGATGTGTAGACCAGGATTGTTCAATTCCTACCTGTCATGCTGAAGCTTCCAGCTCCTGAATAACAACACATGCTTCCCTTGTCCTAGACAGCCAAGAGTATGTCTCCTCTCTTGGGCATAAGAATCTCTAGAGTTACATATCTGTAGTAAGAGTGGACCCAGCTGGCATACTCACAATGACCAAATTGTGTCGATCGTACTTTATACCAATACATCGCCCCACGCTGAAGTTGCAATAAATGATATATTTGCTTTTAGACATGAATGAGACGCCTTACTGGATATACTCCAGGAAGGCCAGAGAAGCTGGCTTCTAATCCATACGGAACAATTCACTGGTGAATTTCTTTCACGATAGCCCATGATTTATCTAGAATATCATCTTGACATATCTGGATCCTTCAAACTAGACAAAGGGAAAATACGGGCTTCAAGCCTCAATTAGAAATATGGAATGGTGCCATGCTGACAACTGGTGGTCCCTGACCTGTATCTTCTGAGATTAGAACACACTGTGGTGGATGACCAATTCATGCATTGAACAAAAGAAGACCTCCTACAGGGCAGTGTAGCTGTTCGTTACAGGTATGGCACTTAGGGCTAAGTACCATAAGGACTACAAGAGAAAAAGAAAAACAAGTAACACATGAAGCATATACGATAAGGAGGCACCACAGTCCAGAGCACGAGCTCTGGAATCACACAGGCTTGGATCGAATCCCAGCTAAGCCACTACCATCTATATACCCTGAAGGACAGGCCAAGGTTTAAATGTTGTTTTACCAGATTTCAAAAAAGAAGTGAAGAAAGAACCTATCTGCCAGGAAGGGACATCGTGGGGTGCAGTATCCTGTGGGGTCAGGGCTCTGCATCTCCTGCTCAGAAACCTTGGCCACCTGGCTCATTGTGATGCTGGCAGCTGAGCAGCCCTGGAGAAGGCAATCCTGTCTCCAGGTCTCGCAGAGAAGCTGGGGAGGTCTCCGGACGAGGTGGCCCACACCCTGGTAAGCTCTGGCTGCCTCCTGCCCTCAGGTCTGAGCAGGCTCTGGCCTCTGGGCCCCGTGGTAGGGAAGGCCTGGCCGATACATACACAGGGCTGAGGGGCCTGCAGAGCCAGTCCCCAGGCAGGGTGAGCTCTGGAGGAGGCTTCCACAGTCCCCAGCAGTCTCCGCATGGTGGCCCATCTGGCGCCAAACACCTGCCACCCACAGCGAGAAGTCCCAGCCACTAGAAAGTCCAGAAGGGGCCCCGCCCTTTGCCTTTGGGCCTGGGTTAAGCCACCAGCTGGGCTTGCACGTGACCCCTGCCTCACCCCCTGCCCCGCCCGCCCTTTCTCTGTGACACGTACAATGGATATGTCATAAAGCCAGGCTGAGCCAGTGCTACAAATTCAGAGGAGATAGAATCCAGGAAGAAGCTCTCCCACTTTCACTCTCTGCTCTCAGATCAGGAAGGCAGTACCTCTAATATGGAAGCTATGGACACCACACCTCCTTCCCAGGCTGTCCTCTACCATTCTGCTCATGTTTTCCCCAGCACCCCATTGACGGCTCTGGCGGGTATCGGGGCTTCAGCAGGCAGCACGTCTGACCCCGAACCTATGGACACCACACCTCCTTCACACGCTGTCATCTTCCACTCTGCTCCTGTTTTCTCCAGCACCGCATTTACGGGTTTGGGGGGCATCGGTGCTTCAGCAGGAATCACGTCAGACCACGAACCTATGGACACCACACCTCCTTCACATGCTGTCATCTTCCATTCTGCTCCTGTTTTCCCAAGCACCCCAGTTTCGGCTTTGGCGGGCATCGGTGCTTCAGCAGGGAGCACGTCAGACCCCGAACCTATGGAAACCACACCTCCTTCGCACGCTGTCATCTTCCATTCTGCTCCTGTTTTCCCCAGCACCCCATTTACGGCCCTGGCGGGCATCGGTGATTCCGCAGTCAGCACGTCTGACCCCGAACCTATGGACACCACACCTCCTTCCCAGGCTGTCATCTTCTATTCTGCTCCTGTTTAATCCAGCACCCCATTTTCGGCTTTGGTGGGCATCGGTGCCTCAGCAGTCAGCAACTCAGACCCCGAACCTATGGACACCACACCTCCTTCCCAGGCTGTCATCTTCCATTCTGCTCCTCTTTACCCCAGCACACCATTTACCGCTTAGGCCGGCACTGGTGCTTCAGCAGGCAGCACGTCTAACACCAAAGCTATGGACACCACACCTCCTTCCCAGGCTGTCATTTTCCAGTCTGCCCTGTCTCCAAGTAGAACCACTACCCATTTCACACTCCTGTTCCCAGTTCTGGGAACACACCACCCAGTGGTAGCAATGCCTCAGCCCATGCCTCGGCTCATTTACCTGCAACGTGAGCCAACAGATAGACCAACACTTCAAAGTTATGACAGAAAATTGAGTAAGTTATATGCTTGGAATTTCATTTATTATTATTAACAAGCACAACTGTAGTGCTTAGACTATAACAAGTACTATTCTAAGGGCTTACCAAATATTAACTCACTTATTCCTCATAATGGCAACCCTAGTGGTAGGGAATATTCATAATGTTCACTTTTTGGGGGGAAACTGAGGCTCAGAGACGTTGAATAGCTTGCCTAATGCCACACAGTTAGTAGGTGGCAAAACCCGGGATTAAAACCAGACCATCTAGACTTTCATCACTTTGCTGTGTCACCTTATTATAAGTTGTGGTTAGGGAAGGGACTAAATTGACAAGACTCTGAACTAAAAGGAGAAGGGAGAAATGAGAAAATGAGTGATCCTAGAAACTAGAGAAGGTTTAGGCTCAGAAATTTCTGGTGATGAGACCCAGAAGAACAAGAACTTGGTTGGAATGTTAACTTGGGGTAGTATCTGAATCCACTGAGAAATGGTGTTGTTTCCTGTAAAATTTAGAAAGGTCAGTTGGATGAAGATTAACGAAGACAAAAGTAGAAAGGAAAAGAAAAAGGTGCCTTAAGTGAGACATAACCGCTCCCCTCTACGTACCCACAGGCTGTGTCCTGTGGGAAAGGATGGAGCTCTCTCTACCGGGTTGGTCACCAGGCTGAACAAGGAGAAACATGGCAACCATTGTACTGGTTTTGATGATCCCTCAAAACCAAGGCTTCAGTTTCCAAGAACGACCTACGGTAGCATAACTAGTGTGTGTCACACATGCCACTAAGTGTGTTTCCAGTCACACATTTTAATTGGAGAAATACTTCCTATGAGGTAGGCATTAGTTCGCTATGGCTGCTGTAACAAATTACTACAAATGTGCTTGCTTCTAACAAAACACACTTATTTTCTTATGGTTCTGGAAGACAGAGGTCCAAAACCAGTTTCCCTGGGCTGAAACCAGGAGTCAACAGGGCCATCCATCCTCCTTCTAGAGGCTCTAAGCGAGAATCTCTTTGCTCGCCAGCATTCCTTCACTTCTGGCCACATCAATCCAACCCCAACTTCATCATCACATTCTCTTTGGGGTAAAAATTCCCTCTGCCTCTCTCTTACGAGAACACCAGTGGTTATATTTGGGCCCGTCCAGGTAGTCCAGGAGAATCTTCCCATCTGAGAACCATTACTTTCATCCCACTGGCAAAGTGCCTTCTGCCATTTAAGGTGACATTCACAGGTTCTGGAGAGTAGGATGTGGACATTTGGCGGCAATGGTATTATTCGGTCTACTACAAGGTAGATACTATTATCTTTCTCAGATGTAGGAAATGACGTTTAGGGAAGTAGTCTGTCTCAGGTCTACAATTTCCAGAGTAGAGACTTACATTCTGCCACTGACACTTTAGGACACACCCTAAACAACTTTAATCTGTGTCCTTAACTACTGCGTAATCCTTGGTTAAGAGTGACACTTAGGGATCAAGACCCAATTGAATAGAACACAAGTACTGTCTCCTCTTTCACTATGTTTGCCTGGTGTACTGATGAACCTTGCCCAGAGCAGAAGAGTTCAGAAAAGTGTTATGCAGGTGTACGAAGAGAAAGCATTTACTGTTTGATGTGCACGGAGGAACGGAAGGCTTTTTCAAATAAAATAAAATAAAATATGCCACCAAATAGTCAATTGTCACAACAGAGGTAACCCCGTGGGAGTCATGAGGAGACTAAAATTATCTCCAATTGTGCAGGGCAGAAAAGTTTCAATGAAGGCAGGTGTAGTTCAGCCAAGGCCTACAGCACAGAAGTAGGAATTTGGGTATGTACGAATGGGAAAAAAGACATTTGAGGCATGGGAAATAGTTTAATGCAGAATGGACGAGAAATATGCATTAGACCTTTTCTAAAACAACTGGCTTATTAACTTAGTAAATCGATTTAGTCAGTCAAACTAGCTTTAGCTGATTACTTATCCAGGGGATAGCTGTTGAGAGTAATTTTTGTCACAGAACAGTAAATAAAATGGTTGAACTATAGCTTTAGGCTTGCTAAGTGAAATAGATTGCTCTAGATGATTTTCAAGTGACTTACTTGGTAGTACTCACGAAATTGGGGGTTAACAATTGCTTAAGAAAACAAAGAGAATTGATTTTAAATAAAGTAGCTACTGTGTAAACTATCTGTTCAGTAGCTCATGTTAAACGGATGTTTATAATCCCCATTGGACAACCAACTACATTTTTGCAAATGGCAATGTGAATTGCTGTTGCATAAACTATAGCAATGACCACCTATGTAATTTGTTGTCCAAACCAGAAATCTTCTAACAATACTGGTGTCCTAATAAAAATAAGCACGAAGGGAACACAGAGTGGGTGTCTCCCGTGTGCCTGTGCATGCATCTATATCTCACTGAACCCTCATAACAGCCCCCAAGAGAGGGACTCTGGGCGTCCCCATGCTGCTTGTGGAGAAACAGGCACAGGAAGGTTCAATAGTCTATCTACCTAATATCGCACAGAGGGTGGCAGAGCCCGTTTTTAAACCACCTGCCTCCAATACCAGGTGCCAGGAGCCAGACTCAGCCTACAGCTCTCTTCTGCTCGCCTGGAGGTGAAACAATGTGTCATGATTAGTCAAATCCCGTCTTCACTCATCAAGGTAGGTTGAACACCTGCCCGTCCTCCAAGTAGCATGTAGCATAAGCAATAAGATGTTTGTCCCGTGATCGTCCAGGAACTTGGAATCAGCTGTGCCTGGTTAGGCTGAGCTGGTTTAGAGTGGAGAGGACCACCGATCTTCCACCTGGGCAAGTGCCTTTTGACCTCCTGCCATCAGAGGGCCGAAATCTCCAGCCTGAGAATGTGCTGAGCCCTGTAGCCTAGTTATGCCAGCTCAGAACAATGATGAGCACACCTTTTTCCAGTCACCTTTCCTCATGCTCCCCATGCCTCATACTGCCCTGCTTCTTTATTCTTTATCCCACAGATACCCAAAGCCCCTGGCCTTTGGGGAGGCGGATTTGAGACCTATTGTCACGTCACGTCCTCGCTTGGCTGCCCTGTGAATAAACCTCCTCTTTGCTGCAAACTTCAGCATTTCAGTGTTTTGGCTTGTTGCGCCTCAGACAGAATGGTTGGGAGCAGTGGTACAGGTCCCTTGCCTGTGAAGGATGCTGGTTCCTAGTAGTCACGTTGCGGATGTTTTCTCCTCTCGGGGTTGGGGAGGGGCAGACATCCTGCTCTTCCGGAAAGGGAGAAACACAGGTGCCAAACCCTTGCCCTCAGTGTCACCGTCACCTAGGAGCTTGTTAGAAGCACAGAATCCAGGCCCCACCCAGAACTACTGAATACCAGCCTGCATTTAACAAGATCCACAAGAGAGGCATACCCATATTAAAGTTGGAGAGGCACCAAGCTGTCATCGTCTTCTCCACGGCTAATGAAAACAAAGCAAAGATTCATCCCGAGCCGACCCTGCCTCAGTCAGCTGGATATCACATGAGCTCATTTAATCCTCCCCAGAACCTGCAAATGAGACTGAGGGTCAGAGTGGCCTAGCACCCAAGGTTCCATAAAAGAACATGACCAAGGCTCACTGGAGCCCAGACTTCCAAAAAAGAAGGCCCCTGAGCACAGCATGGCACCACCGCAGCCCAAACCGTGGGCCTGGAGGGTAGGCCAGGCTCCCCACGCAGAGTTCACACCATTTGACAGATGCCCACAGCAGACCACAAGGCAATATGAGAAGTAAGTTCTGATTGTGGAATCTCTGAATTTTGAGATTTAAAGAAAAAACTCTGTTCTTGGGGATGGTTAAAACAGTTCTACCAAGGAGTAAAGAGAGGGCATCTCAAGGCCCCTTCTGGACTTAGAATTTAATGCCTACTTATTGAGAAATGCTCCGTGCATTTGCTCAGCCCTACGTCGAGATGAAGTTCTCTGTGCCCTAGAAGCTTAGGTTCTAAAAAGGCCACAGAAATGGGTGAGACCTCAAAAATGCCAGAACAATGCAACGGCCTTAATCAGACTGTCTTTGCTTTGCCTTGCTTACAAGTCACTGACTTTAAACTGAATATGGTGTCATGTCTTTACGTTTCTTGAAGCTTTTTTATTACAAAAGATCATATAAAGATTTTCTTCCATGGTAAAACTTTTATATTGTATTTCTCTTAAACTGGAGTGTGGTACATTTACCCTCCATCAGATGATTGCTTACAACTCACCTTGCTTTATTAAGAATACCGCTAGAGGCTTCTATGTCCCTACTAACAAAAATACATTTTCAGGCCCATTCAAACCAGTGAAAATCCAAGATTTCAGAGCACAAGGTAATGAAAATTCTCTCTATCCGCGTCTTTTACTACTTTTAGCCTGTTAACAGTCCCTAAGTGTGTCAGATGAAAGGTACTGTCGCGGGAATTGACATCTTTAACAGCATTCCATACAGGTAAGTCTTGATTGTTCCAATTTCTCAGAAAGTTGAACACATTTACTCCCTCTATGACATCTCTAGGGTGTGTGGAAGAAATAAAAAAGAGGCCTGTACAATGTATTTCTCAAAACATACACACAAAGAGTTTGCACATACAAACAGGGAAACCTTATAAATAATGTATGGGGAGCAAAGTATTGTCGGTAACGGAACTACTCATTTCGAAAGACAACACTGTCACCAAGTGTCCCCTCACCAAAACTGACTGGGAATGTTTAGGGGCCACCAAACCAGAGGTGGAGATTTTTAGGCACATTCTTGCCAGAAAAGAGAGCCTAGGGCATAAACCACTCAACTTGTTGGCACGAATGCCAGGGCAACCCAAGCAAGTGGATATAGAAGCCTACGTAATGCTTGGAAGTAGGAAGCTTTGGGGGACTACACCTGGGCTGGTACTGGCCTCCCTCCCCAAAGGGACAAGGAGAGCAGAAACCTGGATGGAGTCAAGAGAGAGCAAAAAGAAAGGCAAGGCTGGGTATGGAGCAACGTTTGGATCCAGGAGCATGTGTCTCAGAACTGCTGGGGCTCTGCAGACCAGCTGCATCCCCATTCTCCTTGACCCTCATTGGTATAATGAACTCAGGGTGGGCGCATCCCGGCTGCCAAGTCACTTCCACCCGTCCATGGAGTTGACGGTTACTTGCTCACAGTGAACCAACCGCTCTGGACCTAACAGCTACTGCAGGGGGCGGTAGTGGAGAACAAGGTGACGACAAGGACCAGATGCGAAGGAGGAAGAGACATTCAGCGGACCGACTGGGTGGACTGATGGTGTGGCGTTAAGTCTGCAGAGCTAAAGGGGCCAGATGTAGAAAAGGGAAGGGGAACCATGAGGATATGGTCAAGCCCCTTCGTATAGATATTTCATCCGTATGTTGTATGCAAGTTCCATTCAATTTGCTCTGAGTGAAGAAGAGAGAACAAAATTATCCTTTCAACCATGTCAGTGACTTTATTTACCATCTCATTTGATGAGCTCATAGCCCAGGGTCAGAGGGAAATGGGAGCTGTGAGTCTGCCATCTCTCAGGAAGTCTCAGGCCTCAGAGGCCCCTCATAGCCAAACTACCTCACCTTTTGCACCTTTCAAGCAACGTTATTCCTAAGTGCGAGTCACCCTCTTCATCAGGTTCTCCAAGAAACAGCAGTCTCTCCCAATGACAGAGGAAAGATGGGCTACTTTGGCTTTCTGAGGCACAATATGTAGTTCTCCAAAATGGTACCTGCCTGGGGGATTTTTCAAGAAAATTAAGCATCCGTGGTGATTTGTTTGTCTTCACATAACGTATGACCCAGATGTGCTGAGAAATAAGAAAAGGACGAACGAATCAAGGGCAGCTGATCCAAGGAGGCAAGGGGCAACTTCCACAGCCTACGTGGAAAGCTAGAGGAAGGGAACATCCAGCTGGTGGGAGCTGAAGACAGGGGCCAGTCCTCCTTGGGCTCGGGATGCCACCGCCTCTTCCTACATCTTCACGCTCTCCTTCTCTGTTGGCCCCTCCCAGCCATATTAAAGTGCCACAAGGAAATGCTCTCCTCCATTCCATTTTCCTGTCCTCCTATCCACCCCTCCCTTCTTTCCCTTTGCCATCAATTTCTTGACTTGCCCCCCATTTCTCCCCTCCCATCTACACTGCGATCTGGTTTCTGCCCCACTACTCCCGTGAAACTGACCTCCTTGAAGCCCCCAATGATTTCTCTGTTGACAATCCAGGGGACTACTTCTCAATCCTTATCTTTGTGACCGCCAAGCCGAGTTAGACCTTAAACAACGTCTCTGTCTTGAAAATCTCTTCCATTGGCTTTTGCGCCACCTTTCCTTTTCTTTTCATGACACCGATCACAACCAGTGCTGCAGATTCCATCGAATTAAGGAATGCTGTTGCCTACATTTGTGAATGAGCTAAAGTGAGTACAGTACTGAAGTAGAGGACACCTAAAGTGAAACGTCTTCATGTACGTCCACGTGGCTGAGCAGCAAGTTAACCTTTCATACATGTGTTAAAGAAGAAGAGTTGGGTTTTATTTTATTTACTTTTCCCTGGACTGTGTTGAATGGCTATCGTCTACAAGTTCAGGCTACTTTTTGCTGAGGATTAATAATGCACTGGGAGAGCTGAGAGAAAACTGAATAATAGAGCTGTCTTTTTCTTGACCAGCTCACCTTAGTTTCCCAAACTCTAAGTCTTTCTCTAATTCTTTCCCCTTTTTATTGTAGTAAAATGAACATAACACAAAATTCACCATTTGGATCATTTTACAATTCACTGTACCATTCAGTGGAATTTACTACTGTCACAATGTTGTGCAACTATCACCACTGCCTAGCTGCAAAACATTTTCATCAACCAAGAGGAAACCTACACCCATTTTAAGGAGTCATTCCCAATTTCCCTCTCTTCCAAACCCCTGGCAACCACTAATGTATAATCTTTCCTGTGTGTATGGATTTGCCACTGCTGGACATTTCATATAAATGGAACCATACAATATGTAGCCTTTCATGCCTGACTTCTTTCACTTAGTTGCATCCATCATGTAGCATGTATCAGAAATCCACTCACTGTTACAGCTGAATCCTTCATACTGTTTGAATACAAAATTAAAAATACGTTGAGAGTGAAGCTCTGTTTTAATGGCACATCTATTAGGCCAATTCATTGAAAGAAGCTGAAGATGGAGATGTTGTTGTGAAATGATAATCGTTGAGAAGCCTCAGCCAATTGGATAATGAAAAGTTTGGGAAATGTTGCAAAAAATTAGCTGATTTATATTAAAAGCCTATTAAACAAGGATTCAGGAGATTGTCTTTTTCTTGCAGGTAACTTAAATGAGGCAGAAAGAAATAACTGCCCTTTAAAACACATTTTGAAAGGATTCTATTTATTCTTAATAGACGAATGGGAGGGAGTACAGGAAGTTCACATCCAATATGGACTCCCTGTCCAAACACTGTTTGTCGTTCTAGCCACCGCTATCGAATTATATTTCTTGAGAGTAAGGCAGCTCAATTCCTGCATATTACTTTCTAAACTTCATCCATCAAATCCATTAATACAGTATAAACAAGAGTTGTTCATGTTTAAGTGCAGTTCAAATATCAGGTATAAAGAACCCCCAGTAAGAAAAAGAATCCTATATCTCTTGCCAGAATGTGGTCAGCTCTGGGGTGCTCTGCTAGCTGAAAGACACATTCCTTATTAAGAGGATAGAGGCTGTTTAAGAGGGATGAGAGCCAAAAAAATTTAACTACATATATGTGTTAAGAACAGTGCTAGGTTATCTCATGTTCTATATCAGTCAAGGCTCACCATTTTACATACGTGAAAAGCAAAGTTAAAAGTGTATTCGTAGGGCTTCCCTGTTGGCACAGTGGTTAAGGATCCACCTGCCAGTGCACGGGACACACGTTTGAGCCCTGGTCCGGGAAGATCCCACATGCCACGGAGCAACTAAGACCATGTGCCACAACTACTGAGCCTGCGTGCTAGAGCCCGTGAACCACAACTACTGAAGCCCACACACCTAGACCCCGTGCTCAGCAACGAGAAGCCACCACAATGAGAATACCGCGTACTGCAACAGAGTAGCCCCCGCTCACTGCAACTAGAGAAAGCCTGCGCACAGCAACAAAGAGCCTAGGCAGCCAAAGATAAATAAATAAATACGTCTATTTTTAATAAAATGTGTTTTAGTAACTTACTAAAAGGCACGCAATCAGTAAACATGAGCAAGGATTCAATCCCAAATCTGTCACACTGAAGTTGAAGCTAATACTCGAGATTGATAAAAACAGCACTAATTTAAAACTTCAGAGGTATTTTTTACTTCATACTTTCACTAATGCTCTTTGGAGATAAATCATTTCATTTATATGGGCCTTAGTTTTTACAACTATAATAGTTGGAAGCTTGACTAGGTGATCTGTATGTAGTCTTCCAATTCTAAAATGTTCCACTAATTTGGATTCCTACAATAATTGCCCTTGCAATACATGCATGCTGCCACCAAGTAGCAGTAGAGACTACTAGTTCCTTTCTTATCCCTAGTGGGGGTGCATTTTGACAGCAGACTTATCCGTCAATAGTACAACCTGTTAGTACAACTATAACATAACAAAATAATCTGGTATTCTTTCCTGTAAAAGAGAAGCTTTACATTGTGTCTGTGAATCGTACCAGAATCACCTGTAGCTTTATAAATATAGAAGAAATCCTGAACCCATTGAATGAGAATCTTCAGAGACAGGACTTGGGCATCTGGAATTTTGGGCTCCCATCATTTGTATATTTTATTTCATTTTATTTTTGCCTATGTACAATATTTGTCACACCCTTTTGAATCTTTAAAAGGTTCTTTCTGTTTTAAATTTTAGAATATTCCATAATCTTCACCTACTTTTCATAAGGTGTTATCTGTTATGTTTATTCGATCTTGTGCTTCTCCTGGTTAAGACTTCTTTCTTTCCTTTTTTTTTTCTCATGGCCCTGCCTCATGTCTTGCAGGATCTTAGTTCCCTGACATGGGATTGGACCCCAGGGTCCCAGCAGTGAAAGCGCCATGTTCTAAACACTGGACCACCAGGGAAGTCCCAAGATTTCAGTTTTAAATGACTTTTTTCCCACTCTAATTCATTCCTGGGATCAGTTTCATGTTTGGACATTAAAGCAACCTTGCATTGCCAGAATAAAGCTACTTTGATTTTGATATATGATTGTTTTACATACCATGGATACAGTTTGTGCTTCTCTTTACACATTGTGCATGCATGTTCAAAGGAGAAACTGGCCTGTGATTCTATTCTTGTAATATCCTTTATAGATTATTTTTAAGATTCTATACTTTATTTTTTATTTATTTATTTTTGGCTGCATTGGGTCTTCATTGCTGCATGCATGCTTTCTCTAGTTTTGGCGAGCGGGGGTCTATTCTTTGTTGCAGTGAGTAGGCTTCTCATTGCAGCCTTCTGACCGCATGGGCTTCTGACACCATTCGTCGGCGCTACTTCAGTTCCTTACCCCTTCCCTTCTGACCCTGGGCGGTGAAATCCTCTTTCTGCAGCTGGCCTGCGGCAGAAAGTCAATGAGGCAAGAGTAGGCTTGGAGTATCCAAGGAGCAGAAAGGATGTCAGCGTGTGAAAAACAGAGCGAGCAAATTGGAGAGGAGAAGGAAACACTCAGAGAGGAAACAGAGGCCCAGATTTCTAGGTCTGTGGAGGCACTCTGAGGACTTTGCATTTTCTGTGAAGAAGCCACTGAAGAAATTTGAGTGACATGATCTGACTTATGTTTTAACTAGATCTCTCTGGATGTCACATTGATTAGAGATTGTAGGAGAGCAAGGACAAGCCCCAGAACACCAACAGTTGATTTAAAGAAGTGATTACTCAAACATGCTCCCCCTCTTCAATGAGGACGCAGAGCAGGAATCGGAAAATAATGGCCACAAATCAAATCAGGCTCTCAGCCTGGATCTGTGGGACTGTGAGCTAATAACGGTTCTCACGTTCAGAAAGCTTGTTGAAGAAGAAAGAGGAGAAGAAGCTACAGAAACTGTATATGGCCCACAAAGCCTAAGATATTTAAAATCCAGAAGATGCTTTCCAACACCTGATGTAAAGCATGTGGCTGGTAGGAGGTCCTCAACCAAATTTGGAAGAGGAATACATGAGTCAGTTCGTTCCTGAAAACACTGTAAAGTGATAGCGGTCAAGAAACATTTACCCGTTCACCCTTAACCTTCACAAATGTTGCCAGTTCCATTGAGCTATTGAAAAATACATTCTGGCTTTCAAAAAAGTAACGCAGAGGGCATTTTCTCACATAGGCAAGGTCATAAACAACTGTCAAGTGAAGTTGAAATAGCAACAAATCAAATAATAACAAAAACATTTTTACAGAATTTTAAATCTTACAAAGCATTTTCATGTTCATTATCTAATTTAATCCCCAAATCAACGTCATGAGATAGTTATTATTTCCCCATTAGAAATGACCACATATTAAATCCTTAGTGATTGCTCAAGAAAAGCTGAAATCTTGAGTGTTACATCCATTAATGCCATGGTTGGGTGTTTTCCCATGGGAACACTGGATGCTAAAATCCACAGGGATTTTCAGCTCAAGATGGCAGACTAGGAAATATATTTACTTTCTGTTCCTCCTGAAACCATATCTCAATAAAACTGTAGAAATACCAAAATTAATCAACCAATGAAAGCCAAGATATTTTGGAAGTCATCAACCACAGAAAGATTTCAACACATTTCGAGAAGGCAAACAATGAAATGGAGGAGCCGTGAATAAAATAATGAAGAAAAAAAGGCTGAACCTAAGTAAGGTCTGCACAAAGCCACTCAGCTTTTGCTGAGCTCTGGTTATAGTAAAGGGCAGAGGAAAGAAGAGGGGCTGAAAACAAGGAGACAAACGTCATTTTAGGAAAAACAGTTCATTTAATGAGCTCCAGGGAACACTCAGCCTGCTGCCATACTAACTCATGAATTACAATGGATAGTTGGTAAGCAAGACAAGAAAACAGGGAAGAAACAAAAGAAACAAAAATCAAGACATTGTTTCTAACTGAACTCTTCTCAAATGAGATCGAGGAATTATGGTTCAATGCCACAGCTGTAAATCATTTCTGCTCTTGGAGAGGTTACAAAGGGCTTATAATATTTCCCTTTTGTTCAGACAGAATTTAGGTCTGAGCAAAAGCTTTTGTGTCCTCCAACCCCAACATTTATTGGGGATGGAAGCCCAGATTTGCTGGGACATACCATAAAAAGAATCTCATGAGCAGAGGGTCAAACTGATTTTGGAATATATGAATTATGTCCAGTGTGAGTTTCAATAGGTTTTAAAATATATACATACATACATATATATATATATACATTTTTACTGATCTATATGATTTTGGGTTCTGATACTTCTACATGTCACATGCGTGATACATAACAGACAATGTCAGCCCCAGGAGGGAGAAAACACTCCAATGAAGCAAGCCAAAGAAACAAGTTTTAAGCAAGGTCAAGTGATGTGTAGACCAGGATTGTTCAATTCCTACCTGTCATGCTGAAGCTTCCAGCTCCTGAATAACAACACATGCTTCCCTTGTCCTAGACAGCCAAGAGTATGTCTCCTCTCTTGGGCATAAGAATCTCTAGAGTTACATATCTGTAGTAAGAGTGGACCCAGCTGGCATACTCACAATGACCAAATTGTGTTGATCGTACTTTATACCAATACATCGCCCCACGCTGAAGTTGCAATAAATGATATATTTGCTTTCTAGACATGAATGAGACGCCTTACTAGAAGGCCAGAGAAGCTGGCTTCTAATCCATATGGAACAATTCACTGGTGAATTTCTTTCACGATAGCCCATGATTTATCTAGAATATCATCTTGACATATCTGGATCCTTCAAACTAGACAAAGGGAAAATACGGGCTTCAAGCCTCAATTAGAAATATGGAATGGTGCCATGCTGACAACTGGTGGTCCCTGACCTGTATCTTCTCAGATTACAACACAGTGTGGTGGATGACCAATTCATGCATTGAACAAAAGAAGACCTCCTACAGGGCAGTGTAGCTGTTCGTTACAGGTATGGCACTTAGGGCTAAGTACCATAAGGACTACAAGAGAAAAAGAAAAACAAGTAACACATGAAGCATATACGATAAGGAGGCACCACAGTCCAGAGCACGAGCTCTGGAATCACACAGGCTTGGATCGAATCCCAGCTAAGCCACTACCATCTATATACCCTGAAGGACAGGCCAAGGTTTAATGTTGTTTTACCAGATTTCAAAAAAGAAGTGAAGAAAGAACCTATCTGCCGGGAAGGGACATCGTGGGGTGCAGTATCCAGTCGGATCAGGGCTCTGCATCTCCTGCTCAGAAACCTTGGCCACCTGGCTCATGGTGATGCTGGCAGCTGAGCAGCCCTGGAGAAGGCGATCCTGTCTCCAGGTCTCGCAGAGAAGCTGGGGAGGTCTCCGGACGAGGTGGCCCACACCCTGGTAAGCTCTGGCTGCCTCCTGCCCTCAGGTCTGAGCAGGCTCTGGCCTCTGGGCCCCGTGGTGGGGAAGTCCTGACCGATACATACACAGGGTTGAGGGGCCTGCAGAGCCAGTCCCCAGGCAGGGTGAGCTCTGTAGGAGGCTTCCACAGTCCCCAGCAGTCTCCGCATGGTGGCCCATCTGGCGCCAAACACCTGCCACCCACAGCGAGAAGTCCCAGCCACTAGAAAGTCCAGAAGGGGCCCCACCCTTTGCCTTTGGGCCTGGGTTAAGCCACCAGCTGGGCTTGCACGTGACCCCTGCCCCGCCCGCCCTTCCTCTGTGACACGTACAATGGATATGTCATAAAGCCAGGCTGAGCCAGTGCTATAAATTCAGAGGAGTTAGAATCTAGGGAGTAGTTCTCCCACTTTCACTCTCTGCTCTCAGATCAGGCTGGCAGTACCTCTAATATGGAAGCTATGGACACCACACCTCCTTCCCAGGCTGTCCTCTACCATTCTGCTCATGTTTTCCCCAGCACCCCATTGACGGCTTTGGCGGGTATCGGGGCTTCAGCAGGCAGCACGTCTGACCCCGAACCTATGGACACCACACCTCCTTCACATGCTGTTATCTTCCATTCTGCTCCTGTTTTCCCCAGCACCCCATTGACGGCTTTGGCGTGCATCGGTGCTTCAGCAGGCAGCACCTCAGACCCCGAAGCTATGGACACCACACCTCCTTCACACGCTGTCATCTTCCACTCTGCTCCTGTTTTCCCCAGCACCCCATTGACGGGTTTGGCGGGCATCGGTACTTCAGCAGGAATCACGTCAGACCCCGAACCTATGGACACCACACCTCCTTCACATGCTGTCATCTTCCATTCTGCTCCTGTTTTCCCAAGCACCCCAGTTTCGGCTTTGGCGGGCATCGGTGCTTCAGCAGGGAGCACGTCAGACCCCGAACCTATGGACACCACACCTCATTCACACGCTGTCATCTTCCATTCTGCTCCTGTTTTCCCCAGCACCCCATTTACGGCCCTGGCGGGCATCGGTGCTTCCGCAGTCAGCACGTCTGACCCCGAACCTATGGACACCACACCTCCTTCCCAGGCTGTCATCTTCTATTCTGCTCCTGTTTTCTCCAGCATGCCATTTTCGGCTTTGGTGGGCATCGGTGCCTCAGCAGTCAGCACCTCAGACCCCGAACCTATGGACACCACACCTCCTTCCCAGGCTGTCATCTTCCATCCTGCTCCTCTTTACCCCAGCACCCCATTTACCGCTTAGGCCGGCACTGGTGCTTCAGCAGGCAGCACCTCTAACACCAAAGCTATGGACAACACACCTCCTTCCCAGGCTGTCATTTTCCAGTCTGCCCTGTCTCCAAGTAGAACCACTACCCATTTCACACTGCTGTTCCCAGTTCTGGGAACACACCACCCAGTGGTAGCAATGCCTCAGCCCATGCCTCGACTCATTTACCTGCAACGTGAGCCAACAGATAGACCAACACTTCAAAGTTATGACAGAAAATTGAGTAAGTTATACGCTTGGAATTTCATTTATTATTATTAACAAGCACAACTGTAGTGCTTAGACTATAACAAGTACTATTCTAAGGGCTTACCAAATATTAACTCACTTATTCCTCATAATGGCAACCCTAGTGGTAGGGAATATTCATAGTGTTCACTTTTTGGGGGGAAACTGAGGCTCAGAGACGTTGAATAGCTTGCCTAATGCCACACAGTTAGTAGGTGGCAAAACCCGGGATTAAAACCAGACCATCTAGACTTTCATCACTTTGCTGTGTCACCTTATTATAAGTTGTGGTTAGGGAAGGGACTAAATTGACAAGAATCTGAACTAAAAGGAGAAAGGAGAAATGAGAAAATGAGTGATCCTAGAAACTAGAGAAGGTTTAGGCTCAGAAATTTCTGGTGATGAGACCCAGAAGAACAAGAACTTGGTTGGAATGTTAACTTGGGGTAGTATCTGAATCCACTGAGAAATGGTGTTGTTTCCTGTAAAATTTAGAAAGGTCAGTTGGATGAAGATTAACGAAGACAAAAGTAGAAAGGAAAAGAAAAAGGTGCCTTAAGTGAGACATAACCGCTCCCCTCTACGTACCCACAGGTTGTGTCCTGTGGGAAAGGATGGAGCTCTCTCTACCGGGTTGGTCACCAGGCTGAACAAGGAGAAACATGGCAACCATTGTACTGGTTTTGATGATCCCTCAAAACCAAGGCTTCAGTTTCCAAGAACGACCTACGGTAGCATAACTAGTGTGTGTCACACATGCCACTAAGTGTGTTTCCAGTCACACATTTTAATTGGAGAAATACTTCCTATGAGGTAGGCATTAGTTCCCTATGGCTGCTGTAACAAATTAATACAAATGTGCTTGCTTCTAACAAAACACACTTATTTTCTTATGGTTCTGGAAGACAGAGGTCCAAAACCAGTTTCCCTGGGCTGAAACCAGGAGTCAACAGGGCCATCCATCCTCCTTCTAGAGGCTCTAAGCGAGAATCTCTTTCCTCGCCAGCATTCCTTCACTTCTGGCCACATCAATCCAACCCCAACTTCATCATCACATTCTCTTTGGGGTAAAAATTCCCTCTGCCTCTCTCTTACGAGAACACCAGTGGTTATATTTGGGCCCGTCCAGGTAGTCCAGGAGAATCTTCCCACCTGAGAACCATTACTTTCATCCCACTGGCAAAGTGCCTTCTGCCATTTAAGGTGACATTCACAGGTTCTGGAGAGTAGGATGTGGATATTTGGGGGCAATGGTATTATTCGGTCTACTACAAGGTAGATACTATTATCTTTCTCAGATGTAGGAAGTGACGTTTAGGGAAATAGTCTGTCTCAGGTCTACAATTTCCAGAGTAGAGACTTACATTCTGCCACTGACACTTTAGGACACACCCTAAACAACTTTAATCTGTGTCCTTAACTACTGCGTAATCCTTGGTTAAGAGTCACACTTAGGTATCAAGACCCAATTGAATAGAACGCAAGTACTGTCTCCTCTTTCACTATGTTTGCCTGGTGTACTGATGTATCTTGCCCAGAGCAGAAGAGTTCAGAAAAGTGTTATGCAGGTGTACGAAGAGAAAGCATTTACTGTTTGATGTGCACGGAGGAACGGAAGGCTTTTTCAAATAAAATAAAATAAAATATGCCACCAAATAGTCAATTGTCACAACAGAGGTAACCCCGTGGGAGTCATGAGGAGACTAAAATTATCTCCAATTGTGCAGGGCAGAAAAGTTTCAATGAAGGCAGGTGTAGTTCAGCCAAGGCCTACAGCACAGAAGTAGGAATTTGGGTATGTACGAATGGGAAAAAAGACATTTGAGGCATGGGAAATAGTTTAATGCAGAATGGACGAGAAATATGCATTAGACCTTTTCTAAAACAACTGGCTTATTAACTCAGTAAATCGATTTAGTCAGTCAAACTAGCTTTAGCTGATTACTTATCCAGGAGATAGCTGTTGAGAGTAATTTTTGTCACAGAACAGTAAATAAAATGGTTGAACTATAGCTTTAGGCTTGCTAAGTGAAATAGATTGCTCTAGATGATTTTCAAGTGACTTACTTGGTAGTACTCACGAAATTGGGGGTTAACAATTGCTTAAGAAAACAAAGAGAATTGATTTTAAATAAAGTAGCTACTGTGTAAACTATCTGTTCAGTAGCTCATGTTAAACGGATGTTTATAATCCCCATTGGACAACCAACTACATTTTTGCAAATGGCAATGTGAATTGCTGTTGCATAAACTATAGCAATGACCACCTATGTAATTTGTTGTCCAAACCAGAAATCTTCTAACAATACTGGTGTCCTAATAAAAATAAGCACGAAGGGAACACACAGTGGGTGTCTCCCGTGTGCCTGTGCATGCATCTATATCTCACTGAACCCTCATAACAGCCCCCAAGAGAGGGACTCTGGGCGTCCCCATGCTGCTTGTGGAGAAACAGGCACAGGAAGGTTCAATAGTCTATCTACCTAATATCACACAGAGGGTGGCAGAGCCCGTTTTTAAACCACCTGCCTCCAATACCAGGTGCCAGGAGCCAGACTCAGCCTACAGCTCTCTTCTGCTCGCCTGGAGGTGAAACAATGTGTCATGATTAGTCAAATCCCGTCTTCACTCATCAAGGTAGGTTGAACACCTGCCCGTCCTCCAAGTAGCATGTAGCATAAGCAATAAGATGTTTGTCCCGTGATCGTCCAGGAACTTGGAATCAGCTGTGCCTGGTTAGGCTGAGCTGGTTTAGAGTGGAGAGGACCACCGATCTTCCACCTGGGCAAGTGCCTTTTGACCTCCTGCCATCAGAGGGCCGAAATCTCCAGCCTGAGAATGTGCTGAGCCCTGTAGCCTAGTTACGCCAGCTCAGAACAATGATGAGCACACCTTTTTCCAGTCACCTTTCCTCATGCTCCCCATGCCTCATACTGCCCTGCTTCTTTATTCTTTATCCCACAGATACCCAAAGCCCCTTGCCTTTGGGGAGGCGGATTTGAGACCTATTGTCACGTCACGTCCTCGCTTGGCTGCCCTGTGAATAAACCTCCTCTTTGCTGCAAACCTCAGCATTTCAGTGTTTTGGCTTGCTGTGCCTCAGACAGAATGGTTGGGAGCAGTGGTACAGGTCCCTTGCCTGTGAGGGATGCTGGTTCCTAGTAGTCACGTTGCGGATGTTTTCTCCTCTCGGGGTGGGGGCGGGGCAGACATCCTGCTCTTCCGGAAAGGGAGAAACACAGGTGCCAAACCCTTGCCCTCAGCGTCACCGTCACCTAGGAGCTTGTTAGAAGCACAGAATCCAGGCCCCACCCAGAACTACTGAATACCAGCCTGCATTTAACAAGATCCACAAGAGAGGCATACCCATATTAAAGTTGGAGAGGCACCAAGCTGTCATCGTCTTCTCCACGGCTAATGAAAACGAAGCAAAGGTTCATCCCGAGCCGACTCTGCCTCAGTCACCTGGATATCACGTGAGCTCATTTAATCCTCCCCAGAACCTGCAAATGAGACTGAGGGTCAGAGTGGTCTAGCACCCAAGGTTCCATAAAAGAACATGACCAAGGCTCACTGGAGCCCAGACTTCCAAAAAAGAAGGCCCCTGAGCACAGCATGGCACCACCGCAGCCCAAACCGTGGGCCTGGAGGGTAGGCCAGGCTCCCCACGCAGAGTTCACACCATTCGACAGATGCCCACCGCAGACCGCAAGGCAATATGAGAAGTAAGTTCTGATTGTGGAATCTCTGAATTTTGAGATTTAAAGAAAAAAATCTGTTTTTGGGGGATGGTTAAAACAGTTCTACCAAGGAGTAAAGAGAGGGCATCTCAAGGCCCCTTCTGGACTTAGAATTTAATGCCTACTTATTGAGAAATGCTCCGTGCATTTGCTCAGCCCTACGTCGAGATGAAGTTCTCTGTGCCCTAGAAGCTTAGGTTCTAAAAAGGCCACAGAAATGGGTGAGACCTCAAAAATGCCAGAACAATGCAACGGCCTTAATCAGACTGTCTTTGCTTTGCCTTGCTTACAAGTCACTGACTTTAAACTGAATATGGTGTCATGTCTTTACGTTTCTTGAAGCTTTTTTTTTTACAAAAGATCATATAAAGATTTTCTTCCATGGTAAAACTTTTATATTATATTTCTCTTAAACTGGAGTGTGGTACATTTACCCTCCATCAGATGATTGCTTACAACTCACCTTGCTTTATTAAGAATACCGCTAGAGGCTTCTATGTCCCTACTAACAAAAACACATTTTCAGGCCCATTCAAACCAGTGAAAATCCAAGATTTCAGAGCACAAGATAATGAAAATTCTCTCTATCTGCTTCTTTTACTACTTTTAGCCTGTTAACAGTCCCTAAGTGTGTCAGATGAAAGGTACTGTCGCGGGAATTGACATCTTTAACAGCATTCCATACAGGTAAGTCTTGATTGTTCCAATTTCTCAGAAAGTTGGACACATTTACTGCCTCTATGACATCTCTAGGGTGTGTGGAAGAAATAAAAAAGAGGCCTGTACAATGTATTTCTCAAAATATACACACAAAGAGTTTGCACATACAAACAGGGAAACCTTATAAATAATGTATGGGGAGCAAAGTATTGTCGGTAACGGAACTACTCATTTCGAAAGACAACACTGTCACCAAGTGTCCCCTCACCAAAACTGACTGGGAATGTTTAGGGGCCACCAAACCAGAGGTGGAGATTTTTAGGCACATTCTTGCCAGAAAAGAGAGCCTAGGGCATAAACCACTCAACTTGTTGGCACGAATGCCAGGGCAACCCAAGCAAGTGGATATAGAAGCCTACGTAATGCTTGGAAGTAGGAAGCTTTGGGGGACTACACCTGGGCTGGTACTGGCCTCCCTCCCCAAAGGGACAAGGAGAGCAGAAACCTGGATGGAGTCAAGAGAGAGCAAAAAGAAAGGCAAGGCTGGGTATGGAGCAACGTTTGGATCCAGGAGCATGTGTCTCAGAACTGCTGGGGCTCTGCAGACCAGCTGCATCCCCATTCTCCTTGACCCTCATTGGTATAATGAACTCAGGGTGGGCGCATCCCGGCTGCCAAGTCACTTCCACCCGTCCAAGGAGTTGACGGTTACTTGCTCACAGTGAACCAACCGCTCTGGACCTAACAGCTACTGCAGGGGGCGGTAGTGGAGAACAAGGTGACGACAAGGACCAGATGCTAAGGAGGAAGAGACATTCAGCGGACCGACTGGGTGGACTGATGGTGTGGCGTTAAGTCTGCAGAGCTAAAGGGGCCAGATGTAGAAAAGGGAAGGGGAACCATGAGGATATGGTCAAGCCCCATCGTATAGATATTTCATCCGTATGTTGTATGCAAGTTCCATTCAATTTGCTCTGAGTGAAAAAGAGAGAACAAAATTATCCTTTCAACCATGTCAGTGACTTTATTTACCATCTCATTTGATGAGCTCATAGCCCAGGGTCAGAGGGAAATGGGAGCTGTGAGTCTGCCATCTCTCAGGAAGTCTCAGGCCTCAGAGGCCCCTCATAGCCAAACTACCTCACCTTTTGCACCTTTCAAGCAACGTTATTCCTAAGTGCGAGTCACCCTCTTCATCAGGTTCTCCAAGAAACAGCAGTCTCTCCCAATGACAGAGGAAAAATGGGCTACTTTGGCTTTCTGAGGCACAATATGTAGTTCTCCAAAATGGTACCTGCCTGGGGGATTTTTCAAGAAAATTAAGCATCAGTGGTGATTTGTTTGTCTTCACATAACGTATGACCCAGATGTGCTGAGAAATAAGAAAAGGACGAACGAATCAAGGGCAGCTGATCCAAGGAGGCAAGGGGCAACTTCCACAGCCTACGTGGAAAGCTAGAGGAAGGGAACATACAGCTGGTGGGAGCTGAGGACAAGGGCCAGTCCTCCTTGGGCTCGGGATGCCACCGCCTCTTCCTACATCTTCACGCTCTCCTTCTCTGTTGGCCCCTCCCAGCCATATTAAAGTGCCACAAGGAAATGCTCTCCTCCATTCCATTTTCCTGTCCTCCTATCCACCCCTCCCTTCTTTCCCTTTGCCATCAATTTCTTGACTTGCCCCCCATTTCTCCCCTCCCATCTACACTGTGATCTGGTTTCTGCCCCACTACTCCCGTGAAACTGACCTCCTTGAAGCCCCCAATGATTTCTCTGTTGACAGGTCCAGGGGACTACTTCTCAATCCTTATCTTTGTGACCGCCAAGCCGAGTTAGACCTTAAACAACGTCTCTGTCTTGAAAATCTCTTCCCTTGGCTTCTGCGCCACCTTTCCTTTTCTTTTCATGACACCGATCACAACCAGTGCTGCAGATTCCATCGAATTAAGGAATGCTGTTGCCTACACGTGTGAATGAGCTAAAGTGAGTACAGTACTGAAGTAGAGGACACCTAAAGTGAAACGTCTTCATGTACGTCCACGTGGCTGAGCAGCAAGTTAACCTTTCATACATGTGTTAAAGAAGAAGAGTTGGGTTTTATTTTATTTACTTTTCCCTGGACTGTGTTGAATGGCTATCATCTACAAGTTCAGGCTACTTTTTGCTGAGGATTAATAATGCACTGGGAGAGCTGAGAGAAACCTGAATAATAGAGCTGTCTTTTTCTTGACCAGTTCACCTTAGTTTCCCAAACTCTAAGTCTTTCTCTAATTCTTTCCCCTTTTTATTGTAGTAAAATGAACATAACACAAAATTCACCATTTGGATCATTTAACAATTCACTGTACCATTCAGTGGAATTTACTACTGTCACAATGTTTTGCAACTATCACCACTGCCTAGCTGCAAAACATTTTCATCAACCAAGAGGAAACCTACACCCATTTTAAGGAGTCATTCCCAATTTCCCTCTCTTCCAAACCCTTGGCAACCACTAATGTATAATCTTTTCTGTGTGTATGGATTTGCCACTGCTGGACATTTCATATAAATGGAACCATACAATATGTAGCCTTTCATGCCTGACTTCTTTCACTTAGTTGCGTCCATCATGTAGCATGTATCAGAAATCCACTCACTGTTATGGCTGAATCCTTCATACTGTTTGAATATAAAATTAAAAATACGTTGAGAGTGAAGCTCTGTTTTAATGGCACATCTATTAGGCCAATTCATTGAAAGAAGCTGAAGATGGAGATGTTGTTGTGAAATCATAATCGTTGATAAGCCTCAGCCAATTGGATAATGAAAAGTTTGGGAAATGTTGCAAAAAATTAGCTGATTTATATTAAAAGCCTATTAAACAAGGATTCAGGAGATTGTCTTTTTCTTGCAGGTAACTTAAATGAGGCAGAAAGAAATAACTGTCCTTTAAAACACATTTTGAAAGGATTCTATTTATTCTTAATAGACGAATGGGAGGGAGTACAGGAAGTTCACATCCAATATGGACTCCCTGTCCAAACACTGTTTGTCGTTCTAGCCACCGCTATCGAATTATATTTCTTGAGAGGAAGGCAGCTCAATTCCTGCATATTACTTTCTAAACTTCATCCATCAAATCCATTAATACAGTATAAACAAGAGTTGTTCATGTTTAAGTGCAGTTCAAATATCAGGTATAAAGAACCCCCAGTAAGAAAAAGAATCCTATATCTCTTGCCAGAATGTGGTCAGCTCTGGTGTGCTCTGCTAGCTGAAAGACACATTCCTTATTAAGAGGATAGAGGCTGTTTAAGAGGGATGAGAGCCAAAAAAATTTAACTACATATATGTGTTAAGAACAGTGCTAGGTTATCTCATGTTCTAGATCAGTCAAGGCTCACCATTTTACATACGTGAAAAGCAAAGTTAAAAGTGTATTCGTAGGGCTTCCCTGTTGGCGCAGTGGTTAAGGATCCACCTGCCAGTGCACGGGACACACGTTTGAGCCCTGGTCCGGGAAGATCCCACATGCCACGGAGCAACTAAGACCATGTGCCACAACTACTGAGCCTGCGTGCTAGAGCCCGTGAACCACAACTACTGAAGCCCACGCACCTAGGCCCCGTGCTCAGCAACAGCGAGAAGCCACCACAATGAGAATCCCGCGTACTGCAACAGAGTAGCCCCCGCTCACTGCAACTAGAGAAAGCCTGCGCACAGCAACGAAGAGCCTAGGCAGCCAAAGATAAATAAATAAATACGTCTATTTTAAAAAAAATGTGTTTTAGTAACTTACTAAAAGGCACGCAATCAGTAAACATGAGCAAGGATTCAATCCCAAATCTGTCACACTGAAGTTGAAGCTAATACTCGAGATTGATAAAAACAGCACTAATTTAAAACTTCAGAGGTATTTTTTACTTCATACTTTCACTAATGCTCTTTGGAGATAAATCATTTCATTTATATGGGCCTTAGTTTTTACAACTATAATAGTTGGAAGCTTGACTAGGTGATCTGTATGTAGTCTTCCAATTCTAAAATGTTCCACTAATTTGGATTCCTACAATAATTGCCCTTGCAATACATGCATGCTGCCACCAAGTAGCAGTAGAGACTACTAGTTCCTTTCTTATCCCTAGTGGGGGTGCATTTTGACAGCAGACTTATCCGTCAATAGTACAACCTGTTAGTATAACTATAAGATAACAAAATAATCTGGTATTCTTTCCTGTAAAAGAGAAGCTTTACATTGTCTCTGTGAATCGTACCAGAATCACCTGTAGCTTTATAAATATAGAGGAAATCCTGAACCCATTGAATGAGAATCTTCAGAGACAGGACTTGGGCATCTGGAATTTTGGGCTCCCATCATTTGTATATTTTATTTCATTTTATTTTTGCCTATGTACAATATTTGTCACATCCTTTTGAATCTTTAAAAGGTTCTTTCTGTTTTAAATTTTAGAATATTCCATAATCTTCACCTACTTTTCATAAGGTGTTATCTGTTATGTTTATTCGATCTTGTGCTTCTCCTGGTTAAGACTTCTTTCTTTCCTTTTTTTTTTCTCATGGCCCTGCCTCATGTCTAGCAGGATCTTAGTTCCCTGACATGGGATTGGACCCCAGGGTCCCAGCAGTGAAAGCGCCATGTTCTAAACACTGGACCACCAGGGAAGTCCCAAGATTTCAGTTTTAAATGACTTTTTTCCCACTCTAATTCATTCCTGGGATCAGTTTCATGTTTGGACATTAAAGCAACCTTGCATTGCCAGAATAAAGCTATTTTGATTTTGATATATGATTGTTTTACATACCATGGATACAGTTTGTGCTTCTCTTTACACATTTTGCATGCATGTTCAAAGGAGAAACTGGCCTGTGATTCTATTCTTGTAATATCCTTTATAGATTATTTTTAAGATTCTATACTTTATTTTTTATTTATTTATTTTTGGCTGCATTGGGTCTTCATTGCTGCATGCATGCTTTCTCTAGTTTTGGCGAGCGGGGGTCTATTCTTGTTGCAGTGAGTAGGCTTCTCATTGCAGCCTTCTGACCGCATGGGCTTCTGACCCCATTCGTCGGTGCTACTTCAGTTCCTTACCCCTTCCCTTCTGACCCTGGGCGGTGAAATCCTCTTTCTGCAGCTGGCCTGCGGCAGAAAGTCAATGAGGCAAGAGTAGGCTTGGAGTATCCAAGGAGCAGAAAGGATGTCAGCGTGTGAAAAACAGAGCGAGCAAATTGGAGAGGAGAAGGAAACACTCAGAGAGGAAACAGAGGCCCAGATTTCTAGGTCTGTAGAGGCACTCTGAGGACTTTGCATTTTCTGTGAAGAAGCCACTGAAGAAATTTGAGTGACATGATCTGACTTATGTTTTAACAAGATCTCTCTGGATGCCACGTTGATTAGAGATTGTAGGAGAGCAAGGACAAGCCTAAGAAGACCAACAGTTGATTCAAAGAAGTGATTACTCAAACCTGGTCCCCCGCCTCAATGAGGACGCGGAGCAGAAATCGACAAATAATGGCCACAAATCAAATTAGGCTCTCAGCCTGGATCTGTGGGACTGTGAGCTAATAACGGTTCTCACGTTCAGAAAGCTTGTTGAAGAAGAAAGAGGAGGAGAAGCTACAGAAAATGTATATGGCCCACAAAGCCTAAGATATTTAAAATCCAGAAGATGCTTTCCAACACCTGATGTAAAGCATGTGGCTGGTAGGAGGTCCTCAACCAAATTTGGAAGAGGAATACATGAGTCAGTTCGTTCCTCAAAACACTGTAAAGTGATAGGGGTCAAGAAACATTTACCCGTTCACCCTTAACCTTCACAAATGATGCCAGTTCCGTTGAGCTATTGAAAAATACATTCTGGCTTTCAAAAAAGTAACCCAGAGGGCATTTTCTCACATAGGCAAGGTCATAAACAACTGTCAAGTGAAGTTGAAATAGCAACAAATCAAATAATAACAAAAACATTTTTACAGAATTTTAAATCTTACAAAGCATTTTCATGTTCATTATCTAATTTAATCCCCAAATCAACGTCATGAGATAGTTATTATTTCCCCATTAGAAATGACCACATATTAAATCCTTAGTGATTGCTCAAGAAAAGCTGAAATCTTGAGTGTTACATCCATTAATGCCATGGTTGGGTGTTTTCCCATGGGAACACTGGATGCTAAAATCCACAGGGATTTTCAGCTCAAGATGGCAGACTAGGAAATATATTTACTTTCTGTTCCTCCTGAAACCATATCTAAATAAAACTGTAGAAATACCAAAATTAATCAACCAATAAAAGCCAAGATATTTTGGAAGTCATCAACCACAGAAAGGTTTCAACACATTTCGAGAAGGCAAACAATGAAATGGAGGAGCCGTGAATAAAATAATGAAGAAAAAAAGGCTGAACCTAAGTAAGGTCTACACAAAGCCACTCAGCTTTTGCTGAGCTCTGGTTATAGTAAAGGGCAGAGGAAAGAAGAGGGGCTGAAAACAAGGAGACAAAACGTCATTTTAGGAAAAACAGTTCATTTAATGAGCTCCAGGGAACACTCAGCCTGCTGCCATACTAACTCATGAATTACAATGGATTGTTGGTAAGCAAGACAAGAAAACAGGGAAGAAACAAAAGAAACAAAAATCAAGACATTGTTTCTAACTGAACTCTTCTCAAAGGAGATCGAGGAATTATGGTTCAATGCCACAGCTGTAAATCATTTCTGCTCTTGGAGAGGTTACAAAGGGCTTATAATATTTCCCTTTTGTTCAGACAGAATTTAGGTCTGAGCAAAAGCTTTTGTGTCCTCCAACCCCAACATTTATTGGGGATGGAAGCCCAGATTTGCTGGGACATACCATAAAAAGAATCTCATGAGCAGAGGGTCAAACTGATTTTGGAATATATGAATTATGTCCAGTGTGAGTTTCAATAGGTTTTAAAATATATACATACATACATATATATATATATACATTTTTACTGATCTATATGATTTTGGGTTCTGAAACTTCTACATGTCACATGTGTGATACATAACAGACAATGTCAGCCCCAGGAGGGAGAAAACACTCCAATGAAGCAAGCCAAAGAAACAAGTTTTAAGCAAGGTCAAGTGATGTGTAGACCAGGATTGTTCAATTCCTACCTGTCATGCTGAAGCTTCCAGCTCCTGAATAACAACACATGCTTCCCTTGTCCTAGACAGCCAAGAGTATGTCTCCTCTCTTGGGCATAAGAATCTCTAGAGTTACATATCTGTAGTAAGAGTGGACCCAGCTGGCATACTCACAATGACCAAATTGTGTTGATCGTACTTTATACCAATACATCGCCCCACGCTGAAGTTGCAATAAATGATATATTTGCTTTCTAGACATGAATGAGACGCCTTACTGGATATACTCCAGGAAGGCCAGAGAAGCTGGCTTCTAATCCATACGGAACAATTCACTGGTGAATTTCTTTCACGATAGCCCATGATTTATCTAGAATATCATCTTGACATATCTGGATCCTTCAAACTAGACAAAGGGAAAATACGGGCTTCAAGCCTCAATTAGAAATATGGAATGGTGCCATGCTGACAACTGGTGGTCCCTGACCTGTATCTTCTGAGATTAGAACACAGTGTGGTGGATGACCAATTCATGCATTGAACAAAAGAAGACCTCCTACAGGGCAGTGTAGCTGTTCGTTACAGGTATGGCACTTAGGGCTAAGTACCATAAGGACTACAAGAGAAAAAGAAAAACAAGTAACACATGAAGCATATACGATAAGGAGGCACCACAGTCCAGAGCACGAGCTCTGGAATCACACAGGCTTGGATCGAATCCCAGCTAAGCCACTACCATCTATATACCCTGAAGGACAGGCCAAGGTTTAAATGTTGTTTTACCAGATTTCAAAAAAGAAGTGAAGAAAGAACCTATCTGCCGGGAAGGGACATCGTGGGGTGCAGTATCCAGTCGGATCAGGGCTCTGCATCTCCTGCTCAGAAACCTTGGCCACCTGGCTCATGGTGATGCTGGCAGCTGAGCAGCCCTGGAGAAGGCGATCCTGTCTCCAGGTCTCGCAGAGAAGCTGGGGAGGTCTCCGGACGAGGTGGCCCACACCCTGGTAAGCTCTGGCTGCCTCCTGCCCTCAGGTCTGAGCAGGCTCTGGCCTCTGGGCCCCGTGGTGGGGAAGGCCTGGCCGATACATACACAGGGCTGAGGGGCCTGCAGAGCCAGTCCCCAGGCAGGGTGAGCTCTGGAGGAGGCTTCCACAGTCCCCAGCAGCCTCCGCATTGTGGCCCATCTGGCGCCAAACACCTGCCACCCACAGCGAGAAGTCCCAGCCACTAGAAAGTCCAGAAGGGGCCCCACCCTTTGCCTTTGGGCCTGGGTTAAGCCACCAGCTGGGCTTGCACGTGACCCCTGCCCCGCCCGCCCTTCCTCTGTGACACGTACAATGGATATGTCATAAAGCCAGGCTGAGCCAGTGCTATAAATTCAGAGGAGTTAGAATCTAGGGAGTAGCTCTCCCACTTTCACTCTCTGCTCTCAGATCAGGCTGGCAGTACCTCTATTATGGAAGCTATGGACACCACACCTCCTTCCCAGGCTGTCCTCTACCATTCTGCTCATGTTTTCCCCAGCACCCCATTGACGGCTTTGGCGGGTATCGGGGCTTCAGCAGGCAGCACGTCTGACCCCGAACCTATGGACACCACACCTCCTTCACATGCTGTTATCTTCCATTCTGCTCCTGTTTTCCCCAGCACCCCATTGACGGCTTTGGCGTGCATCGGTGCTTCAGCAGGCAGCACCTCAGACCCCGAAGCTATGGACACCACACCTCCTTCACACGCTGTCATCTTCCACTCTGCTCCTGTTTTCCCCAGCACCCCATTGACGGGTTTGGCGGGCATCGGTACTTCAGCAGGAATCACGTCAGACCCCGAACCTATGGACACCACACCTCCTTCACATGCTGTCATCTTCCATTCTGCTCCTGTTTTCCCAAGCACCCCAGTTTCGGCTTTGGCGGGCATCGGTGCTTCAGCAGGGAGCACGTCAGACCCCGAACCTATGGACACCACACCTCATTCACACGCTGTCATCTTCCATTCTGCTCCTGTTTTCCCCAGCACCCCATTTACGGCCCTGGCGGGCATCGGTGCTTCCGCAGTCAGCACGTCTGACCCCGAACCTATGGACACCACACCTCCTTCCCAGGCTGTCATCTTCTATTCTGCTCCTGTTTTCTCCAGCATGCCATTTTCGGCTTTGGTGGGCATCGGTGCCTCAGCAGTCAGCACCTCAGACCCCGAACCTATGGACACCACACCTCCTTCCCAGGCTGTCATCTTCCATCCTGCTCCTCTTTACCCCAGCACCCCATTTACCGCTTAGGCCGGCACTGGTGCTTCAGCAGGCAGCACCTCTAACACCAAAGCTATGGACAACACACCTCCTTCCCAGGCTGTCATTTTCCAGTCTGCCCTGTCTCCAAGTAGAACCACTACCCATTTCACACTGCTGTTCCCAGTTCTGGGAACACACCACCCAGTGGTAGCAATGCCTCAGCCCATGCCTCGACTCATTTACCTGCAACGTGAGCCAACAGATAGACCAACACTTCAAAGTTATGACAGAAAATTGAGTAAGTTATACGCTTGGAATTTCATTTATTATTATTAACAAGCACAACTGTAGTGCTTAGACTATAACAAGTACTATTCTAAGGGCTTACCAAATATTAACTCACTTATTCCTCATAATGGCAACCCTAGTGGTAGGGAATATTCATAGTGTTCACTTTTTGGGGGGAAACTGAGGCTCAGAGACGTTGAATAGCTTGCCTAATGCCACACAGTTAGTAGGTGGCAAAACCCGGGATTAAAACCAGACCATCTAGACTTTCATCACTTTGCTGTGTCACCTTATTATAAGTTGTGGTTAGGGAAGGGACTAAATTGACAAGAATCTGAACTAAAAGGAGAAGGGAGAAATGAGAAAATGAGTGATCCTAGAAACTAGAGAAGGTTTAGGCTCAGAAATTTCTGGTGATGAGACCCAGAAGAACAAGAACTTGGTTGGAATGTTAACTTGGGGTAGTATCTGAATCCACTGAGAAATGGTGTTGTTTCCTGTAAAATTTAGAAAGGTCAGTTGGATGAAGATTAACGAAGACAAAAGTAGAAAGGAAAAGAAAAAGGTGCCTTAAGTGAGACATAACCGCTCCCCTCTACGTACCCACAGGTTGTGTCCTGTGGGAAAGGATGGAGCTCTCTCTACCGGGTTGGTCACCAGGCTGAACAAGGAGAAACATGGCAACCATTGTACTGGTTTTGATGATCCCTCAAAACCAAGGCTTCAGTTTCCAAGAACGACCTACGGTAGCATAACTAGTGTGTGTCACACATGCCACTAAGTGTGTTTCCAGTCACACATTTTAATTGGAGAAATACTTCCTATGAGGTAGGCATTAGTTCCCTATGGCTGCTGTAACAAATTAATACAAATGTGCTTGCTTCTAACAAAACACACTTATTTTCTTATGGTTCTGGAAGACAGAGGTCCAAAACCAGTTTCCCTGGGCTGAAACCAGGAGTCAACAGGGCCATCCATCCTCCTTCTAGAGGCTCTAAGCGAGAATCTCTTTCCTCGCCAGCATTCCTTCACTTCTGGCCACATCAATCCAACCCCAACTTCATCATCACATTCTCTTTGGGGTAAAAATTCCCTCTGCCTCTCTCTTACGAGAACACCAGTGGTTATATTTGGGCCCGTCCAGGTAGTCCAGGAGAATCTTCCCACCTGAGAACCATTACTTTCATCCCACTGGCAAAGTGCCTTCTGCCATTTAAGGTGACATTCACAGGTTCTGGAGAGTAGGATGTGGACATTTGGGGGCAATGGTATTATTCGGTCTACTACAAGGTAGATACTATTATCTTTCTCAGATGTAGGAAGTGACGTTTAGGGAAATAGTCTGTCTCAGGTCTACAATTTCCAGAGTAGAGACTTACATTCTGCCACTGACACTTTAGGACACACCCTAAACAACTTTAATCTGTGTCCTTAACTACTGCGTAATCCTTGGTTAAGAGTCACACTTAGGTATCAAGACCCAATTGAATAGAACGCAAGTACTGTCTCCTCTTTCACTATGTTTGCCTGGTGTACTGATGAATCTTGCCCAGAGCAGAAGAGTTCAGAAAAGTGTTATGCAGGTGTACGAAGAGAAAGCATTTACTGTTTGATGTGCACGGAGGAACGGAAGGCTTTTTCAAATAAAATAAAATAAAATATGCCACCAAATAGTCAATTGTCACAACAGAGGTAACCCCGTGGGAGTCATGAGGAGACTAAAATTATCTCCAATTGTGCAGGGCAGAAAAGTTTCAATGAAGGCAGGTGTAGTTCAGCCAAGGCCTACAGCACAGAAGTAGGAATTTGGGTATGTACGAATGGGAAAAAAGACATTTGAGGCATGGGAAATAGTTTAATGCAGAATGGACGAGAAATATGCATTAGACCTTTTCTAAAACAACTGGCTTATTAACTCAGTAAATCGATTTAGTCAGTCAAACTAGCTTTAGCTGATTACTTATCCAGGAGATAGCTGTTGAGAGTAATTTTTGTCACAGAACAGTAAATAAAATGGTTGAACTATAGCTTTAGGCTTGCTAAGTGAAATAGATTGCTCTAGATGATTTTCAAGTGACTTACTTGGTAGTACTCACGAAATTGGGGGTTAACAATTGCTTAAGAAAACAAAGAGAATTGATTTTAAATAAAGTAGCTACTGTGTAAACTATCTGTTCAGTAGCTCATGTTAAACGGATGTTTATAATCCCCATTGGACAACCAACTACATTTTTGCAAATGGCAATGTGAATTGCTGTTGCATAAACTATAGCAATGACCACCTATGTAATTTGTTGTCCAAACCAGAAATCTTCTAACAATACTGGTGTCCTAATAAAAATAAGCACGAAGGGAACACACAGTGGGTGTCTCCCGTGTGCCTGTGCATGCATCTATATCTCACTGAACCCTCATAACAGCCCCCAAGAGAGGGACTCTGGGCGTCCCCATGCTGCTTGTGGAGAAACAGGCACAGGAAGGTTCAATAGTCTATCTACCTAATATCACACAGAGGGTGGCAGAGCCCGTTTTTAAACCACCTGCCTCCAATACCAGGTGCCAGGAGCCAGACTCAGCCTACAGCTCTCTTCTGCTCGCCTGGAGGTGAAACAATGTGTCATGATTAGTCAAATCCCGTCTTCACTCATCAAGGTAGGTTGAACACCTGCCCGTCCTCCAAGTAGCATGTAGCATAAGCAATAAGATGTTTGTCCCGTGATCGTCCAGGAACTTGGAATCAGCTGTGCCTGGTTAGGCTGAGCTGGTTTAGAGTGGAGAGGACCACCGATCTTCCACCTGGGCAAGTGCCTTTTGACCTCCTGCCATCAGAGGGCCGAAATCTCCAGCCTGAGAATGTGCTGAGCCCTGTAGCCTAGTTACGCCAGCTCAGAACAATGATGAGCACACCTTTTTCCAGTCACCTTTCCTCATGCTCCCCATGCCTCATACTGCCCTGCTTCTTTATTCTTTATCCCACAGATACCCAAAGCCCCTTGCCTTTGGGGAGGCGGATTTGAGACCTATTGTCACGTCACGTCCTCGCTTGGCTGCCCTGTGAATAAACCTCCTCTTTGCTGCAAACCTCAGCATTTCAGTGTTTTGGCTTGCTGTGCCTCAGACAGAATGGTTGGGAGCAGTGGTACAGGTCCCTTGCCTGTGAGGGATGCTGGTTCCTAGTAGTCACGTTGCGGATGTTTTCTCCTCTCGGGGTGGGGGAGGGGCAGACATCCTGCTCTTCCGGAAAGGGAGAAACACAGGTGCCAAACCCTTGCCCTCAGCGTCACCGTCACCTAGGAGCTTGTTAGAAGCACAGAATCCAGGCCCCACCCAGAACTACTGAATACCAGCCTGCATTTAACAAGATCCACAAGAGAGGCATACCCATATTAAAGTTGGAGAGGCACCAAGCTGTCATCGTCTTCTCCACGGCTAATGAAAACGAAGCAAAGGTTCATCCCGAGCCGACTCTGCCTCAGTCACCTGGATATCACGTGAGCTCATTTAATCCTCCCCAGAACCTGCAAATGAGACTGAGGGTCAGAGTGGTCTAGCACCCAAGGTTCCATAAAAGAACATGACCAAGGCTCACTGGAGCCCAGACTTCCAAAAAAGAAGGCCCCTGAGCACAGCATGGCACCACCGCAGCCCAAACCGTGGGCCTGGAGGGTAGGCCAGTCTCCCCACGCAGAGTTCACACCATTCGACAGATGCCCACCGCAGACCGCAAGGCAATATGAGAAGTAAGTTCTGATTGTGGAATCTCTGAATTTTGAGATTTAAAGAAAAAAATCTGTTTTTGGGGGATGGTTAAAACAGTTCTACCAAGGAGTAAAGAGAGGGCATCTCAAGGCCCCTTCTGGACTTAGAATTTAATGCCTACTTATTGAGAAATGCTCCGTGCATTTGCTCAGCCCTACGTCGAGATGAAGTTCTCTGTGCCCTAGAAGCTTAGGTTCTAAAAAGGCCACAGAAATGGGTGAGACCTCAAAAATGCCAGAACAATGCAACGGCCTTAATCAGACTGTCTTTGCTTTGCCTTGCTTACAAGTCACTGACTTTAAACTGAATATGGTGTCATGTCTTTACGTTTCTTGAAGCTTTTTTTTTTACAAAAGATCATATAAAGATTTTCTTCCATGGTAAAACTTTTATATTATATTTCTCTTAAACTGGAGTGTGGTACATTTACCCTCCATCAGATGATTGCTTACAACTCACCTTGCTTTATTAAGAATACCGCTAGAGGCTTCTATGTCCCTACTAACAAAAACACATTTTCAGGCCCATTCAAACCAGTGAAAATCCAAGATTTCAGAGCACAAGATAATGAAAATTCTCTCTATCTGCTTCTTTTACTACTTTTAGCCTGTTAACAGTCCCTAAGTGTGTCAGATGAAAGGTACTGTCGCGGGAATTGACATCTTTAACAGCATTCCATACAGGTAAGTCTTGATTGTTCCAATTTCTCAGAAAGTTGGACACATTTACTGCCTCTATGACATCTCTAGGGTGTGTGGAAGAAATAAAAAAGAGGCCTGTACAATGTATTTCTCAAAATATACACACAAAGAGTTTGCACATACAAACAGGGAAACCTTATAAATAATGTATGGGGAGCAAAGTATTGTCGGTAACGGAACTACTCATTTCGAAAGACAACACTGTCACCAAGTGTCCCCTCACCAAAACTGACTGGGAATGTTTAGGGGCCACCAAACCAGAGGTGGAGATTTTTAGGCACATTCTTGCCAGAAAAGAGAGCCTAGGGCATAAACCACTCAACTTGTTGGCACGAATGCCAGGGCAACCCAAGCAAGTGGATATAGAAGCCTACGTAATGCTTGGAAGTAGGAAGCTTTGGGGGACTACACCTGGGCTGGTACTGGCCTCCCTCCCCAAAGGGACAAGGAGAGCAGAAACCTGGATGGAGTCAAGAGAGAGCAAAAAGAAAGGCAAGGCTGGGTATGGAGCAACGTTTGGATCCAGGAGCATGTGTCTCAGAACTGCTGGGGCTCTGCAGACCAGCTGCATCCCCATTCTCCTTGACCCTCATTGGTATAATGAACTCAGGGTGGGCGCATCCCGGCTGCCAAGTCACTTCCACCCGTCCAAGGAGTTGACGGTTACTTGCTCACAGTGAACCAACCGCTCTGGACCTAACAGCTACTGCAGGGGGCGGTAGTGGAGAACAAGGTGACGACAAGGACCAGATGCTAAGGAGGAAGAGACATTCAGCGGACCGACTGGGTGGACTGATGGTGTGGCGTTAAGTCTGCAGAGCTAAAGGGGCCAGATGTAGAAAAGGGAAGGGGAACCATGAGGATATGGTCAAGCCCCATCGTATAGATATTTCATCCGTATGTTGTATGCAAGTTCCATTCAATTTGCTCTGAGTGAAAAAGAGAGAACAAAATTATCCTTTCAACCATGTCAGTGACTTTATTTACCATCTCATTTGATGAGCTCATAGCCCAGGGTCAGAGGGAAATGGGAGCTGTGAGTCTGCCATCTCTCAGGAAGTCTCAGGCCTCAGAGGCCCCTCATAGCCAAACTACCTCACCTTTTGCACCTTTCAAGCAACGTTATTCCTAAGTGCGAGTCACCCTCTTCATCAGGTTCTCCAAGAAACAGCAGTCTCTCCCAATGACAGAGGAAAAATGGGCTACTTTGGCTTTCTGAGGCACAATATGTAGTTCTCCAAAATGGTACCTGCCTGGGGGATTTTTCAAGAAAATTAAGCATCAGTGGTGATTTGTTTGTCTTCACATAACGTATGACCCAGATGTGCTGAGAAATAAGAAAAGGACGAACGAATCAAGGGCAGCTGATCCAAGGAGGCAAGGGGCAACTTCCACAGCCTACGTGGAAAGCTAGAGGAAGGGAACATACAGCTGGTGGGAGCTGAGGACAAGGGCCAGTCCTCCTTGGGCTCGGGATGCCACCGCCTCTTCCTACATCTTCACGCTCTCCTTCTCTTTTGGCCCCTCCCAGCCATATTAAAGTGCCACAAGGAAATGCTCTCCTCCATTCCATTTTCCTGTCCTCCTATCCACCCCTCCCTTCTTTCCCTTTGCCATCAATTTCTTGACTTGCCCCCCATTTCTCCCCTCCCATCTACACTGTGATCTGGTTTCTGCCCCACTACTCCCGTGAAACTGACCTCCTTGAAGCCCCCAATGATTTCTCTGTTGACAGGTCCAGGGGACTACTTCTCAATCCTTATCTTTGTGACCGCCAAGCCGAGTTAGACCTTAAACAACGTCTCTGTCTTGAAAATCTCTTCCCTTGGCTTCTGCGCCACCTTTCCTTTTCTTTTCATGACACCGATCACAACCAGTGCTGCAGATTCCATCGAATTAAGGAATGCTGTTGCCTACACGTGTGAATGAGCTAAAGTGAGTACAGTACTGAAGTAGAGGACACCTAAAGTGAAACGTCTTCATGTACGTCCACGTGGCTGAGCAGCAAGTTAACCTTTCATACATGTGTTAAAGAAGAAGAGTTGGGTTTTATTTTATTTACTTTTCCCTGGACTGTGTTGAATGGCTATCATCTACAAGTTCAGGCTACTTTTTGCTGAGGATTAATAATGCACTGGGAGAGCTGAGAGAAACCTGAATAATAGAGCTGTCTTTTTCTTGACCAGTTCACCTTAGTTTCCCAAACTCTAAGTCTTTCTCTAATTCTTTCCCCTTTTTATTGTAGTAAAATGAACATAACACAAAATTCACCATTTGGATCATTTAACAATTCACTGTACCATTCAGTGGAATTTACTACTGTCACAATGTTTTGCAACTATCACCACTGCCTAGCTGCAAAACATTTTCATCAACCAAGAGGAAACCTACACCCATTTTAAGGAGTCATTCCCAATTTCCCTCTCTTCCAAACCCTTGGCAACCACTAATGTATAATCTTTTCTGTGTGTATGGATTTGCCACTGCTGGACATTTCATATAAATGGAACCATACAATATGTAGCCTTTCATGCCTGACTTCTTTCACTTAGTTGCGTCCATCATGTAGCATGTATCAGAAATCCACTCACTGTTATGGCTGAATCCTTCATACTGTTTGAATATAAAAATAAAAATACGTTGAGAGTGAAGCTCTGTTTTAATGGCACATCTATTAGGCCAATTCATTGAAAGAAGCTGAAGATGGAGATGTTGTTGTGAAATCATAATCGTTGATAAGCCTCAGCCAATTGGATAATGAAAAGTTTGGGAAATGTTGCAAAAAATTAGCTGATTTATATTAAAAGCCTATTAAACAAGGATTCAGGAGATTGTCTTTTTCTTGCAGGTAACTTAAATGAGGCAGAAAGAAATAACTGTCCTTTAAAACACATTTTGAAAGGATTCTATTTATTCTTAATAGACGAATGGGAGGGAGTACAGGAAGTTCACATCCAATATGGACTCCCTGTCCAAACACTGTTTGTCGTTCTAGCCACCGCTATCGAATTATATTTCTTGAGAGGAAGGCAGCTCAATTCCTGCATATTACTTTCTAAACTTCATCCATCAAATCCATTAATACAGTATAAACAAGAGTTGTTCATGTTTAAGTGCAGTTCAAATATCAGGTATAAAGAACCCCCAGTAAGAAAAAGAATCCTATATCTCTTGCCAGAATGTGGTCAGCTCTGGTGTGCTCTGCTAGCTGAAAGACACATTCCTTATTAAGAGGATAGAGGCTGTTTAAGAGGGATGAGAGCCAAAAAAATTTAACTACATATATGTGTTAAGAACAGTGCTAGGTTATCTCATGTTCTAGATCAGTCAAGGCTCACCATTTTACATACGTGAAAAGCAAAGTTAAAAGTGTATTCGTAGGGCTTCCCTGTTGGCGCAGTGGTTAAGGATCCACCTGCCAGTGCACGGGACACACGTTTGAGCCCTGGTCCGGGAAGATCCCACATGCCACGGAGCAACTAAGACCATGTGCCACAACTACTGAGCCTGCGTGCTAGAGCCCGTGAACCACAACTACTGAAGCCCACGCACCTAGGCCCCGTGCTCAGCAACAGCGAGAAGCCACCACAATGAGAATCCCGCGTACTGCAACAGAGTAGCCCCCGCTCACTGCAACTAGAGAAAGCCTGCGCACAGCAACGAAGAGCCTAGGCAGCCAAAGATAAATAAATAAATACGTCTATTTTAAAAAAAATGTGTTTTAGTAACTTACTAAAAGGCACGCAATCAGTAAACATGAGCAAGGATTCAATCCCAAATCTGTCACACTGAAGTTGAAGCTAATACTCGAGATTGATAAAAACAGCACTAATTTAAAACTTCAGAGGTATTTTTTACTTCATACTTTCACTAATGCTCTTTGGAGATAAATCATTTCATTTATATGGGCCTTAGTTTTTACAACTATAATAGTTGGAAGCTTGACTAGGTGATCTGTATGTAGTCTTCCAATTCTAAAATGTTCCACTAATTTGGATTCCTACAATAATTGCCCTTGCAATACATGCATGCTGCCACCAAGTAGCAGTAGAGACTACTAGTTCCTTTCTTATCCCTAGTGGGGGTGCATTTTGACAGCAGACTTATCCGTCAATAGTACAACCTGTTAGTATAACTATAAGATAACAAAATAATCTGGTATTCTTTCCTGTAAAAGAGAAGCTTTACATTGTCTCTGTGAATCGTACCAGAATCACCTGTAGCTTTATAAATATAGAGGAAATCCTGAACCCATTGAATGAGAATCTTCAGAGACAGGACTTGGGCATCTGGAATTTTGGGCTCCCATCATTTGTATATTTTATTTCATTTTATTTTTGCCTATGTACAATATTTGTCACATCCTTTTGAATCTTTAAAAGGTTCTTTCTGTTTTAAATTTTAGAATATTCCATAATCTTCACCTACTTTTCATAAGGTGTTATCTGTTATGTTTATTCGATCTTGTGCTTCTCCTGGTTAAGACTTCTTTCTTTCCTTTTTTTTTTCTCATGGCCCTGCCTCATGTCTAGCAGGATCTTAGTTCCCTGACATGGGATTGGACCCCAGGGTCCCAGCAGTGAAAGCGCCATGTTCTAAACACTGGACCACCAGGGAAGTCCCAAGATTTCAGTTTTAAATGACTTTTTTCCCACTCTAATTCATTCCTGGGATCAGTTTCATGTTTGGACATTAAAGCAACCTTGCATTGCCAGAATAAAGCTACTTTGATTTTGATATATGATTGTTTTACATACCATGGATACAGTTTGTGCTTCTCTTTACACATTTTGCATGCATGTTCAAAGGAGAAACTGGCCTGTGATTCTATTCTTGTAATATCCTTTATAGATTATTTTTAAGATTCTATACTTTATTTTTTATTTATTTATTTTTGGCTGCATTGGGTCTTCATTGCTGCATGCATGCTTTCTCTAGTTTTGGCGAGCGGGGGTCTATTCTTTGTTGCAGTGAGTAGGCTTCTCATTGCAGCCTTCGGACCGCATGGGCTTCTGACCCCATTCGTCGGTGCTACTTCAGTTCCTTACCCCTTCCCTTCTGACCCTGGGCGGTGAAATCCTCTTTCTGCAGCTGGCCTGCGGCAGAAAGTCAATGAGGCAAGAGTAGGCTTGGAGTATCCAAGGAGCAGAAAGGATGTCAGCGTGTGAAAAACAGAGCGAGCAAATTGGAGAGGAGAAGGAAACACTCAGAGAGGAAACAGAGGCCCAGATTTCTAGGTCTGTAGAGGCACTCTGAGGACTTTGCATTTTCTGTGAAGAAGCCACTGAAGAAATTTGAGTGACATGATCTGACTTATGTTTTAACAAGATCTCTCTGGATGCCACGTTGATTAGAGATTGTAGGAGAGCAAGGACAAGCCCAAGAAGACCAACAGTTGATTCAAAGAAGTGATTACTCAAACCTGGTCCCCCGCCTCAATGAGGACGCAGAGCAGAAATCGACAAATAATGGCCACAAATCAAATTAGGCTCTCAGCCTGGATCTGTGGGACTGTGAGCTAATAACGGTTCTCACGTTCAGAAAGCTTGTTGAAGAAGAAAGAGGAGGAGAAGCTACAGAAAATGTATATGGCCCACAAAGCCTAAGATATTTAAAATCCAGAAGATGCTTTCCAACACCTGATGTAAAGCATGTGGCTGGTAGGAGGTCCTCAACCAAATTTGGAAGAGGAATACATGAGTCAGTTCGTTCCTCAAAACACTGTAAAGTGATAGGGGTCAAGAAACATTTACCCGTTCACCCTTAACCTTCACAAATGATGCCAGTTCCGTTGAGCTATTGAAAAATACATTCTGGCTTTCAAAAAAGTAACCCAGAGGGCATTTTCTCACATAGGCAAGGTCATAAACAACTGTCAAGTGAAGTTGAAATAGCAACAAATCAAATAATAACAAAAACATTTTTACAGAATTTTAAATCTTACAAAGCATTTTCATGTTCATTATCTAATTTAATCCCCAAATCAACGTCATGAGATAGTTATTATTTCCCCATTAGAAATGACCACATATTAAATCTTTAGTGATTGCTCAAGAAAAGCTGAAATCTTGAGTGTTACATCCATTAATGCCATGGTTGGGTGTTTTCCCATGGGAACACTGGATGCTAAAATCCACAGGGATTTTCAGCTCAAGATGGCAGACTAGGAAATATATTTACTTTCTGTTCCTCCTGAAACCATATCTAAATAAAACTGTAGAAATACCAAAATTAATCAACCAATAAAAGCCAAGATATTTTGGAAGTCATCAACCACAGAAAGGTTTCAACACATTTCGAGAAGGCAAACAATGAAATGGAGGAGCCGTGAATAAAATAATGAAGAAAAAAAGGCTGAACCTAAGTAAGGTCTACACAAAGCCACTCAGCTTTTGCTGAGCTCTGGTTATAGTAAAGGGCAGAGGAAAGAAGAGGGGCTGAAAACAAGGAGACAAAACGTCATTTTAGGAAAAACAGTTCATTTAATGAGCTCCAGGGAACACTCAGCCTGCTGCCATACTAACTCATGAATTACAATGGATTGTTGGTAAGCAAGACAAGAAAACAGGGAAGAAACAAAAGAAACAAAAATCAAGACATTGTTTCTAACTGAACTCTTCTCAAAGGAGATCGAGGAATTATGGTTCAATGCCACAGCTGTAAATCATTTCTGCTCTTGGAGAGGTTACAAAGGGCTTATAATATTTCCCTTTTGTTCAGACAGAATTTAGGTCTGAGCAAAAGCTTTTGTGTCCTCCAACCCCAACATTTATTGGGGATGGAAGCCCAGATTTGCTGGGACATACCATAAAAAGAATCTCATGAGCAGAGGGTCAAACTGATTTTGGAATATATGAATTATGTCCAGTGTGAGTTTCAATAGGTTTTAAAATATATACATACATACATATATATATATATACATTTTTACTGATCTATATGATTTTGGGTTCTGAAACTTCTACATGTCACATGTGTGATACATAACAGACAATGTCAGCCCCAGGAGGGAGAAAACACTCCAATGAAGCAAGCCAAAGAAACAAGTTTTAAGCAAGGTCAAGTGATGTGTAGACCAGGATTGTTCAATTCCTACCTGTCATGCTGAAGCTTCCAGCTCCTGAATAACAACACATGCTTCCCTTGTCCTAGACAGCCAAGAGTATGTCTCCTCTCTTGGGCATAAGAATCTCTAGAGTTACATATCTGTAGTAAGAGTGGACCCAGCTGGCATACTCACAATGACCAAATTGTGTTGATCGTACTTTATACCAATACATCGCCCCACGCTGAAGTTGCAATAAATGATATATTTGCTTTCTAGACATGAATGAGACGCCTTACTGGATATACTCCAGGAAGGCCAGAGAAGCTGGCTTCTAATCCATACGGAACAATTCACTGGTGAATTTCTTTCACGATAGCCCATGATTTATCTAGAATATCATCTTGACATATCTGGATCCTTCAAACTAGACAAAGGGAAAATACGGGCTTCAAGCCTCAATTAGAAATATGGAATGGTGCCATGCTGACAACTGGTGGTCCCTGACCTGTATCTTCTGAGATTAGAACACAGTGTGGTGGATGACCAATTCATGCATTGAACAAAAGAAGACCTCCTACAGGGCAGTGTAGCTGTTCGTTACAGGTATGGCACTTAGGGCTAAGTACCATAAGGACTACAAGAGAAAAAGAAAAACAAGTAACACATGAAGCATATACGATAAGGAGGCACCACAGTCCAGAGCACGAGCTCTGGAATCACACAGGCTTGGATCGAATCCCAGCTAAGCCACTACCATCTATATACCCTGAAGGACAGGCCAAGGTTTAAATGTTGTTTTACCAGATTTCAAAAAAGAAGTGAAGAAAGAACCTATCTGCCGGGAAGGGACATCGTGGGGTGCAGTATCCAGTCGGATCAGGGCTCTGCATCTCCTGCTCAGAAAACTTGGCCACCTGGCTCATGGTGATGCTGGCAGCTGAGCAGCCCTGGAGAAGGCGATCCTGTCTCCAGGTCTCGCAGAGAAGCTGGGGAGGTCTCCGGATGAGGTGGCCCACACCCTGGTAAGCTCTGGCTGCCTCCTGCCCTCAGGTCTGAGCAGGCTCTGGCCTCTGGGCCCCGTGGTGGGGAAGGCCTGGCCGATACATACACAGGGCTGAGGGGCCTGCAGAGCCAGTCCCCAGGCAGGGTGAGCTCTGGAGGAGGCTTCCACAGTCCCCAGCAGCCTCCGCATTGTGGCCCATCTGGCGCCAAACACCTGCCACCCACAGCGAGAAGTCCCAGCCACTAGAAAGTCCAGAAGGGGCCCCACCCTTTGCCTTTGGGCCTGGGTTAAGCCACCAGCTGGGCTTGCACGTGACCCCTGCCTCACCCCCTGCCCCGCCCGCCCTTTCTCTGTGACACGTACAATGGATATGTCATAAAGCCAGGCTGGGCCAGTGCTATAAATTCAGAGGAGTTAGAATCTAGGAAGAAGCTCTCCCACTTTCACTCTCTGCTCTCAGATCAGGCAGGCAGTACCTCTAATATGGAAGCGATGGACACCACACCTCCCTCCAAGGCTGTCCTCTTCCATTCTGCTCATGTTTTCCCCAGCACCCCATTGACGGCTTTGGCGGGCATTGGTGCTTCAGCAGGCAGCACCTCAGACCCCGAACCTATGGACACCACACCTCCTTCACACACTGTCATCTTCCACTCTCCTCCTGATTTCCCCAGCACCCCATTTACGGGTTTGGCGGGCATCGGTGCTTCAGCAGGAAGCACGTCAGACCCCGAACCTATGGACACCACACCTCCTTCACATGCTGTCATCTTCCATTCTGCTCCTGTTTTCCCAAGCACCCCAGTTTCGGCTTTGGCGGGCATCGGTGCTTCCGCAGGGAGCACGTCAGACCCCGAACCTATGGACACCACACCTCCTTCACATGCTGTCATCTTCCATTCTGCTCCTGTTTTCCCCAGCACCCCATTTACGGCCCTGGCGGGCATCGGTGCTTCCGCAGTCAGCACGTCTGACCCCGAACCTATGGACACCACACCTCCTTCCCAGGCTGTCATCTTCTATTCTGCTCCTGTTTTCTCCAGCATGCCATTTTCGGCTTTGGTGGGCATCGGTGCCTCAGCAGTCAGCACCTCAGACCCCGAACCTATGGACACCACACCTCCTTCCCAGGCTGTCATCTTCCATCCTGCTCCTCTTTACCCCAGCACCCCATTTACCACTTAGGCCGGCACTGGTGCTTCAGCAGGCAGCACCTCTAACACCAAAGCTATGGACACCACACCTCCTTCCCAGGCTGTCATTTTCCAGTCTGCCCTGTCTCCAAGTAGAACCACTACCCATTTCACACTGCTGTTCCCAGTTCTGGGAACACACCACCCAGTGGTAGCAATGCCTCAGCCCATGCCTCGACTCATTTACCTGCAACGTGAGCCAACAGATAGACCAACACTTCAAAGTTATGACAGAAAATTGAGTAAGTTATACGCTTGGAATTTCATTTATTATTATTAACAAGCACAACTGTAGTGCTTAGACTATAACAAGTACTATTCTAAGGGCTTACCAAATATTAACTCACTTATTCCTCATAATGGCAACCCTAGTGGTAGGGAATATTCATAGTGTTCACTTTTTGGGGGGAAACTGAGGCTCAGAGACGTTGAATAGCTTGCCTAATGCCACACAGTTGGTAGGTGGCAAAACCCGGGTTTAAAACCAGACCATCTAGACTTTCATCACTTTGCTGTGTCACCTTATTATAAGTTGTGGTTAGGGAAGGGACTAAATTGACCTGACTCTGAACTAAAAGGAGAAGGGAGAAATGAGAAAATGAGTGATCCTAAAAACTAGAGAAGGTTTAGGCTCAGAAATTTCTGGTGATGAGACCCAGAAGAACAAGAACTTGGTTGGAATGTTAACTTGGGGTAGTATCTGAATCCACTGAGAAATGGTGTTGTTTCCTGTAAAATTTAGAAAGGTCAGTTGGATGAAGATTAACGAAGACAAAAGTAGAAAGGAAAAGAAAAAGGTGCCTTAAGTGAGACATAACCGCTCCCCTCTACGTACCCACAGGCTGTGTCCTGTGGGAAAGGATGGAGCTCTCTCTACCGGGTTGGTCACCAGGCTGAACAAGGAGAAACATGGCAACCATTGTACTGGTTTTGATGATCCCTCAAAACCAAGGCTTCAGTTTCCAAGAACGACCTACGGTAGCATAACTAGTGTGTGTCACACATGCCACTAAGTGTGTTTCCAGTCACACATTTTAATTGGAGAAATACTTCCTATGAGGTAGGCATTAGTTCGCTATGGCTGCTGTAACAAATTACTACAAATGTGCTTGCTTCTAACAAAACACACTTATTTTCTTATGGTTCTGGAAGACAGAGGTCCAAAACCAGTTTCCCTGGGCTGAAACCAGGAGTCAACAGGGCCATCCATCCTCCTTCTAGAGGCTCTAAGCGAGAATCTCTTTCCTCGCCAGCATTCCTTCACTTCTGGCCACATCAATCCAACCCCAACTTCATCATCACATTCTCTTTGGGGTAAAAATTCCCTCTGCCTCTCTCTTACGAGAACACCAGTGGTTATATTTGGGCCCGTCCAGGTAGTCCAGGAGAATCTTCCCATCTGAGAACCATTACTTTCATCCCACTGGCAAAGTGCCTTCTGCCATTTAAGGTGACATTCACAGGTTCTGGAGAGTAGGATGTGGACATTTGGGGGCAATGGTATTATTCGGTCTACTACAAGGTAGATACTATTATCTTTCTCAGATGTAGGAAGTGACGTTTAGGGAAGTAGTCTGTCTCAGGTCTACAACTTCCAGAGTAGAGACTTACATTCTGCCACTGACACTTTAGGACACACCCTAAACAACTTTAATCTGTGTCCTTAACTACTGCGTAATCCTTGGTTAAGAGTCACACTTAGGTATCAAGACCCAATTGAATAGAACGCAATACTGTCTCCTCTTTCACTATGTTTGCCTGGTGTACTGATGAATCTTGCCCAGAGCAGAAGAGTTCAGAAAAGTGTTATGCAGGTGTACGAAGAGAAAGCATTTACTGTTTGATGTGCACGGAGGAACGGAAGGCTTTTTCAAATAAAATAAAATAAAATATGCCACCAAATAGTCAATTGTCACAACAGAGGTAACCCCGTGGGAGTCATGAGGAGACTAAAATTATCTCCAATTGTGCAGGGCAGAAAAGTTTCAATGAAGGCAGGTGTAGTTCAGCCAAGGCCTACAGCACAGAAGTAGGAATTTGGGTATGTACGAATGGGAAAAAAGACATTTGAGGCATGGGAAATAGTTTAATGCAGAATGGACGAGAAATATGCATTAGACCTTTTCTAAAACAACTGGCTTATTAACTCAGTAAATCGATTTAGTCAGTCAAACTAGCTTTAGCTGATTACTTATCCAGGGGATAGCTGTTTGGAGTAATTTTTGTCACAGAACAGTAAATAAAATGGTTGAACTATAGCTTTAGGCTTGCTAAGCGAAATAGATGGCTCTAGATGATTTTCAAGTGACTTACTTGGTAGTACTCACGAAATTGGGGGTTAACAATTGCTTAAGAAAACAAAGAGAATTGATTTTAAATAAAGTAGCTACTGTGTAAACTATCTGTTCAGTAGCTCATGTTAAACGGATGTTTATAATCCCCATTGGACAACCAACTACATTTTTGCAAATGGCAATGTGAATTGCTGTTGCATAAACTATAGCAATGACCACCTATGTAATTTGTTGTCCAAACCAGAAATCTTCTAACAATACTGGTGTCCTAATAAAAATAAGCACGAAGGGAACACACAGTGGGTGTCTCCCGTGTGCCTGTGCATGCATCTATATCTCACTGAACCCTCATAACAGCCCCCAAGAGAGGGACTCTGGGCGTCCCCATGCTGCTTGTGGAGAAACAGGCACAGGAAGGTTCAATAGTCTATCTACCTAATATCGCACAGAGGGTGGCAGAGCCCGTTTTTAAACCACCTGCCTCCAATACCAGGTGCCAGGAGCCAGACTCAGCCTACAGCTCTCTTCTGCTCGCCTGGAGGTGAAACAATGTGTCATGATTAGTCAAATCCCGTCTTCACTCATCAAGGTAGGTTGAACACCTGCACGTCCTCCAAGTAGCATGTAGCATAAGCAATAAGATGTTTGTCCCGTGATCGTCCAGGAACTTGGAATCAGCTGTGCCTGGTTAGGCTGAGCTGGTTTAGAGTGGAGAGGACCACCGATCTTCCACCTGGGCAAGTGCCTTTTGACCTCCTGCCATCAGAGGGCCGAAATCTCCAGCCTGAGAATGCGCTGAGCCCTGTAGCCTAGTTACGCCAGCTCAGAACAATGATGAGCACACCTTTTTCCAATCACCTTTCCTCATGCTCCCCATGCCTCATACTGCCCTGCTTCTTTATTCTTTATCCCACAGATACCCAAAGCCCCTTGCCTTTGGGGAGGCGGATTTGAGACCTATTGTCACGTCACGTCCTCGCTTGGCTGCCCTGTGAATAAACCTCCTCTTTGCTGCAAACCTCAGCATTCCAGTGTTTTGGCTTGCTGTGCCTCAGACAGAATGGTTGGGAGCAGTGGTACAGGTCCCTTGCCTGTGAGGGATGCTGGTTCCTAGTAGTCACGTTGCGGATGTTTTCTCCTCTCGGGGTGGGGGCGGGGCAGACATCCTGCTCTTCCGGAAAGGGAGAAACACAGGTGCCAAACCCTTGCCCTCAGCGTCACCGTCACCTAGGAGCTTGTTAGAAGCACAGAATCCAGGCCCCACCCAGAACTACTGAATACCAGCCTGCATTTAACAAGATCCACAAGAGAGGCATACCCATATTAAAGTTGGAGAGGCACCAAGCTGTCATCGTCTTCTCCACGGCTAATGAAAACGAAGCAGAGGTTCATCCCGAGCCGACTCTGCCTCAGTCACCTGGATATCACGTGAGCTCATTTAATCCTCCCCAGAACCTGCAAATGAGACTGAGGGTCAGAGTGGTCTACCACCCAAGGTTCCATAAAAGAACATGACCAAGGCTCACTGGAGCCCAGACTTCCAAAAAAGAAGGCCCCTGAGCACAGCATGGCACCACCGCAGCCCAAACCGTGGGCCTGGAGGGTAGGCCAGGTTCCCCACGCAGAGTTCACACCATTCGACAGATGCCCACAGCAGACCACAAGGCAATATGAGAAGTAAGTTCTGATTGTGTAATCTCTGAATTTTGAGATTTAAAGAAAAATATCTGTTTTCGGGGGATGGTTAAAACAGTTCTACCAAGGAGTAAAGAGAGGGCATCTCAAGGCCCCTTCTGGACTTAGAATTTAATGCCTACTTATTGAGAAATGCTCCGTGCATTTGCTCAGCCCTACGTCGAGATGAAGTTCTCTGTGCCCTAGAAGCTTAGGTTCTAAAAAGGCCACAGAAATAGGTGAGACCTCAAAAATGCCAGAACAATGCAACGGCCTTAATCAGACTGTCTTTGCTTTGCCTTGCTTACAAGTCACTGACTTTAAACTGAATATGGTGTCATGTCTTTACGTTTCTTGAAGCTTTTTTTTTTACAAAAGATCATATAAAGATTTTCTTCCATGGTAAAACTTTTATATTGTATTTCTCTTAAACTGGAGTGTGGTACATTTACCCTCCATCAGATGATTGCTTACAACTCACCTTGCTTTATTAAGAATACCGCTAGAGGCTTCTATGTCCCTACTAACAAAAACACATTTTCAGGCCCATTCAAACCAGTGAAAATCCAAGATTTCAGAGCACAAGATAATGAAAATTCTCTCTATCTGCTTCTTTTACTACTTTTAGCCTGTTAACGGTCCCTAAGTGTGTCAGATGAAAGGTACTGTCGCGGGAATTGACATCTTTAACAGCATTCCATACAGGTAAGTCTTGATTGTTCCAATTTCTCAGAAAGTTGGACACATTTACTGCCTCTATGACATCTCTAGGGTGTGTGGAAGAAATAAAAAAGAGGACTGTACAATGTATTTCTCAAAATATACACACAAAGAGTTTGCACATACAAACAGGGAAACCTTATAAATAATGTATGGGGAGCAAAGTATTGTCGGTAACGGAACTACTCATTTCGAAAGACAACACTGTCACCAAGTGTCCCCTCACCAAAACTGACTGGGAATGTTTAGGGGCCACCAAACCAGAGGTGGAGATTTTTAGGCACATTCTTGCCAGAAAAGAGAGCCTAGGGCATAAACCACTCAACTTGTTGGCACGAATGCCAGGGCAACCCAAGCAAGTGGATATAGAAGCCTACGTAATGCTTGGAAGTAGGAAGCTTTGGGGGACTACACCTGGGCTGGTACTGGCCTCCCTCCCCAAAGGGACAAGGAGAGCAGAAACCTGGATGGAGTCAAGAGAGAGCAAAAAGAAAGGCAAGGCTGGGTATGGAGCAACGTTTGGATCCAGGAGCATGTGTCTCAGAACTGCTGGGGCTCTGCAGACCAGCTGCATCCCCATTCTCCTTGACCCTCATTGGTATAATGAACTCAGGGTGGGCGCATCCCGGCTGCCAAGTCACTTCCACCCGTCCAAGGAGTTGACGGTTACTTGCTCACAGTGAACCAACCGCTCTGGACCTAACAGCTACTGCAGGGGGCGGTAGTGGAGAACAAGGTGACGACAAGGACCAGATGCTAAGGAGGAAGAGACATTCAGCGGACCGACTGGGTGGACTGATGGTGTGGCGTTAAGTCTGCAGAGCTAAAGGGGCCAGATGTAGAAAAGGGAAGGGGAACCATGAGGATATGGTCAAGCCCCATCGTATAGATATTTCATCCGTATGTTGTATGCAAGTTCCATTCAATTTGCTCTGAGTGAAAAAGAGAGAACAAAATTATCCTTTCAACCATGTCAGTGACTTTATTTACCATCTCATTTGATGAGCTCATAGCCCAGGGTCAGAGGGAAATGGGAGCTGTGAGTCTGCCATCTCTCAGGAAGTCTCAGGCCTCAGAGGCCCCTCATAGCCAAACTACCTCACCTTTTGCACCTTTCAAGCAACGTTATTCCTAAGTGCGAGTCACCCTCTTCATCAGGTTCTCCAAGAAACAGCAGTCTCTCCCAATGACAGAGGAAAAATGGGCTACTTTGGCTTTCTGAGGCACAATATGTAGTTCTCCAAAATGGTACCTGCCTGGGGGATTTTTCAAGAAAATTAAGCATCAGTGGTGATTTGTTTGTCTTCACATAATGTATGAACCAGATGTGCTGAGAAATAAGAAAAGGACGAACGAATCAAGGGCAGCTGATCCAAGGAGGCAAGGGGCAACTTCCACAGCCTACGTGGAAAGCTAGAGGAAGGGAACATACAGCTGGTGGGAGCTGAGGACAAGGGCCAGTCCTCCTTGGGCTCGGGATGCCACCGCCTCTTCCTACATCTTCACGCTCTCCTTCTCTTTTGGCCCCTCCCAGCCATATTAAAGTGCCACAAGGAAATGCTCTCCTCCATTCCATTTTCCTGTCCTCCTATCCACCCCTCCCTTCTTTCCCTTTGCCATCAATTTCTTGACTTGCCCCCCATTTCTCCCCTCCCATCTACACTGTGATCTGGTTTCTGCCCCACTACTCCCGTGAAACTGACCTCCTTGAAGCCCCCAATGATTTCTCTGTTGACAGGTCCAGGGGACTACTTCTCAATCCTTATCTTTGTGACCGCCAAGCCGAGTTAGACCTTAAACAACGTCTCTGTCTTGAAAATCTCTTCCCTTGGCTTCTGCGCCACCTTTCCTTTTCTTTTCATGACACCGATCACAACCAGTGCTGCAGATTCCATCGAATTAAGGAATGCTGTTGCCTACACGTGTGAATGAGCTAAAGTGAGTACAGTACTGAAGTAGAGGACACCTAAAGTGAAACGTCTTCATGTACGTCCACGTGGCTGAGCAGCAAGTTAACCTTTCATACATGTGTTAAAGAAGAAGAGTTGGGTTTTATTTTATTTACTTTTCCCTGGACTGTGTTGAATGGCTATCATCTACAAGTTCAGGCTACTTTTTGCTGAGGATTAATAATGCACTGGGAGAGCTGAGAGAAACCTGAATAATAGAGCTGTCTTTTTCTTGACCAGTTCACCTTAGTTTCCCAAACTCTAAGTCTTTCTCTAATTCTTTCCCCTTTTTATTGTAGTAAAATGAACATAACACAAAATTCACCATTTGGATCATTTAACAATTCACTGTACCATTCAGTGGAATTTACTACTGTCACAATGTTTTGCAACTATCACCACTGCCTAGCTGCAAAACATTTTCATCAACCAAGAGGAAACCTACACCCATTTTAAGGAGTCATTCCCAATTTCCCTCTCTTCCAAACCCTTGGCAACCACTAATGTATAATCTTTTCTGTGTGTATGGATTTGCCACTGCTGGACATTTCATATAAATGGAACCATACAATATGTAGCCTTTCATGCCTGACTTCTTTCACTTAGTTGCGTCCATCATGTAGCATGTATCAGAAATCCACTCACTGTTATGGCTGAATCCTTCATACTGTTTGAATATAAAATTAAAAATACGTTGAGAGTGAAGCTCCGTTTTAATGGCACATCTATTAGGCCAATTCATTGAAAGAAGCTGAAGATGGAGATGTTGTTGTGAAATCATAATCGTTGATAAGCCTCAGCCAATTGGATAATGAAAAGTTTGGGAAATGTTGCAAAAAATTAGCTGATTTATATTAAAAGCCTATTAAACAAGGATTCAGGAGATTGTCTTTTTCTTGCAGGTAACTTAAATGAGGCAGAAAGAAATAACTGTCCTTTAAAACACATTTTGAAAGGATTCTATTTATTCTTAATAGACGAATAGGAGGGAGTACAGGAAGTTCACATCCAATATGGACTCCCTGTCCAAACACTGTTTGTCATTCTAGCCACCGCTATCGAATTATATTTCTTGAGAGGAAGGCAGCTCAATTCCTGCATATTACTTTCTAAACTTCATCCATCAAATCCATTAATACAGTATAAACAAGAGTTGTTCATGTTTAAGTGCAGTTCAAATATCAGGTATAAAGAACCCCCAGTAAGAAAAAGAATCCTATATCTCTTGCCAGAATGTGGTCAGCTCTGGGGTGCTCTGCTAGCTGAAAGACACATTCCTTATTAAGAGGATAGAGGCTGTTTAAGAGGGATGAGAGCCAAAAAAATTTAACTACATATATGTGTTAAGAACAGTGCTAGGTTATCTCATGTTCTAGATCAGTCAAGGCTCACCATTTTACATACGTGAAAAGCAAAGTTAAAAGTGTATTCGTAGGGCTTCCCTGTTGGCGCAGTGGTTAAGGATCCACCTGCCAGTGCACGGGACACACGTTTGAGCCCTGGTCCGGGAAGATCCCACATGCCACGGAGCAACTAAGACCATGTGCCACAACTACTGAGCCTGCGTGCTAGAGCCCGTGAACCACAACTACTGAAGCCCACGCACCTAGGCCCCGTGCTCAGCAACAGCGAGAGGCCACCACAATGAGAATCCCGCGTACTGCAACAGAGTAGCCCCCGCTCACTGCAACTAGAGAAAGCCTGCGCACAGCAACGAAGAGCCTAGGCAGCCAAAGATAAATAAATAAATACGTCTATTTTAAAAAAAATGTGTTTTAGTAACTTACTAAAAGGCACGCAATCAGTAAACATGAGCAAGGATTCAATCCCAAATCTGTCACACTGAAGTTGAAGCTAATACTCGAGATTGATAAAAACAGCACTAATTTAAAACTTCAGAGGTATTTTTTACTTCATACTTTCACTAATGCTCTTTGGAGATAAATCATTTCATTTATATGGGCCTTAGTTTTTACAACTTTAATAGTTGGAAGCTTGACTAGGTGATCTGTATGTAGTCTTCCAATTCTAAAATGTTCCACTAATTTGGATTCCTACAATAATTGCCCTTGCAATACATGCATGCTGCCACCAAGTAGCAGTAGAGACTACTAGTTCCTTTCTTATCCCTAGTGGGGGTGCATTTTGACAGCAGACTTATCCGTCAATAGTACAACCTGTTAGTATAACTATAAGATAACAAAATAATCTGGTATTCTTTCCTGTAAAAGAGAAGCTTTACATTGTGTCTGTGAATCGTACCAGAATCACCTGTAGCTTTATAAATATAGAGGAAATCCTGAACCCATTGAATGAGAATCTTCAGAGACAGGATTGGGCATCTGGAATTTTGGGCTCCCATCATTTGTATATTTTATTTCATTTTATTTTTGCCTATGTACAATATTTGTCACATCCTTTTGAATCTTTAAAAGGTTCTTTCTGTTTTAAATTTTAGAATATTCCATAATCTTCACCTACTTTTCATAAGGTGTTATCTGTTATGTTTATTCGATCTTGTGCTTCTCCTGGTTAAGACTTCTTTCTTTCCTTTTTTTTATCTCATGGCCCTGCCTCATGTCTTGCAGGATCTTAGTTCCCTGACATGGGATTGGACCCCAGGGTCCCAGCAGTGAAAGCGCCATGTTCTAAACACTGGACCACCAGGGAAGTCCCAAGATTTCAGTTTTAAATGACTTTTTTCCCACTCTAATTCATTCCTGGGATCAGTTTCATGTTTGGACATTAAAGCAACCTTGCATTGCCAGAATAAAGCTACTTTGATTTTGATATATGATTGTTTTACATACCATGGATACAGTTTGTGCTTCTCTTTACACATTTTGCATGCATGTTCAAAGGAGAAACTGGCCTGTGATTCTATTCTTGTAATATCCTTTATAGATTATTTTTAAGATTCTATACTTTATTTTTTATTTATTTATTTTTGGCTGCATTGGGTCTTCATTGCTGCATGCATGCTTTCTCTAGTTTTGGCGAGCGGGGGTCTATTCTTTGTTGCAGTGAGTAGGCTTCTCATTGCAGCCTTCGGACCGCATGGGCTTCTGACCCCATTCGTCGGTGCTACTTCAGTTCCTTACCCCTTCCCTTCTGACCCTGGGCGGTGAAATCCTCTTTCTGCAGCTGGCCTGCGGCAGAAAGTCAATGAGGCAAGAGTAGGCTTGGAGTATCCAAGGAGCAGAAAGGATGTCAGCGTGTGAAAAACAGAGCGAGCAAATTGGAGAGGAGAAGGAAACACTCAGAGAGGAAACAGAGGCCCAGATTTCTAGGTCTGTAGAGGCACTCTGAGGACTTTGCATTTTCTGTGAAGAAGCCACTGAAGAAATTTGAGTGACATGATCTGACTTATGTTTTAACAAGATCTCTCTGGATGCCACGTTGATTAGAGATTGTAGGAGAGCAAGGACAAGCCCAAGAAGACCAACAGTTGATTCAAAGAAGTGATTACTCAAACCTGGTCCCCCGCCTCAATGAGGACGCAGAGCAGAAATCGACAAATAATGGCCACAAATCAAATTAGGCTCTCAGCCTGGATCTGTGGGACTGTGAGCTAATAACGGTTCTCACGTTCAGAAAGCTTGTTGAAGAAGAAAGAGGAGGAGAAGCTACAGAAAATGTATATGGCCCACAAAGCCTAAGATATTTAAAATCCAGAAGATGCTTTCCAACACCTGATGTAAAGCATGTGGCTGGTAGGAGGTCCTCAACCAAATTTGGAAGAGGAATACATGAGTCAGTTCGTTCCTCAAAACACTGTAAAGTGATAGGGGTCAAGAAACATTTACCCGTTCACCCTTAACCTTCACAAATGATGCCAGTTCCGTTGAGCTATTGAAAAATACATTCTGGCTTTCAAAAAAGTAACCCAGAGGGCATTTTCTCACATAGGCAAGGTCATAAACAACTGTCAAGTGAAGTTGAAATAGCAACAAATCAAATAATAACAAAAACATTTTTACAGAATTTTAAATCTTACAAAGCATTTTCATGTTCATTATCTAATTTAATCCCCAAATCAACGTCATGAGATAGTTATTATTTCCCCATTAGAAATGACCACATATTAAATCCTTAGTGATTGCTCAAGAAAAGCTGAAATCTTGAGTGTTACATCCATTAATGCCATGGTTGGGTGTTTTCCCATGGGAACACTGGATGCTAAAATCCACAGGGATTTTCAGCTCAAGATGGCAGACTAGGAAATATATTTACTTTCTGTTCCTCCTGAAACCATATCTAAATAAAACTGTAGAAATACCAAAATTAATCAACCAATAAAAGCCAAGATATTTTGGAAGTCATCAACCACAGAAAGGTTTCAACACATTTCGAGAAGGCAAACAATGAAATGGAGGAGCCGTGAATAAAATAATGAAGAAAAAAAGGCTGAACCTAAGTAAGGTCTACACAAAGCCACTCAGCTTTTGCTGAGCTCTGGTTATAGTAAAGGGCAGAGGAAAGAAGAGGGGCTGAAAACAAGGAGACAAAACGTCATTTTAGGAAAAACAGTTCATTTAATGAGCTCCAGGGAACACTCAGCCTGCTGCCATACTAACTCATGAATTACAATGGATTGTTGGTAAGCAAGACAAGAAAACAGGGAAGAAACAAAAGAAACAAAAATCAAGACATTGTTTCTAACTGAACTCTTCTCAAAGGAGATCGAGGAATTATGGTTCAATGCCACAGCTGTAAATCATTTCTGCTCTTGGAGAGGTTACAAAGGGCTTATAATATTTCCCTTTTGTTCAGACAGAATTTAGGTCTGAGCAAAAGCTTTTGTGTCCTCCAACCCCAACATTTATTGGGGATGGAAGCCCAGATTTGCTGGGACATACCATAAAAAGAATCTCATGAGCAGAGGGTCAAACTGATTTTGGAATATATGAATTATGTCCAGTGTGAGTTTCAATAGGTTTTAAAATATATACATACATACATATATATATATATACATTTTTACTGATCTATATGATTTTGGGTTCTGAAACTTCTACATGTCACATGCGTGATACATAACAGACAATGTCAGCCCCAGGAGGGAGAAAACACTCCAATGAAGCAAGCCAAAGAAACAAGTTTTAAGCAAGGTCAAGTGATGTGTAGACCAGGATTGTTCAATTCCTACCTGTCATGCTGAAGCTTCCAGCTCCTGAATAACAACACATGCTTCCCTTGTCCTAGACAGCCAAGAGTATGTCTCCTCTCTTGGGCATAAGAATCTCTAGAGTTACATATCTGTAGTAAGAGTGGACCCAGCTGGCATACTCACAATGACCAAATTGTGTTGATCGTACTTTATACCAATACATCGCCCCACGCTGAAGTTGCAATAAATGATATATTTGCTTTCTAGACATGAATGAGACGCCTTACTGGATATACTCCAGGAAGGCCAGAGAAGCTGGCTTCTAATCCATACGGAACAATTCACTGGTGAATTTCTTTCACGATAGCCCATGATTTATCTAGAATAACATCTTGACATATCTGGATCCTTCAAACTAGACAAAGGGAAAATACGGGCTTCAAGCCTCAATTAGAAATATGGAATGGTGCCATGCTGACAACTGGTGGTCCCTGACCTGTATCTTCTGAGATTAGAACACAGTGTGGTGGATGACCAATTCATGCATTGAACAAAAGAAGACCTCCTACAGGGCAGTGTAGCTGTTCATTACAGGTATGGCACTTAGGGCTAAGTACCATAAGGACTACAAGAGAAAAAGAAAAACAAGTAACACATGAAGCATATACGATAAGGAGGCAGCACAGTCCAGAGCACGAGCTCTGGAATCACACAGGCTTGGATCGAATCCCAGCTAAGCCACTACCATCTATATACCCTGAAGGACAGGCCAAGGTTTAAATGTTGTTTTACCAGATTTCAAAAAAGAAGTGAAGAAAGAACCTATCTGCCAGGAAGGGACATCGTGGGGTGCAGTATCCAGTCGGATCAGGGCTCTGCATCTCCTGCTCAGAAACCTTGGCCACCTGGCTCATGGTGATGCTGGCAGCTGAGCAGCCCTGGAGAAGGCGATCCTGTCTCCAGGTCTCGCAGAGAAGCTGGGGAGGTCTCCGGACGAGGTGGCCCACACCCTGGTAAGCTCTGGCTGCCTCCTGCCCTCAGGTCTGAGCAGGCTCTGGCCTCTGGGCCCCGTGGTGGGGAAGGCCTGGCCGATACATACACAGGGCTGAGGGGCCTGCAGAGCCAGTCCCCAGGCAGGGTGAGCTCTGGAGGAGGCTTCCACAGTCCCCAGCAGTCTCCGCATTGTGGCCCATCTGGCGCCAAACACCTGCCACCCACAGCGAGAAGTCCCAGCCACTAGAAAGTCCAGAAGGGGCCCCACACTTTGCCTTTGGGCCTGGGTTAAGCCACCAGCTGGGCTTGCACGTGACCCCTGCCTCACCCCCTGCCCCGCCCGCCCTTTCTCTGTGACACGTACAATGGATATGTCATAAAGCCAGGCTGAGCCAGTGCTATAAATTCAGAGGAGTTAGAATCTAGGAAGAAGCTCTCCCACTTTCACTCTCTGCTCTCAGATCAGGCAGGCAGTACCTCTAATATGGAAGCGATGGACACCACACCTACCTCCCAGGCTGTTCTCTTCCATTCTGCTCATGTTTTCCCAAGCACCCCATTGACGGCTTTGGCGGGTATCGGGGCTTCAGCAGGCAGCACGTCTGACCCCGAACCTATGGACACCACACCTCCTTCCCATGCTGTTATCTTCCATCCTGCTCCTGTTTTCCCCAGCACCCCATTGACGGCTTTGGCGGGCATCGGTGCTTCAGCAGGCAGCACCTCAGACCCCGAACCTATGGACACCACACCTCCTTCACACGCTGTCATCTTCCACTCTGCTCCTGTTTTCCCCAGCACCCCATTGACGGGTTTGGCGGGCATCGGTGCTTCAGCAGGAATCACGTCAGACCCCAAACCTATGGACACCACACTTCCTTCACATGCTGTCATCTTCCATTCTGCTCCTGTTTTCCCAAGCACCCCAGTTTCGGCTTTGGCGGGCATCGGTGCTTCAGCAGGGAGCACATCAGACCCCGAACCTATGGACACCACACCTCCTTCACACGCTGTCATCTTCCATTCTGCTCCTGTTTTCCCCAGCACCCCATTTACGGCCCTGGCGGGCATCGGTGCTTCAGCAGGGAGCACGTCAGACCCCGAACCTATGGACACCACACCTCCTTCCCAGGCTGTCATCTTCCATCCTGCTCCTCTTTACCCCAGCACCCCATTTACCGCTTAGGCCGGCACTGGTGCTTCAGCAGGCAGCACCTCTAACACCAAAGCTATGGACACCACACCTCCTTCCCAGGCTGTCATTTTCCAGTCTGCCCTGTCTCCAAGTAGAACCACTACCCATTTCACACTCCTGTTCCCAGTTCTGGGAACACACCACCCAGTGGTAGCAATGCCTCAGCCCATGCCTCGACTCATTTACCTGCAATGTGAGCCAACAGATAGACCAACACTTCAAAGTTATGACAGAAAATTGAGTAAGTTATACGCTTGGAATTTCATTTATTATTATTAACAAGCACAACTGTAGTGCTTAGACTATAACAAGTACTATTCTAAGGGCTTACCAAATATTAACTCACTTATTCCTCATAATGGCAACCCTAGTGGTAGGGAATATTCATAGTGTTCACTTTTTGGGGGGAAACTGAGGCTCAGAGACGTTGAATAGCTTGCCTAATGCCACACAGTTAGTAGGTGGCAAAACCCGGGATTAAAACCAGACCATCTAGACTTTCATCACTTTGCTGTGTCACCTTATTATAAGTTGTGGTTAGGGAAGGGACTAAATTGACAAGACTCTGAACTAAAAGGAGAAGGGAGAAATGAGAAAATGAGTGATCCTAGAAACTAGAGAAGGTTTAGGCTCAGAAATTTCTGGTGATGAGACCCAGAAGAACAAGAACTTGGTTGGAATGTTAACTTGGGGTAGTATCTGAATCCACTGAGAAATGGTGTTGTTTCCTGTAAAATTTAGAAAGGTCAGTTGGATGAAGATTAACGCAGACAAAAGTAGAAAGGAAAAGAAAAAGGTGCCTTAAGTGAGACATAACCGCTCCCCTCTACGTACCCACAGGTTGTGTCCTGTGGGAAAGGATGGAGCTCTCTCTACCGGGTTGGTCACCAGGCTGAACAAGGAGAAACATGGCAACCATTGTACTGGTTTTGATGATCCCTCAAAACCAAGGCTTCAGTTTCCAAGAACGACCTACGGTAGCATAACTAGTGTGTGTCACACATGCCACTAAGTGTGTTTCCAGTCAAACATTTTAATTGGAGAAATACTTCCTATGAGGTAGGCATTAGTTCGCTATGGCTGCTGTAACAAATTACTACAAATGTGCTTGCTTCTAACAAAACACACTTATTTTCTTATGGTTCTGGAAGACAGAGGTCCAAAACCAGTTTCCCTGGGCTGAAACCAGGAGTCAACAGGGCCATCCATCCTCCTTCTAGAGGCTCTAAGCGAGAATCTCTTTCCTCGCCAGCATTCCTTCACTTCTGGCCACATCAATCCAACCCCAACTTCATCATCACATTCTCTTTGGGGTAAAAATTCCCTCTGCCTCTCTCTTACGAGAACACCAGTGGTTATATTTGGGCCCGTCCAGGTAGTCCAGGAGAATCTTCCCATCTGAGAACCATTACTTTCATCCCACTGGCAAAGTGCCTTCTGCCATTTAAGGTGACATTCACAGGTTCTGGAGAGTAGGATGTGGACATTTGGGGGCAATGGTATTATTCGGTCTACTACAAGGTAGATACTATTATCTTTCTCAGATGTAGGAAATGACGTTTAGGGAAGTAGTCTGTCTCAGGTCTACAATTTCCAGAGTAGAGACTTACATTCTGCCACTGACACTTTAGGACACACCCTAAACAACTTTAATCTGTGTCCTTAACTACTGCGTAATCCTTGGTTAAGAGTCACACTTAGGTATCAAGACCCAATTGAATAGAACGCAAGTACTGTCTCCTCTTTCACTATGTTTGCCTGGTGTACTGATGAATCTTGCCCAGAGCAGAAGAGTTCAGAAAAGTGTTATGCAGGTGTACGAAGAGAAAGCATTTACTGTTTGATGTGCACGGAGGAACGGAAGGCTTTTTCAAATAAAATAAAATAAAATATGCCACCAAATAGTCAATTGTCACAACAGAGGTAACCCCGTGGGAGTCATGAGGAGACTAAAATTATCTCCAATTGTGCAGGGCAGAAAAGTTTCAATGAAGGCAGGTGTAGTTCAGCCAAGGCCTACAGCACAGAAGTAGGAATTTGGGTATGTACGAATGGGAAAAAAGACATTTGAGGCATGGGAAATAGTTTAATGCAGAATGGACGAGAAATATGCATTAGACCTTTTCTGAAACAACTGGCTTATTAACTCAGTAAATCGATTTAGTCAGTCAAACTAGCTTTAGCTGATTACTTATCCAGGGGATAGCTGTTGAGAGTAATTTTTGTCACAGAACAGTAAATAAAATGGTTGAACTATAGCTTTAGGCTTGCTAAGTGAAATAGATGGCTCTAGATGATTTTCAAGTGACTTACTTGGTAGTACTCACGAAATTGGGGGTTAACAATTGCTTAAGAAAACAAAGAGAATTGATTTTAAATAAAGTAGCTACTGTGTAAACTATCTGTTCAGTAGCTCATGTTAAACGGATGTTTATAATCCCCATTGGACAACCAACTACATTTTTGCAAATGGCAATGTGAATTGCTGTTGCATAAACTATAGCAATGACCACCTATGTAATTTGTTGTCCAAACCAGAAATCTTCTAACAATACTGGTGTCCTAATAAAACTAAGCACGAAGGGAACACAGAGTGGGTGTCTCCCGTGTGCCTGTGCATGCATCTATATCTCACTGAACCCTCATAACAGCCCCCAAGAGAGGGACTCTGGGCGTCCCCATGCTGCTTGTGGAGAAACAGGCACAGGAAGGTTCAATAGTCTATCTACCTAATATCGCACAGAGGGTGGCAGAGCCCGTTTTTAAACCACCTGCCGCCAATACCAGGTGCCAGGAGCCAGACTCAGCCTACAGGCTCTTCTGCTCGCCTGGAGGTGAAACAATGTGTCATGATTAGTCAAATCCCGTCTTCACTCATCAAGGTAGGTTGAACACCTGCACGTCCTCCAAGTAGCATGTAGCATAAGCAATAAGATGTTTGTCCCGTGATCGTCCAGGAACTTGGAATCAGCTGTGCCTGGTTAGGCTGAGCTGGTTTAGAGTGGAGAGGACCACCGATCTTCCACCTGGGCAAGTGCCTTTTGACCTCCTGCCATCAGAGGGCCGAAATCTCCAGCCTGAGAATGCGCTGAGCCCTGTAGCCTAGTTACGCCAGCTCAGAACAATGATGAGCACACCTTTTTCCAGTCACCTTTCCTCATGCTCCCCATGCCTCATACTGCCCTGCTTCTTTATTCTTTATCCCACAGATACCCAAAGCCCCTTGCCTTTGGGGAGGCGGATTTGAGACCTATTGTCACGTCACGTCCTCGCTTGGCTGCCCTGTGAATAAACCTCCTCTTTGCTGCAAACCTCAGCATTTCAGTGTTTTGGCTTGCTGCGCCTCAGACAGAATGGTTGGGAGCAGTGGTACAGGTCCCTTGCCTGTGAGGGATGCTGGTTCCTAGTAGTCACGTTGCGGATGTTTTCTCCTCTCGGGGTGGGGGCGGGGCAGACATCCTGCTCTTCCGGAAAGGGAGAAACACAGGTGCCAAACCCTTGCCCTCAGCGTCACCGTCACCTAGGAGCTTGTTAGAAGCACAGAATCCAGGCCCCACCCAGAACTACTGAATACCAGACTGCATTTAACAAGATCCACAAGAGAGGCATACCCATATTAAAGTTGGAGAGGCACCAAGCTGTCATCGTCTTCTCCACGGCTAATGAAAACGAAGCAAAGGTTCATCCCGAGCCGACTCTGCCTCAGTCACCTGGATATCACGTGAGCTCATTTAATCCTCCCCAGAACCTGCAAATGAGACTGAGGGTCAGAGTGGTCTAGCACCCAAGGTTCCATAAAAGAACATGACCAAGGCTCACTGGAGCCCAGACTTCCAAAAAAGAAGGCCCCTGAGCACAGCATGGCACCACCGCAGCCCAAACCGTGGGCCTGGAGGGTAGGCCAGGTTCCCCACGCAGAGTTCACACCATTCGACAGATGCCCACAGCAGACCGCAAGGCAATATGAGAAGTAAGTTCTGATTGTGGAATCTCTGAATTTTGAGATTTAAAGAAAAAAATCTGTTTTCGGGGGATGGTTAAAACAGTTCTACCAAGGAGTAAAGAGAGGGCGTCTCAAGGCCCCTTCTGGACTTAGAATTTAATGGCTACTTATTGAGAAATGCTCCGTGCATTTGCTCAGCCCTACGTCGAGATGAAGTTCTCTGTGCCCTAGAAGCTTAGGTTCTAAAAAGGCCACAGAAATGGGTGAGACCTCAAAAATGCCAGAACAATGCAACGGCCTTAATCAGACTGTCTTTACTTTGCCTTGCTTACAAGTCACTGACTTTAAACTGAATATGGTGTCATGTCTTTACGTTTCTTGAACCTTTTTTTTTTTACAAAAGATCATATAAAGATTTTCTTCCATGGTAAAACTTTTTGATAGTATTTCTCTTAAACTGGAGTGTGGTACATTTACAATCCATCAGATGATTGCTTACAACTCACCTTGCTTTATTAAGAATACCGCTAGAGGCTTCTATGTCCCTACTAACAAAAATACATTTTCAGGCCCATTCAAACCAGTGAAAATCCAAGATTTCAGAGCACAAGATAATGAAAATTCTCTCTATCTGCGTCTTTTAGTACTTTTAGCCTGTTAACAGTCCCTAAGTGTGTCAGATGAAAGGTACTGTCGCGGGAATTGACATCTTTAACAGCATTCCATACAAGTAAGTCTTGATTGTTCCAATTTCTCAGAAAGTTGGACACATTTACTGCCTCTATGACATCTCTAGGGTGTGTGGAAGAAATAAAAAAGAGGCCTGTACAATGTATTTCTCAAAATATACACACAAAGAGTTTGCACATACAAACAGGGAAACCTTATAGATAATGTATGGGGAGCAAAGTATTGTCGGTAACGGAACTACTCATTTCGAAAGACAACACTGTCACCAAGTGTCCCCTCACCAAAACTGACTGGGAATGTTTAGGGGCCCCCAAACCAGAGGTGGAGAATTTTAGGCACATTCTTGCCAGAAAAGAGAGCCTAGGGCATAAACCACTCAACCTGTTGGCACGAATGCCAGGGCAACCCAAGCAAGTGGATATAGAAGCCTACGTAATGCTTGGAAGTAGGAAGCTTTGGGGGACTACACCTGGGCTGGTACTGGCCTCCCTCCCCAAAGGGACAAGGAGAGCAGAAACCTGGATGGAGTCAAGAGAGAGCAAAATGAAAGGCAAGGCTGGGTATGGGGCAAGGTTTGGATCCAGGGGCATGTGTCTCAGAACTGCTGGGGCTCTGCAGACCAGCTGCATCCCCATTCTCCTTGACCCTCATTGGTATAATGAACTCAGGGTGGGCGCATCCCGGCTGCGAAGTCACTTCCACCCGTCCATGGAGTTGACGGTTACTTGCTCACAGTGAACCAACCGCTCTGGACCTAACACCTACTGCAGGGGCGGTAGTGGAGAACAAGTTGACGACAAGGACCAGATGCGAAGGAGGAAGAGACATTCAGCGGACCGACTGGGTGGACTGATGGTGTGGCGTTAAGTCTGCAGAGCTAAAGGGGCCAGATGTAGAAAAGGGAAGGGGAACCATGAGGATATGGTCAAGCCCCTTCGTATAGATATTTCATCCATATGTTGTATGCAAGTTCCATTCAGTTTGCTCTGAGTGAATAAGAGAGAACAAAATTATCCTTTCAACCATGTCAGTGACTTTATTTACCATCTCATTTGATGAGCTCATAGCCCAGGGTCAGAGGGAATTGGGAGCTGTGAGTCTGCCATCTCTCAGGAAGTCTCAGGCCTCAGAGGCTCCTCATAGCCAAACTACCTCACCTTTTGCACCTTTCAAGCAACGTTATTCCTAAGTGCGAGTCACCCTCTTCATCAGGTTCTCCAAGAAACAGCAGTCTCTCCCAATGACAGAGGAAAAATGGGCTACTTTGGCTTTCTGAGGCACAATATGTAGTTCTCCAAAATGGTACCTGCCTGGGGGATTTTTCAAGAAAATTAAGCATCAGTGGTGATTTGTTTGTCTTCACATAACGTATGAACCAGATGTGCTGAGAAATAAGAAAAGGACGAACGAATCAAGGGCAGCTGATCCAAGGAGGCAAGGGGCAACTTCCACAGCCTACGTGGAAAGCTAGAGGAAGGGAACATCCAGCTGGTGGGAGCTGAAGACAGGGGCCAGTCCTCCTTGGGCTCGGGATGCCACCGCCTGTTCCTACATCTTCATGCTCTCCTTCTCTGTTGGCCCCTCCCAGCCATATTAAAGAGTCACAAGGAAATGCTCTCCTCCATTCCATTTTCCTGTCCTCCTATCCACCCCTCCCTTCTTTCCCTTTGCCATCAATTTCTTGACTTGCCCCCCATGTCTCCCCTCCCATCTACACTGCGATCTGGTTTCTGCCCCACTACTCCCGTGAAACTGACCTCCTTGAAGCCCCCAATGATTTCTCTGTTGACAAGTCCAGGGGACTACTTCTCAATCCTTATCTTTGTGACCGCCAAGCCGAGTTAGACCTTAAACAACGTCTCTGTCTTGAAAATCTCTTCCCTTGGCTTCTGCGCCACCTTTCCTTTTCTTTTCATGACACCGATCACAACCAGTGCTGCAGATTCCATCGAATTAAGGAATGCTCTTGCCTACATGTGTGAATGAGCTAAAGTGAGTACAGTACTGAAGTAGAGGACACCTAAAGTGAAACGTCTTCATGTACGTCCACGTGGCTGAGCAGCAAGTTAACCTTTCATACATATGTTAAAGAAGAAGAGTTGGGTTTTATTTTATTTACTTTTCCCTGGACTGTGTTGAATGGCTATCATCTACAAGTTCAGGCTACTTTTTGCTGAGGATTAATAATGCACTGGGAGAGCTGAGAGAAAACTGAATAATAGAGCTGTCTTTTTCTTGACCAGTTCACCTTAGTTTCCCAAACTCTAAGTCTTTCTCTAATTCTTTCCCCTTTTTATTGTAGTAAAATGAACATAACACAAAATTCACCATTTGGATCATTTTACAATTCACTGTACCATTAGTGGAATTTACTACTGTCACAATGTTGTGCAACTATCACCACTGCCTAGCTGCAAAATATTTTCATCAACCAAGAAGAAACCTACACCCATTTTAAGGAGTCATTCCCAATTTCCCTCTCTTCCAAACCCCTGGCAACCACTAATGTATAATCTTTTCTGTGTGTATGGATTTGCCACTGCTGGACATTTCATATAAATGGAACCATACAATATGTAGCCTTTCATGCCTGACTTCTTTCACTTAGTTGCATCCATCATGTAGCATGTATCAGAAATCCACTCACTGTTACGGCTGAATCCTTCATACTGTTTGAATACAAAATTAAAAATACGTTGAGAGTGAAGCTCTGTTTTAATGGCACATCTATTAGGCCAATTCATTGAAAGAAGCTGAAGATGGAGATGTTGTTGTGAAATGATAATCGTTGAGAAGCCTCAGCCAATTGGATAATGAAAAGTTTGGGAAATGTTGCAAAAAATTAGCTGATTTATATTAAAAGCCTATTAAACAAGGATTCAGGAGATTGTCTTTTTCTTGCAGGTAACTTAAATGAGGCAGAAAGAAATAACTGCCCTTTAAAACACATTTTGAAAGGATTCTATTTATTCTTAATAGACGAATGGGAGGGAGTACAGGAAGTTCACATCCAATATGGACTCCCTGTCCAAACACTGTTTGTCGTTCTAGCCACCGCTATCGAATTATATTTCTTGAGAGGAAGGCAGCTCAATTCCTGCATATTACTTTCTAAACTTCATCCATCAAATCCATTAATACAGTATAACCAAGAGTTGTTCATGTTTAAGTGCAGTTCAAATATCAGGTATAAAGAACCCCCAGTAAGAAAAAGAATCCTATATCTCTTGCCAGAATGTGGTCAGCTCTGGGGTGCTCTGCTAGCTGAAAGACACATTCCTTATTAAGAGGATAGAGGCTGTTTAAGAGGGATGAGAGCCAAAAAAATTTAACTACATATATGTGTTAAGAACAGTGCTAGGTTATCTCATGTTCTATATCAGTCAAGGCTCACCATTTTACATACGTGAAAAGCAAAGTTAAAAGTGTATTCGTAGGGCTTCCCTGTTGGCGCAGTGGTTAAGGATCCACCTGCCAGTGCACGGGACACACGTTTGAGCCCTGGTCCGGGAAGATCCCACATGCCACGGAGCAACTAAGACCATGTGCCACAACTACTGAGCCTGCGTGCTAGAGCCCGTGAACCACAACTACTGAAGCCCACGCACCTAGGCCCCGTGCTCAGCAACAGCGAGAAGCCACCACAATGAGAATCCTGCGTACTGCAACAGAGTAGCCCCCGCTCACTGCTACTAGAGAAAGCCTGCGCACAGCAACGAAGAGCCTAGGCAGCCAAAGATAAATAAATAAATACGTCTATTTTAAAAAAAATGTGTTTTAGTAACTTACTAAAAGGCACGCAATCAGTAAACATGAGCAAGGATTCAATCCCAAATCTGTCACACTGAAGTTGAAGCTAATACTCGAGATTGATAAAAACAGCACTAATTTAAAACTTCAGAGGTATTTTTTACTTCATACTTTCACTAATGCTCTTTGGAGATAAATCATTTCATTTTTATGGTCTTAGTTTTTACAACTATAATAGTTGGAAGCTTGACTAGGTGATCTGTATGTAGTCTTCCAATTCTAAAATGTTCCACTAATTTGGATTCCTACAATAATTGCCCTTGCAATACATGCATGCTGCCACCAAGTAGCAGTAGAGACTACTAGTTCCTTTTTTATCCCTAGTGGGGGTGCATTTTGACAGCAGACTTATCCGTCAATAGTACAACCTGTTAGTATAACTATAAGATAACAAAATAATCTGGTATTCTTTCCTGTAAAAGAGAAGCTTTACATTGTCTCTGTGAATCGTACCAGAATCACCTGTAGCTTTATAAATATAGAGGAAATCCTGAACCCATTGAATGAGAATCTTCAGAGACAGGACTTGGGCATCTGGAATTTTGGGCTCCCATCATTTGTATATTTTATTTCATTTTATTTTTGCCTATGTACAATATTTGTCACATCCTTTTGAATCTTTAAAAGGTTCTTTTTGTTTTAAATTTTAGAATATTCCATAATCTTCACCTACTTTTCATAAGGTGTTATCTGTTATGTTTATTCGATCTTGTGCTTCTCCTGGTTAAGACTTCTTCTTTCCTTTTTTTTTTCTCATGGCCCTGCCTCATGTCTAGCAGGATCTTAGTTCCCTGACATGGGATTGGACCCCAGGGTCCCAGCAGTGAAAGCGCCATGTTCTAAACACTGGACCACCAGGGAAGTCCCAAGATTTCAGTTTTAAATGACTTTTTTCCCACTCTAATTCATTCCTGGGATCAGTTTCATGTTTGGACATTAAAGCAACCTTGCATTGCCAGAATAAAGCTACTTTGATTTTGATATATGATTGTTTTACATACCATGGATACAGTTTGTGCTTCTCTTTACACATTTTGCATGCATGTTCAAAGGAGAAACTGGCCTGTGATTCTATTCTTGTAATATCCTTTATAGATTATTTTTAAGATTCTATACTTTATTTTTTATTTATTTATTTTTGGCTGCATTGGGTCTTCATTGCTGCATGCATGCTTTCTCTAGTTTTGGCGAGCGGGGGTCTATTCTTTGTTGCAGTGAGTAGGCTTCTCATTGCAGCCTTCGGACCACATGGGCTTCTGACACCATTCGTCGGTGCTACTTCAGTTCCTTACCCCTTCCCTTCTGACCCTGGGCGGTGAAATCCTCTTTCTGCAGCTGGCCTGCGGCAGAAAGTCAATGAGGCAAGAGTAGGCTTGGAGTATCCAAGGAGCAGAAAGGATGTCAGCGTGTGAAAAACAGAGCGAGCAAATTGGAGAGGAGAAGGAAACACTCAGAGAGGAAACAGAGGCCCAGATTTCTAGGTCTGTAGAGGCACTCTGAGGACTTTGCATTTTCTGTGAAGAAGCCACTGAAGAAATTTGAGTGACATGATCTGACTTATGTTTTAACAAGATCTCTCTGGATGCCACGTTGATTAGAGATTGTAGGAGAGCAAGGACAAGCCCCAGAAGATCAACAGTTGATTCAAAGAAGTGATTACTCAAACCTGGTCCCCCGCCTCAATGAGGACGCAGAGCAGAAATCGACAAATAATGGCCACAAATCAAATCAGGCTCTCAGCCTGGATCTGTGGGACTGTGAACTAATAAAGGTTCTCACGTTCAGAAAGCTTGTTGAAGAAGAAAGAGGAGGAGAAGCTACAGAAACTGTATATGGCCCACAAAGCCTAAGATATTTAAAATCCAGAAGATGCTTTCCAACACCTGATGTAAAGCATGTGGCTGGTAGGAGGTCCTCAACGAAATTTGGAAGAGGAATACATGAGTCAGTTCGTTCCTGATAACACTGTAAAGTGATAGGGGTCAAGAAACATTTACCCGTTCACCTTTAACCTTCACAAATGATGCCAGTTCCGTTGAGCTATTGAAAAATACATTCTGGCTTTCAAAAAAGTAATCCAGAGGGCATTTTCTCACATAGGCAAGGTCATAAACAACTGTCAAGTGAAGTTGAAATACCAACAAATCAAATAATAACAAAAACATTTTTACAGAATTTTAAATCTTACAAAGCATTTTCATGTTCATTATCTAATTTAATCCCCAAATCAACGTCATGAGATAGTTATTATTTCCCCATTAGAAATGACCACATATTAAATCCTTAGTGATTGCTCAAGAAAAGCTGAAATCTTGAGTGTTACATCCATTAATGCCATGGTTGGGTGTTTTCCCATGGGAACACTGGATGCTAAAATCCACAGGGATTTTCAGCTCAAGATGGCAGACTAGGAAATATATTTACTTTCTGTTCCTCCTGAAACCATATCTAAATAAAACTGTAGAAATACCAAAATTAATCAACCAATAAAAGCCAAGATATTTTGGAAGTCATCAACCACAGAAAGATTTCAACACATTTCGAGAAGGCAAACAATGAAATGGAGGAGCCGTGAATAAAATAATGAAGAAAAAAAGGCTGAACCTAAGTAAGGTCTGCACAAAGCCACTCAGCTTTTGCTGAGCTCTGGTTATAGTAAAGGGCAGAGGAAAGAAGAGGGGCTGAAAACAAGGAGACAAAACGTCATTTTAGGAAAAACAGTTCGTTTAATGAGCTCCAGGGAACACTCAGCCTGCTGCCATACTAACTCATGAATTACAATGGATTGTTGGTAAGCAAGACAAGAAAACAGGGAAGAAACAAAAGAAACAAAAATCAAGACATTGTTTCTAACTGAACTCTTCTCAAAGGAGATCGAGGAATTATGGTTCAATGCCACAGCTGTAAATCATTTCTGCTCTTGGAGAGGTTACAAAGGGCTTATAATATTTCCCTTTTGTTCAGACAGAATTTAGGTCTGAGCAAAAGCTTTTGTGTCCTCCAACCCCAACATTTATTGGGGATGGAAGCCCAGATTTGCTGGGACATACCATAAAAAGAATCTCATGAACAGAGGGTCAAACTGATTTTGGAATATATGAATTATGTCCAGTGTGAGTTTCAATAGGTTTTAAAATATATACATACATACATATATATATATACATTTTTACTGATCTATATGATTTGGGGTTCTGAAACTTCTACATGTCACATGCGTGATACATAACAGACAATGTCAGCCCCAGGAGGGAGAAAACACTCCAATGAAGCAAGCCAAAGAAACAAGTTTTAAGCAAGGTCAAGTGATGTGTAGACCAGGATTGTTCAATTCCTACCTGTCATGCTGAAGCTTCCAGCTCCTGAATAACAACACATGCTTCCCTTGTCCTAGACAGCCAAGAGTATGTCTCCTCTCTTGGGCATAAGAATCTCTAGAGTTACATATCTGTAGTAAGAGTGGACCCAGCTGGCATACTCACAATGACCAAATTGTGTTGATCGTACTTTATACCAATACATCGCCCCATGCTGAAGTTGCAATAAATGATATATTTGCTTTCTAGACATGAATGAGACGCCTTACTGGATATACTCCAGGAAGGCCAGAGAAGCTGGCTTCTAATCCATACGGAACAATTCACTGGTGAATTTCTTTCACGATAGCCCATGATTTATCTAGAATATCATCTTGACATATCTGGATCCTTCAAACTAGACAAAGGGAAAATACGGGCTTCAAGCCTCAATTAGAAATATGGAATGGTGCCATGCTGACAACTGGTGGTCCCTGACCTGTATCTTCTGAGATTAGAACACAGTGTGGTGGATGACCAATTCATGCATTGAACAAAAGAAGACCTCCTACAGGGCAGTGTAGCTGTTCGTTACAGGTATGGCACTTAGGGCTAAGTACCATAAGGACTACAAGAGAAAAAGAAAAACAAGTAACACATGAAGCATATACGATAAGGAGGCACCACAGTCCAGAGCACGAGCTCTGGAATCACACAGGCTTGGATCGAATCCCAGCTAAGCCACTACCATCTATATACCCTGAAGGACAGGCCAAGGTTTAAATGTTGTTTTACCAGATTTCAAAAAAGAAGTGAAGAAAGAACCTATCTGCCGGGAAGGGATATCGTGGGGTGCAGTATCCAGTCGGATCAGGGCTCTGCCTCTCCTGCTCAGAAACCTTGGCCACCTGGCTCATGGTGATGCTGGCAGCTGAGCAGCCCTGGAGAAGGCGATCCTGTCTCCAGGTCTCGCAGAGAAGCTGGGGAGGTCTCCGGACGAGGTGGCCCACACCCTGGTAAGCTCTGGCTGCCTCCTGCCCTCAGGTCTGAGCAGGCTCTGGCCTCTGGGCCCCGTGGTGGGGAAGGCCTGGCCGATACATACACAGGGCTGAGGGGCCTGCAGAGCCAGTCCCCAGGCAGGGTGAGCTCTGGAGGAGGCTTCCACAGTCCCCAGCAGTCTCCGCATGGTGGCCCATCTGGCGCCAAACACCTGCCACCCACAGCGAGAAGTCCCAGCCACTAGAAAGTCCAGAAGGGGCCCCACCCTTTGCCTTTGGGCCTGGGTTAAGCCACCAGCTGGGCTTGCACGTGACCCCTGCCTCACCCCCTGCCCCGCCCGCCCTTTCTCTGTGACACGTACAATGGATATGTCATAAAGCCAGGCTGAGCCAGTGCTATAAATTCAGAGGAGTTAGAATCTAGGGAGTAGCTCTCCCACTTTCACTCTCTGCTCTCAGATCAGGCAGGCAGTACCTCTAATATGGAAGCTATGGACACCACACCTCCTTCCCAGGCTGTCCTCTACCATTCTGCTCATGTTTTCCCCAGCACCCCATTGACGGCTTTGGCGGGTATCGGGGCTTCAGCAGGCAGCACGTCTGACCCCGAACCTATGGACACCACACCTCCTTCACATGCTGTTATCTTCCATTCTGCTCCTGTTTTCCCCAGCACACCATTGACGGCTTTGGCGGGCATCGGTGCTTCAGCAGGCAGCACCTCAGACCCCGAACCTATGGACACCACACCTCCTTCACACGCTGTCATCTTCCACTCTGCTCCTGTTTTCCCCAGCACCCCATTGACGGGTTTGGCGGGCATCGGTGCTTCAGCAGGAATCACGTCAGACCCCGAACCTATGGACACCACAACTCCTTCACATGCTGTCATCTTCCATTCTGCTCCTGTTTTCCCAAGCACCCCAGTTTCGGCTTTGGCGGGCATCGGTGCTTCAGCAGGGAGCACGTCAGACCCCGAACCTATGGACACCACACCTCATTCACACGCTGTCATCTTCCATTCTGCTCCTGTTTTCCCCAGCACCCCATTTACGGCCCTGGCGGGCATCGGTGCTTCCGCAGTCAGCACGTCTGACCCCGAACCTATGGACACCACACCTCCTTCCCAGGCTGTCATCTTCTATTCAGCTCCTGTTTTCTCCAGCACGCCATTTTCGGCTTTGGTGGGCATCGGTGCCTCAGCAGTCAGCACCTCAGACCCCGAACCTATGGACACCACACCTCCTTCCCAGGCTGTCATCTTCCATCCTGCTCCTCTTTACCCCAGCACCCCATTTACCACTTAGGCCGGCACTGGTGCTTCAGCAGGCAGCACCTCTAACACCAAAGCTATGGACACCACACCTCCTTCCCAGGCTGTCATTTTCCAGTCTGCCCTGTCTCCAAGTAGAACCACTACCCATTTCACACTGCTGTTCCCAGTTCTGGGAACACACCACCCAGTGGTAGCAATGCCTCAGCCCATGCCTCGACTCATTTACCTGCAACGTGAGCCAACAGATAGACCAACACTTCAAAGTTATGACAGAAAATTGAGTAAGTTATACGCTTGGAATTTCATTTATTATTATTAACAAGCACAACTGTAGTGCTTAGACTATAACAAGTACTATTCTAAGGGCTTACCAAATATTAACTCACTTATTCCTCATAATGGCAACCCTAGTGGTAGGGAATATTCATAGTGTTCACTTTTTGGGGGGAAACTGAGGCTCAGAGACGTTGAATAGCTTGCCTAATGCCACACAGTTAGTAGGTGGCAAAACCCGGGATTAAAACCAGACCATCTAGACTTTCATCACTTTGCTGTGTCACCTTATTATAAGTTGTGGTTAGGGAAGGGACTAAATTGACAAGACTCTGAACTAAAAGGAGAAGGGAGAAATGAGAAAATGAGTGATCCTAGAAACTAGAGAAGGTTTAGGCTCAGAAATTTCTGGTGATGAGACCCAGAAGAACAAGAACTTGGTTGGAATGTTAACTTGGGGTAGTATCTGAATCCACTGAGAAATGGTGTTGTTTCCTGTAAAATTTACAAAGGTCAGTTGGATGAAGATTAACGAAGACAAAAGTAGAAAGGAAAAGAAAAAGGTGCCTTAAGTGAGACATAACCGCTCCCCTCTACGTACCCACAGGTTGTGTCCTGTGGGAAAGGATGGAGCTCTCTCTACCGGGTTGGTCACCAGGCTGAACAAGGAGAAACATGGCAACCATTGTACTGGTTTTGATGATCCCTCAAAACCAAGGCTTCAGTTTCCAAGAACGACCTACGGTAGCATAACTAGTGTGTGTCACACATGCCACTAAGTGTGTTTCCAGTCACACATTTTAATTGGAGAAATACTTCCTATGAGGTAGGCATTAGTTCGCTATGGCTGCTGTAACAAATTACTACAAATGTGCTTGCTTCTAACAAAACACACTTATTTTCTTATGGTTCTGGAAGACAGAGGTCCAAAACCAGTTTCCCTGGGCTGAAACCAGGAGTCAACAGGGCCATCCATCCTCCTTCTAGAGGCTCTAAGCGAGAATCTCTTTCCTCGCCAGCATTCCTTCACTTCTGGCCACATCAATCCAACCCCAACTTCATCATCACATTCTCTTTGGGGTAAAAATTCCCTCTGCCTCTCTCTTACGAGAACACCAGTGGTTATATTTGGGCCCGTCCAGGTAGTCCAGGAGAATCTTCCCACCTGAGAACCATTACTTTCATCCCACTGGCAAAGTGCCTTCTGCCATTTAAGGTGACATTCACAGGTTCTGGAGAGTAGGATGTGGATATTTGGGGGCAATGGTATTATTCGGTCTACTACAAGGTAGATACTATTATCTTTCTCAGATGTAGGAAGTGACGTTTAGGGAAGTAGTCTGTCTCAGGTCTACAATTTTCAGAGTAGAGACTTACATTCTGCCACTGACACTTTAGGACACACCCTAAACAACTTTAATCTGTGTCCTTAACTACTGCGTAATCCTTGGTTAAGAGTCACACTTAGGTATCAAGACCCAATTGAATAGAACGCAAGTACTGTCTCCTCTTTCACTATGTTTGCCTGGTGTACTGATGTATCTTGCCCAGAGCAGAAGAGTTCAGAAAAGTGTTATGCAGGTGTACGAAGAGAAAGCATTTACTGTTTGATGTGCACGGAGGAACGGAAGGCTTTTTCAAATAAAATAAAATAAAATATGCCACCAAATAGTCAATTGTCACAACAGAGGTAACCCCGTGGGAGTCATGAGGAGACTAAAATTATCTCCAATTGTGCAGGGCAGAAAAGTTTCAATGAAGGCAGGTGTAGTTCAGCCAAGGCCTACAGCACAGAAGTAGGAATTTGGGTATGTACGAATGGGAAAAAAGACATTTGAGGCATGGGAAATAGTTTAATGCAGAATGGACGAGAAATATGCATTAGACCTTTTCTAAAACAACTGGCTTATTAACTCAGTAAATCGATTTAGTCAGTCAAACTAGCTTTAGCTGATTACTTATCCAGGAGATAGCTGTTGAGAGTAATTTTTGTCACAGAACAGTAAATAAAATGGTTGAACTATAGCTTTAGGCTTGCTAAGTGAAATAGATTGCTCTAGATGATTTTCAAGTGACTTACTTGGTAGTACTCACGAAATTGGGGGTTAACAATTGCTTAAGAAAACAAAGAGAATTGATTTTAAATAAAGTAGCTACTGTGTAAACTATCTGTTCAGTAGCTCATGTTAAACGGATGTTTATAATCCCCATTGGACAACCAACTACATTTTTGCAAATGGCAATGTGAATTGCTGTTGCATAAACTATAGCAATGACCACCTATGTAATTTGTTGTCCAAACCAGAAATCTTCTAACAATACTGGTGTCCTAATAAAAATAAGCACGAAGGGAACACACAGTGGGTGTCTCCCGTGTGCCTGTGCATGCATCTATATCTCACTGAACCCTCATAACAGCCCCCAAGAGAGGGACTCTGGGCGTCCCCATGCTGCTTGTGGAGAAACAGGCACAGGAAGGTTCAATAGTCTATCTACCTAATATCACACAGAGGGTGGCAGAGCCCGTTTTTAAACCACCTGCCTCCAATACCAGGTGCCAGGAGCCAGACTCAGCCTACAGCTCTCTTCTGCTCGCCTGGAGGTGAAACAATGTGTCATGATTAGTCAAATCCCGTCTTCACTCATCAAGGTAGGTTGAACACCTGCACGTCCTCCAAGTAGCATGTAGCATAAGCAATAAGATGTTTGTCCCGTGATCATCCAGGAACTTGGAATCAGCTGTGCCTGGTTAGGCTGAGCTGGTTTAGAGTGGAGAGGACCACCGATCTTCCACCTGGGCAAGTGCCTTTTGACCTCCTGCCATCAGAGGGCCGAAATCTCCAGCGTGAGAATGTGCTGAGCCCTGTAGCCTAGTTACGCCAGCTCAGAACAATGATGAGCACACCTTTTTCCAGTCACCTTTCCTCATGCTCCCCATGCCTCATACTGCCCTGCTTCTTTATTCTTTATGCCACAGATACCCAAAGCCCCTTGCCTTTGGGGAGGCGGATTTGAGACCTATTGTCACGTCACGTCCTCGCTTGGCTGCCCTGTGAATAAACCTCCTCTTTGCTGCAAACCTCAGCATTTCAGTGTTTTGGCTTGCTGCGCCTCAGACAGAATGGTTGGGAGCAGTGGTACAGGTCCCTTGCCTGTGAGGGATGCTGGTTCCTAGTAGTCACGTTGCGGATGTTTTCTCCTCTCGGGGTGGGGGCGGGGCAGACATCCTGCTCTTCCGGAAAGGGAGAAACACAGGTGCCAAACCCTTGCCCTCAGCGTCACCGTCACCTAGGAGCTTGTTAGAAGCACAGAATCCAGGCCCCACCCAGAACTACTGAATACCAGCCTGCATTTAACAAGATCCACAAGAGAGGCATACCCATATTAAAGTTGGAGAGGCACCAAGCTGTCATCGTCTTCTCCACGGCTAATGAAAACGAAGCAGAGGTTCATCCCGAGCCGACTCTGCCTCAGTCACCTGGATATCACGTGAGCTCATTTAATCCTCCCCAGAACCTGCAAATGAGACTGAGGGTCAGAGTGGTCTAGCACCCAAGGTTCCATAAAAGAACATGACCAAGGCTCACTGGAGCCCAGACTTCCAAAACAGAAGGCCCCTGAGCACAGCATGGCACCACCACAGCCCAAACCGTGGGCCTGGAGGGTAGGCCAGCCTCCCCACGCAGAGTTCACACCATTCGACAGATGCCCACAGCAGACCACAAAGCAATATGAGAAGTAAGTTCTGATTGTGGAATCTCTGAATTTTGAGATTTAAAGAAAAATATCTGTTTTCGGGGGATGGTTAAAACAGTTCTACCAAGGAGTAAAGAGAGGGCATCTCAAGGCCCCTTCTGGACTTAGAATTTAATGCCTACTTATTGAGAAATGCTCCGTGCATTTGCTCAGCCCTACGTCGAGATGAAGTTCTCTGTGCCCTGGAAGCTTAGGTTCTAAAAAGGCCACAGAAATGGGTGAGACCTCAAAAATGCCAGAACAATGCAACGGCCTTAATCAGACTGTCTTTGCTTTGCCTTGCTTACAAGTCACTGACTTTCAACTGAATATGGTGTCATGTCTTTACGTTTCTTGAAGCTTTTTTTTTTACAAAAGATCATATAAAGATTTTCTTCCATGGTAAAACTTTTATATTGTATTTCTCTTAAACTGGAGTGTGGTACATTTACCCTCCATCAGATGATTGCTTACAACTCACCTTGCTTTATTAAGAATACCGCTAGAGGCTTCTATGTCCCTACTAACAAAAATACATTTTCAGGCCCATTCAAACCAGAGAAAATCCAAGATTTCCGAGCACAAGATAATGAAAATTCTCTCTATCCGCTTCTTTTACTACTTTTAGCCTGTTAACGGTCCCTAAGTGTGTCAGATGAAAGGTACTGTCGCGGGAATTGACATCTTTAACAGCATTCCATACAGGTAAGTCTAGATTGTTCCAATTTCTCAGAAAGTTGGACACATTTACTGCCTCTATGACATCTCTAGGGTGTGTGGAAGAAATATAAAAGAGGCCTGTACAATGTATTTCTCAAAATATACACACAAAGAGTTTGCACATACAAACAGGGAAACCTTATAAATAATGTATGGGGAGCAAAGTATTGTCGGTAACGGAACTACTCATTTCGAAAGACAACACTGTCACCAAGTGTCCCCTCACCAAAACTGACTGGGAATGTTTAGGGGCCACCAAACCAGAGGTGGAGATTTTTAGGCACATTCTTGCCAGAAAAGAGAGCCTAGGGCATAAACCACTCAACTTGTTGGCACGAATGCCAGGGCACCCCAAGCAAGTGGATATAGAAGCCTACATAATGCTTGGAAGTAGGAAGCTTTGGGGGACTACACCTGGGCTGGTACTGGCCTCCCTCCCCAAAGGGACAAGGAGAGCAGAAACCTGGATGGAGTCAAGAGAGAGCAAAAAGAAAGGCAAGGCTGGATATGGAGCAACGTTTGGATCCAGGAGCATGTGTCTCAGAACTGCTGGGGCTCTGCAGACCAGCTGCATCCCCATTCTCCTTGACCCTCATTGGTATAATGAACTCAGGGTGGGCGCATCCCGGCTGCCAAGTCACTTCCACCCGTCCATGGAGTTGACGGTTACTTGCTCACAGTGAACCAACCGCTCTGGACCTAACAGCTACTGCAGGGGGCGGTAGTGGAGAACAAGGTGATGACAACGACCAGATGCGAAGGAGGAAGAGACATTCAGCGGACCGACTGGGTGGACTGATGGCGTGGCGTTAAGTCTGCAGAGCTAAAGGGGCCAGATGTAGAAAAGGGAAGGGGAACCATGAGGATATGGTCAAGCCCCATCGTATAGATATTTCATCCGTATGTTGTATGAAAGTTCCATTCAATTTGCTCTGAGTGAAAAAGAGAGAACAAAATTATCCTTTAAACCACGTCAGTGACTTTATTTACCATCTCATTTGATGAGCTCATAGCCCAGGGTCAGAGGGAAATGGGAGCTGTGAGTCTGCCATCTCTCAGGAAGTCTCAGGCCTCACAGGCCCCTCATAGCCAAACTACCTCACCTTTTGCACCTTTCAAGCAACGTTATTCCTAAGTGCGAGTCACCCTCTTCATCAGGTTCTCCAAGAAACAGCAGTCTCTCCCAATGACAGAGGAAAAATGGGCTACTTTGGCTTTCTGAGGCACAATATGTAGTTCTCCAAAATGGTACCTGCCTGGGGGATTTTTCAAGAAAATTAAGCATCAGTGGTGATTTGTTTGTCTTCACATAACGTATGACCCAGATGTGCTGAGAAATAAGAAAAGGACGAACGAATCAAGGGCAGCTGATCCAAGGAGGCAAGGGGCAACTTCCACAGCCTACGTGGAAAGCTAGAGGAAGGGAACATCCAGCTGGTGGGAGCTGAAGACAGGGGCCAGTCCTCCTTGGGCTCGGGATGCCACCGCCTCTTCCTACATCTTCACGCTCTCCTTCTCTGTTGGCCCCTCCCAGCCATATTAAAGAGCCACAAGGAAATGCTCTCCTCCATTCCATTTTCCTGTCCTCCTATCCACCCCTCCCTTCTTTCCCTTTGCCATCAATTTCTTGACTTGCCCCCCATTTCTCCCCTCCCATCTACACTGCGACCTGGTTTCTGCCCCACTACTCCCGTGAAACTGACCTCCTTGAAGCCCCCAATGATTTCTCTGTTGACAAGTCCAGGGGACTACTTCTCAATCCTTATCTTTATGACCGCCAAGCCGAGTTAGACCTTAAACAACGTCTCTGTCTTGAAAATCTCTTCCCTTGGCTTCTGCGCCACCTTTCCTTTTCCTTTCATGACACCGATAACAACCAGTGCTGCAGATTCCATCGAATTAAGGAATGCTGTTGCCTACACGTGTGAATGAGCTAAAGTGAGTACAGTACTGAAGTAGAGGACACCTAAAGTGAAACGTCTTCATGTACGTCCACGTGGCTGAGCAGCAAGTTAACCTTTCATACATGTGTTAAAGAAGAAGAGTTGGGTTTTATTTTATTTACTTTTCCCTGGACTGTGTTGAATGGCTATCATCTACAAGTTCAGGCTACTTTTTGCTGAGGATTAATAATGCACTGGGAGAGCTGAGAGAAACCTGAATAATAGAGCTGTCTTTTTCTTGACCAGTTCACCTTAGTTTCCCAAACTCTAAGTCTTTCTCTAATTCTTTCCCCTTTTTATTGTAGTAAAATGAACATAACACAAAATTCACCATTTGGATCATTTTACAATTCACTGTACCATTCAGTGGAATTTACTACTGTCACAATGTTGTGCAACTATCACCACTGCCTAGCTGCAAAACATTTTCATCAACCAAGAGGAAACCTACACCCATTTTAAGGAGTCATTCCCAATTTCCCTCTCTTCCAAAGCCCTGGCAACCACTAATGTATAATCTTTTCTGTGTGTATGGATTTGCCACTGCTGGACATTTCATATAAATGGAACCATACAAGATGTAGCCTTTCATGCCTGACTTCTTTCACTTAGTTGCATCCATCATGTAGCATGTATCAGAAATCCACTCACTGTTACGGCTGAATCCTTCATACTGTTTGAATACAAAATTAAAAATACGTTGAGAGTGAAGCTCTGTTTTAATGGCACATCTATTAGGCCAATTCATTGAAAGAAGCTGAAGATGGAGATGTTGTTGTGAAATGATAATCGTTGAGAAGCCTCAGCCAATTGGATAATGAAAAGTTTGGGAAATGTTGCAAAAAATTAGCTGATTTATATTAAAAGCCTATTAAACAAGGATTCAGGAGATTGTCTTTTTCTTGCAGGTAACTTAAATGAGGCAGAAAGAAATAACTGCCCTTTAAAACACATTTTGAAAGGATTCAATTTACTCTTAATAGACGAATGGGCGGGAGTACAGGAACTTCACATCCAATATGGACTCCCTGTCCAAACAGTGTTTGTCGTTCTAGCCACCACTATCGAATTATATTTCTTGAGAGGAAGGCAGCTCAATTCCTGCATATTACTTTCTAAACTTCATCCATCAAATCCATTAATACAGTATAAACAAGAGTTGTTCATGTTTAAGTGCAGTTCAAATATCAGGTATAAAGAACCCCCAGTAAGAAAAAGAATCCTATATCTCTTGCCAGAATGTGGTCAGCTCTGGGGTGCTCTGCTAGCTGAAAGACACATTCCTTATTAAGAGGATAGAGGCTGTTTAAGAGGGATGAGAGCCAAAAAAATTTAACTACATATATGTGTTAAGAGCAGTGCTAGGTTATCTCATGTTCTAGATCAGTCAAGGCTCACCATTTTACATACGTGAAAAGCAAAGTTAAAAGTGTATTCGCAGGGCTTCCCTGTTGGCGCAGTGGTTAAGGATCCACCTGCCAGTGCACGGGACACACGTTTGAGCCCTGGTCCGGGAAGATCCCACATGCCACGGAGCAACTAAGACCATGTGCCACAACTACTGAGCCTGCGTGCTAGAGCCCGTGAACCACAACTACTGAAGCCCACGCACCTAGGCCCCGTGCTCAGCAACAGCGAGAAGCCACCACAATGAGAATCCCACGTACTGCAACAGAGTAGCCCCCGCTCACTGCAACTAGAGAAAGGCTGCGCACAGCAACGAAGAGCCTAGGCAGCCAAAGATAAATAAATAAATACGTCTATTTAAAAAAAAATGTGTTTTAGTAACTTACTAAAAGGCACGCAATCAGTAAACATGAGCAAGGATTCAATCCCAAATCTGTCACACTGAAGTTGAAGCTAATACTCGAGATTGATAAAAACAGCACTAATTTAAAACTTCAGAGGTATTTTTTACTTCATACTTTCACTAATGCTCTTTGGAGATAAATCATTTCATTTATATGGGCCTTAGTTTTTACAACTATAATAGTTGGAAGCTTGACTAGGTGATCTGTATGTAGTCTTCCAATTCTAAAATGTTCCACTAATTTGGATTCCTACAATAATTGCCCTTGCAATACATGCATGCTGCCACCAAGTAGCAGTAGAGACTACTAGTTCCTTTTTTATCCCTAGTGGGGGTGCATTTTGACAGCAGACTTATCCGTCAATAGTACAACCTGTTAGTATAACTATAAGATAACAAAATAATCTGGTATTCTTTCCTGTAAAAGAGAAGCTTTACATTGTGTCTGTGAATCATACCAGAATCACCTGTAGCTTTATAAATATAGAGGAAATCCTGAACCCATTGAATGAGAATCTTCAGAGACAGGACTTGGGCATCTGGAATTTTGGGCTCCCATCATTTGTATATTTTATTTCATTTTATTTTTGCCTATGTACAATATTTGTCACATCCTTTTGAATCTTTAAAAGGTTCTTTCTGTTTTAAATTTTAGAATATTCCATAATCTTCACCTACTTTTCATAAGGTGTTATCTGTTATGTTTATTCGATCTTGTGCTTCTCCTGGTTAAGACTTCTTTCTTTCCTTTTTTTTTTCTCGTGGCCCTGCCTCATGTCTTGCAGGATCTTAGTTCCCTGACATGGGATTGGACCCCAGGGTCCCAGCAGTGAAAGCGCCATGTTCTAAACACTGGACCACCAGGGAAGTCCCAAGATTTCAGTTTTAAATGACATTTTTCCCACTCTAATTCATTCCTGGGATCAGTTTCATGTTTGGACATTAAAGCAACCTTGCATTGCCAGAATAAAGCTACTTTGATTTTGATATATGATTGTTTTACATACCATGGATACAGTTTGTGCTTCTCTTTACACATTTTGCATGCATGTTCAAAGGAGAAACTGGCCTGTGATTCTATTCTTGTAATATCCTTTATAGATTATTTTTAAGATTCTATACTTTATTTTTTAGTTATTTATTTTTGGCTGCATTGGGTCTTCATTGCTGCATGCATGCTTTCTCTAGTTTTGGCGAGCGGGGGTCTATTCTTTGTTGCAGTGAGTAGGCTTCTCATTGCAGCCTTCTGACCGCATGGGCTTCTGACACCATTCGTCGGTGCTACTTCAGTTCCTTACCCCTTCCCTTCTGACCCTGGGCGGTGAAATCCTCTTTCTGCAGCTGGCCTGCGGCAGAAAGTCAATGAGGCAAGAGTAGGCTTAGAGTATCCAAGAAGCTGAAAGGATGTCAGCGTGTGAAAAACAGAGCGAGCAAATTGGAGAGGAGAAGGAAACACTCAGAGAGGAAACAGAGGCCCAGATTTCTAGGTCTGTGGAGGCACTCTGAGGACTTTGCACTTTCTGTGAAGAAGCCACTGAAGAAATTTGAGTGACATGATCTGACTTATTTTTTAACAAGATCTCTCTGGATGCCACGTTGATTAGAGATTTTAGGAGAGCAAGGACAAGCCCCAGAAGACCAACAGTTGATTCAAAGAAGTGATTACTCAAACCTGGTCCCCCTCCTCAATGAGGACGCAGAGCAGGAATCGACAAATAATGGCCACAAATCAAATCAGGCTCTCAGCCTGGATCTGTGGGACTGTGAGCTAATAACGGTTCTCACGTTCAGAAAGCTTGTTGAAGAAGAAAGAGGAGGAGAAGCTACAGAAACTGTATATGGCCCACAAAGCCTAAGATATTTAAAATCCAGAAGATGCTTTCCAACACCTGATGTAAAGCATGTGGCTGGTAGGAGGTCCTCAACCAAATTTGGAAGAGGATTACATGAGTCAGTTCGTTCCTGAAAACACTGTAAAGTGATAGGGGTCAAGAAACATTTACCCGTTCACCCTTAACCTTCACAAATGATGCCAGTTCCGTTGAGCTATTGAAAAATACATTCTGGCTTTCAAAAAAGTAACCCAGAGGGCATTTTCTCACATAGGCAAGGTCATAAACAACTGTCAAGTGAAGTTGAAATAGCAACAAATCAAATAATAACAAAAACATTTTTACAGAATTTTAAATCTTACAAAGCATTTTCATGTTCATTATCTAATTTAATCCCCAAATCAACGTCATGAGATAGTTATTATTTCCCCATTAGGAATGGCCACATATTAAATCCTTAGTGATTGCTCAAGAAAAGCTGAAATCTTGAGTGTTACATCCATTAATGCCATGGTTGGGTGTTTTCCCATGGGAACACTGGATGCTAAAATCCACAGGGATTTTCAGCTCAAGATGGCAGACTAGGAAATATATTTACTTTCTGTTCCTCCTGAAACCCTATCTAAATAAAACTGTAGAAATACCAAAATTAATCAACCAATAAAAGTCAAGATATTTTGGAATTCATCAACCACAGAAAGATTTCAACACATTTCGAGAAGGCAAACAATGAAATGGAGGAGCCGTGAATAAAATAATGAAGAAAAAAAGGCTGAACCTAAGTAAGGTCTGCACAAAGCCACTCAGCTTTTGCTGAGCTCCGGTTATAGTAAAGGGCAGAGGAAAGAAGAGGGGCTGAAAAGAAGGAGACAAAACGTCATTTTAGGAAAAACAGTTCGTTTAATGAGCTCCAGGGAACACTCAGCCTGCTGCCATACTAACTCATGAATTACAATGGATTGTTGGTAAGCAAGACAAGAAAACCGGGAAGAAACAAAAGAAACAAAAATCAAGACATTGTTTCTAACTGAACTCTTCTCAAAGGAGATCGAGGAATTATGGTTCAATGCCACAGCTGTAAATCATTTCTGCTCTTGGAGAGGTTACAAAGGGCTTATAATATTTCCCTTTTGTTCAGACAGAATTTAGGTCTGAGCAAAAGCTTTTGTGTCCTCCAACCCCAACATTTATTGGGGATGGAAGCCCAGATTTGCTGGGACATACCATAAAAAGAATCTCATGAGCAGAGGGTCAAACTGATTTTGGAATATATGAATTATGTCCAGTGTGAGTTTCAATAGGTTTTAAAATATATACATACATACATATATATATATATACATTTTTACTGATCTATATGATTTTGGGTTCTGAAACTTCTACATGTCACATGCGTGATACATAACAGACAATGTCAGCCCCAGGAGGGAGAAAACACTCCAATGAAGCAAGCCAAAGAAACAAGTTTTAAGCAAGGTCAAGTGATGTGTAGACCAGGATTGTTCAATTCCTACCTGTCATGCTGAAGCTTCCAGCTCCTGAATAACAACACATGCTTCCCTTGTCCTAGACAGCCAAGAGTATGTCTCCTCTCTTGGGCATAAGAATCTCTAGAGTTACATATCTGTAGTAAGAGTGGACCCAGCTGGCATACTCACAATGACCAAATTGTGTTGATCGTACTTTATACCAATACATCGCCCCACGCTGAAGTTGCAAGAAATGATATATTTGCTTTCTAGACATGAATGAGACGCCTTACTGGATATACTCCAGGAAGGCCAGAGAAGCTGGCTTCTAATCCATACGGAACAATTCACTGGTGAATTTCTTTCACGATAGCCCATGATTTATCTAGAATATCATCTTGACATATCTGGATCCTTCAAACTAGACAAAGGGAAAATACGGGCTTCAAGCCTCAATTAGAAATATGGAATGGTGCCATGCTGACAACTGGTGGTCCCTGACCTGTATCTTCTGAGATTAGAACACAGTGTGGTGGATGACCAATTCATGCATTGAACAAAAGAAGACCTCCTACAGGGCAGTGTAGCTGTTCGTTACAGGTATGGCACTTAGGGCTAAGTACCATAAGGACTACAAGAGAAAAAGAAAAACAAGTAACACATGAAGCATATACGATAAGGAGGCAGCACAGTCCAGAGCACGAGCTCTGGAATCACACAGGCTTGGATCGAATCCCAGCTAAGCCACTACCATCTATATACCCTGAAGGACAGGCCAAGGTTTAAATGTTGTTTTACCAGATTTCAAAAAAGAAGTGAAGAAAGAACCTATCTGCCAGGAAGGGACATCGTGGGGTGCAGTATCCAGTCGGATCAGGGCTCTGCATCTCCTGCTCAGAAACCTTGGCCACCTGGCTCATGGTGATGCTGGCAGCTGAGCAGCCCTGGAGAAGGCGATCCTGTCTCCAGGTCTCGCAGAGAAGCTGGGGAGGTCTCCGGACGAGGTGGCCCACACCCTGGTAAGCTCTGGCTGCCTCCTGCCCTCAGGTCTGAGCAGGCTCTGGCCTCTGGGCCCCGTGGTGGGGAAGGCCTGGCCGATACATACACAGGGCTGAGGGGCCTGCAGAGCCAGTCCCCAGGCAGGGTGAGCTCTGGAGGAGGCTTCCACAGTCCCCAGCAGTCTCCGCATGGTGGCCCATCTGGCGCCAAACACCTGTCACCCACAGCGAGAAGTCCCAGCCACTAGAAAGTCCAGAAGGGGCCCCACCCTTTGCCTTTGGGCCTGGGTTAAGCCACCAGCTGGGCTTGCACGTGACCCCTGCCTCACCCCCTGCCCCGCCCGCCCTTTCTCTGTGACACGTACAATGGATATGTCATAAAGCCAGGCTGAGCCAGTGCTATAAATTCAGAGGAGTTAGAATCTAGGAAGAAGCTCTCCCACTTTCACTCTCTGCTCTCAGATCAGGCAGGCAGTACCTCTAATATGGAAGCGATGGACACCACACCTACCTCCCAGGCTGTCCTCTTCCATTCTGCTCATGTTTTCCCCAGCACCCCATTGACGGCTTTGGCGGGTATCGGGGCTTCAGCAGGCAGCACGTCTGACCCCGAATCTATGGACACCACACCTCCTTCACATGCTGTTATCTTCCATTCTGCTCCTGTTTTCCCCAGCACCCCATTGACGGCTTTGGCGGGCATCGGTGCTTCAGCAGGCAGCACCTCAGACCCCGAACCTATGGACACCACACCTCCTTCACACGCTGTCATCTTCCACTCTGCTCCTGTTTTCCCCAGCACCCCTTTTACGGGTTTGGCGGGCATCGGTGCTTCAGCAGGAATCACGTCAGACCCCAAACCTATGGACACCACACCTCCTTCACATGCTGTCATCTTCCATTCTGCTCCTGTTTTCCCCAGCACCCCATTTACGGCCCTGGCGGGCATCGGTGCTTCCGCAGTCAGCACGTCTGACCCCGAACCTATGGACACCACACCTCCTTCCCAGGCTGTCATCTTCTATTCTGCTCCTGTTTTCTCCAGCACCCCATTTTCGGCTTTGATGGGCATCGGTGCCTCAGCAGTCAGCACCTCAGACCCCGAACCTATGGACACCACACCTCCTTCCCAGGCTGTCATCTTCCATCCTGCTCCTCTTTACCCCAGCACCCCATTTACCGCTTAGGCCGGCACTGGTGCTTCAGCAGGCAGCACCTCTAACACCAAAGCTATGGACACCACACCTCCTTCCCAGGCTGTCATTTTCCAGTCTGCCCTGTCTCCAAGTAGAACCACTACCCATTTCACACTGCTGTTCCAAGTTCTGGGAACACACCACCCAGTGGTAGCAATGCCTCAGCCCATGCCTCGACTCATTTACCTGCAACGTGAGCCAACAGATAGACCAACACTTCAAAGTTATGACAGAAAATTGAGTAAGTTATACGCTTGGAATTTCATTTATTATTATTAACAAGCACAACTGTAGTGCTTAGACTATAACAAGTACTATTCTAAGGGCTTACCAAATATTAACTCACTTATTCCTCATAATGGCAACCCTAGTGGTAGGGAATATTCATAGTGTTCACTTTTTGGGGGGAAACTGAGGCTCAGAGACGTTGAATAGCTTGCCTAATGCCACACAGTTAGTAGGTGGCAAAACCCGGGATTAAAACCAGACCATCTAGACTTTCATCACTTTGCTGTGTCACCTTATTATAAGTTGTGGTTAGGGAAGGGACTAAATTGACAAGACTCTGAACTAAAAGGAGAAGGGAGAAATGAGAAAATGAGTGATCCTAGAAACTAGAGAAGGTTTAGGCTCAGAAATTTCTGGTGATGAGACCCAGAAGAACAAGAGCTTGGTTGGAATGTTAACTTGGGATAGTATCTGAATCCACTGAGAAATGGTTTTGTTTCCTGTAAAATTTAGAAAGGTCAGTTGGATGAAGATTAACGAAGACAAAAGTAGAAAGGAAAAGAAAAAGGTGCCTTAAGTGAGACATAACCGCTCCCCTCTACGTACCCACAGGTTGTGTCCTGTGGGAAAGAATGGAGCTCTCTCTACCGGGTTGGTCACCAGGCTGAACAAGGAGAAACATGGCAACCATTGTACTGGTTTTGATGATCCCTCAAAACCAAGGCTTCAGTTTCCAAGAACGACCTACGGTAGCATAACTAGTGTGTGTCACACATGCCACTAAGTGTGTTTCCAGTCACACATTTTAATTGGAGAAATACTTCCTATGAGGTAGGCATTAGTTCCCTATGGCTGCTGTAACAAATTACTACAAATGTGCTTGCTTCTAACAAAACACACTTATTTTCTTATGGTTCTGGAAGACAGAGGTCCAAAACCAGTTTCCCTGGGCTGAAACCAGGAGTCAACAGGGCCATCCATCCTCCTTCTAGAGGCTCTAAGCGAGAATCTCTTTCCGCGCCAGCATTCCTTCACTTCTGGCCACATCAATCCAACCCCAACTTCATCATCACATTCTCTTTGGGGTAAAAATTCCCTCTGCCTCTCTCTTACGAGAACACCAGTGGTTATATTTGGGCCCGTCCAGGTAGTCCAGGAGAATCTTCCCATCTGAGAACCATTACTTTCATCCCACTGGCAAAGTGCCTTCTGCCATTTAAGGTGACATTCACAGGTTCTGGAGAGTAGGATGTGGACATTTGGGGGCAATGGTATTATTCGGTCTACTACAAGGTAGATACTATTATCTTTCTCAGATGTAGGAAATGACGTTTAGGGAAGTAGTCTGTCTCAGGTCTACAATTTCCAGAGTAGAGACTTACATTCTGCCACTGACACTTTAGGACACACTCTAAACAACTTTAATCTGTGTCCTTAACTACTGCGTAATCCTTGGTTAAGAGTCACACTTAGGTATCAAGACCCAATTGAATAGAACGCAAGTACTGTCTCCTCTTTCACTATGTTTGCCTGGTGTACTGATGAATCTTGCCCAGAGCAGAAGAGTTCAGAAAAGTGTTATGCAGGTGTACGAAGAGAAAGCATTTACTGTTTGATGTGCACGGAGGAACGGAAGGCTTTTTCAAATAAAATAAAATAAAATATGCCACCAAATAGTCAATTGTCACAACAGAGGTAACCCCGTGGGAGTCATGAGGAGACTAAAATTATCTCCAATTGTGCAGGGCAGAAAAGTTTCAATGAAGGCAGGTGTAGTTCAGCCAAGGCCTACAGCACAGAAGTAGGAATTTGGGTATGTACGAATGGGAAAAAAGACATTTGAGGCATGGGAAATAGTTTAATGCAGAATGGACGAGAAATATGCATTAGACCTTTTCTAAAACAACTGGCTTATTAACTCAGTAAATCGATTTAGTCAGTCAAACTAGCTTTAGCTGATTACTTATCCAGGGGATAGCTGTTGAGAGTAATTTTTGTCACAGAACAGTAAATAAAATGGTTGAACTATAGCTTTAGGCTTGCTAAGCGAAATAGATGGCTCTAGATGATTTTCAAGTGACTTACTTGGTAGTACTCACGAAATTGGGGGTTAACAATTGCTTAAGAAAACAAAGAGAATTGATTTTAAATAAAGTAGCTACTGTGTAAACTATCTGTTCAGTAGCTCATGTTAAACGGATGTTTATAATCCCCATTGGACAACCAACTACATTTTTGCAAATGGCAATGTGAATTGCTGTTGCATAAACTATAGCAATGACCACCTATGTAATTTGTTGTCCAAACCAGAAATCTTCTAACAATACTGGTGTCCTAATAAAAATAAGCACGAAGGGAACACACAGTGGGTGTCTCCCGTGTGCCTGTGCATGCATCTATATCTCACTGAACCCTCATAACAGCCCCCAAGAGAGGGACTCTGGGCGTCCCCATGCTGCTTGTGGAGAAACAGGCACAGGAAGGTTCAATAGTCTATCTACCTAATATCGCACAGAGGGTGGCAGAGCCCGTTTTTAAACCACCTGCCTCCAATACCAGGTGCCAGGAGCCAGACTCAGCCTACAGCTCTCTTCTGCTCGCCTGGAGGTGAAACAATGTGTCATGATTAGTCAAATCCCGTCTTCACTCATCAAGGTAGGTTGAACACCTGCACGTCCTCCAAGTAGCATGTAGCATAAGCAATAAGATGTTTGTCCCGTGATCGTCCAGGAACTTGGAATCAGCTGTGCCTGGTTAGGCTGAGCTGGTTTAGAGTGGAGAGGACCACCGATCTTCCACCTGGGCAAGTGCCTTTTGACCTCCTGCCATCAGAGGGCCGAAATCTCCAGCCTGAGAATGTGCTGAGCCCTGTAGCCTAGTTACGCCAGCTCAGAACAATGATGAGCACACCTTTTTCCAGTCACCTTTCCTCATGCTCCCCATGCCTCATACTGCCCTGCTTCTTTATTCTTTATCCCACAGATACCCAAAGCCCCTTGCCTTTGGGGAGGCGGATTTGAGACCTATTGTCACGTCACGTCCTCGCTTGGCTGCCCTGTGAATAAACCTCCTCTTTGCTGCAAACCTCAGCATTTCAGTGTTTTGGCTTGCTGCGCCTCAGACAGAATGGTTGGGAGCAGCGGTACAGGTCCCTTGCCTGTGAGGGATGCTGGTTCCTAGTAGTCACGTTGCGGATGTTTTCTCCTCTCGGGGTGGGGGCGGGGCAGACATCCTGCTCTTCCGGAAAGGGAGAAACACAGGTGCCAAACCCTTGCCCTCAGCGTCACCGTCACCTAGGAGCTTGTTAGAAGCACAGAATCCAGGCCCCACCCAGAACTACTGAATACCAGCCTGCATTTAACAAGATCCACAAGAGAGGCATACCCATATTAAAGTTGGAGAGGCACCAAGCTGTCATCGTCTTCTCCACGGCTAATGAAAACGAAGCAGAGGTTCATCCCGAGCCGACTCTGCCTCAGTCACCTGGATATCACGTGAGCTCATTTAATCCTCCCCAGAACCTGCAAATGAGACTGAGGGTCAGAGTGGTCTAGCACCCAAGGTTCCATAAAAGAACATGACCAAGGCTCACTGGAGCCCAGACTTCCAAAAAAGAAGGCCCCTGAGCACAGCATGGCACCACCGCAGCCCAAACCGTGGGCCTGGAGGGTAGGCCAGGCTGCCCACGCAGAGTTCACACCATTCGACAGATGCCCACAGCAGACCACAAGGCAATATGAGAAGTAAGTTCTGATTGTGGAATCTCTGAATTTTGAGATTTAAAGAAAAAAATCTGTTTTCGGGGGATGGTTAAAACAGTTCTACCAAGGAGTAAAGAGAGGGCATCTCAAGGCCCCTTCTGGACTTAGAATTTAATGCCTACTTATTGAGAAATGCTCCGTGCATTTGCTCAGCCCTACGTCGAGATGAAGTTCTCTGTGCCCTAAAAGCTTAGGTTCTAAAAAGGCCACAGAAATGGGTGAGACCTCAAAAATGCCAGAACAATGCAACGGCGTTAATCAGACTGTCTTTGCTTTGCCTTGCTTACAAGTCACTGACTTTAAACTGAATATGGTGTCATGTATTTACGTTTCTTGAAGCTTTTTTTTTTACAAAAGATCATATAAAGGTTTTCTTCCATGATAAAACTTTTATATTGTATTTCTCTTAAACTGGAGTGTGGTACATTTACCCTCCATCAGATGATTGCTTACAACTCACCTTGCTTTATTAAGAATACCGCTAGAGGCTTCTATGTCCCTACTAACAAAAATACATTTTCAGGCCCATTCAAACCAGGGAAAATCCAAGATTTCAGAGCACAAGATAATGAAAATTCTCTCTATCCGCGTCTTTTACTACTTTTAGCCTGTTAACATCCCTAAGTGTGTCAGATGAAAGGTACTGTCGCGGGAATTGACATCTTTAACAGCATTCCATACAGGTAAGTCTTGATTGTTCCAATTTCTCAGAAAGTTGGACACATTTACTGCCTCTATGACATCTCTAGGGTGTGTGGAAGAAATAAAAAAGAGGCCTGTACAATGTATTTCTCAAAATATACACACAAAGAGTTTGCACATACAAACAGGGAAACCTTATAAATAATGTATGGGGAGCAAAATATTGTCGGTAACGGAACTACTCATTTCGAAAGACAACACTGTCACCAAGTGTCCCCTCACCAAAACTGACTGGGAATGTTTAGGGGCCACCAAACCAGAGGTGGAGATTTGTAGGTACATTCTTGCCAGAAAAGAGAGCCTAGGGCATAAACCACTCAACTTGTTGGCACGAATGCCAGGGCAACCCAAGCAAGTGGATATAGAAGCCTACGTAATGCTTGGAAGTAGGAAGCTTTGGGGGACTACACCTGGGCTGGTACTGGCCTCCCTCCCCAAAGGGACAAGGAGAGCAGAAACCTGGATGGAGTCAAGAGAGAGCAAAAAGAAAGGCAAGGCTGGGTATGGAGCAACGTTTGGATCCAGGGGCATGTGTCTCAGAACTGCTGGGGCTCTGCAGACCAGCTGCATCCCCATTCTCCTTGACCCTCATTGGTATAATGAACTCAGGGTGGGCGCATCCCGGCTGCCAAGTCACTTCCACCCGTCCATGGAATTGACGGTTACTTGCTCACAGTGAACCAACCGCTCTGGACCTAACAGCTACTGCAGGGGGCGGTAGTGGACAACAAGGTGACGACAAGGACCAGATGCGAAGGAGGAAGAGACATTCCGCGGACCGACTGGGTGGACTGATGGTGTGGCGTTAAGTCTGCAGAGCTAAAGGGGCCAGGTGTAGAAAATGGAAGGGGAACCATGAGGATATGGTCAAGCCCCTTCGTATAGATATTTCATCCGTATGTTGTATGCAAGTTCCATTCAATTTGCTCTGAGTGAAAAAGAGAGAACAAAATTATCCTTTCAACCATGTCAGTGACTTTATTTACCATCTCATTTGATGAGCTCATAGCCCAGGGTCAGAGGGAAATGGGAGCTGTGAGTCTGCCATCTCTCAGGAAGTCTCAGGCCTCAGAGGCCCCTCATAGCCAAACTACCTCACCTTTTGCACCTTTCAAGCAACGTTATTCCTAAGTGCGAGTCATCCTCTTCATCAGGTTCTCCAAGAAACAGCAGTCTCTCCCAATGACAGAGGAAAAATGGGCTACTTTGGCTTTCTGAGGCACAATATGTAGTTCTCCAAAATGGTACCTGCCTGGGGGATTTTTCAAGAAAATTAAGCATCAGTGGTGATTTGTTTGTCTTCACATAACGTATGACCCAGATGTGCTGAGAAATAAGAAAAGGACGAACGAATCAAGGGCAGCTGATCCAAGGAGGCAAGGGGCAACTTCCACAGCCTACGTGGAAAGCTAGAGGAAGGGAACACCCAGATGGTGGGAGCTGAAGACAGGGGCCAGTCCTCCTTGGGCTCGGGATGCCACCGCCTCTTCCTACCTCTTCACGCTCTCCTTCTCTGTTGGCCCCTCCCAGCCATATTAAAGAGCCACAAGGAAATGCTCTCCTCCATTCCATTTTCCTGTCCTCCTATCCACCCCTCCCTTCTTTCCCTTTGCCATCCATTTCTTGACTTGCCCCCCATTTCTCCCCTCCCATCTACACTGTGATCTGGTTTCTGCCCCACTACTCCCGTGAAACTGACCTCCTTGAAGCCCCCAATGATTTCTCTGTTGACAAGTCCAGGGGACTACTTCTCAATCCTTATCTTTGTGACCGCCAAGCCGAGTTAGACCTTAAACAACGTCTCTGTCTTGAAAATCTCTTCCCTTGGCTTCTGCGCCACCTTTCCTTTTCTTTTCATGACACAGATCACAACCAGTGCTGCAGATTCCATCGAATTAAGGAATGCTGTTGCCTACATGTGCGAATGAGCTAAAGTGAGTACAGTACTGAAGTAGAGGACACCTAAAGTGAAACGTCTTCATGTACGTCCACGTGGCTGAGCAGCAAGTTAACCTTTCATACATGTGTTAAAGAAGAAGAGTTGGGTTTTATTTTATTTACTTTTCCCTGGACTGTGTTGAATGGCTATCATCTACAAGTTCAGGCTACTTTTTGCTGAGGATTAATAATGCACTGGGAGAGCTGAGAGAAACCTGAATAATAGAGCTGTCTTTTTCTTGACCAGTTCACCTTAGTTTCCCAAACTCTAAGTCTTTCTCTAATTCTTTCCCCTTTTTATTGTAGTAAAATGAACATAACACAAAATTCACCATTTGGATCATTTTACAATTCACTGTACCATTCAGTGGAATTTACTACTGTCACAATGTTGTGCAACTATCACCACTGCCTAGCTGCAAAACATTTTCATCAACCAAGAGGAAACCTACACCCATTTTAAGGAGTCATTCCCAATTTCCCTCTCTTCCAAAGCCCTGGCAACCACTAATGTATAATCTTTTCTGTGTGTATGGATTTGCCACTGCTGGACATTTCATATAAATGGAACCATACAAGATGTAGCCTTTCATGCCTGACTTCTTTCACTTAGTTGCATCCATCATGTAGCATGTATCAGAAATCCACTCACTGTTACGGCTGAATCCTTCATACTGTTTGAATACAAAATTAAAAATACGTTGAGAGTGAAGCTCTGTTTTAATGGCACATCTATTAGGCCAATTCATTGAAAGAAGCTGAAGATGGAGATGTTGTTGTGAAATGATAATCGTTGAGAAGCCTCAGCCAATTGGATAATGAAATGTTTGGGAAATGTTGCAGAATATTAGCTGATTTATATTAAAAGCCTATTAAACAAGGATTCAGGAGATTGTCTTTTTCTTGCAGGTAACTTAAATGAGGCAGAAAGAAATAACTGCCCTTTAAAACACATTTTGAAAGGATTCTATTTATTCTTAATAGACGAATGGGAGGGAGTACAGGAAGTTCACATCCAATATGGACTCCCTGTCCAAACACTGTTTGTCGTTCTAGCCACCGCTATCGAATTATATTTCTTGAGAGTAAGGCAGCTCAATTCCTGCATATTACTTTCTAAACTTCATCCATCAAATCCATTAATACAGTATAAACAAGAGTTGTTCATGTTTAAGTGCAGTTCAAATATCAGGTATAAAGGACCCCCAGTAAGAAAAAGAATCCTATATCTCTTGCCAGAATGTGGTCAGCTCTGGGGTGCTCTGCTAGCTGAAAGACACATTCCTTATTAAGAGGATAGAGGCTGTTTAAGAGGGATGAGAGCCAAAAAAATTTAACTACATATATGTGTTAAGAACAGTGCTAGGTTATCTCATGTTCTAGATCAGTCAAGGCTCACCATTTTACATACGTGAAAAGCAAAGTTAAAAGTGTATTCGTAGGGCTTCCCTGTTGGCGCAGTGGTTAAGGATCCACCTGCCAGTGCACGGGACACATGTTTGAGCCCTGGTCCGGGAAGATCCCACATGCCACGGAGCAACTAAGACCATGTGCCACAACTACTGAGCCTGCGTGCTAGAGCCCGTGAACCACAACTACTGAAGCCCACGCACCTAGGCCCCGTGCTCAGCAACAGTGAGAAGCCACCACAATGAGAATCCCGCGTACTGCAACAGAGTAGCCCCCGCTCACTGCAACTAGAGAAAGCCTGCGCACAGCAACGAAGAGCCTAGGCAGCCAAAGATAAATAAATAAATACGTCTATTTTTAAAAAAATGTGTTTTAGTAACTTACTAAAAGGCACGCAATCAGTAAACGTGAGCAAGGATTCAATCCCAAATCTGTCACACAGAAGTTGAAGCTAATACTCGAGATTGATAAAAACAGCACTAATTTAAAACTTCAGAGGTATTTTTTACTTCATACTTTCACTAATGCTCTTTGGAGATAAATCATTTCATTTATATGGGCCTTAGTTTTTACAACTATAATAGTTGGAAGCTTGACTAGGTGATCTGTATGTAGTCTTCCAATTCTGAAATGTTCCACTAATTTGGATTCCTACAATAATTGCCCTTGCAATACATGCATGCTGCCACCAAGTAGCAGTAGCGACTACTAGTTCCTTTTTTATCCCTAGTGGGGGTGCATTTTGACAGCAGACTTATCCGTCAATAGTACAACCTGTTAGTATAACTATAAGATAACAAAATAATCTGGTATTCTTTCCTGTAAAAGAGAAGCTTTACATTGTGTCTGTGAATCGTACCAGAATCACCTGTAGCTTTATAAATATAGAGGAAATCCTGAACCCATTGAATGAGAATCTTCAGAGACAGGACTTGGGCATCTGGAATTTTGGGCTCCCATCATTTGTATATTTTATTTCATTTTATTTTTGCCTATGTACAATATTTGTCACATCCTTTTGAATCTTTAAAAGGTTCTTTCTGTTTTAAATTTTAGAATATTCCATAATCTTCACCTACTTTTCATAAGGTGTTATCTGTTATGTTTATTCGATCTTGTGCTTCTCCTGGTTAAGACTTCTTTCTTTCCTTTTTTTTTCTCGTGGCCCTGCCTCATGTCTTGCAGGATCTTAGTTCCCTGACATGGGATTGGACCCCAGGGTCCCAGCAGTGAAAGCGCCATGTTCTAAACACTGGACCACCAGGGAAGTCCCAAGATTTCAGTTTTAAATGACTTTTTTCCCACTCTAATTCATTCCTGGGATCAGTTTCATGTTTGGACATTAAAGCAACCTTGCATTGCCAGAATAAAGCTACTTTGATTTCGATATATGATTGTTTTACATACCATGGATACAGTTTGTGCTTCTCTTTACACATTTTGCATGCATGTTCAAAGGAGAAACTGGCCTGTGATTCTATTCTTGTAATATCCTTTATAGATTATTTTTAAGATTCTATACTTTATTTTTTATTTATTTATATTTTTGGCTGCATTGGGTCTTCATTGCTGCATGCATGCTTTCTCTAGTTTTGGCGAGCGGGGGTCTATTCTTTGTTGCAGTGAGTAGGTTTCTCATTGCAGCCTTCTGACCACATGGGCTTCTGACCCCATTTGTCGGTGCTACTTCAGTTCCTTACCCCTTCCCTTCTGACCCTGGGCGGTGAAATCCTCTTTCTGCAGCTGGCCTGCGGCAGAAAGTCAATGAGGCAAGAGTAGGCTTGGAGTATCCAAGGAGCAGAAAGGATGTCAGCGTGTGAAAAACAGAGCGAGCAAATTAGAGAGGAGAAGGAAACACTCAGAGAGGAAACAGAGGCCCAGATTTCTAGGTCTGTGGAGGCACTGTGAGGACTTTGCATTTTCTGTGAAGAAGCCACTGAAGAAATTTGAGTGACATGATCTGACTTATGTTTTAACAAGATCTCTCTGGATGCCACGTTGATTAGAGATTGTAGGAGAGCAAGGACAAGCCCCAGAAGACCAACAGTTGATTCAAAGAAGTGATTACTCAAACCTGGTCCCCCTCCTCAATGAGGACGCAGAGCAGGAATCGGCAAATAATGGCCACAAATCAAATCAGGCTCTCAGCCTGGATCTGTGGGACTGTGAGCTAATAACGGTTCTCACGTTCAGAAAGCTTGTTGAAGAAGAAAGAGGAGGAGAAGCTACAGAAACTGTATATGGCCCACAAAGCCTAAGATATTTAAAATCCAGAAGATGCTTTCCAACACCTGATGTAAAACATGTGGCTGGTAGGAGGTCCTCAACCAAATTTGGAAGAGGAATACATGAGTCAGTTCGTTCCTGAAAACACTGTAAAGTGATAGGGGTCAAGAAACATTTACCCGTTCACCCTTAACCTTCACAAATGATGCCAGTTCCGTTGAGCTATTGAAAAATACATTCTGGCTTTCAAAAAAGTAACCCAGAGGGCATTTTCTCACATAGGCAAGGTCATAAACAACTGTCAAGTGAAGTTGAAATAGCAACAAATCAAATAATAACAAAAACATTTTTACAGAATTTTAAATCTTACAAAGCATTTTCATGTTCATTATCTAATTTAATCCCCAAATCAACGTCATGAGATAGTTATTATTTCCCCATTAGGAATGGCCACATATTAAATCCTTAGTGATTGCTCAAGAAAAGCTGAAATCTTGAGTGTTACATCCATTAATGCCATGGTTGGGTGTTTTCCCATGGGAACACTGGATGCTAAAATCCACAGGGATTTTCAGCTCAAGATGGCAGACTAGGAAATATATTTACTTTCTGTTCCTCCTGAAACCCTATCTAAATAAAACTGTAGAAATACCAAAATTAATCAACCAATAAAAGTCAAGATATTTTGGAATTCATCAACCACAGAAAGATTTCAACACATTTCGAGAAGGCAAACAATGAAATGGAGGAGCCGTGAATAAAATAATGAAGAAAAAAAGGCTGAACCTAAGTAAGGTCTGCACAAAGCCACTCAGCTTTTGCTGAGCTCCGGTTATAGTAAAGGGCAGAGGAAAGAAGAGGGGCTGAAAAGAAGGAGACAAAACGTCATTTTAGGAAAAACAGTTCGTTTAATGAGCTCCAGGGAACACTCAGCCTGCTGCCATACTAACTCATGAATTACAATGGATTGTTGGTAAGCAAGACAACAAAACAGGGAAGAAACAAAAGAAACAAAAATCAAGACATTGTTTCTAACTGAACTCTTCTCAAAGGAGATCGAGGAATTATGGTTCAATGCCACAGCTGTAAATCATTTCTGCTCTTGGAGAGGTTACAAAGGGCTTATAATATTTCCCTTTTGTTCAGACAGAATTTAGGTCTGAGCAAAAGCTTTTGTGTCCTCCAACCCCAACATTTATTGGGGATGGAAGCCCAGATTTGCTGGGACATACCATAAAAAGAATCTCATGAGCAGAGGGTCAAACTGATTTTGGAATATATGAATTATGTCCAGTGTGAGTTTCAATAGGTTTTAAAATATATACATACATACATATATATATATATACATTTTTACTGATCTATATGATTTTGGGTTCTGAAACTTCTACATGTCACATGCGTGATACATAACAGACAATGTCAGCCCCAGGAGGGAGAAAACACTCCAATGAAGCAAGCCAAAGAAACAAGTTTTAAGCAAGGTCAAGTGATGTGTAGACCAGGATTGTTCAATTCCTACCTGTCATGCTGAAGCTTCCAGCTCCTGAATAACAACACATGCTTCCCTTGTCCTAGACAGCCAAGAGTATGTCTCCTCTCTTGGGCATAAGAATCTCTAGAGTTACATATCTGTAGTAAGAGTGGACCCAGCTGGCATACTCACAATGACCAAATTGTGTTGATCGTACTTTATACCAATACATCGCCCCACGCTGAAGTTGCAAGAAATGATATATTTGCTTTCTAGACATGAATGAGACGCCTTACTGGATATACTCCAGGAAGGCCAGAGAAGCTGGCTTCTAATCCATACGGAACAATTCACTGGTGAATTTCTTTCACGATAGCCCATGATTTATCTAGAATATCATCTTGACATATCTGGATCCTTCAAACTAGACAAAGGGAAAATACGGGCTTCAAGCCTCAATTAGAAATATGGAATGGTGCCATGCTGACAACTGGTGGTCCCTGACCTGTATCTTCTGAGATTAGAACACAGTGTGGTGGATGACCAATTCATGCATTGAACAAAAGAAGACCTCCTACAGGGCAGTGTAGCTGTTCGTTACAGGTATGGCACTTAGGGCTAAGTACCATAAGGACTACAAGAGAAAAAGAAAAACAAGTAACACATGAAGCATATACGATAAGGAGGCACCACAGTCCAGAGCACGAGCTCTGGAATCACACAGGCTTGGATCGAATCCCAGCTAAGCCACTACCATCTATATACCCTGAAGGACAGGCCAAGGTTTAAATGTTGTTTTACCAGATTTCAAAAAAGAAGTGAAGAAAGAACCTATCTGCCAGGAAGGGACATCGTGGGGTGCAGTATCCAGTTGGATCAGGGCTCTGCATCTCCTGCTCAGAAACCTTGGCCACCTGGCTCATGGTGATGCTGGCAGCTGAGCAGCCCTGGAGAAGGCGATCCTGTCTCCAGGTCTCGCAGAGAAGCTGGGGAGGTCTCCGGACGAGGTGGCCCACACCCTGGTAAGCTCTGGCTGCCTCCTGCCCTCAGGTCTGAGCAGGCTCTGGCCTCTGGGCCCCGTGGTGGGGAAGGCCTGGCCGATACATACACAGGGCTGAGGGGCCTGCAGAGCCAGTCCCCAGGCAGGGTGAGCTCTGGAGGAGGCTTCCACAGTCCCCAGCAGTCTCCGCATGGTGGCCCATCTGGCGCCAAACACCTGTCACCCACAGCGAGAAGTCCCAGCCACTAGAAAGTCCAGAAGGGGCCCCACCCTTTGCCTTTGGGCCTGGGTTAAGCCACCAGCTGGGCTTGCACGTGACCCCTGCCTCACCCCCTGCCCCGCCCGCCCTTTCTCTGTGACACGTACAATGGATATGTCATAAAGCCAGGCTGAGCCAGTGCTATAAATTCAGAGGAGTTAGAATCTAGGAAGAAGCTCTCCCACTTTCACTCTCTGCTCTCAGATCAGGCAGGCAGTACCTCTAATATGGAAGCGATGGACACCACACCTACCTCCCAGGCTGTCCTCTTCCATTCTGCTCATGTTTTCCCCAGCACCCCATTGACGGCTTTGGCGGGTATCGGGGCTTCAGCAGGCAGCACGTCTGACCCCGAATCTATGGACACCACACCTCCTTCACATGCTGTTATCTTCCATTCTGCTCCTGTTTTCCCCAGCACCCCATTGACGGCTTTGGCGGGCATCGGTGCTTCAGCAGGCAGCACCTCAGACCCCGAACCTATGGACACCACACCTCCTTCACACGCTGTCATCTTCCACTCTGCTCCTGTTTTCCCCAGCACCCCTTTTACGGGTTTGGCGGGCATCGGTGCTTCAGCAGGAATCACGTCAGACCCCAAACCTATGGACACCACACCTCCTTCACATGCTGTCATCTTCCATTCTGCTCCTGTTTTCCCCAGCACCCCATTTACGGCCCTGGCGGGCACCGGTGCTTCCGCAGTCAGCACGTCTGACCCCGAACCTATGGACACCACACCTCCTTCCCAGGCTGTCATCTTCTATTTTGCTCCTGTTTTCTCCAGCACCCCATTTTCGGCTTTGATGGGCATCGGTGCCTCAGCAGTCAGCACCTCAGACCCCGAACCTATGGACACCACACCTCCTTCCCAGGCTGTCATCTTCCATCCTGCTCCTCTTTACCCCAGCACCCCATTTACCGCTTAGGCCGGCACTGGTGCTTCAGCAGGCAGCACCTCTAACACCAAAGCTATGGACACCACACCTCCTTCCCAGGCTGTCATTTTCCAGTCTGCCCTGTCTCCAAGTAGAACCACTACCCATTTCACACTGCTGTTCCAAGTTCTGGGAACACACCACCCAGTGGTAGCAATGCCTCAGCCCATGCCTCGACTCATTTACCTGCAACGTGAGCCAACAGATAGACCAACACTTCAAAGTTATGACAGAAAATTGAGTAAGTTATACGCTTGGAATTTCATTTATTATTATTAACAAGCACAACTGTAGTGCTTAGACTATAACAAGTACTATTCTAAGGGCTTACCAAATATTAACTCACTTATTCCTCATAATGGCAACCCTAGTGGTAGGGAATATTCATAGTGTTCACTTTTTGGGGGGAAACTGAGGCTCAGAGACGTTGAATAGCTTGCCTAATGCCACACAGTTAGTAGGTGGCAAAACCCGGGATTAAAACCAGACCATCTAGACTTTCATCACTTTGCTGTGTCACCTTATTATAAGTTGTGGTTAGGGAAGGGACTAAATTGACAAGACTCTGAACTAAAAGGAGAAGGGAGAAATGAGAAAATGAGTGATCCTAGAAACTAGAGAAGGTTTAGGCTCAGAAATTTCTGGTGATGAGACCCAGAAGAACAAGAGCTTGGTTGGAATGTTAACTTGGGATAGTATCTGAATCCACTGAGAAATGGTTTTGTTTCCTGTAAAATTTAGAAAGGTCAGTTGGATGAAGATTAACGAAGACAAAAGTAGAAAGGAAAAGAAAAAGGTGCCTTAAGTGAGACATAACCGCTCCCTTCTACGTACCCACAGGTTGTGTCCTGTGGGAAAGAATGGAGCTCTCTCTACCGGGTTGGTCACCAGGCTGAACAAGGAGAAACATGGCAACCATTGTACTGGTTTTGATGATCCCTCAAAACCAAGGCTTCAGTTTCCAAGAACGACCTACGGTAGCATAACTAGTGTGTGTCACACATGCCACTAAGTGTGTTTCCAGTCACACATTTTAATTGGAGAAATACTTCCTATGAGGTAGGCATTAGTTCCCTATGGCTGCTGTAACAAATTACTACAAATGTGCTTGCTTCTAACAAAACACACTTATTTTCTTATGGTTCTGGAAGACAGAGGTCCAAAACCAGTTTCCCTGGGCTGAAACCAGGAGTCAACAGGGCCATCCATCCTCCTTCTAGAGGCTCTAAGCGAGAATCTCTTTCCTCGCCAGCATTCCTTCACTTCTGGCCACATCAATCCAACCCCAACTTCATCATCACATTCTCTTTGGGGTAAAAATTCCCTCTGCCTCTCTCTTACGAGAACACCAGTGGTTATATTTGGGCCCGTCCAGGTAGTCCAGGAGAATCTTCCCATCTGAGAACCATTACTTTCATCCCACTGGCAAAGTGCCTTCTGCCATTTAAGGTGACATTCACAGGTTCTGGAGAGTAGGATGTGGACATTTGGGGGCAATGGTATTATTCGGTCTACTACAAGGTAGATACTATTATCTTTCTCAGATGTAGGAAATGACGTTTAGGGAAGTAGTCTGTCTCAGGTCTACAATTTCCAGAGTAGAGACTTACATTCTGCCACTGACACTTTAGGACACACTCTAAACAACTTTAATCTGTGTCCTTAACTACTGCGTAATCCTTGGTTAAGAGTCACACTTAGGTATCAAGACCCAATTGAATAGAACGCAAGTACTGTCTCCTCTTTCACTATGTTTGCCTGGTGTACTGATGAATCTTGCCCAGAGCAGAAGAGTTCAGAAAAGTGTTATGCAGGTGTACGAAGAGAAAGCATTTACTGTTTGATGTGCACGGAGGAACGGAAGGCTTTTTCAAATAAAATAAAATAAAATATGCCACCAAATAGTCAATTGTCACAACAGAGGTAACCCCGTGGGAGTCATGAGGAGACTAAAATTATCTCCAATTGTGCAGGGCAGAAAAGTTTCAATGAAGGCAGGTGTAGTTCAGCCAAGGCCTACAGCACAGAAGTAGGAATTTGGGTATGTACGAATGGGAAAAAAGACATTTGAGGCATGGGAAATAGTTTAATGCAGAATGGACGAGAAATATGCATTAGACCTTTTCTAAAACAACTGGCTTATTAACTCAGTAAATCGATTTAGTCAGTCAAACTAGCTTTAGCTGATTACTTATCCAGGGGATAGCTGTTGAGAGTAATTTTTGTCACAGAACAGTAAATAAAATGGTTGAACTATAGCTTTAGGCTTGCTAAGCGAAATAGATGGCTCTAGATGATTTTCAAGTGACTTACTTGGTAGTACTCACGAAATTGGGGGTTAACAATTGCTTAAGAAAACAAAGAGAATTGATTTTAAATAAAGTAGCTACTGTGTAAACTATCTGTTCAGTAGCTCATGTTAAACGGATGTTTATAATCCCCATTGGACAACCAACTACATTTTTGCAAATGGCAATGTGAATTGCTGTTGCATAAACTATAGCAATGACCACCTATGTAATTTGTTGTCCAAACCAGAAATCTTCTAACAATACTGGTGTCCTAATAAAAATAAGCACGAAGGGAACACACAGTGGGTGTCTCCCGTGTGCCTGTGCATGCATCTATATCTCACTGAACCCTCATAACAGCCCCCAAGAGAGGGACTCTGGGCGTCCCCATGCTGCTTGTGGAGAAACAGGCACAGGAAGGTTCAATAGTCTATCTACCTAATATCGCACAGAGGGTGGCAGAGCCCGTTTTTAAACCACCTGCCTCCAATACCAGGTGCCAGGAGCCAGACTCAGCCTACAGCTCTCTTCTGCTCGCCTGGAGGTGAAACAATGTGTCATGATTAGTCAAATCCCGTCTTCACTCATCAAGGTAGGTTGAACACCTGCCCGTCCTCCAAGTAGCATGTAGCATAAGCAATAAGATGTTTGTCCCGTGATCGTCCAGGAACTTGGAATCAGCTGTGCCTGGTTAGGCTGAGCTGGTTTAGAGTGGAGAGGACCACCGATCTTCCACCTGGGCAAGTGCCTTTTGACCTCCTGCCATCAGAGGGCCGAAATCTCCAGCCTGAGAATGTGCTGAGCCCTGTAGCCTAGTTACGCCAGCTCAGAACAATGATGAGCACACCTTTTTCCAGTCACCTTTCCTCATGCTCCCCATGCCTCATACTGCCCTGCTTCTTTATTCTTTATCCCACAGATACCCAAAGCCCCTTGCCTTTGGGGAGGCGGATTTGAGACCTATTGTCACGTCACGTCCTCGCTTGGCTGCCCTGTGAATAAACCTCCTCTTTGCTGCAAACCTCAGCATTTCAGTGTTTTGGCTTGCTGCGCCTCAGACAGAATGGTTGGGAGCAGCGGTACAGGTCCCTTGCCTGTGAGGGATGCTGGTTCCTAGTAGTCACGTTGCGGATGTTTTCTCCTCTCGGGGTGGGGGCGGGGCAGACATCCTGCTCTTCCGGAAAGGGAGAAACACAGGTGCCAAACCCTTGCCCTCAGCGTCACCGTCACCTAGGAGCTTGTTAGAAGCACAGAATCCAGGCCCCACCCAGAACTACTGAATACCAGCCTGCATTTAACAAGATCCACAAGAGAGGCATACCCATATTAAAGTTGGAGAGGCACCAAGCTGTCATCGTCTTCTCCACGGCTAATGAAAACGAAGCAGAGGTTCATCCCGAGCCGACTCTGCCTCAGTCACCTGGATATCACGTGAGCTCATTTAATCCTCCCCAGAACCTGCAAATGAGACTGAGGGTCAGAGTGGTCTAGCACCCAAGGTTCCATAAAAGAACATGACCAAGGCTCACTGGAGCCCAGACTTCCAAAAAAGAAGGCCCCTGAGCACAGCATGGCACCACCGCAGCCCAAACCGTGGGCCTGGAGGGTAGGCCAGGCTGCCCACGCAGAGTTCACACCATTCGACAGATGCCCACAGCAGACCACAAGGCAATATGAGAAGTAAGTTCTGATTGTGGAATCTCTGAATTTTGAGATTTAAAGAAAAAAATCTGTTTTCGGGGGATGGTTAAAACAGTTCTACCAAGGAGTAAAGAGAGGGCATCTCAAGGCCCCTTCTGGACTTAGAATTTAATGCCTACTTATTGAGAAATGCTCCGTGCATTTGCTCAGCCCTACGTCGAGATGAAGTTCTCTGTGCCCTAAAAGCTTAGGTTCTAAAAAGGCCACAGAAATGGGTGAGACCTCAAAAATGCCAGAACAATGCAACGGCGTTAATCAGACTGTCTTTGCTTTGCCTTGCTTACAAGTCACTGACTTTAAACTGAATATGGTGTCATGTATTTACGTTTCTTGAAGCTTTTTTTTTTACAAAAGATCATATAAAGGTTTTCTTCCATGATAAAACTTTTATATTGTATTTCTCTTAAACTGGAGTGTGGTACATTTACCCTCCATCAGATGATTGCTTACAACTCACCTTGCTTTATTAAGAATACCGCTAGAGGCTTCTATGTCCCTACTAACAAAAATACATTTTCAGGCCCATTCAAACCAGGGAAAATCCAAGATTTCAGAGCACAAGATAATGAAAATTCTCTCTATCCGCGTCTTTTACTACTTTTAGCCTGTTAACATCCCTAAGTGTGTCAGATGAAAGGTACTGTCGCGGGAATTGACATCTTTAACAGCATTCCATACAGGTAAGTCTTGATTGTTCCAATTTCTCAGAAAGTTGGACACATTTACTGCCTCTATGACATCTCTAGGGTGTGTGGAAGAAATAAAAAAGAGGCCTGTACAATGTATTTCTCAAAATATACACACAAAGAGTTTGCACATACAAACAGGGAAACCTTATAAATAATGTATGGGGAGCAAAATATTGTCGGTAACGGAACTACTCATTTCGAAAGACAACACTGTCACCAAGTGTCCCCTCACCAAAACTGACTGGGAATGTTTAGGGGCCACCAAACCAGAGGTGGAGATTTGTAGGTACATTCTTGCCAGAAAAGAGAGCCTAGGGCATAAACCACTCAACTTGTTGGCACGAATGCCAGGGCAACCCAAGCAAGTGGATATAGAAGCCTACGTAATGCTTGGAAGTAGGAAGCTTTGGGGGACTACACCTGGGCTGGTACTGGCCTCCCTCCCCAAAGGGACAAGGAGAGCAGAAACCTGGATGGAGTCAAGAGAGAGCAAAAAGAAAGGCAAGGCTGGGTATGGAGCAACGTTTGGATCCAGGGGCATGTGTCTCAGAACTGCTGGGGCTCTGCAGACCAGCTGCATCCCCATTCTCCTTGACCCTCATTGGTATAATGAACTCAGGGTGGGCGCATCCCGGCTGCCAAGTCACTTCCACCCGTCCATGGAATTGACGGTTACTTGCTCACAGTGAACCAACCGCTCTGGACCTAACAGCTACTGCAGGGGGCGGTAGTGGACAACAAGGTGACGACAAGGACCAGATGCGAAGGAGGAAGAGACATTCCGCGGACCGACTGGGTGGACTGATGGTGTGGCGTTAAGTCTGCAGAGCTAAAGGGGCCAGGTGTAGAAAATGGAAGGGGAACCATGAGGATATGGTCAAGCCCCTTCGTATAGATATTTCATCCGTATGTTGTATGCAAGTTCCATTCAATTTGCTCTGAGTGAAAAAGAGAGAACAAAATTATCCTTTCAACCATGTCAGTGACTTTATTTACCATCTCATTTGATGAGCTCATAGCCCAGGGTCAGAGGGAAATGGGAGCTGTGAGTCTGCCATCTCTCAGGAAGTCTCAGGCCTCAGAGGCCCCTCATAGCCAAACTACCTCACCTTTTGCACCTTTCAAGCAACGTTATTCCTAAGTGCGAGTCATCCTCTTCATCAGGTTCTCCAAGAAACAGCAGTCTCTCCCAATGACAGAGGAAAAATGGGCTACTTTGGCTTTCTGAGGCACAATATGTAGTTCTCCAAAATGGTACCTGCCTGGGGGATTTTTCAAGAAAATTAAGCATCAGTGGTGATTTGTTTGTCTTCACATAACGTATGACCCAGATGTGCTGAGAAATAAGAAAAGGACGAACGAATCAAGGGCAGCTGATCCAAGGAGGCAAGGGGCAACTTCCACAGCCTACGTGGAAAGCTAGAGGAAGGGAACACCCAGATGGTGGGAGCTGAAGACAGGGGCCAGTCCTCCTTGGGCTCGGGATGCCACCGCCTCTTCCTACCTCTTCACGCTCTCCTTCTCTGTTGGCCCCTCCCAGCCATATTAAAGAGCCACAAGGAAATGCTCTCCTCCATTCCATTTTCCTGTCCTCCTATCCACCCCTCCCTTCTTTCCCTTTGCCATCCATTTCTTGACTTGCCCCCCATTTCTCCCCTCCCATCTACACTGCGATCTGGTTTCTGCCCCACTACTCCCGTGAAACTGACCTCCTTGAAGCCCCCAATGATTTCTCTGTTGACAAGTCCAGGGGACTACTTCTCAATCCTTATCTTTGTGACCGCCAAGCCGAGTTAGACCTTAAACAACGTCTCTGTCTTGAAAATCTCTTCCCTTGGCTTCTGCGCCACCTTTCCTTTTCTTTTCATGACACAGATCACAACCAGTGCTGCAGATTCCATCGAATTAAGGAATGCTGTTGCCTACATGTGCGAATGAGCTAAAGTGAGTACAGTACTGAAGTAGAGGACACCTAAAGTGAAACGTCTTCATGTACGTCCACGTGGCTGAGCAGCAAGTTAACCTTTCATACATGTGTTAAAGAAGAAGAGTTGGGTTTTATTTTATTTACTTTTCCCTGGACTGTGTTGAATGGCTATCATCTACAAGTTCAGGCTACTTTTTGCTGAGGATTAATAATGCACTGGGAGAGCTGAGAGAAACCTGAATAATAGAGCTGTCTTTTTCTTGACCAGTTCACCTTAGTTTCCCAAACTCTAAGTCTTTCTCTAATTCTTTCCCCTTTTTATTGTAGTAAAATGAACATAACACAAAATTCACCATTTGGATCATTTTACAATTCACTGTACCATTCAGTGGAATTTACTACTGTCACAATGTTGTGCAACTATCACCACTGCCTAGCTGCAAAACATTTTCATCAACCAAGAGGAAACCTACACCCATTTTAAGGAGTCATTCCCAATTTCCCTCTCTTCCAAAGCCCTGGCAACCACTAATGTATAATCTTTTCTGTGTGTATGGATTTGCCACTGCTGGACATTTCATATAAATGGAACCATACAAGATGTAGCCTTTCATGCCTGACTTCTTTCACTTAGTTGCATCCATCATGTAGCATGTATCAGAAATCCACTCACTGTTACGGCTGAATCCTTCATACTGTTTGAATACAAAATTAAAAATACGTTGAGAGTGAAGCTCTGTTTTAATGGCACATCTATTAGGCCAATTCATTGAAAGAAGCTGAAGATGGAGATGTTGTTGTGAAATGATAATCGTTGAGAAGCCTCAGCCAATTGGATAATGAAATGTTTGGGAAATGTTGCAGAATATTAGCTGATTTATATTAAAAGCCTATTAAACAAGGATTCAGGAGATTGTCTTTTTCTTGCAGGTAACTTAAATGAGGCAGAAAGAAATAACTGCCCTTTAAAACACATTTTGAAAGGATTCTATTTATTCTTAATAGACGAATGGGAGGGAGTACAGGAAGTTCACATCCAATATGGACTCCCTGTCCAAACACTGTTTGTCGTTCTAGCCACCGCTATCGAATTATATTTCTTGAGAGTAAGGCAGCTCAATTCCTGCATATTACTTTCTAAACTTCATCCATCAAATCCATTAATACAGTATAAACAAGAGTTGTTCATGTTTAAGTGCAGTTCAAATATCAGGTATAAAGGACCCCCAGTAAGAAAAAGAATCCTATATCTCTTGCCAGAATGTGGTCAGCTCTGGGGTGCTCTGCTAGCTGAAAGACACATTCCTTATTAAGAGGATAGAGGCTGTTTAAGAGGGATGAGAGCCAAAAAAATTTAACTACATATATGTGTTAAGAACAGTGCTAGGTTATCTCATGTTCTAGATCAGTCAAGGCTCACCATTTTACATACGTGAAAAGCAAAGTTAAAAGTGTATTCGTAGGGCTTCCCTGTTGGCGCAGTGGTTAAGGATCCACCTGCCAGTGCACGGGACACATGTTTGAGCCCTGGTCCGGGAAGATCCCACATGCCACGGAGCAACTAAGACCATGTGCCACAACTACTGAGCCTGCGTGCTAGAGCCCGTGAACCACAACTACTGAAGCCCACGCACCTAGGCCCCGTGCTCAGCAACAGTGAGAAGCCACCACAATGAGAATCCCGCGTACTGCAACAGAGTAGCCCCCGCTCACTGCAACTAGAGAAAGCCTGCGCACAGCAACGAAGAGCCTAGGCAGCCAAAGATAAATAAATAAATACGTCTATTTTTAAAAAAATGTGTTTTAGTAACTTACTAAAAGGCACGCAATCAGTAAACGTGAGCAAGGATTCAATCCCAAATCTGTCACACAGAAGTTGAAGCTAATACTCGAGATTGATAAAAACAGCACTAATTTAAAACTTCAGAGGTATTTTTTACTTCATACTTTCACTAATGCTCTTTGGAGATAAATCATTTCATTTATATGGGCCTTAGTTTTTACAACTATAATAGTTGGAAGCTTGACTAGGTGATCTGTATGTAGTCTTCCAATTCTGAAATGTTCCACTAATTTGGATTCCTACAATAATTGCCCTTGCAATACATGCATGCTGCCACCAAGTAGCAGTAGCGACTACTAGTTCCTTTTTTATCCCTAGTGGGGGTGCATTTTGACAGCAGACTTATCCGTCAATAGTACAACCTGTTAGTATAACTATAAGATAACAAAATAATCTGGTATTCTTTCCTGTAAAAGAGAAGCTTTACATTGTGTCTGTGAATCGTACCAGAATCACCTGTAGCTTTATAAATATAGAGGAAATCCTGAACCCATTGAATGAGAATCTTCAGAGACAGGACTTGGGCATCTGGAATTTTGGGCTCCCATCATTTGTATATTTTATTTCATTTTATTTTTGCCTATGTACAATATTTGTCACATCCTTTTGAATCTTTAAAAGGTTCTTTCTGTTTTAAATTTTAGAATATTCCATAATCTTCACCTACTTTTCATAAGGTGTTATCTGTTATGTTTATTCGATCTTGTGCTTCTCCTGGTTAAGACTTCTTTCTTTCCTTTTTTTTTCTCGTGGCCCTGCCTCATGTCTTGCAGGATCTTAGTTCCCTGACATGGGATTGGACCCCAGGGTCCCAGCAGTGAAAGCGCCATGTTCTAAACACTGGACCACCAGGGAAGTCCCAAGATTTCAGTTTTAAATGACTTTTTTCCCACTCTAATTCATTCCTGGGATCAGTTTCATGTTTGGACATTAAAGCAACCTTGCATTGCCAGAATAAAGCTACTTTGATTTCGATATATGATTGTTTTACATACCATGGATACAGTTTGTGCTTCTCTTTACACATTTTGCATGCATGTTCAAAGGAGAAACTGGCCTGTGATTCTATTCTTGTAATATCCTTTATAGATTATTTTTAAGATTCTATACTTTATTTTTTATTTATTTATATTTTTGGCTGCATTGGGTCTTCATTGCTGCATGCATGCTTTCTCTAGTTTTGGCGAGCGGGGGTCTATTCTTTGTTGCAGTGAGTAGGTTTCTCATTGCAGCCTTCTGACCACATGGGCTTCTGACCCCATTCGTCGGTGCTACTTCAGTTCCTTACCCCTTCCCTTCTGACCCTGGGCGGTGAAATCCTCTTTCTGCAGCTGGCCTGCGGCAGAAAGTCAATGAGGCAAGAGTAGGCTTGGAGTATCCAAGGAGCAGAAAGGATGTCAGCGTGTGAAAAACAGAGCGAGCAAATTAGAGAGGAGAAGGAAACACTCAGAGAGGAAACAGAGGCCCAGATTTCTAGGTCTGTGGAGGCACTGTGAGGACTTTGCATTTTCTGTGAAGAAGCCACTGAAGAAATTTGAGTGACATGATCTGACTTATGTTTTAACAAGATCTCTCTGGATGCCACGTTGATTAGAGATTGTAGGAGAGCAAGGACAAGCCCCAGAAGACCAACAGTTGATTCAAAGAAGTGATTACTCAAACCTGGTCCCCCTCCTCAATGAGGACGCAGAGCAGGAATCGGCAAATAATGGCCACAAATCAAATCAGGCTCTCAGCCTGGATCTGTGGGACTGTGAGCTAATAACGGTTCTCACGTTCAGAAAGCTTGTTGAAGAAGAAAGAGGAGGAGAAGCTACAGAAACTGTATATGGCCCACAAAGCCTAAGATATTTAAAATCCAGAAGATGCTTTCCAACACCTGATGTAAAACATGTGGCTGGTAGGAGGTCCTCAACCAAATTTGGAAGAGGAATACATGAGTCAGTTCGTTCCTGAAAACACTGTAAAGTGATAGGGGTCAAGAAACATTTACCCGTTCACCCTTAACCTTCACAAATGATGCCAGTTCCGTTGAGCTATTGAAAAATACATTCTGGCTTTCAAAAAAGTAACCCAGAGGGCATTTTCTCACATAGGCAAGGTCATAAACAACTGTCAAGTGAAGTTGAAATAGCAACAAATCAAATAATAACAAAAACATTTTTACAGAATTTTAAATCTTACAAAGCATTTTCATGTTCATTATCTAATTTAATCCCCAAATCAACGTCATGAGATAGTTATTATTTCCCCATTAGGAATGGCCACATATTAAATCCTTAGTGATTGCTCAAGAAAAGCTGAAATCTTGAGTGTTACATCCATTAATGCCATGGTTGGGTGTTTTCCCATGGGAACACTGGATGCTAAAATCCACAGGGATTTTCAGCTCAAGATGGCAGACTAGGAAATATATTTACTTTCTGTTCCTCCTGAAACCCTATCTAAATAAAACTGTAGAAATACCAAAATTAATCAACCAATAAAAGTCAAGATATTTTGGAATTCATCAACCACAGAAAGATTTCAACACATTTCGAGAAGGCAAACAATGAAATGGAGGAGCCGTGAATAAAATAATGAAGAAAAAAAGGCTGAACCTAAGTAAGGTCTGCACAAAGCCACTCAGCTTTTGCTGAGCTCCGGTTATAGTAAAGGGCAGAGGAAAGAAGAGGGGCTGAAAAGAAGGAGACAAAACGTCATTTTAGGAAAAACAGTTCGTTTAATGAGCTCCAGGGAACACTCAGCCTGCTGCCATACTAACTCATGAATTACAATGGATTGTTGGTAAGCAAGACAAGAAAACCGGGAAGAAACAAAAGAAACAAAAATCAAGACATTGTTTCTAACTGAACTCTTCTCAAAGGAGATCGAGGAATTATGGTTCAATGCCACAGCTGTAAATCATTTCTGCTCTTGGAGAGGTTACAAAGGGCTTATAATATTTCCCTTTTGTTCAGACAGAATTTAGGTCTGAGCAAAAGCTTTTGTGTCCTCCAACCCCAACATTTATTGGGGGTGGAAGCCCAGATTTGCTGGGGCATACCATAAAAAGAATCTCATGAGCAGAGGGTCAAACTGATTTTGGAATATATGAATTATGTCCAGTGTGAGTTTCAATAGGTTTTAAAATATATACATACATACATATATATATATATACATTTTTACTGATCTATATGATTTTGGGTTCTGAAACTTCTACATGTCACATGCGTGATACATAACAGACAATGTCAGCCCCAGGAGGGAGAAAACACTCCAATGAAGCAAGCCAAAGAAACAAGTTTTAAGCAAGGTCAAGTGATGTGTAGACCAGGATTGTTCAATTCCTACCTGTCATGCTGAAGCTTCCAGCTCCTGAATAACAACACATGCTTCCCTTGTCCTAGACAGCCAAGAGTATGTCTCCTCTCTTGGGCATAAGAATCTCTAGAGTTACATATCTGTAGTAAGAGTGGACCCAGCTGGCATACTCACAATGACCAAATTGTGTTGATCGTACTTTATACCAATACATCGCCCCACGCTGAAGTTGCAAGAAATGATATATTTGCTTTCTAGACATGAATGAGACGCCTTACTGGATATACTCCAGGAAGGCCAGAGAAGCTGGCTTCTAATCCATACGGAACAATTCACTGGTGAATTTCTTTCACGATAGCCCATGATTTATCTAGAATATCATCTTGACATATCTGGATCCTTCAAACTAGACAAAGGGAAAATACGGGCTTCAAGCCTCAATTAGAAATATGGAATGGTGCCATGCTGACAACTGGTGGTCCCTGACCTGTATCTTCTGAGATTAGAACACAGTGTGGTGGATGACCAATTCATGCATTGAACAAAAGAAGACCTCCTACAGGGCAGTGTAGCTGTTCGTTACAGGTATGGCACTTAGGGCTAAGTACCATAAGGACTACAAGAGAAAAAGAAAAACAAGTAACACATGAAGCATATACGATAAGGAGGCACCACAGTCCAGAGCACGAGCTCTGGAATCACACAGGCTTGGATCGAATCCCAGCTAAGCCACTACCATCTATATACCCTGAAGGACAGGCCAAGGTTTAAATGTTGTTTTACCAGATTTCAAAAAAGAAGTGAAGAAAGAACCTATCTGCCAGGAAGGGACATCGTGGGGTGCAGTATCCTGTGGGGTCAGGGCTCTGCATCTCCTGCTCAGAAACCTTGGCCACCTGGCTCATGGTGATGCTGGCAGCTGAGCAGCCCTGGAGAAGGCGATCCTGTCTCCAGGTCTCGCAGAGAAGCTGGGGAGGTCTCCGGACGAGGTGGCCCACACCCTGGTAAGCTCTGGCTGCCTCCTGCCCTCAGGTCTGAGCAGGCTCTGGCCTCTGGGCCCCGTGGTGGGGAAGGCCTGGCCGATACATACACAGGGCTGAGGGGCCTGCAGAGCCAGTCCCCAGGCAGGGTGAGCTCTGGAGGAGGCTTCCACAGTCCCCAGCAGTCTCCGCATGGTGGCCCATCTGGCGCCAAACACCTGTCACCCACAGCGAGAAGTCCCAGCCACTAGAAAGTCCAGAAGGGGCCCCACCCTTTGCCTTTGGGCCTGGGTTAAGCCACCAGCTGGGCTTGCACGTGACCCCTGCCTCACCCCCTGCCCCGCCCGCCCTTTCTCTGTGACACGTACAATGGATATGTCATAAAGCCAGGCTGAGCCAGTGCTATAAATTCAGAGGAGTTAGAATCTAGGAAGAAGCTCTCCCACTTTCACTCTCTGCTCTCAGATCAGGCAGGCAGTACCTCTAATATGGAAGCGATGGACACCACACCTACCTCCCAGGCTGTCCTCTTCCATTCTGCTCATGTTTTCCCCAGCACCCCATTGACGGCTTTGGCGGGTATCGGGGCTTCAGCAGGCAGCACGTCTGACCCCGAATCTATGGACACCACACCTCCTTCACATGCTGTTATCTTCCATTCTGCTCCTGTTTTCCCCAGCACCCCATTGACGGCTTTGGCGGGCATCGGTGCTTCAGCAGGCAGCACCTCAGACCCCGAACCTATGGACACCACACCTCCTTCACACGCTGTCATCTTCCACTCTGCTCCTGTTTTCCCCAGCACCCCTTTTACGGGTTTGGCGGGCATCGGTGCTTCAGCAGGAATCACGTCAGACCCCAAACCTATGGACACCACACCTCCTTCACATGCTGTCATCTTCCATTCTGCTCCTGTTTTCCCCAGCACCCCATTTACGGCCCTGGCGGGCATCGGTGCTTCCGCAGTCAGCACGTCTGACCCCGAACCTATGGACACCACACCTCCTTCCCAGGCTGTCATCTTCTATTCTGCTCCTGTTTTCTCCAGCACCCCATTTTCGGCTTTGATGGGCATCGGTGCCTCAGCAGTCAGCACCTCAGACCCCGAACCTATGGACACCACACCTCCTTCCCAGGCTGTCATCTTCCATCCTGCTCCTCTTTACCCCAGCACCCCATTTACCGCTTAGGCCGGCACTGGTGCTTCAGCAGGCAGCACCTCTAACACCAAAGCTATGGACACCACACCTCCTTCCCAGGCTGTCATTTTCCAGTCTGCCCTGTCTCCAAGTAGAACCACTACCCATTTCACACTGCTGTTCCAAGTTCTGGGAACACACCACCCAGTGGTAGCAATGCCTCAGCCCATGCCTCGACTCATTTACCTGCAACGTGAGCCAACAGATAGACCAACACTTCAAAGTTATGACAGAAAATTGAGTAAGTTATACGCTTGGAATTTCATTTATTATTATTAACAAGCACAACTGTAGTGCTTAGACTATAACAAGTACTATTCTAAGGGCTTACCAAATATTAACTCACTTATTCCTCATAATGGCAACCCTAGTGGTAGGGAATATTCATAGTGTTCACTTTTTGGGGGGAAACTGAGGCTCAGAGACGTTGAATAGCTTGCCTAATGCCACACAGTTAGTAGGTGGCAAAACCCGGGATTAAAACCAGACCATCTAGACTTTCATCACTTTGCTGTGTCACCTTATTATAAGTTGTGGTTAGGGAAGGGACTAAATTGACAAGACTCTGAACTAAAAGGAGAAGGGAGAAATGAGAAAATGAGTGATCCTAGAAACTAGAGAAGGTTTAGGCTCAGAAATTTCTGGTGATGAGACCCAGAAGAACAAGAGCTTGGTTGGAATGTTAACTTGGGATAGTATCTGAATCCACTGAGAAATGGTTTTGTTTCCTGTAAAATTTAGAAAGGTCAGTTGGATGAAGATTAACGAAGACAAAAGTAGAAAGGAAAAGAAAAAGGTGCCTTAAGTGAGACATAACCGCTCCCCTCTACGTACCCACAGGTTGTGTCCTGTGGGAAAGAATGGAGCTCTCTCTACCGGGTTGGTCACCAGGCTGAACAAGGAGAAACATGGCAACCATTGTACTGGTTTTGATGATCCCTCAAAACCAAGGCTTCAGTTTCCAAGAACGACCTACGGTAGCATAACTAGTGTGTGTCACACATGCCACTAAGTGTGTTTCCAGTCACACATTTTAATTGGAGAAATACTTCCTATGAGGTAGGCATTAGTTCCCTATGGCTGCTGTAACAAATTACTACAAATGTGCTTGCTTCTAACAAAACACACTTATTTTCTTATGGTTCTGGAAGACAGAGGTCCAAAACCAGTTTCCCTGGGCTGAAACCAGGAGTCAACAGGGCCATCCATCCTCCTTCTAGAGGCTCTAAGCGAGAATCTCTTTCCTCGCCAGCATTCCTTCACTTCTGGCCACATCAATCCAACCCCAACTTCATCATCACATTCTCTTTGGGGTAAAAATTCCCTCTGCCTCTCTCTTACGAGAACACCAGTGGTTATATTTGGGCCCGTCCAGGTAGTCCAGGAGAATCTTCCCATCTGAGAACCATTACTTTCATCCCACTGGCAAAGTGCCTTCTGCCATTTAAGGTGACATTCACAGGTTCTGGAGAGTAGGATGTGGACATTTGGGGGCAATGGTATTATTCGGTCTACTACAAGGTAGATACTATTATCTTTCTCAGATGTAGGAAATGACGTTTAGGGAAGTAGTCTGTCTCAGGTCTACAATTTCCAGAGTAGAGACTTACATTCTGCCACTGACACTTTAGGACACACTCTAAACAACTTTAATCTGTGTCCTTAACTACTGCGTAATCCTTGGTTAAGAGTCACACTTAGGTATCAAGACCCAATTGAATAGAACGCAAGTACTGTCTCCTCTTTCACTATGTTTGCCTGGTGTACTGATGAATCTTGCCCAGAGCAGAAGAGTTCAGAAAAGTGTTATGCAGGTGTACGAAGAGAAAGCATTTACTGTTTGATGTGCACGGAGGAACGGAAGGCTTTTTCAAATAAAATAAAATAAAATATGCCACCAAATAGTCAATTGTCACAACAGAGGTAACCCCGTGGGAGTCATGAGGAGACTAAAATTATCTCCAATTGTGCAGGGCAGAAAAGTTTCAATGAAGGCAGGTGTAGTTCAGCCAAGGCCTACAGCACAGAAGTAGGAATTTGGGTATGTACGAATGGGAAAAAAGACATTTGAGGCATGGGAAATAGTTTAATGCAGAATGGACGAGAAATATGCATTAGACCTTTTCTAAAACAACTGGCTTATTAACTCAGTAAATCGATTTAGTCAGTCAAACTAGCTTTAGCTGATTACTTATCCAGGGGATAGCTGTTGAGAGTAATTTTTGTCACAGAACAGTAAATAAAATGGTTGAACTATAGCTTTAGGCTTGCTAAGCGAAATAGATGGCTCTAGATGATATTCAAGTGACTTACTTGGTAGTACTCACGAAATTGGGGGTTAACAATTGCTTAAGAAAACAAAGAGAATTGATTTTAAATAAAGTAGCTACTGTGTAAACTATCTGTTCAGTAGCTCATGTTAAACGGATGTTTATAATCCCCATTGGACAACCAACTACATTTTTGCAAATGGCAATGTGAATTGCTGTTGCATAAACTATAGCAATGACCACCTATGTAATTTGTTGTCCAAACCAGAAATCTTCTAACAATACTGGTGTCCTAATAAAAATAAGCACGAAGGGAACACACAGTGGGTGTCTCCCGTGTGCCTGTGCATGCATCTATATCTCACTGAACCCTCATAACAGCCCCCAAGAGAGGGACTCTGGGCGTCCCCATGCTGCTTGTGGAGAAACAGGCACAGGAAGGTTCAATAGTCTATCTACCTAATATCGCACAGAGGGTGGCAGAGCCCGTTTTTAAACCACCTGCCTCCAATACCAGGTGCCAGGAGCCAGACTCAGCCTACAGCTCTCTTCTGCTCGCCTGGAGGTGAAACAATGTGTCATGATTAGTCAAATCCCGTCTTCACTCATCAAGGTAGGTTGAACACCTGCACGTCCTCCAAGTAGCATGTAGCATAAGCAATAAGATGTTTGTCCCGTGATCGTCCAGGAACTTGGAATCAGCTGTGCCTGGTTAGGCTGAGCTGGTTTAGAGTGGAGAGGACCACCGATCTTCCACCTGGGCAAGTGCCTTTTGACCTCCTGCCATCAGAGGGCCGAAATCTCCAGCCTGAGAATGTGCTGAGCCCTGTAGCCTAGTTACGCCAGCTCAGAACAATGATGAGCACACCTTTTTCCAGTCACCTTTCCTCATGCTCCCCATGCCTCATACTGCCCTGCTTCTTTATTCTTTATCCCACAGATACCCAAAGCCCCTTGCCTTTGGGGAGGCGGATTTGAGACCTATTGTCACGTCACGTCCTCGCTTGGCTGCCCTGTGAATAAACCTCCTCTTTGCTGCAAACCTCAGCATTTCAGTGTTTTGGCTTGCTGCGCCTCAGACAGAATGGTTGGGAGCAGCGGTACAGGTCCCTTGCCTGTGAGGGATGCTGGTTCCTAGTAGTCACGTTGCGGATGTTTTCTCCTCTCGGGGTGGGGGCGGGGCAGACATCCTGCTCTTCCGGAAAGGGAGAAACACAGGTGCCAAACCCTTGCCCTCAGCGTCACCGTCACCTAGGAGCTTGTTAGAAGCACAGAATCCAGGCCCCACCCAGAACTACTGAATACCAGCCTGCATTTAACAAGATCCACAAGAGAGGCATACCCATATTAAAGTTGGAGAGGCACCAAGCTGTCATCGTCTTCTCCACGGCTAATGAAAACGAAGCAGAGGTTCATCCCGAGCCGACTCTGCCTCAGTCACCTGGATATCACGTGAGCTCATTTAATCCTCCCCAGAACCTGCAAATGAGACTGAGGGTCAGAGTGGTCTAGCACCCAAGGTTCCATAAAAGAACATGACCAAGGCTCACTGGAGCCCAGACTTCCAAAAAAGAAGGCCCCTGAGCACAGCATGGCACCACCGCAGCCCAAACCGTGGGCCTGGAGGGTAGGCCAGGCTGCCCACGCAGAGTTCACACCATTCGACAGATGCCCACAGCAGACCACAAGGCAATATGAGAAGTAAGTTCTGATTGTGGAATCTCTGAATTTTGAGATTTAAAGAAAAAAATCTGTTTTCGGGGGATGGTTAAAACAGTTCTACCAAGGAGTAAAGAGAGGGCATCTCAAGGCCCCTTCTGGACTTAGAATTTAATGCCTACTTATTGAGAAATGCTCCGTGCATTTGCTCAGCCCTACGTCGAGATGAAGTTCTCTGTGCCCTAAAAGCTTAGGTTCTAAAAAGGCCACAGAAATGGGTGAGACCTCAAAAATGCCAGAACAATGCAACGGCGTTAATCAGACTGTCTTTGCTTTGCCTTGCTTACAAGTCACTGACTTTAAACTGAATATGGTGTCATGTATTTACGTTTCTTGAAGCTTTTTTTTTTACAAAAGATCATATAAAGGTTTTCTTCCATGATAAAACTTTTATATTGTATTTCTCTTAAACTGGAGTGTGGTACATTTACCCTCCATCAGATGATTGCTTACAACTCACCTTGCTTTATTAAGAATACCGCTAGAGGCTTCTATGTCCCTACTAACAAAAATACATTTTCAGGCCCATTCAAACCAGGGAAAATCCAAGATTTCAGAGCACAAGATAATGAAAATTCTCTCTATCCGCGTCTTTTACTACTTTTAGCCTGTTAACATCCCTAAGTGTGTCAGATGAAAGGTACTGTCGCGGGAATTGACATCTTTAACAGCATTCCATACAGGTAAGTCTTGATTGTTCCAATTTCTCAGAAAGTTGGACACATTTACTGCCTCTATGACATCTCTAGGGTGTGTGGAAGAAATAAAAAAGAGGCCTGTACAATGTATTTCTCAAAATATACACACAAAGAGTTTGCACATACAAACAGGGAAACCTTATAAATAATGTATGGGGAGCAAAATATTGTCGGTAACGGAACTACTCATTTCGAAAGACAACACTGTCACCAAGTGTCCCCTCACCAAAACTGACTGGGAATGTTTAGGGGCCACCAAACCAGAGGTGGAGATTTGTAGGTACATTCTTGCCAGAAAAGAGAGCCTAGGGCATAAACCACTCAACTTGTTGGCACGAATGCCAGGGCAACCCAAGCAAGTGGATATAGAAGCCTACGTAATGCTTGGAAGTAGGAAGCTTTGGGGGACTACACCTGGGCTGGTACTGGCCTCCCTCCCCAAAGGGACAAGGAGAGCAGAAACCTGGATGGAGTCAAGAGAGAGCAAAAAGAAAGGCAAGGCTGGGTATGGAGCAACGTTTGGATCCAGGGGCATGTGTCTCAGAACTGCTGGGGCTCTGCAGACCAGCTGCATCCCCATTCTCCTTGACCCTCATTGGTATAATGAACTCAGGGTGGGCGCATCCCGGCTGCCAAGTCACTTCCACCCGTCCATGGAATTGACGGTTACTTGCTCACAGTGAACCAACCGCTCTGGACCTAACAGCTACTGCAGGGGGCGGTAGTGGACAACAAGGTGACGACAAGGACCAGATGCGAAGGAGGAAGAGACATTCCGCGGACCGACTGGGTGGACTGATGGTGTGGCGTTAAGTCTGCAGAGCTAAAGGGGCCAGGTGTAGAAAATGGAAGGGGAACCATGAGGATATGGTCAAGCCCCTTCGTATAGATATTTCATCCGTATGTTGTATGCAAGTTCCATTCAATTTGCTCTGAGTGAAAAAGAGAGAACAAAATTATCCTTTCAACCATGTCAGTGACTTTATTTACCATCTCATTTGATGAGCTCATAGCCCAGGGTCAGAGGGAAATGGGAGCTGTGAGTCTGCCATCTCTCAGGAAGTCTCAGGCCTCAGAGGCCCCTCATAGCCAAACTACCTCACCTTTTGCACCTTTCAAGCAACGTTATTCCTAAGTGCGAGTCATCCTCTTCATCAGGTTCTCCAAGAAACAGCAGTCTCTCCCAATGACAGAGGAAAAATGGGCTACTTTGGCTTTCTGAGGCACAATATGTAGTTCTCCAAAATGGTACCTGCCTGGGGGATTTTTCAAGAAAATTAAGCATCAGTGGTGATTTGTTTGTCTTCACATAACGTATGACCCAGATGTGCTGAGAAATAAGAAAAGGACGAACGAATCAAGGGCAGCTGATCCAAGGAGGCAAGGGGCAACTTCCACAGCCTACGTGGAAAGCTAGAGGAAGGGAACACCCAGATGGTGGGAGCTGAAGACAGGGGCCAGTCCTCCTTGGGCTCGGGATGCCACCGCCTCTTCCTACCTCTTCACGCTCTCCTTCTCTGTTGGCCCCTCCCAGCCATATTAAAGAGCCACAAGGAAATGCTCTCCTCCATTCCATTTTCCTGTCCTCCTATCCACCCCTCCCTTCTTTCCCTTTGCCATCAATTTCTTGACTTGCCCCCCATTTCTCCCCTCCCATCTACACTGCGATCTGGTTTCTGCCCCACTACTCCCGTGAAACTGACCTCCTTGAAGCCCCCAATGATTTCTCTGTTGACAAGTCCAGGGGACTACTTCTCAATCCTTATCTTTGTGACCGCCAAGCCGAGTTAGACCTTAAACAACGTCTCTGTCTTGAAAATCTCTTCCCTTGGCTTCTGCGCCACCTTTCCTTTTCTTTTCATGACACAGATCACAACCAGTGCTGCAGATTCCATCGAATTAAGGAATGCTGTTGCCTACATGTGCGAATGAGCTAAAGTGAGTACAGTACTGAAGTAGAGGACACCTAAAGTGAAACGTCTTCATGTACGTCCACGTGGCTGAGCAGCAAGTTAACCTTTCATACATGTGTTAAAGAAGAAGAGTTGGGTTTTATTTTATTTACTTTTCCCTGGACTGTGTTGAATGGCTATCATCTACAAGTTCAGGCTACTTTTTGCTGAGGATTAATAATGCACTGGGAGAGCTGAGAGAAACCTGAATAATAGAGCTGTCTTTTTCTTGACCAGTTCACCTTAGTTTCCCAAACTCTAAGTCTTTCTCTAATTCTTTCCCCTTTTTATTGTAGTAAAATGAACATAACACAAAATTCACCATTTGGATCATTTTACAATTCACTGTACCATTCAGTGGAATTTACTACTGTCACAATGTTGTGCAACTATCACCACTGCCTAGCTGCAAAACATTTTCATCAACCAAGAGGAAACCTACACCCATTTTAAGGAGTCATTCCCAATTTCCCTCTCTTCCAAAGCCCTGGCAACCACTAATGTATAATCTTTTCTGTGTGTATGGATTTGCCACTGCTGGACATTTCATATAAATGGAACCATACAAGATGTAGCCTTTCATGCCTGACTTCTTTCACTTAGTTGCATCCATCATGTAGCATGTATCAGAAATCCACTCACTGTTACGGCTGAATCCTTCATACTGTTTGAATACAAAATTAAAAATACGTTGAGAGTGAAGCTCTGTTTTAATGGCACATCTATTAGGCCAATTCATTGAAAGAAGCTGAAGATGGAGATGTTGTTGTGAAATGATAATCGTTGAGAAGCCTCAGCCAATTGGATAATGAAATGTTTGGGAAATGTTGCAGAATATTAGCTGATTTATATTAAAAGCCTATTAAACAAGGATTCAGGAGATTGTCTTTTTCTTGCAGGTAACTTAAATGAGGCAGAAAGAAATAACTGCCCTTTAAAACACATTTTGAAAGGATTCTATTTATTCTTAATAGACGAATGGGAGGGAGTACAGGAAGTTCACATCCAATATGGACTCCCTGTCCAAACACTGTTTGTCGTTCTAGCCACCGCTATCGAATTATATTTCTTGAGAGTAAGGCAGCTCAATTCCTGCATATTACTTTCTAAACTTCATCCATCAAATCCATTAATACAGTATAAACAAGAGTTGTTCATGTTTAAGTGCAGTTCAAATATCAGGTATAAAGGACCCCCAGTAAGAAAAAGAATCCTATATCTCTTGCCAGAATGTGGTCAGCTCTGGGGTGCTCTGCTAGCTGAAAGACACATTCCTTATTAAGAGGATAGAGGCTGTTTAAGAGGGATGAGAGCCAAAAAAATTTAACTACATATATGTGTTAAGAACAGTGCTAGGTTATCTCATGTTCTAGATCAGTCAAGGCTCACCATTTTACATACGTGAAAAGCAAAGTTAAAAGTGTATTCGTAGGGCTTCCCTGTTGGCGCAGTGGTTAAGGATCCACCTGCCAGTGCACGGGACACATGTTTGAGCCCTGGTCCGGGAAGATCCCACATGCCACGGAGCAACTAAGACCATGTGCCACAACTACTGAGCCTGCGTGCTAGAGCCCGTGAACCACAACTACTGAAGCCCACGCACCTAGGCCCCGTGCTCAGCAACAGTGAGAAGCCACCACAATGAGAATCCCGCGTACTGCAACAGAGTAGCCCCCGCTCACTGCAACTAGAGAAAGCCTGCGCACAGCAACGAAGAGCCTAGGCAGCCAAAGATAAATAAATAAATACGTCTATTTTTAAAAAAATGTGTTTTAGTAACTTACTAAAAGGCACGCAATCAGTAAACGTGAGCAAGGATTCAATCCCAAATCTGTCACACAGAAGTTGAAGCTAATACTCGAGATTGATAAAAACAGCACTAATTTAAAACTTCAGAGGTATTTTTTACTTCATACTTTCACTAATGCTCTTTGGAGATAAATCATTTCATTTATATGGGCCTTAGTTTTTACAACTATAATAGTTGGAAGCTTGACTAGGTGATCTGTATGTAGTCTTCCAATTCTGAAATGTTCCACTAATTTGGATTCCTACAATAATTGCCCTTGCAATACATGCATGCTGCCACCAAGTAGCAGTAGCGACTACTAGTTCCTTTTTTATCCCTAGTGGGGGTGCATTTTGACAGCAGACTTATCCGTCAATAGTACAACCTGTTAGTATAACTATAAGATAACAAAATAATCTGGTATTCTTTCCTGTAAAAGAGAAGCTTTACATTGTGTCTGTGAATCGTACCAGAATCACCTGTAGCTTTATAAATATAGAGGAAATCCTGAACCCATTGAATGAGAATCTTCAGAGACAGGACTTGGGCATCTGGAATTTTGGGCTCCCATCATTTGTATATTTTATTTCATTTTATTTTTGCCTATGTACAATATTTGTCACATCCTTTTGAATCTTTAAAAGGTTCTTTCTGTTTTAAATTTTAGAATATTCCATAATCTTCACCTACTTTTCATAAGGTGTTATCTGTTATGTTTATTCGATCTTGTGCTTCTCCTGGTTAAGACTTCTTTCTTTCCTTTTTTTTTCTCGTGGCCCTGCCTCATGTCTTGCAGGATCTTAGTTCCCTGACATGGGATTGGACCCCAGGGTCCCAGCAGTGAAAGCGCCATGTTCTAAACACTGGACCACCAGGGAAGTCCCAAGATTTCAGTTTTAAATGACTTTTTTCCCACTCTAATTCATTCCTGGGATCAGTTTCATGTTTGGACATTAAAGCAACCTTGCATTGCCAGAATAAAGCTACTTTGATTTCGATATATGATTGTTTTACATACCATGGATACAGTTTGTGCTTCTCTTTACACATTTTGCATGCATGTTCAAAGGAGAAACTGGCCTGTGATTCTATTCTTGTAATATCCTTTATAGATTATTTTTAAGATTCTATACTTTATTTTTTATTTATTTATATTTTTGGCTGCATTGGGTCTTCATTGCTGCATGCATGCTTTCTCTAGTTTTGGCGAGCGGGGGTCTATTCTTTGTTGCAGTGAGTAGGTTTCTCATTGCAGCCTTCTGACCACATGGGCTTCTGACCCCATTCGTCGGTGCTACGTCAGTTCCTTACCCCTTCCCTTCTGACCCTGGGCGGTGAAATCCTCTTTCTGCAGCTGGCCTGCGGCAGAAAGTCAATGAGGCAAGAGTAGGCTTGGAGTATCCAAGGAGCAGAAAGGATGTCAGCGTGTGAAAAACAGAGCGAGCAAATTAGAGAGGAGAAGGAAACACTCAGAGAGGAAACAGAGGCCCAGATTTCTAGGTCTGTGGAGGCACTGTGAGGACTTTGCATTTTCTGTGAAGAAGCCACTGAAGAAATTTGAGTGACATGATCTGACTTATGTTTTAACAAGATCTCTCTGGATGCCACGTTGATTAGAGATTGTAGGAGAGCAAGGACAAGCCCCAGAAGACCAACAGTTGATTCAAAGAAGTGATTACTCAAACCTGGTCCCCCTCCTCAATGAGGACGCAGAGCAGGAATCGGCAAATAATGGCCACAAATCAAATCAGGCTCTCAGCCTGGATCTGTGGGACTGTGAGCTAATAACGGTTCTCACGTTCAGAAAGCTTGTTGAAGAAGAAAGAGGAGGAGAAGCTACAGAAACTGTATATGGCCCACAAAGCCTAAGATATTTAAAATCCAGAAGATGCTTTCCAACACCTGATGTAAAACATGTGGCTGGTAGGAGGTCCTCAACCAAATTTGGAAGAGGAATACATGAGTCAGTTCGTTCCTGAAAACACTGTAAAGTGATAGGGGTCAAGAAACATTTACCCGTTCACCCTTAACCTTCACAAATGATGCCAGTTCCGTTGAGCTATTGAAAAATACATTCTGGCTTTCAAAAAAGTAACCCAGAGGGCATTTTCTCACATAGGCAAGGTCATAAACAACTGTCAAGTGAAGTTGAAATAGCAACAAATCAAATAATAACAAAAACATTTTTACAGAATTTTAAATCTTACAAAGCATTTTCATGTTCATTATCTAATTTAATCCCCAAATCAACGTCATGAGATAGTTATTATTTCCCCATTAGGAATGGCCACATATTAAATCCTTAGTGATTGCTCAAGAAAAGCTGAAATCTTGAGTGTTACATCCATTAATGCCATGGTTGGGTGTTTTCCCATGGGAACACTGGATGCTAAAATCCACAGGGATTTTCAGCTCAAGATGGCAGACTAGGAAATATATTTACTTTCTGTTCCTCCTGAAACCCTATCTAAATAAAACTGTAGAAATACCAAAATTAATCAACCAATAAAAGTCAAGATATTTTGGAATTCATCAACCACAGAAAGATTTCAACACATTTCGAGAAGGCAAACAATGAAATGGAGGAGCCGTGAATAAAATAATGAAGAAAAAAAGGCTGAACCTAAGTAAGGTCTGCACAAAGCCACTCAGCTTTTGCTGAGCTCCGGTTATAGTAAAGGGCAGAGGAAAGAAGAGGGGCTGAAAAGAAGGAGACAAAACGTCATTTTAGGAAAAACAGTTCGTTTAATGAGCTCCAGGGAACACTCAGCCTGCTGCCATACTAACTCATGAATTACAATGGATTGTTGGTAAGCAAGACAAGAAAACCGGGAAGAAACAAAAGAAACAAAAATCAAGACATTGTTTCTAACTGAACTCTTCTCAAAGGAGATCGAGGAATTATGGTTCAATGCCACAGCTGTAAATCATTTCTGCTCTTGGAGAGGTTACAAAGGGCTTATAATATTTCCCTTTTGTTCAGACAGAATTTAGGTCTGAGCAAAAGCTTTTGTGTCCTCCAACCCCAACATTTATTGGGGATGGAAGCCCAGATTTGCTGGGACATACCATAAAAAGAATCTCATGAGCAGAGGGTCAAACTGATTTTGGAATATATGAATTATGTCCAGTGTGAGTTTCAATAGGTTTTAAAATATATACATACATACATATATATATATATACATTTTTACTGATCTATATGATTTTGGGTTCTGAAACTTCTACATGTCACATGCGTGATACATAACAGACAATGTCAGCCCCAGGAGGGAGAAAACACTCCAATGAAGCAAGCCAAAGAAACAAGTTTTAAGCAAGGTCAAGTGATGTGTAGACCAGGATTGTTCAATTCCTACCTGTCATGCTGAAGCTTCCAGCTCCTGAATAACAACACATGCTTCCCTTGTCCTAGACAGCCAAGAGTATGTCTCCTCTCTTGGGCATAAGAATCTCTAGAGTTACATATCTGTAGTAAGAGTGGACCCAGCTGGCATACTCACAATGACCAAATTGTGTTGATCGTACTTTATACCAATACATCGCCCCACGCTGAAGTTGCAAGAAATGATATATTTGCTTTCTAGACATGAATGAGACGCCTTACTGGATATACTCCAGGAAGGCCAGAGAAGCTGGCTTCTAATCCATACGGAACAATTCACTGGTGAATTTCTTTCACGATAGCCCATGATTTATCTAGAATATCATCTTGACATATCTGGATCCTTCAAACTAGACAAAGGGAAAATACGGGCTTCAAGCCTCAATTAGAAATATGGAATGGTGCCATGCTGACAACTGGTGGTCCCTGACCTGTATCTTCTGAGATTAGAACACAGTGTGGTGGATGACCAATTCATGCATTGAACAAAAGAAGACCTCCTACAGGGCAGTGTAGCTGTTCGTTACAGGTATGGCACTTAGGGCTAAGTACCATAAGGACTACAAGAGAAAAAGAAAAACAAGTAACACATGAAGCATATACGATAAGGAGGCACCACAGTCCAGAGCACGAGCTCTGGAATCACACAGGCTTGGATCGAATCCCAGCTAAGCCACTACCATCTATATACCCTGAAGGACAGGCCAAGGTTTAAATGTTGTTTTACCAGATTTCAAAAAAGAAGTGAAGAAAGAACCTATCTGCCAGGAAGGGACATCGTGGGGTGCAGTATCCAGTTGGATCAGGGCTCTGCATCTCCTGCTCAGAAACCTTGGCCACCTGGCTCATGGTGATGCTGGCAGCTGAGCAGCCCTGGAGAAGGCGATCCTGTCTCCAGGTCTCGCAGAGAAGCTGGGGAGGTCTCCGGACGAGGTGGCCCACACCCTGGTAAGCTCTGGCTGCCTCCTGCCCTCAGGTCTGAGCAGGCTCTGGCCTCTGGGCCCCGTGGTGGGGAAGGCCTGGCCGATACATACACAGGGCTGAGGGGCCTGCAGAGCCAGTCCCCAGGCAGGGTGAGCTCTGGAGGAGGCTTCCACAGTCCCCAGCAGTCTCCGCATGGTGGCCCATCTGGCGCCAAACACCTGTCACCCACAGCGAGAAGTCCCAGCCACTAGAAAGTCCAGAAGGGGCCCCACCCTTTGCCTTTGGGCCTGGGTTAAGCCACCAGCTGGGCTTGCACGTGACCCCTGCCTCACCCCCTGCCCCGCCCGCCCTTTCTCTGTGACACGTACAATGGATATGTCATAAAGCCAGGCTGAGCCAGTGCTATAAATTCAGAGGAGTTAGAATCTAGGAAGAAGCTCTCCCACTTTCACTCTCTGCTCTCAGATCAGGCAGGCAGTACCTCTAATATGGAAGCGATGGACACCACACCTACCTCCCAGGCTGTCCTCTTCCATTCTGCTCATGTTTTCCCCAGCACCCCATTGACGGCTTTGGCGGGCATCGGTGCTTCAGCAGGCAGCACCTCAGACCCCGAACCTATGGACACCACACCTCCTTCACACGCTGTCATCTTCCACTCTGCTCCTGTTTTCCCCAGCACCCCTTTTACGGGTTTGGCGGGCATCGGTGCTTCAGCAGGAATCACGTCAGACCCCAAACCTATGGACACCACACCTCCTTCACATGCTGTCATCTTCCATTCTGCTCCTGTTTTCCCCAGCACCCCATTTACGGCCCTGGCGGGCATCGGTGCTTCCGCAGTCAGCACGTCTGACCCCGAACCTATGGACACCACACCTCCTTCCCAGGCTGTCATCTTCTATTCTGCTCCTGTTTTCTCCAGCACCCCATTTTCGGCTTTGATGGGCATCGGTGCCTCAGCAGTCAGCACCTCAGACCCCGAACCTATGGACACCACACCTCCTTCCCAGGCTGTCATCTTCCATCCTGCTCCTCTTTACCCCAGCACCCCATTTACCGCTTAGGCCGGCACTGGTGCTTCAGCAGGCAGCACCTCTAACACCAAAGCTATGGACACCACACCTCCTTCCCAGGCTGTCATTTTCCAGTCTGCCCTGTCTCCAAGTAGAACCACTACCCATTTCACACTGCTGTTCCAAGTTCTGGGAACACACCACCCAGTGGTAGCAATGCCTCAGCCCATGCCTCGACTCATTTACCTGCAACGTGAGCCAACAGATAGACCAACACTTCAAAGTTATGACAGAAAATTGAGTAAGTTATACGCTTGGAATTTCATTTATTATTATTAACAAGCACAACTGTAGTGCTTAGACTATAACAAGTACTATTCTAAGGGCTTACCAAATATTAACTCACTTATTCCTCATAATGGCAACCCTAGTGGTAGGGAATATTCATAGTGTTCACTTTTTGGGGGGAAACTGAGGCTCAGAGACGTTGAATAGCTTGCCTAATGCCACACAGTTAGTAGGTGGCAAAACCCGGGATTAAAACCAGACCATCTAGACTTTCATCACTTTGCTGTGTCACCTTATTATAAGTTGTGGTTAGGGAAGGGACTAAATTGACAAGACTCTGAACTAAAAGGAGAAGGGAGAAATGAGAAAATGAGTGATCCTAGAAACTAGAGAAGGTTTAGGCTCAGAAATTTCTGGTGATGAGACCCAGAAGAACAAGAGCTTGGTTGGAATGTTAACTTGGGATAGTATCTGAATCCACTGAGAAATGGTTTTGTTTCCTGTAAAATTTAGAAAGGTCAGTTGGATGAAGATTAACGAAGACAAAAGTAGAAAGGAAAAGAAAAAGGTGCCTTAAGTGAGACATAACCGCTCCCCTCTACGTACCCACAGGTTGTGTCCTGTGGGAAAGAATGGAGCTCTCTCTACCGGGTTGGTCACCAGGCTGAACAAGGAGAAACATGGCAACCATTGTACTGGTTTTGATGATCCCTCAAAACCAAGGCTTCAGTTTCCAAGAACGACCTACGGTAGCATAACTAGTGTGTGTCACACATGCCACTAAGTGTGTTTCCAGTCACACATTTTAATTGGAGAAATACTTCCTATGAGGTAGGCATTAGTTCCCTATGGCTGCTGTAACAAATTACTACAAATGTGCTTGCTTCTAACAAAACACACTTATTTTCTTATGGTTCTGGAAGACAGAGGTCCAAAACCAGTTTCCCTGGGCTGAAACCAGGAGTCAACAGGGCCATCCATCCTCCTTCTAGAGGCTCTAAGCGAGAATCTCTTTCCGCGCCAGCATTCCTTCACTTCTGGCCACATCAATCCAACCCCAACTTCATCATCACATTCTCTTTGGGGTAAAAATTCCCTCTGCCTCTCTCTTACGAGAACACCAGTGGTTATATTTGGGCCCGTCCAGGTAGTCCAGGAGAATCTTCCCATCTGAGAACCATTACTTTCATCCCACTGGCAAAGTGCCTTCTGCCATTTAAGGTGACATTCACAGGTTCTGGAGAGTAGGATGTGGACATTTGGGGGCAATGGTATTATTCGGTCTACTACAAGGTAGATACTATTATCTTTCTCAGATGTAGGAAATGACGTTTAGGGAAGTAGTCTGTCTCAGGTCTACAATTTCCAGAGTAGAGACTTACATTCTGCCACTGACACTTTAGGACACACTCTAAACAACTTTAATCTGTGTCCTTAACTACTGCGTAATCCTTGGTTAAGAGTCACACTTAGGTATCAAGACCCAATTGAATAGAACGCAAGTACTGTCTCCTCTTTCACTATGTTTGCCTGGTGTACTGATGAATCTTGCCCAGAGCAGAAGAGTTCAGAAAAGTGTTATGCAGGTGTACGAAGAGAAAGCATTTACTGTTTGATGTGCACGGAGGAACGGAAGGCTTTTTCAAATAAAATAAAATAAAATATGCCACCAAATAGTCAATTGTCACAACAGAGGTAACCCCGTGGGAGTCATGAGGAGACTAAAATTATCTCCAATTGTGCAGGGCAGAAAAGTTTCAATGAAGGCAGGTGTAGTTCAGCCAAGGCCTACAGCACAGAAGTAGGAATTTGGGTATGTACGAATGGGAAAAAAGACATTTGAGGCATGGGAAATAGTTTAATGCAGAATGGACGAGAAATATGCATTAGACCTTTTCTAAAACAACTGGCTTATTAACTCAGTAAATCGATTTAGTCAGTCAAACTAGCTTTAGCTGATTACTTATCCAGGGGATAGCTGTTGAGAGTAATTTTTGTCACAGAACAGTAAATAAAATGGTTGAACTATAGCTTTAGGCTTGCTAAGCGAAATAGATGGCTCTAGATGATATTCAAGTGACTTACTTGGTAGTACTCACGAAATTGGGGGTTAACAATTGCTTAAGAAAACAAAGAGAATTGATTTTAAATAAAGTAGCTACTGTGTAAACTATCTGTTCAGTAGCTCATGTTAAACGGATGTTTATAATCCCCATTGGACAACCAACTACATTTTTGCAAATGGCAATGTGAATTGCTGTTGCATAAACTATAGCAATGACCACCTATGTAATTTGTTGTCCAAACCAGAAATCTTCTAACAATACTGGTGTCCTAATAAAAATAAGCACGAAGGGAACACACAGTGGGTGTCTCCCGTGTGCCTGTGCATGCATCTATATCTCACTGAACCCTCATAACAGCCCCCAAGAGAGGGACTCTGGGCGTCCCCATGCTGCTTGTGGAGAAACAGGCACAGGAAGGTTCAATAGTCTATCTACCTAATATCGCACAGAGGGTGGCAGAGCCCGTTTTTAAACCACCTGCCTCCAATACCAGGTGCCAGGAGCCAGACTCAGCCTACAGCTCTCTTCTGCTCGCCTGGAGGTGAAACAATGTGTCATGATTAGTCAAATCCCGTCTTCACTCATCAAGGTAGGTTGAACACCTGCACGTCCTCCAAGTAGCATGTAGCATAAGCAATAAGATGTTTGTCCCGTGATCGTCCAGGAACTTGGAATCAGCTGTGCCTGGTTAGGCTGAGCTGGTTTAGAGTGGAGAGGACCACCGATCTTCCACCTGGGCAAGTGCCTTTTGACCTCCTGCCATCAGAGGGCCGAAATCTCCAGCCTGAGAATGTGCTGAGCCCTGTAGCCTAGTTACGCCAGCTCAGAACAATGATGAGCACACCTTTTTCCAGTCACCTTTCCTCATGCTCCCCATGCCTCATACTGCCCTGCTTCTTTATTCTTTATCCCACAGATACCCAAAGCCCCTTGCCTTTGGGGAGGCGGATTTGAGACCTATTGTCACGTCACGTCCTCGCTTGGCTGCCCTGTGAATAAACCTCCTCTTTGCTGCAAACCTCAGCATTTCAGTGTTTTGGCTTGCTGCGCCTCAGACAGAATGGTTGGGAGCAGCGGTACAGGTCCCTTGCCTGTGAGGGATGCTGGTTCCTAGTAGTCACGTTGCGGATGTTTTCTCCTCTCGGGGTGGGGGCGGGGCAGACATCCTGCTCTTCCGGAAAGGGAGAAACACAGGTGCCAAACCCTTGCCCTCAGCGTCACCGTCACCTAGGAGCTTGTTAGAAGCACAGAATCCAGGCCCCACCCAGAACTACTGAATACCAGCCTGCATTTAACAAGATCCACAAGAGAGGCATACCCATATTAAAGTTGGAGAGGCACCAAGCTGTCATCGTCTTCTCCACGGCTAATGAAAACGAAGCAGAGGTTCATCCCGAGCCGACTCTGCCTCAGTCACCTGGATATCACGTGAGCTCATTTAATCCTCCCCAGAACCTGCAAATGAGACTGAGGGTCAGAGTGGTCTAGCACCCAAGGTTCCATAAAAGAACATGACCAAGGCTCACTGGAGCCCAGACTTCCAAAAAAGAAGGCCCCTGAGCACAGCATGGCACCACCGCAGCCCAAACCGTGGGCCTGGAGGGTAGGCCAGGCTGCCCACGCAGAGTTCACACCATTCGACAGATGCCCACAGCAGACCACAAGGCAATATGAGAAGTAAGTTCTGATTGTGGAATCTCTGAATTTTGAGATTTAAAGAAAAAAATCTGTTTTCGGGGGATGGTTAAAACAGTTCTACCAAGGAGTAAAGAGAGGGCATCTCAAGGCCCCTTCTGGACTTAGAATTTAATGCCTACTTATTGAGAAATGCTCCGTGCATTTGCTCAGCCCTACGTCGAGATGAAGTTCTCTGTGCCCTAAAAGCTTAGGTTCTAAAAAGGCCACAGAAATGGGTGAGACCTCAAAAATGCCAGAACAATGCAACGGCGTTAATCAGACTGTCTTTGCTTTGCCTTGCTTACAAGTCACTGACTTTAAACTGAATATGGTGTCATGTATTTACGTTTCTTGAAGCTTTTTTTTTTACAAAAGATCATATAAAGGTTTTCTTCCATGATAAAACTTTTATATTGTATTTCTCTTAAACTGGAGTGTGGTACATTTACCCTCCATCAGATGATTGCTTACAACTCACCTTGCTTTATTAAGAATACCGCTAGAGGCTTCTATGTCCCTACTAACAAAAATACATTTTCAGGCCCATTCAAACCAGGGAAAATCCAAGATTTCAGAGCACAAGATAATGAAAATTCTCTCTATCCGCGTCTTTTACTACTTTTAGCCTGTTAACATCCCTAAGTGTGTCAGATGAAAGGTACTGTCGCGGGAATTGACATCTTTAACAGCATTCCATACAGGTAAGTCTTGATTGTTCCAATTTCTCAGAAAGTTGGACACATTTACTGCCTCTATGACATCTCTAGGGTGTGTGGAAGAAATAAAAAAGAGGCCTGTACAATGTATTTCTCAAAATATACACACAAAGAGTTTGCACATACAAACAGGGAAACCTTATAAATAATGTATGGGGAGCAAAATATTGTCGGTAACGGAACTACTCATTTCGAAAGACAACACTGTCACCAAGTGTCCCCTCACCAAAACTGACTGGGAATGTTTAGGGGCCACCAAACCAGAGGTGGAGATTTGTAGGTACATTCTTGCCAGAAAAGAGAGCCTAGGGCATAAACCACTCAACTTGTTGGCACGAATGCCAGGGCAACCCAAGCAAGTGGATATAGAAGCCTACGTAATGCTTGGAAGTAGGAAGCTTTGGGGGACTACACCTGGGCTGGTACTGGCCTCCCTCCCCAAAGGGACAAGGAGAGCAGAAACCTGGATGGAGTCAAGAGAGAGCAAAAAGAAAGGCAAGGCTGGGTATGGAGCAACGTTTGGATCCAGGGGCATGTGTCTCAGAACTGCTGGGGCTCTGCAGACCAGCTGCATCCCCATTCTCCTTGACCCTCATTGGTATAATGAACTCAGGGTGGGCGCATCCCGGCTGCCAAGTCACTTCCACCCGTCCATGGAATTGACGGTTACTTGCTCACAGTGAACCAACCGCTCTGGACCTAACAGCTACTGCAGGGGGCGGTAGTGGACAACAAGGTGACGACAAGGACCAGATGCGAAGGAGGAAGAGACATTCCGCGGACCGACTGGGTGGACTGATGGTGTGGCGTTAAGTCTGCAGAGCTAAAGGGGCCAGGTGTAGAAAATGGAAGGGGAACCATGAGGATATGGTCAAGCCCCTTCGTATAGATATTTCATCCGTATGTTGTATGCAAGTTCCATTCAATTTGCTCTGAGTGAAAAAGAGAGAACAAAATTATCCTTTCAACCATGTCAGTGACTTTATTTACCATCTCATTTGATGAGCTCATAGCCCAGGGTCAGAGGGAAATGGGAGCTGTGAGTCTGCCATCTCTCAGGAAGTCTCAGGCCTCAGAGGCCCCTCATAGCCAAACTACCTCACCTTTTGCACCTTTCAAGCAACGTTATTCCTAAGTGCGAGTCATCCTCTTCATCAGGTTCTCCAAGAAACAGCAGTCTCTCCCAATGACAGAGGAAAAATGGGCTACTTTGGCTTTCTGAGGCACAATATGTAGTTCTCCAAAATGGTACCTGCCTGGGGGATTTTTCAAGAAAATTAAGCATCAGTGGTGATTTGTTTGTCTTCACATAACGTATGACCCAGATGTGCTGAGAAATAAGAAAAGGACGAACGAATCAAGGGCAGCTGATCCAAGGAGGCAAGGGGCAACTTCCACAGCCTACGTGGAAAGCTAGAGGAAGGGAACACCCAGATGGTGGGAGCTGAAGACAGGGGCCAGTCCTCCTTGGGCTCGGGATGCCACCGCCTCTTCCTACCTCTTCACGCTCTCCTTCTCTGTTGGCCCCTCCCAGCCATATTAAAGAGCCACAAGGAAATGCTCTCCTCCATTCCATTTTCCTGTCCTCCTATCCACCCCTCCCTTCTTTCCCTTTGCCATCAATTTCTTGACTTGCCCCCCATTTCTCCCCTCCCATCTACACTGCGATCTGGTTTCTGCCCCACTACTCCCGTGAAACTGACCTCCTTGAAGCCCCCAATGATTTCTCTGTTGACAAGTCCAGGGGACTACTTCTCAATCCTTATCTTTGTGACCGCCAAGCCGAGTTAGACCTTAAACAACGTCTCTGTCTTGAAAATCTCTTCCCTTGGCTTCTGCGCCACCTTTCCTTTTCTTTTCATGACACAGATCACAACCAGTGCTGCAGATTCCATCGAATTAAGGAATGCTGTTGCCTACATGTGCGAATGAGCTAAAGTGAGTACAGTACTGAAGTAGAGGACACCTAAAGTGAAACGTCTTCATGTACGTCCACGTGGCTGAGCAGCAAGTTAACCTTTCATACATGTGTTAAAGAAGAAGAGTTGGGTTTTATTTTATTTACTTTTCCCTGGACTGTGTTGAATGGCTATCATCTACAAGTTCAGGCTACTTTTTGCTGAGGATTAATAATGCACTGGGAGAGCTGAGAGAAACCTGAATAATAGAGCTGTCTTTTTCTTGACCAGTTCACCTTAGTTTCCCAAACTCTAAGTCTTTCTCTAATTCTTTCCCCTTTTTATTGTAGTAAAATGAACATAACACAAAATTCACCATTTGGATCATTTTACAATTCACTGTACCATTCAGTGGAATTTACTACTGTCACAATGTTGTGCAACTATCACCACTGCCTAGCTGCAAAACATTTTCATCAACCAAGAGGAAACCTACACCCATTTTAAGGAGTCATTCCCAATTTCCCTCTCTTCCAAAGCCCTGGCAACCACTAATGTATAATCTTTTCTGTGTGTATGGATTTGCCACTGCTGGACATTTCATATAAATGGAACCATACAAGATGTAGCCTTTCATGCCTGACTTCTTTCACTTAGTTGCATCCATCATGTAGCATGTATCAGAAATCCACTCACTGTTACGGCTGAATCCTTCATACTGTTTGAATACAAAATTAAAAATACGTTGAGAGTGAAGCTCTGTTTTAATGGCACATCTATTAGGCCAATTCATTGAAAGAAGCTGAAGATGGAGATGTTGTTGTGAAATGATAATCGTTGAGAAGCCTCAGCCAATTGGATAATGAAATGTTTGGGAAATGTTGCAGAATATTAGCTGATTTATATTAAAAGCCTATTAAACAAGGATTCAGGAGATTGTCTTTTTCTTGCAGGTAACTTAAATGAGGCAGAAAGAAATAACTGCCCTTTAAAACACATTTTGAAAGGATTCTATTTATTCTTAATAGACGAATGGGAGGGAGTACAGGAAGTTCACATCCAATATGGACTCCCTGTCCAAACACTGTTTGTCGTTCTAGCCACCGCTATCGAATTATATTTCTTGAGAGTAAGGCAGCTCAATTCCTGCATATTACTTTCTAAACTTCATCCATCAAATCCATTAATACAGTATAAACAAGAGTTGTTCATGTTTAAGTGCAGTTCAAATATCAGGTATAAAGGACCCCCAGTAAGAAAAAGAATCCTATATCTCTTGCCAGAATGTGGTCAGCTCTGGGGTGCTCTGCTAGCTGAAAGACACATTCCTTATTAAGAGGATAGAGGCTGTTTAAGAGGGATGAGAGCCAAAAAAATTTAACTACATATATGTGTTAAGAACAGTGCTAGGTTATCTCATGTTCTAGATCAGTCAAGGCTCACCATTTTACATACGTGAAAAGCAAAGTTAAAAGTGTATTCGTAGGGCTTCCCTGTTGGCGCAGTGGTTAAGGATCCACCTGCCAGTGCACGGGACACATGTTTGAGCCCTGGTCCGGGAAGATCCCACATGCCACGGAGCAACTAAGACCATGTGCCACAACTACTGAGCCTGCGTGCTAGAGCCCGTGAACCACAACTACTGAAGCCCACGCACCTAGGCCCCGTGCTCAGCAACAGTGAGAAGCCACCACAATGAGAATCCCGCGTACTGCAACAGAGTAGCCCCCGCTCACTGCAACTAGAGAAAGCCTGCGCACAGCAACGAAGAGCCTAGGCAGCCAAAGATAAATAAATAAATACGTCTATTTTTAAAAAAATGTGTTTTAGTAACTTACTAAAAGGCACGCAATCAGTAAACGTGAGCAAGGATTCAATCCCAAATCTGTCACACAGAAGTTGAAGCTAATACTCGAGATTGATAAAAACAGCACTAATTTAAAACTTCAGAGGTATTTTTTACTTCATACTTTCACTAATGCTCTTTGGAGATAAATCATTTCATTTATATGGGCCTTAGTTTTTACAACTATAATAGTTGGAAGCTTGACTAGGTGATCTGTATGTAGTCTTCCAATTCTGAAATGTTCCACTAATTTGGATTCCTACAATAATTGCCCTTGCAATACATGCATGCTGCCACCAAGTAGCAGTAGCGACTACTAGTTCCTTTTTTATCCCTAGTGGGGGTGCATTTTGACAGCAGACTTATCCGTCAATAGTACAACCTGTTAGTATAACTATAAGATAACAAAATAATCTGGTATTCTTTCCTGTAAAAGAGAAGCTTTACATTGTGTCTGTGAATCGTACCAGAATCACCTGTAGCTTTATAAATATAGAGGAAATCCTGAACCCATTGAATGAGAATCTTCAGAGACAGGACTTGGGCATCTGGAATTTTGGGCTCCCATCATTTGTATATTTTATTTCATTTTATTTTTGCCTATGTACAATATTTGTCACATCCTTTTGAATCTTTAAAAGGTTCTTTCTGTTTTAAATTTTAGAATATTCCATAATCTTCACCTACTTTTCATAAGGTGTTATCTGTTATGTTTATTCGATCTTGTGCTTCTCCTGGTTAAGACTTCTTTCTTTCCTTTTTTTTTCTCGTGGCCCTGCCTCATGTCTTGCAGGATCTTAGTTCCCTGACATGGGATTGGACCCCAGGGTCCCAGCAGTGAAAGCGCCATGTTCTAAACACTGGACCACCAGGGAAGTCCCAAGATTTCAGTTTTAAATGACTTTTTTCCCACTCTAATTCATTCCTGGGATCAGTTTCATGTTTGGACATTAAAGCAACCTTGCATTGCCAGAATAAAGCTACTTTGATTTCGATATATGATTGTTTTACATACCATGGATACAGTTTGTGCTTCTCTTTACACATTTTGCATGCATGTTCAAAGGAGAAACTGGCCTGTGATTCTATTCTTGTAATATCCTTTATAGATTATTTTTAAGATTCTATACTTTATTTTTTATTTATTTATATTTTTGGCTGCATTGGGTCTTCATTGCTGCATGCATGCTTTCTCTAGTTTTGGCGAGCGGGGGTCTATTCTTTGTTGCAGTGAGTAGGTTTCTCATTGCAGCCTTCTGACCACATGGGCTTCTGACCCCATTCGTCGGTGCTACTTCAGTTCCTTACCCCTTCCCTTCTGACCCTGGGCGGTGAAATCCTCTTTCTGCAGCTGGCCTGCGGCAGAAAGTCAATGAGGCAAGAGTAGGCTTGGAGTATCCAAGGAGCAGAAAGGATGTCAGCGTGTGAAAAACAGAGCGAGCAAATTAGAGAGGAGAAGGAAACACTCAGAGAGGAAACAGAGGCCCAGATTTCTAGGTCTGTGGAGGCACTGTGAGGACTTTGCATTTTCTGTGAAGAAGCCACTGAAGAAATTTGAGTGACATGATCTGACTTATGTTTTAACAAGATCTCTCTGGATGCCACGTTGATTAGAGATTGTAGGAGAGCAAGGACAAGCCCCAGAAGACCAACAGTTGATTCAAAGAAGTGATTACTCAAACCTGGTCCCCCTCCTCAATGAGGACGCAGAGCAGGAATCGGCAAATAATGGCCACAAATCAAATCAGGCTCTCAGCCTGGATCTGTGGGACTGTGAGCTAATAACGGTTCTCACGTTCAGAAAGCTTGTTGAAGAAGAAAGAGGAGGAGAAGCTACAGAAACTGTATATGGCCCACAAAGCCTAAGATATTTAAAATCCAGAAGATGCTTTCCAACACCTGATGTAAAACATGTGGCTGGTAGGAGGTCCTCAACCAAATTTGGAAGAGGAATACATGAGTCAGTTCGTTCCTGAAAACACTGTAAAGTGATAGGGGTCAAGAAACATTTACCCGTTCACCCTTAACCTTCACAAATGATGCCAGTTCCGTTGAGCTATTGAAAAATACATTCTGGCTTTCAAAAAAGTAACCCAGAGGGCATTTTCTCACATAGGCAAGGTCATAAACAACTGTCAAGTGAAGTTGAAATAGCAACAAATCAAATAATAACAAAAACATTTTTACAGAATTTTAAATCTTACAAAGCATTTTCATGTTCATTATCTAATTTAATCCCCAAATCAACGTCATGAGATAGTTATTATTTCCCCATTAGGAATGGCCACATATTAAATCCTTAGTGATTGCTCAAGAAAAGCTGAAATCTTGAGTGTTACATCCATTAATGCCATGGTTGGGTGTTTTCCCATGGGAACACTGGATGCTAAAATCCACAGGGATTTTCAGCTCAAGATGGCAGACTAGGAAATATATTTACTTTCTGTTCCTCCTGAAACCCTATCTAAATAAAACTGTAGAAATACCAAAATTAATCAACCAATAAAAGTCAAGATATTTTGGAATTCATCAACCACAGAAAGATTTCAACACATTTCGAGAAGGCAAACAATGAAATGGAGGAGCCGTGAATAAAATAATGAAGAAAAAAAGGCTGAACCTAAGTAAGGTCTGCACAAAGCCACTCAGCTTTTGCTGAGCTCCGGTTATAGTAAAGGGCAGAGGAAAGAAGAGGGGCTGAAAAGAAGGAGACAAAACGTCATTTTAGGAAAAACAGTTCGTTTAATGAGCTCCAGGGAACACTCAGCCTGCTGCCATACTAACTCATGAATTACAATGGATTGTTGGTAAGCAAGACAAGAAAACCGGGAAGAAACAAAAGAAACAAAAATCAAGACATTGTTTCTAACTGAACTCTTCTCAAAGGAGATCGAGGAATTATGGTTCAATGCCACAGCTGTAAATCATTTCTGCTCTTGGAGAGGTTACAAAGGGCTTATAATATTTCCCTTTTGTTCAGACAGAATTTAGGTCTGAGCAAAAGCTTTTGTGTCCTCCAACCCCAACATTTATTGGGGATGGAAGCCCAGATTTGCTGGGACATACCATAAAAAGAATCTCATGAGCAGAGGGTCAAACTGATTTTGGAATATATGAATTATGTCCAGTGTGAGTTTCAATAGGTTTTAAAATATATACATACATACATATATATATATATACATTTTTACTGATCTATATGATTTTGGGTTCTGAAACTTCTACATGTCACATGCGTGATACATAACAGACAATGTCAGCCCCAGGAGGGAGAAAACACTCCAATGAAGCAAGCCAAAGAAACAAGTTTTAAGCAAGGTCAAGTGATGTGTAGACCAGGATTGTTCAATTCCTACCTGTCATGCTGAAGCTTCCAGCTCCTGAATAACAACACATGCTTCCCTTGTCCTAGACAGCCAAGAGTATGTCTCCTCTCTTGGGCATAAGAATCTCTAGAGTTACATATCTGTAGTAAGAGTGGACCCAGCTGGCATACTCACAATGACCAAATTGTGTTGATCGTACTTTATACCAATACATCGCCCCACGCTGAAGTTGCAAGAAATGATATATTTGCTTTCTAGACATGAATGAGACGCCTTACTGGATATACTCCAGGAAGGCCAGAGAAGCTGGCTTCTAATCCATACGGAACAATTCACTGGTGAATTTCTTTCACGATAGCCCATGATTTATCTAGAATATCATCTTGACATATCTGGATCCTTCAAACTAGACAAAGGGAAAATACGGGCTTCAAGCCTCAATTAGAAATATGGAATGGTGCCATGCTGACAACTGGTGGTCCCTGACCTGTATCTTCTGAGATTAGAACACAGTGTGGTGGATGACCAATTCATGCATTGAACAAAAGAAGACCTCCTACAGGGCAGTGTAGCTGTTCGTTACAGGTATGGCACTTAGGGCTAAGTACCATAAGGACTACAAGAGAAAAAGAAAAACAAGTAACACATGAAGCATATACGATAAGGAGGCACCACAGTCCAGAGCACGAGCTCTGGAATCACACAGGCTTGGATCGAATCCCAGCTAAGCCACTACCATCTATATACCCTGAAGGACAGGCCAAGGTTTAAATGTTGTTTTACCAGATTTCAAAAAAGAAGTGAAGAAAGAACCTATCTGCCAGGAAGGGACATCGTGGGGTGCAGTATCCAGTTGGATCAGGGCTCTGCATCTCCTGCTCAGAAACCTTGGCCACCTGGCTCATGGTGATGCTGGCAGCTGAGCAGCCCTGGAGAAGGCGATCCTGTCTCCAGGTCTCGCAGAGAAGCTGGGGAGGTCTCCGGACGAGGTGGCCCACACCCTGGTAAGCTCTGGCTGCCTCCTGCCCTCAGGTCTGAGCAGGCTCTGGCCTCTGGGCCCCGTGGTGGGGAAGGCCTGGCCGATACATACACAGGGCTGAGGGGCCTGCAGAGCCAGTCCCCAGGCAGGGTGAGCTCTGGAGGAGGCTTCCACAGTCCCCAGCAGTCTCCGCATGGTGGCCCATCTGGCGCCAAACACCTGTCACCCACAGCGAGAAGTCCCAGCCACTAGAAAGTCCAGAAGGGGCCCCACCCTTTGCCTTTGGGCCTGGGTTAAGCCACCAGCTGGGCTTGCACGTGACCCCTGCCTCACCCCCTGCCCCGCCCGCCCTTTCTCTGTGACACGTACAATGGATATGTCATAAAGCCAGGCTGAGCCAGTGCTATAAATTCAGAGGAGTTAGAATCTAGGAAGAAGCTCTCCCACTTTCACTCTCTGCTCTCAGATCAGGCAGGCAGTACCTCTAATATGGAAGCGATGGACACCACACCTACCTCCCAGGCTGTCCTCTTCCATTCTGCTCATGTTTTCCCCAGCACCCCATTGACGGCTTTGGCGGGCATCGGTGCTTCAGCAGGCAGCACCTCAGACCCCGAACCTATGGACACCACACCTCCTTCACACGCTGTCATCTTCCACTCTGCTCCTGTTTTCCCCAGCACCCCTTTTACGGGTTTGGCGGGCATCGGTGCTTCAGCAGGAATCACGTCAGACCCCAAACCTATGGACACCACACCTCCTTCACATGCTGTCATCTTCCATTCTGCTCCTGTTTTCCCCAGCACCCCATTTACGGCCCTGGCGGGCATCGGTGCTTCCGCAGTCAGCACGTCTGACCCCGAACCTATGGACACCACACCTCCTTCCCAGGCTGTCATCTTCTATTCTGCTCCTGTTTTCTCCAGCACCCCATTTTCGGCTTTGATGGGCATCGGTGCCTCAGCAGTCAGCACCTCAGACCCCGAACCTATGGACACCACACCTCCTTCCCAGGCTGTCATCTTCCATCCTGCTCCTCTTTACCCCAGCACCCCATTTACCGCTTAGGCCGGCACTGGTGCTTCAGCAGGCAGCACCTCTAACACCAAAGCTATGGACACCACACCTCCTTCCCAGGCTGTCATTTTCCAGTCTGCCCTGTCTCCAAGTAGAACCACTACCCATTTCACACTGCTGTTCCAAGTTCTGGGAACACACCACCCAGTGGTAGCAATGCCTCAGCCCATGCCTCGACTCATTTACCTGCAACGTGAGCCAACAGATAGACCAACACTTCAAAGTTATGACAGAAAATTGAGTAAGTTATACGCTTGGAATTTCATTTATTATTATTAACAAGCACAACTGTAGTGCTTAGACTATAACAAGTACTATTCTAAGGGCTTACCAAATATTAACTCACTTATTCCTCATAATGGCAACCCTAGTGGTAGGGAATATTCATAGTGTTCACTTTTTGGGGGGAAACTGAGGCTCAGAGACGTTGAATAGCTTGCCTAATGCCACACAGTTAGTAGGTGGCAAAACCCGGGATTAAAACCAGACCATCTAGACTTTCATCACTTTGCTGTGTCACCTTATTATAAGTTGTGGTTAGGGAAGGGACTAAATTGACAAGACTCTGAACTAAAAGGAGAAGGGAGAAATGAGAAAATGAGTGATCCTAGAAACTAGAGAAGGTTTAGGCTCAGAAATTTCTGGTGATGAGACCCAGAAGAACAAGAGCTTGGTTGGAATGTTAACTTGGGATAGTATCTGAATCCACTGAGAAATGGTTTTGTTTCCTGTAAAATTTAGAAAGGTCAGTTGGATGAAGATTAACGAAGACAAAAGTAGAAAGGAAAAGAAAAAGGTGCCTTAAGTGAGACATAACCGCTCCCCTCTACGTACCCACAGGTTGTGTCCTGTGGGAAAGAATGGAGCTCTCTCTACCGGGTTGGTCACCAGGCTGAACAAGGAGAAACATGGCAACCATTGTACTGGTTTTGATGATCCCTCAAAACCAAGGCTTCAGTTTCCAAGAACGACCTACGGTAGCATAACTAGTGTGTGTCACACATGCCACTAAGTGTGTTTCCAGTCACACATTTTAATTGGAGAAATACTTCCTATGAGGTAGGCATTAGTTCCCTATGGCTGCTGTAACAAATTACTACAAATGTGCTTGCTTCTAACAAAACACACTTATTTTCTTATGGTTCTGGAAGACAGAGGTCCAAAACCAGTTTCCCTGGGCTGAAACCAGGAGTCAACAGGGCCATCCATCCTCCTTCTAGAGGCTCTAAGCGAGAATCTCTTTCCTCGCCAGCATTCCTTCACTTCTGGCCACATCAATCCAACCCCAACTTCATCATCACATTCTCTTTGGGGTAAAAATTCCCTCTGCCTCTCTCTTACGAGAACACCAGTGGTTATATTTGGGCCCGTCCAGGTAGTCCAGGAGAATCTTCCCATCTGAGAACCATTACTTTCATCCCACTGGCAAAGTGCCTTCTGCCATTTAAGGTGACATTCACAGGTTCTGGAGAGTAGGATGTGGACATTTGGGGGCAATGGTATTATTCGGTCTACTACAAGGTAGATACTATTATCTTTCTCAGATGTAGGAAATGACGTTTAGGGAAGTAGTCTGTCTCAGGTCTACAATTTCCAGAGTAGAGACTTACATTCTGCCACTGACACTTTAGGACACACTCTAAACAACTTTAATCTGTGTCCTTAACTACTGCGTAATCCTTGGTTAAGAGTCACACTTAGGTATCAAGACCCAATTGAATAGAACGCAAGTACTGTCTCCTCTTTCACTATGTTTGCCTGGTGTACTGATGAATCTTGCCCAGAGCAGAAGAGTTCAGAAAAGTGTTATGCAGGTGTACGAAGAGAAAGCATTTACTGTTTGATGTGCACGGAGGAACGGAAGGCTTTTTCAAATAAAATAAAATAAAATATGCCACCAAATAGTCAATTGTCACAACAGAGGTAACCCCGTGGGAGTCATGAGGAGACTAAAATTATCTCCAATTGTGCAGGGCAGAAAAGTTTCAATGAAGGCAGGTGTAGTTCAGCCAAGGCCTACAGCACAGAAGTAGGAATTTGGGTATGTACGAATGGGAAAAAAGACATTTGAGGCATGGGAAATAGTTTAATGCAGAATGGACGAGAAATATGCATTAGACCTTTTCTAAAACAACTGGCTTATTAACTCAGTAAATCGATTTAGTCAGTCAAACTAGCTTTAGCTGATTACTTATCCAGGGGATAGCTGTTGAGAGTAATTTTTGTCACAGAACAGTAAATAAAATGGTTGAACTATAGCTTTAGGCTTGCTAAGCGAAATAGATGGCTCTAGATGATTTTCAAGTGACTTACTTGGTAGTACTCACGAAATTGGGGGTTAACAATTGCTTAAGAAAACAAAGAGAATTGATTTTAAATAAAGTAGCTACTGTGTAAACTATCTGTTCAGTAGCTCATGTTAAACGGATGTTTATAATCCCCATTGGACAACCAACTACATTTTTGCAAATGGCAATGTGAATTGCTGTTGCATAAACTATAGCAATGACCACCTATGTAATTTGTTGTCCAAACCAGAAATCTTCTAACAATACTGGTGTCCTAATAAAAATAAGCACGAAGGGAACACACAGTGGGTGTCTCCCGTGTGCCTGTGCATGCATCTATATCTCACTGAACCCTCATAACAGCCCCCAAGAGAGGGACTCTGGGCGTCCCCATGCTGCTTGTGGAGAAACAGGCACAGGAAGGTTCAATAGTCTATCTACCTAATATCGCACAGAGGGTGGCAGAGCCCGTTTTTAAACCACCTGCCTCCAATACCAGGTGCCAGGAGCCAGACTCAGCCTACAGCTCTCTTCTGCTCGCCTGGAGGTGAAACAATGTGTCATGATTAGTCAAATCCCGTCTTCACTCATCAAGGTAGGTTGAACACCTGCACGTCCTCCAAGTAGCATGTAGCATAAGCAATAAGATGTTTGTCCCGTGATCGTCCAGGAACTTGGAATCAGCTGTGCCTGGTTAGGCTGAGCTGGTTTAGAGTGGAGAGGACCACCGATCTTCCACCTGGGCAAGTGCCTTTTGACCTCCTGCCATCAGAGGGCCGAAATCTCCAGCCTGAGAATGTGCTGAGCCCTGTAGCCTAGTTACGCCAGCTCAGAACAATGATGAGCACACCTTTTTCCAGTCACCTTTCCTCATGCTCCCCATGCCTCATACTGCCCTGCTTCTTTATTCTTTATCCCACAGATACCCAAAGCCCCTTGCCTTTGGGGAGGCGGATTTGAGACCTATTGTCACGTCACGTCCTCGCTTGGCTGCCCTGTGAATAAACCTCCTCTTTGCTGCAAACCTCAGCATTTCAGTGTTTTGGCTTGCTGCGCCTCAGACAGAATGGTTGGGAGCAGCGGTACAGGTCCCTTGCCTGTGAGGGATGCTGGTTCCTAGTAGTCACGTTGCGGATGTTTTCTCCTCTCGGGGTGGGGGCGGGGCAGACATCCTGCTCTTCCGGAAAGGGAGAAACACAGGTGCCAAACCCTTGCCCTCAGCGTCACCGTCACCTAGGAGCTTGTTAGAAGCACAGAATCCAGGCCCCACCCAGAACTACTGAATACCAGCCTGCATTTAACAAGATCCACAAGAGAGGCATACCCATATTAAAGTTGGAGAGGCACCAAGCTGTCATCGTCTTCTCCACGGCTAATGAAAACGAAGCAGAGGTTCATCCCGAGCCGACTCTGCCTCAGTCACCTGGATATCACGTGAGCTCATTTAATCCTCCCCAGAACCTGCAAATGAGACTGAGGGTCAGAGTGGTCTAGCACCCAAGGTTCCATAAAAGAACATGACCAAGGCTCACTGGAGCCCAGACTTCCAAAAAAGAAGGCCCCTGAGCACAGCATGGCACCACCGCAGCCCAAACCGTGGGCCTGGAGGGTAGGCCAGGCTGCCCACGCAGAGTTCACACCATTCGACAGATGCCCACAGCAGACCACAAGGCAATATGAGAAGTAAGTTCTGATTGTGGAATCTCTGAATTTTGAGATTTAAAGAAAAAAATCTGTTTTCGGGGGATGGTTAAAACAGTTCTACCAAGGAGTAAAGAGAGGGCATCTCAAGGCCCCTTCTGGACTTAGAATTTAATGCCTACTTATTGAGAAATGCTCCGTGCATTTGCTCAGCCCTACGTCGAGATGAAGTTCTCTGTGCCCTAAAAGCTTAGGTTCTAAAAAGGCCACAGAAATGGGTGAGACCTCAAAAATGCCAGAACAATGCAATGGCGTTAATCAGACTGTCTTTGCTTTGCCTTGCTTACAAGTCACTGACTTTAAACTGAATATGGTGTCATGTATTTACGTTTCTTGAAGCTTTTTTTTTTACAAAAGATCATATAAAGGTTTTCTTCCATGATAAAACTTTTATATTGTATTTCTCTTAAACTGGAGTGTGGTACATTTACCCTCCATCAGATGATTGCTTACAACTCACCTTGCTTTATTAAGAATACCGCTAGAGGCTTCTATGTCCCTACTAACAAAAATACATTTTCAGGCCCATTCAAACCAGGGAAAATCCAAGATTTCAGAGCACAAGATAATGAAAATTCTCTCTATCCGCGTCTTTTACTACTTTTAGCCTGTTAACATCCCTAAGTGTGTCAGATGAAAGGTACTGTCGCGGGAATTGACATCTTTAACAGCATTCCATACAGGTAAGTCTTGATTGTTCCAATTTCTCAGAAAGTTGGACACATTTACTGCCTCTATGACATCTCTAGGGTGTGTGGAAGAAATAAAAAAGAGGCCTGTACAATGTATTTCTCAAAATATACACACAAAGAGTTTGCACATACAAACAGGGAAACCTTATAAATAATGTATGGGGAGCAAAATATTGTCGGTAACGGAACTACTCATTTCGAAAGACAACACTGTCACCAAGTGTCCCCTCACCAAAACTGACTGGGAATGTTTAGGGGCCACCAAACCAGAGGTGGAGATTTGTAGGTACATTCTTGCCAGAAAAGAGAGCCTAGGGCATAAACCACTCAACTTGTTGGCACGAATGCCAGGGCAACCCAAGCAAGTGGATATAGAAGCCTACGTAATGCTTGGAAGTAGGAAGCTTTGGGGGACTACACCTGGGCTGGTACTGGCCTCCCTCCCCAAAGGGACAAGGAGAGCAGAAACCTGGATGGAGTCAAGAGAGAGCAAAAAGAAAGGCAAGGCTGGGTATGGAGCAACGTTTGGATCCAGGGGCATGTGTCTCAGAACTGCTGGGGCTCTGCAGACCAGCTGCATCCCCATTCTCCTTGACCCTCATTGGTATAATGAACTCAGGGTGGGCGCATCCCGGCTGCCAAGTCACTTCCACCCGTCCATGGAATTGACGGTTACTTGCTCACAGTGAACCAACCGCTCTGGACCTAACAGCTACTGCAGGGGGCGGTAGTGGACAACAAGGTGACGACAAGGACCAGATGCGAAGGAGGAAGAGACATTCCGCGGACCGACTGGGTGGACTGATGGTGTGGCGTTAAGTCTGCAGAGCTAAAGGGGCCAGGTGTAGAAAATGGAAGGGGAACCATGAGGATATGGTCAAGCCCCTTCGTATAGATATTTCATCCGTATGTTGTATGCAAGTTCCATTCAATTTGCTCTGAGTGAAAAAGAGAGAACAAAATTATCCTTTCAACCATGTCAGTGACTTTATTTACCATCTCATTTGATGAGCTCATAGCCCAGGGTCAGAGGGAAATGGGAGCTGTGAGTCTGCCATCTCTCAGGAAGTCTCAGGCCTCAGAGGCCCCTCATAGCCAAACTACCTCACCTTTTGCACCTTTCAAGCAACGTTATTCCTAAGTGCGAGTCATCCTCTTCATCAGGTTCTCCAAGAAACAGCAGTCTCTCCCAATGACAGAGGAAAAATGGGCTACTTTGGCTTTCTGAGGCACAATATGTAGTTCTCCAAAATGGTACCTGCCTGGGGGATTTTTCAAGAAAATTAAGCATCAGTGGTGATTTGTTTGTCTTCACATAACGTATGACCCAGATGTGCTGAGAAATAAGAAAAGGACGAACGAATCAAGGGCAGCTGATCCAAGGAGGCAAGGGGCAACTTCCACAGCCTACGTGGAAAGCTAGAGGAAGGGAACACCCAGATGGTGGGAGCTGAAGACAGGGGCCAGTCCTCCTTGGGCTCGGGATGCCACCGCCTCTTCCTACCTCTTCACGCTCTCCTTCTCTGTTGGCCCCTCCCAGCCATATTAAAGAGCCACAAGGAAATGCTCTCCTCCATTCCATTTTCCTGTCCTCCTATCCACCCCTCCCTTCTTTCCCTTTGCCATCAATTTCTTGACTTGCCCCCCATTTCTCCCCTCCCATCTACACTGCGATCTGGTTTCTGCCCCACTACTCCCGTGAAACTGACCTCCTTGAAGCCCCCAATGATTTCTCTGTTGACAAGTCCAGGGGACTACTTCTCAATCCTTATCTTTGTGACCGCCAAGCCGAGTTAGACCTTAAACAACGTCTCTGTCTTGAAAATCTCTTCCCTTGGCTTCTGCGCCACCTTTCCTTTTCTTTTCATGACACAGATCACAACCAGTGCTGCAGATTCCATCGAATTAAGGAATGCTGTTGCCTACATGTGCGAATGAGCTAAAGTGAGTACAGTACTGAAGTAGAGGACACCTAAAGTGAAACGTCTTCATGTACGTCCACGTGGCTGAGCAGCAAGTTAACCTTTCATACATGTGTTAAAGAAGAAGAGTTGGGTTTTATTTTATTTACTTTTCCCTGGACTGTGTTGAATGGCTATCATCTACAAGTTCAGGCTACTTTTTGCTGAGGATTAATAATGCACTGGGAGAGCTGAGAGAAACCTGAATAATAGAGCTGTCTTTTTCTTGACCAGTTCACCTTAGTTTCCCAAACTCTAAGTCTTTCTCTAATTCTTTCCCCTTTTTATTGTAGTAAAATGAACATAACACAAAATTCACCATTTGGATCATTTTACAATTCACTGTACCATTCAGTGGAATTTACTACTGTCACAATGTTGTGCAACTATCACCACTGCCTAGCTGCAAAACATTTTCATCAACCAAGAGGAAACCTACACCCATTTTAAGGAGTCATTCCCAATTTCCCTCTCTTCCAAAGCCCTGGCAACCACTAATGTATAATCTTTTCTGTGTGTATGGATTTGCCACTGCTGGACATTTCATATAAATGGAACCATACAAGATGTAGCCTTTCATGCCTGACTTCTTTCACTTAGTTGCATCCATCATGTAGCATGTATCAGAAATCCACTCACTGTTACGGCTGAATCCTTCATACTGTTTGAATACAAAATTAAAAATACGTTGAGAGTGAAGCTCTGTTTTAATGGCACATCTATTAGGCCAATTCATTGAAAGAAGCTGAAGATGGAGATGTTGTTGTGAAATGATAATCGTTGAGAAGCCTCAGCCAATTGGATAATGAAATGTTTGGGAAATGTTGCAGAATATTAGCTGATTTATATTAAAAGCCTATTAAACAAGGATTCAGGAGATTGTCTTTTTCTTGCAGGTAACTTAAATGAGGCAGAAAGAAATAACTGCCCTTTAAAACACATTTTGAAAGGATTCTATTTATTCTTAATAGACGAATGGGAGGGAGTACAGGAAGTTCACATCCAATATGGACTCCCTGTCCAAACACTGTTTGTCGTTCTAGCCACCGCTATCGAATTATATTTCTTGAGAGTAAGGCAGCTCAATTCCTGCATATTACTTTCTAAACTTCATCCATCAAATCCATTAATACAGTATAAACAAGAGTTGTTCATGTTTAAGTGCAGTTCAAATATCAGGTATAAAGGACCCCCAGTAAGAAAAAGAATCCTATATCTCTTGCCAGAATGTGGTCAGCTCTGGGGTGCTCTGCTAGCTGAAAGACACATTCCTTATTAAGAGGATAGAGGCTGTTTAAGAGGGATGAGAGCCAAAAAAATTTAACTACATATATGTGTTAAGAACAGTGCTAGGTTATCTCATGTTCTAGATCAGTCAAGGCTCACCATTTTACATACGTGAAAAGCAAAGTTAAAAGTGTATTCGTAGGGCTTCCCTGTTGGCGCAGTGGTTAAGGATCCACCTGCCAGTGCACGGGACACATGTTTGAGCCCTGGTCCGGGAAGATCCCACATGCCACGGAGCAACTAAGACCATGTGCCACAACTACTGAGCCTGCGTGCTAGAGCCCGTGAACCACAACTACTGAAGCCCACGCACCTAGGCCCCATGCTCAGCAACAGTGAGAAGCCACCACAATGAGAATCCCGCGTACTGCAACAGAGTAGCCCCCGCTCACTGCAACTAGAGAAAGCCTGCGCACAGCAACGAAGAGCCTAGGCAGCCAAAGATAAATAAATAAATACGTCTATTTTTAAAAAAATGTGTTTTAGTAACTTACTAAAAGGCACGCAATCAGTAAACGTGAGCAAGGATTCAATCCCAAATCTGTCACACAGAAGTTGAAGCTAATACTCGAGATTGATAAAAACAGCACTAATTTAAAACTTCAGAGGTATTTTTTACTTCATACTTTCACTAATGCTCTTTGGAGATAAATCATTTCATTTATATGGGCCTTAGTTTTTACAACTATAATAGTTGGAAGCTTGACTAGGTGATCTGTATGTAGTCTTCCAATTCTAAAATGTTCCACTAATTTGGATTCCTACAATAATTGCCCTTGCAATACATGCATGCTGCCACCAAGTAGCAGTAGCGACTACTAGTTCCTTTTTTATCCCTAGTGGGGGTGCATTTTGACAGCAGACTTATCCGTCAATAGTACAACCTGTTAGTATAACTATAAGATAACAAAATAATCTGGTATTCTTTCCTGTAAAAGAGAAGCTTTACATTGTGTCTGTGAATCGTACCAGAATCACCTGTAGCTTTATAAATATAGAGGAAATCCTGAACCCATTGAATGAGAATCTTCAGAGACAGGACTTGGGCATCTGGAATTTTGGGCTCCCATCATTTGTATATTTTATTTCATTTTATTTTTGCCTATGTACAATATTTGTCACATCCTTTTGAATCTTTAAAAGGTTCTTTCTGTTTTAAATTTTAGAATATTCCATAATCTTCACCTACTTTTCATAAGGTGTTATCTGTTATGTTTATTCGATCTTGTGCTTCTCCTGGTTAAGACTTCTTTCTTTCCTTTTTTTTTCTCGTGGCCCTGCCTCATGTCTTGCAGGATCTTAGTTCCCTGACATGGGATTGGACCCCAGGGTCCCAGCAGTGAAAGCGCCATGTTCTAAACACTGGACCACCAGGGAAGTCCCAAGATTTCAGTTTTAAATGACTTTTTTCCCACTCTAATTCATTCCTGGGATCAGTTTCATGTTTGGACATTAAAGCAACCTTGCATTGCCAGAATAAAGCTACTTTGATTTCGATATATGATTGTTTTACATACCATGGATACAGTTTGTGCTTCTCTTTACACATTTTGCATGCATGTTCAAAGGAGAAACTGGCCTGTGATTCTATTCTTGTAATATCCTTTATAGATTATTTTTAAGATTCTATACTTTATTTTTTATTTATTTATATTTTTGGCTGCATTGGGTCTTCATTGCTGCATGCATGCTTTCTCTAGTTTTGGCGAGCGGGGGTCTATTCTTTGTTGCAGTGAGTAGGTTTCTCATTGCAGCCTTCTGACCACATGGGCTTCTGACCCCATTTGTCGGTGCTACTTCAGTTCCTTACCCCTTCCCTTCTGACCCTGGGCGGTGAAATCCTCTTTCTGCAGCTGGCCTGCGGCAGAAAGTCAATGAGGCAAGAGTAGGCTTGGAGTATCCAAGGAGCAGAAAGGATGTCAGCGTGTGAAAAACAGAGCGAGCAAATTAGAGAGGAGAAGGAAACACTCAGAGAGGAAACAGAGGCCCAGATTTCTAGGTCTGTGGAGGCACTGTGAGGACTTTGCATTTTCTGTGAAGAAGCCACTGAAGAAATTTGAGTGACATGATCTGACTTATGTTTTAACAAGATCTCTCTGGATGCCACGTTGATTAGAGATTGTAGGAGAGCAAGGACAAGCCCCAGAAGACCAACAGTTGATTCAAAGAAGTGATTACTCAAACCTGGTCCCCCTCCTCAATGAGGACGCAGAGCAGGAATCGGCAAATAATGGCCACAAATCAAATCAGGCTCTCAGCCTGGATCTGTGGGACTGTGAGCTAATAACGGTTCTCACGTTCAGAAAGCTTGTTGAAGAAGAAAGAGGAGGAGAAGCTACAGAAACTGTATATGGCCCACAAAGCCTAAGATATTTAAAATCCAGAAGATGCTTTCCAACACCTGATGTAAAACATGTGGCTGGTAGGAGGTCCTCAACCAAATTTGGAAGAGGAATACATGAGTCAGTTCGTTCCTGAAAACACTGTAAAGTGATAGGGGTCAAGAAACATTTACCCGTTCACCCTTAACCTTCACAAATGATGCCAGTTCCGTTGAGCTATTGAAAAATACATTCTGGCTTTCAAAAAAGTAACCCAGAGGGCATTTTCTCACATAGGCAAGGTCATAAACAACTGTCAAGTGAAGTTGAAATAGCAACAAATCAAATAATAACAAAAACATTTTTACAGAATTTTAAATCTTACAAAGCATTTTCATGTTCATTATCTAATTTAATCCCCAAATCAACGTCATGAGATAGTTATTATTTCCCCATTAGGAATGGCCACATATTAAATCCTTAGTGATTGCTCAAGAAAAGCTGAAATCTTGAGTGTTACATCCATTAATGCCATGGTTGGGTGTTTTCCCATGGGAACACTGGATGCTAAAATCCACAGGGATTTTCAGCTCAAGATGGCAGACTAGGAAATATATTTACTTTCTGTTCCTCCTGAAACCCTATCTAAATAAAACTGTAGAAATACCAAAATTAATCAACCAATAAAAGTCAAGATATTTTGGAATTCATCAACCACAGAAAGATTTCAACACATTTCGAGAAGGCAAACAATGAAATGGAAGAGCCGTGAATAAAATAATGAAGAAAAAAAGGCTGAACCTAAGTAAGGTCTGCACAAAGCCACTCAGCTTTTGCTGAGCTCCGGTTATAGTAAAGGGCAGAGGAAAGAAGAGGGGCTGAAAACAAGGAGACAAAACGTCATTTTAGGAAAAACAGTTCGTTTAATGAGCTCCAGGGAACACTCAGCCTGCTGCCATACTAACTCATGAATTACAATGGATTGTTGGTAAGCAAGACAAGAAAACCGGGAAGAAACAAAAGAAACAAAAATCAAGACATTGTTTCTAACTGAACTCTTCTCAAAGGAGATCGAGGAATTATGGTTCAATGCCACAGCTGTAAATCATTTCTGCTCTTGGAGAGGTTACAAAGGGCTTATAATATTTCCCTTTTGTTCAGACAGAATTTAGGTCTGAGCAAAAGCTTTTGTGTCCTCCAACCCCAATATTTATTGGGGATGGAAGCCCAGATTTGCTGGGACATACCATAAAAAGAATCTCATGAGCAGAGGGTCAAACTGATTTTGGAATATATGAATTATGTCCAGTGTGAGTTTCAATAGGTTTTAAAATATATACATACATACATATATATATATATATACATTTTTACTGATCTATATGATTTTGGGTTCTGAAACTTCTACATGTCACATGCGTGATACATAACAGACAATGTCAGCCCCAGGAGGGAGAAAACACTCCAATGAAGCAAGCCAAAGAAACAAGTTTTAAGCAAGGTCAAGTGATGTGTAGACCAGGATTGTTCAATTCCTACCTGTCATGCTGAAGCTTCCAGCTCCTGAATAACAACACATGCTTCCCTTGTCCTAGACAGCCAAGAGTATGTCTCCTCTCTTGGGCATAAGAATCTCTAGAGTTACATATCTGTAGTAAGAGTGGACCCAGCTGGCATACTCACAATGACCAAATTGTGTTGATCGTACTTTATACCAATACATCGCCCCACGCTGAAGTTGCAAGAAATGATATATTTGCTTTCTAGACATGAATGAGACGCCTTACTGGATATACTCCAGGAAGGCCAGAGAAGCTGGCTTCTAATCCATACGGAACAATTCACTGGTGAATTTCTTTCACGATAGCCCATGATTTATCTAGAATATCATCTTGACATATCTGGATCCTTCAAACTAGACAAAGGGAAAATACGGGCTTCAAGCCTCAATTAGAAATATGGAATGGTGCCATGCTGACAACTGGTGGTCCCTGACCTGTATCTTCTGAGATTAGAACACAGTGTGGTGGATGACCAATTCATGCATTGAACAAAAGAAGACCTCCTACAGGGCAGTGTAGCTGTTCGTTACAGGTATGGCACTTAGGGCTAAGTACCATAAGGACTACAAGAGAAAAAGAAAAACAAGTAACACATGAAGCATATACGATAAGGAGGCACCACAGTCCAGAGCACGAGCTCTGGAATCACACAGGCTTGGATCGAATCCCAGCTAAGCCACTACCATCTATATACCCTGAAGGACAGGCCAAGGTTTAAATGTTGTTTTACCAGATTTCAAAAAAGAAGTGAAGAAAGAACCTATCTGCCAGGAAGGGACATCGTGGGGTGCAGTATCCAGTTGGATCAGGGCTCTGCATCTCCTGCTCAGAAACCTTGGCCACCTGGCTCATGGTGATGCTGGCAGCTGAGCAGCCCTGGAGAAGGCGATCCTGTCTCCAGGTCTCGCAGAGAAGCTGGGGAGGTCTCCGGACGAGGTGGCCCACACCCTGGTAAGCTCTGGCTGCCTCCTGCCCTCAGGTCTGAGCAGGCTCTGGCCTCTGGGCCCCGTGGTGGGGAAGGCCTGGCCGATACATACACAGGGCTGAGGGGCCTGCAGAGCCAGTCCCCAGGCAGGGTGAGCTCTGGAGGAGGCTTCCACAGTCCCCAGCAGTCTCCGCATGGTGGCCCATCTGGCGCCAAACACCTGTCACCCACAGCGAGAAGTCCCAGCCACTAGAAAGTCCAGAAGGGGCCCCACCCTTTGCCTTTGGGCCTGGGTTAAGCCACCAGCTGGGCTTGCACGTGACCCCTGCCTCACCCCCTGCCCCGCCCGCCCTTTCTCTGTGACACGTACAATGGATATGTCATAAAGCCAGGCTGAGCCAGTGCTATAAATTCAGAGGAGTTAGAATCTAGGAAGAAGCTCTCCCACTTTCACTCTCTGCTCTCAGATCAGGCAGGCAGTACCTCTAATATGGAAGCGATGGACACCACACCTACCTCCCAGGCTGTCCTCTTCCATTCTGCTCATGTTTTCCCCAGCACCCCATTGACGGCTTTGGCGGGTATCGGGGCTTCAGCAGGCAGCACGTCTGACCCCGAATCTATGGACACCACACCTCCTTCACATGCTGTTATCTTCCATTCTGCTCCTGTTTTCCCCAGCACCCCATTGACGGCTTTGGCGGGCATCGGTGCTTCAGCAGGCAGCACCTCAGACCCCGAACCTATGGACACCACACCTCCTTCACACGCTGTCATCTTCCACTCTGCTCCTGTTTTCCCCAGCACCCCTTTTACGGGTTTGGCGGGCATCGGTGCTTCAGCAGGAATCACGTCAGACCCCAAACCTATGGACACCACACCTCCTTCACATGCTGTCATCTTCCATTCTGCTCCTGTTTTCCCCAGCACCCCATTTACGGCCCTGGCGGGCATCGGTGCTTCCGCAGTCAGCACGTCTGACCCCGAACCTATGGACACCACACCTCCTTCCCAGGCTGTCATCTTCTATTCTGCTCCTGTTTTCTCCAGCACCCCATTTTCGGCTTTGATGGGCATCGGTGCCTCAGCAGTCAGCACCTCAGACCCCGAACCTATGGACACCACACCTCCTTCCCAGGCTGTCATCTTCCATCCTGCTCCTCTTTACCCCAGCACCCCATTTACCGCTTAGGCCGGCACTGGTGCTTCAGCAGGCAGCACCTCTAACACCAAAGCTATGGACACCACACCTCCTTCCCAGGCTGTCATTTTCCAGTCTGCCCTGTCTCCAAGTAGAACCACTACCCATTTCACACTGCTGTTCCAAGTTCTGGGAACACACCACCCAGTGGTAGCAATGCCTCAGCCCATGCCTCGACTCATTTACCTGCAACGTGAGCCAACAGATAGACCAACACTTCAAAGTTATGACAGAAAATTGAGTAAGTTATACGCTTGGAATTTCATTTATTATTATTAACAAGCACAACTGTAGTGCTTAGACTATAACAAGTACTATTCTAAGGGCTTACCAAATATTAACTCACTTATTCCTCATAATGGCAACCCTAGTGGTAGGGAATATTCATAGTGTTCACTTTTTGGGGGGAAACTGAGGCTCAGAGACGTTGAATAGCTTGCCTAATGCCACACAGTTAGTAGGTGGCAAAACCCGGGATTAAAACCAGACCATCTAGACTTTCATCACTTTGCTGTGTCACCTTATTATAAGTTGTGGTTAGGGAAGGGACTAAATTGACAAGACTCTGAACTAAAAGGAGAAGGGAGAAATGAGAAAATGAGTGATCCTAGAAACTAGAGAAGGTTTAGGCTCAGAAATTTCTGGTGATGAGACCCAGAAGAACAAGAGCTTGGTTGGAATGTTAACTTGGGATAGTATCTGAATCCACTGAGAAATGGTTTTGTTTCCTGTAAAATTTAGAAAGGTCAGTTGGATGAAGATTAACGAAGACAAAAGTAGAAAGGAAAAGAAAAAGGTGCCTTAAGTGAGACATAACCGCTCCCCTCTACGTACCCACAGGTTGTGTCCTGTGGGAAAGAATGGAGCTCTCTCTACCGGGTTGGTCACCAGGCTGAACAAGGAGAAACATGGCAACCATTGTACTGGTTTTGATGATCCCTCAAAACCAAGGCTTCAGTTTCCAAGAACGACCTACGGTAGCATAACTAGTGTGTGTCACACATGTCACTAAGTGTGTTTCCAGTCACACATTTTAATTGGAGAAATACTTCCTATGAGGTAGGCATTAGTTCCCTATGGCTGCTGTAACAAATTACTACAAATGTGCTTGCTTCTAACAAAACACACTTATTTTCTTATGGTTCTGGAAGACAGAGGTCCAAAACCAGTTTCCCTGGGCTGAAACCAGGAGTCAACAGGGCCATCCATCCTCCTTCTAGAGGCTCTAAGCGAGAATCTCTTTCCTCGCCAGCATTCCTTCACTTCTGGCCACATCAATCCAACCCCAACTTCATCATCACATTCTCTTTGGGGTAAAAATTCCCTCTGCCTCTCTCTTACGAGAACACCAGTGGTTATATTTGGGCCCGTCCAGGTAGTCCAGGAGAATCTTCCCATCTGAGAACCATTACTTTCATCCCACTGGCAAAGTGCCTTCTGCCATTTAAGGTGACATTCACAGGTTCTGGAGAGTAGGATGTGGACATTTGGGGGCAATGGTATTATTCGGTCTACTACAAGGTAGATACTATTATCTTTCTCAGATGTAGGAAATGACGTTTAGGGAAGTAGTCTGTCTCAGGTCTACAATTTCCAGAGTAGAGACTTACATTCTGCCACTGACACTTTAGGACACACTCTAAACAACTTTAATCTGTGTCCTTAACTACTGCGTAATCCTTGGTTAAGAGTCACACTTAGGTATCAAGACCCAATTGAATAGAACGCAAGTACTGTCTCCTCTTTCACTATGTTTGCCTGGTGTACTGATGAATCTTGCCCAGAGCAGAAGAGTTCAGAAAAGTGTTATGCAGGTGTACGAAGAGAAAGCATTTACTGTTTGATGTGCACGGAGGAACGGAAGGCTTTTTCAAATAAAATAAAATAAAATATGCCACCAAATAGTCAATTGTCACAACAGAGGTAACCCCGTGGGAGTCATGAGGAGACTAAAATTATCTCCAATTGTGCAGGGCAGAAAAGTTTCAATGAAGGCAGGTGTAGTTCAGCCAAGGCCTACAGCACAGAAGTAGGAATTTGGGTATGTACGAATGGGAAAAAAGACATTTGAGGCATGGGAAATAGTTTAATGCAGAATGGACGAGAAATATGCATTAGACCTTTTCTAAAACAACTGGCTTATTAACTCAGTAAATCGATTTAGTCAGTCAAACTAGCTTTAGCTGATTACTTATCCAGGGGATAGCTGTTGAGAGTAATTTTTGTCACAGAACAGTAAATAAAATGGTTGAACTATAGCTTTAGGCTTGCTAAGCGAAATAGATGGCTCTAGATGATTTTCAAGTGACTTACTTGGTAGTACTCACGAAATTGGGGGTTAACAATTGCTTAAGAAAACAAAGAGAATTGATTTTAAATAAAGTAGCTACTGTGTAAACTATCTGTTCAGTAGCTCATGTTAAACGGATGTTTATAATCCCCATTGGACAACCAACTACATTTTTGCAAATGGCAATGTGAATTGCTGTTGCATAAACTATAGCAATGACCACCTATGTAATTTGTTGTCCAAACCAGAAATCTTCTAACAATACTGGTGTCCTAATAAAAATAAGCACGAAGGGAACACACAGTGGGTGTCTCCCGTGTGCCTGTGCATGCATCTATATCTCACTGAACCCTCATAACAGCCCCCAAGAGAGGGACTCTGGGCGTCCCCATGCTGCTTGTGGAGAAACAGGCACAGGAAGGTTCAATAGTCTATCTACCTAATATCGCACAGAGGGTGGCAGAGCCCGTTTTTAAACCACCTGCCTCCAATACCAGGTGCCAGGAGCCAGACTCAGCCTACAGCTCTCTTCTGCTCGCCTGGAGGTGAAACAATGTGTCATGATTAGTCAAATCCCGTCTTCACTCATCAAGGTAGGTTGAACACCTGCACGTCCTCCAAGTAGCATGTAGCATAAGCAATAAGATGTTTGTCCCGTGATCGTCCAGGAACTTGGAATCAGCTGTGCCTGGTTAGGCTGAGCTGGTTTAGAGTGGAGAGGACCACCGATCTTCCACCTGGGCAAGTGCCTTTTGACCTCCTGCCATCAGAGGGCCGAAATCTCCAGCCTGAGAATGTGCTGAGCCCTGTAGCCTAGTTACGCCAGCTCAGAACAATGATGAGCACACCTTTTTCCAGTCACCTTTCCTCATGCTCCCCATGCCTCATACTGCCCTGCTTCTTTATTCTTTATCCCACAGATACCCAAAGCCCCTTGCCTTTGGGGAGGCGGATTTGAGACCTATTGTCACGTCACGTCCTCGCTTGGCTGCCCTGTGAATAAACCTCCTCTTTGCTGCAAACCTCAGCATTTCAGTGTTTTGGCTTGCTGCGCCTCAGACAGAATGGTTGGGAGCAGCGGTACAGGTCCCTTGCCTGTGAGGGATGCTGGTTCCTAGTAGTCACGTTGCGGATGTTTTCTCCTCTCGGGGTGGGGGCGGGGCAGACATCCTGCTCTTCCGGAAAGGGAGAAACACAGGTGCCAAACCCTTGCCCTCAGCGTCACCGTCACCTAGGAGCTTGTTAGAAGCACAGAATCCAGGCCCCACCCAGAACTACTGAATACCAGCCTGCATTTAACAAGATCCACAAGAGAGGCATACCCATATTAAAGTTGGAGAGGCACCAAGCTGTCATCGTCTTCTCCACGGCTAATGAAAACGAAGCAGAGGTTCATCCCGAGCCGACTCTGCCTCAGTCACCTGGATATCACGTGAGCTCATTTAATCCTCCCCAGAACCTGCAAATGAGACTGAGGGTCAGAGTGGTCTAGCACCCAAGGTTCCATAAAAGAACATGACCAAGGCTCACTGGAGCCCAGACTTCCAAAAAAGAAGGCCCCTGAGCACAGCATGGCACCACCGCAGCCCAAACCGTGGGCCTGGAGGGTAGGCCAGGCTGCCCACGCAGAGTTCACACCATTCGACAGATGCCCACAGCAGACCACAAGGCAATATGAGAAGTAAGTTCTGATTGTGGAATCTCTGAATTTTGAGATTTAAAGAAAAAAATCTGTTTTCGGGGGATGGTTAAAACAGTTCTACCAAGGAGTAAAGAGAGGGCATCTCAAGGCCCCTTCTGGACTTAGAATTTAATGCCTACTTATTGAGAAATGCTCCGTGCATTTGCTCAGCCCTACGTCGAGATGAAGTTCTCTGTGCCCTAAAAGCTTAGGTTCTAAAAAGGCCACAGAAATGGGTGAGACCTCAAAAATGCCAGAACAATGCAACGGCGTTAATCAGACTGTCTTTGCTTTGCCTTGCTTACAAGTCACTGACTTTAAACTGAATATGGTGTCATGTATTTACGTTTCTTGAAGCTTTTTTTTTTACAAAAGATCATATAAAGGTTTTCTTCCATGATAAAACTTTTATATTGTATTTCTCTTAAACTGGAGTGTGGTACATTTACCCTCCATCAGATGATTGCTTACAACTCACCTTGCTTTATTAAGAATACCGCTAGAGGCTTCTATGTCCCTACTAACAAAAATACATTTTCAGGCCCATTCAAACCAGGGAAAATCCAAGATTTCAGAGCACAAGATAATGAAAATTCTCTCTATCCGCGTCTTTTACTACTTTTAGCCTGTTAACATCCCTAAGTGTGTCAGATGAAAGGTACTGTCGCGGGAATTGACATCTTTAACAGCATTCCATACAGGTAAGTCTTGATTGTTCCAATTTCTCAGAAAGTTGGACACATTTACTGCCTCTATGACATCTCTAGGGTGTGTGGAAGAAATAAAAAAGAGGCCTGTACAATGTATTTCTCAAAATATACACACAAAGAGTTTGCACATACAAACAGGGAAACCTTATAAATAATGTATGGGGAGCAAAATATTGTCGGTAACGGAACTACTCATTTCGAAAGACAACACTGTCACCAAGTGTCCCCTCACCAAAACTGACTGGGAATGTTTAGGGGCCACCAAACCAGAGGTGGAGATTTGTAGGTACATTCTTGCCAGAAAAGAGAGCCTAGGGCATAAACCACTCAACTTGTTGGCACGAATGCCAGGGCAACCCAAGCAAGTGGATATAGAAGCCTACGTAATGCTTGGAAGTAGGAAGCTTTGGGGGACTACACCTGGGCTGGTACTGGCCTCCCTCCCCAAAGGGACAAGGAGAGCAGAAACCTGGATGGAGTCAAGAGAGAGCAAAAAGAAAGGCAAGGCTGGGTATGGAGCAACGTTTGGATCCAGGGGCATGTGTCTCAGAACTGCTGGGGCTCTGCAGACCAGCTGCATCCCCATTCTCCTTGACCCTCATTGGTATAATGAACTCAGGGTGGGCGCATCCCGGCTGCCAAGTCACTTCCACCCGTCCATGGAATTGACGGTTACTTGCTCACAGTGAACCAACCGCTCTGGACCTAACAGCTACTGCAGGGGGCGGTAGTGGACAACAAGGTGACGACAAGGACCAGATGCGAAGGAGGAAGAGACATTCCGCGGACCGACTGGGTGGACTGATGGTGTGGCGTTAAGTCTGCAGAGCTAAAGGGGCCAGGTGTAGAAAATGGAAGGGGAACCATGAGGATATGGTCAAGCCCCTTCGTATAGATATTTCATCCGTATGTTGTATGCAAGTTCCATTCAATTTGCTCTGAGTGAAAAAGAGAGAACAAAATTATCCTTTCAACCATGTCAGTGACTTTATTTACCATCTCATTTGATGAGCTCATAGCCCAGGGTCAGAGGGAAATGGGAGCTGTGAGTCTGCCATCTCTCAGGAAGTCTCAGGCCTCAGAGGCCCCTCATAGCCAAACTACCTCACCTTTTGCACCTTTCAAGCAACGTTATTCCTAAGTGCGAGTCATCCTCTTCATCAGGTTCTCCAAGAAACAGCAGTCTCTCCCAATGACAGAGGAAAAATGGGCTACTTTGGCTTTCTGAGGCACAATATGTAGTTCTCCAAAATGGTACCTGCCTGGGGGATTTTTCAAGAAAATTAAGCATCAGTGGTGATTTGTTTGTCTTCACATAACGTATGACCCAGATGTGCTGAGAAATAAGAAAAGGACGAACGAATCAAGGGCAGCTGATCCAAGGAGGCAAGGGGCAACTTCCACAGCCTACGTGGAAAGCTAGAGGAAGGGAACACCCAGATGGTGGGAGCTGAAGACAGGGGCCAGTCCTCCTTGGGCTCGGGATGCCACCGCCTCTTCCTACCTCTTCACGCTCTCCTTCTCTGTTGGCCCCTCCCAGCCATATTAAAGAGCCACAAGGAAATGCTCTCCTCCATTCCATTTTCCTGTCCTCCTATCCACCCCTCCCTTCTTTCCCTTTGCCATCAATTTCTTGACTTGCCCCCCATTTCTCCCCTCCCATCTACACTGCGATCTGGTTTCTGCCCCACTACTCCCGTGAAACTGACCTCCTTGAAGCCCCCAATGATTTCTCTGTTGACAAGTCCAGGGGACTACTTCTCAATCCTTATCTTTGTGACCGCCAAGCCGAGTTAGACCTTAAACAACGTCTCTGTCTTGAAAATCTCTTCCCTTGGCTTCTGCGCCACCTTTCCTTTTCTTTTCATGACACAGATCACAACCAGTGCTGCAGATTCCATCGAATTAAGGAATGCTGTTGCCTACATGTGCGAATGAGCTAAAGTGAGTACAGTACTGAAGTAGAGGACACCTAAAGTGAAACGTCTTCATGTACGTCCACGTGGCTGAGCAGCAAGTTAACCTTTCATACATGTGTTAAAGAAGAAGAGTTGGGTTTTATTTTATTTACTTTTCCCTGGACTGTGTTGAATGGCTATCATCTACAAGTTCAGGCTACTTTTTGCTGAGGATTAATAATGCACTGGGAGAGCTGAGAGAAACCTGAATAATAGAGCTGTCTTTTTCTTGACCAGTTCACCTTAGTTTCCCAAACTCTAAGTCTTTCTCTAATTCTTTCCCCTTTTTATTGTAGTAAAATGAACATAACACAAAATTCACCATTTGGATCATTTTACAATTCACTGTACCATTCAGTGGAATTTACTACTGTCACAATGTTGTGCAACTATCACCACTGCCTAGCTGCAAAACATTTTCATCAACCAAGAGGAAACCTACACCCATTTTAAGGAGTCATTCCCAATTTCCCTCTCTTCCAAAGCCCTGGCAACCACTAATGTATAATCTTTTCTGTGTGTATGGATTTGCCACTGCTGGACATTTCATATAAATGGAACCATACAAGATGTAGCCTTTCATGCCTGACTTCTTTCACTTAGTTGCATCCATCATGTAGCATGTATCAGAAATCCACTCACTGTTACGGCTGAATCCTTCATACTGTTTGAATACAAAATTAAAAATACGTTGAGAGTGAAGCTCTGTTTTAATGGCACATCTATTAGGCCAATTCATTGAAAGAAGCTGAAGATGGAGATGTTGTTGTGAAATGATAATCGTTGAGAAGCCTCAGCCAATTGGATAATGAAATGTTTGGGAAATGTTGCAGAATATTAGCTGATTTATATTAAAAGCCTATTAAACAAGGATTCAGGAGATTGTCTTTTTCTTGCAGGTAACTTAAATGAGGCAGAAAGAAATAACTGCCCTTTAAAACACATTTTGAAAGGATTCTATTTATTCTTAATAGACGAATGGGAGGGAGTACAGGAAGTTCACATCCAATATGGACTCCCTGTCCAAACACTGTTTGTCGTTCTAGCCACCGCTATCGAATTATATTTCTTGAGAGTAAGGCAGCTCAATTCCTGCATATTACTTTCTAAACTTCATCCATCAAATCCATTAATACAGTATAAACAAGAGTTGTTCATGTTTAAGTGCAGTTCAAATATCAGGTATAAAGGACCCCCAGTAAGAAAAAGAATCCTATATCTCTTGCCAGAATGTGGTCAGCTCTGGGGTGCTCTGCTAGCTGAAAGACACATTCCTTATTAAGAGGATAGAGGCTGTTTAAGAGGGATGAGAGCCAAAAAAATTTAACTACATATATGTGTTAAGAACAGTGCTAGGTTATCTCATGTTCTAGATCAGTCAAGGCTCACCATTTTACATACGTGAAAAGCAAAGTTAAAAGTGTATTCGTAGGGCTTCCCTGTTGGCGCAGTGGTTAAGGATCCACCTGCCAGTGCACGGGACACATGTTTGAGCCCTGGTCCGGGAAGATCCCACATGCCACGGAGCAACTAAGACCATGTGCCACAACTACTGAGCCTGCGTGCTAGAGCCCGTGAACCACAACTACTGAAGCCCACGCACCTAGGCCCCGTGCTCAGCAACAGTGAGAAGCCACCACAATGAGAATCCCGCGTACTGCAACAGAGTAGCCCCCGCTCACTGCAACTAGAGAAAGCCTGCGCACAGCAACGAAGAGCCTAGGCAGCCAAAGATAAATAAATAAATACGTCTATTTTTAAAAAAATGTGTTTTAGTAACTTACTAAAAGGCACGCAATCAGTAAACGTGAGCAAGGATTCAATCCCAAATCTGTCACACAGAAGTTGAAGCTAATACTCGAGATTGATAAAAACAGCACTAATTTAAAACTTCAGAGGTATTTTTTACTTCATACTTTCACTAATGCTCTTTGGAGATAAATCATTTCATTTATATGGGCCTTAGTTTTTACAACTATAATAGTTGGAAGCTTGACTAGGTGATCTGTATGTAGTCTTCCAATTCTGAAATGTTCCACTAATTTGGATTCCTACAATAATTGCCCTTGCAATACATGCATGCTGCCACCAAGTAGCAGTAGCGACTACTAGTTCCTTTTTTATCCCTAGTGGGGGTGCATTTTGACAGCAGACTTATCCGTCAATAGTACAACCTGTTAGTATAACTATAAGATAACAAAATAATCTGGTATTCTTTCCTGTAAAAGAGAAGCTTTACATTGTGTCTGTGAATCGTACCAGAATCACCTGTAGCTTTATAAATATAGAGGAAATCCTGAACCCATTGAATGAGAATCTTCAGAGACAGGACTTGGGCATCTGGAATTTTGGGCTCCCATCATTTGTATATTTTATTTCATTTTATTTTTGCCTATGTACAATATTTGTCACATCCTTTTGAATCTTTAAAAGGTTCTTTCTGTTTTAAATTTTAGAATATTCCATAATCTTCACCTACTTTTCATAAGGTGTTATCTGTTATGTTTATTCGATCTTGTGCTTCTCCTGGTTAAGACTTCTTTCTTTCCTTTTTTTTTCTCGTGGCCCTGCCTCATGTCTTGCAGGATCTTAGTTCCCTGACATGGGATTGGACCCCAGGGTCCCAGCAGTGAAAGCGCCATGTTCTAAACACTGGACCACCAGGGAAGTCCCAAGATTTCAGTTTTAAATGACTTTTTTCCCACTCTAATTCATTCCTGGGATCAGTTTCATGTTTGGACATTAAAGCAACCTTGCATTGCCAGAATAAAGCTACTTTGATTTCGATATATGATTGTTTTACATACCATGGATACAGTTTGTGCTTCTCTTTACACATTTTGCATGCATGTTCAAAGGAGAAACTGGCCTGTGATTCTATTCTTGTAATATCCTTTATAGATTATTTTTAAGATTCTATACTTTATTTTTTATTTATTTATATTTTTGGCTGCATTGGGTCTTCATTGCTGCATGCATGCTTTCTCTAGTTTTGGCGAGCGGGGGTCTATTCTTTGTTGCAGTGAGTAGGTTTCTCATTGCAGCCTTCTGACCACATGGGCTTCTGACCCCATTCGTCGGTGCTACTTCAGTTCCTTACCCCTTCCCTTCTGACCCTGGGCGGTGAAATCCTCTTTCTGCAGCTGGCCTGCGGCAGAAAGTCAATGAGGCAAGAGTAGGCTTGGAGTATCCAAGGAGCAGAAAGGATGTCAGCGTGTGAAAAACAGAGCGAGCAAATTAGAGAGGAGAAGGAAACACTCAGAGAGGAAACAGAGGCCCAGATTTCTAGGTCTGTGGAGGCACTGTGAGGACTTTGCATTTTCTGTGAAGAAGCCACTGAAGAAATTTGAGTGACATGATCTGACTTATGTTTTAACAAGATCTCTCTGGATGCCACGTTGATTAGAGATTGTAGGAGAGCAAGGACAAGCCCCAGAAGACCAACAGTTGATTCAAAGAAGTGATTACTCAAACCTGGTCCCCCTCCTCAATGAGGACGCAGAGCAGGAATCGGCAAATAATGGCCACAAATCAAATCAGGCTCTCAGCCTGGATCTGTGGGACTGTGAGCTAATAACGGTTCTCACGTTCAGAAAGCTTGTTGAAGAAGAAAGAGGAGGAGAAGCTACAGAAACTGTATATGGCCCACAAAGCCTAAGATATTTAAAATCCAGAAGATGCTTTCCAACACCTGATGTAAAACATGTGGCTGGTAGGAGGTCCTCAACCAAATTTGGAAGAGGAATACATGAGTCAGTTCGTTCCTGAAAACACTGTAAAGTGATAGGGGTCAAGAAACATTTACCCGTTCACCCTTAACCTTCACAAATGATGCCAATTCCATTGAGCTATTGAAAAATACATTCTGGCTTTCAAAAAAGTAACCCAGAGGGCATTTTCTCACATAGGCAAGGTCATAAACAACTGTCAAGTGAAGTTGAAATAGCAACAAATCAAATAATAACAAAAACATTTTTACAGAATTTTAAATCTTACAAAGCATTTTCATGTTCATTATCTAATTTAATCCCCAAATCAACGTCATGAGATAGTTATTATTTCCCCATTAGAAATGACCACATATTAAATCCTTAGTGATTGCTCAAGAAAAGCTGAAATCTTGAGTGTTACATCCATTAATGCCATGGTTGGGTGTTTTCCCATGGGAACACTGGATGCTAAAATCCACAGGGATTTTCAGCTCAAGATGGCAGACTAGGAAATATATTTACTTTCTGTTCCTCCTGAAACCATATCTAAATAAAACTGTAGAAATACCAAAATTAATCAACCAATAAAAGCCAAGATATTTTGGAAGTCATCAACCACAGAAAGATTTCAACACATTTCGAGAAGGCAAACAATGAAATGGAGGAGCCGTGAATAAAATAATGAAGAAAAAAAGGCTGAACCTAAGTAAGGTCTGCACAAAGCCACTCAGCTTTTGCTGAGCTCCGGTTATAGTAAAGGGCAGAGGAAAGAAGAGGGGCAGAAAACAAGGAGACAAAACGTCATTTTAGGAAAAACAGTTCGTTTAATGAGCTCCAGGGAACACTCAGCCTGCTGCCATACTAACTCATGAATTACAATGGATTGTTGGTAAGCAAGACAAGAAAACAGGGAAGAAACGAAAGAAACAAAAATCAAGACATTGTTTCTAACTGAACTCTTCTCAAAGGAGATCGAGGAATTATGGTTCAATGCCACAGCTGTAAATCATTTCTGCTCTTGGAGAGGTTACAAAGGGCTTATAATATTTCCCTTTTGTTCAGACAGAATTTAGGTCTGAGCAAAAGCTTTTGTGTCCTCCAACCCCAACATTTATTGGGGATGGAAGCCCAGATTTGCTGGGACATACCATAAAAAGAATCTCATGAGCAGAGGGTCAAACTGATTTTGGAATATATGAATTATGTCCAGTGTGAGTTTCAATAGGTTTTAAAATATATACATACATACATATTTATATATATATACATTTTTACTGATCTATATGATTTTGGGTTCTGAAACTTCTACATGTCACATGCGTGATACATAACAGACAATGTCAGCCCCAGGAGGGAGAAAACACTCCAATGAAGCAAGCCAAAGAAACAAGTTTTAAGCAAGTGATCAAGTGATGTGTAGACCAGGATTGTTCAATTCCTACCTGTCATGCTGAAGCTTCCAGCTCCTGAATAACAACACTTGCTTGCCTTGTCCTAGACAGCCAAGAGTATGTCTCCTCTCTTGGGCATAAGAATCTCTAGAGTTACATATCTGTAGTAAGAGTGGACCCAGCTGGCATACTCACAATGACCAAATTGTGTTGATCGTACTTTATACCAATACATCGCCCCACGCTGAAGTTGCAATAAATGATATATTTGCTTTCTAGACATGAATGAGACGCCTTACTGGATATACTCCAGGAAGGCCAGAGAAGCTGGCTTCTAATCCATACGGAACAATTCACTGGTGAATTTCTTTCACGATAGCCCATGATTTATCTAGAATATCATCTTGACATATCTGGATCCTTCAAACTAGACAAAGGGAAAATACGGCCTTCAAGCCTCAATTAGAAATATGGAATGGTGCCATGCTGACAACTGGTGGTCCCTGACCTGTATCTTCTGAGATTAGAACACAGTGTGGTGGATGACCAATTCATGCATTGAACAAAAGAAGACCTCCTACAGGGCAGTGTAGCTGTTCGTTACAGGTATGGCACTTAGGGCTAAGTACCATAAGGACTACAAGAGAAAAAGAAAAACAAGTAACACATGAAGCATATACGATAAGGAGGCACCACAGTCCAGAGCACGAGCTCTGGAATCACACAGGCTTGGATCGAATCCCAGCTAAGCCACTACCATCTATATACCCTGAAGGACAGGCCAAGGTTTAAATGTTGTTTTACCAGATTTCAAAAAAGAAGTGAAGAAAGAACCTATCTGCCAGGAAGGGACATCGTGGGGTGCAGTATCCAGTCGGATCAGGGCTCTGCATCTCCTGCTCAGAAACCTTGGCCACCTGGCTCATGGTGATGCTGGCAGCTGAGCAGCCCTGGAGAAGGCGATCCTGTCTCCAGGTCTTGCAGAGAAGCTGGGGAGGTCTCCGGACGAGGTGGCCCACACCCTGGTAAGCTCTGGCTGCCTCCTGCCCTCAGGTCTGAGCAGGCTCTGGCCTCTGGGCCCCGTGGTGGGGAAGGCCTGGCCGATACATACACAGGGCTGAGGGGCCTGCAGAGCCAGTCCCCAGGCAGGGTGAGCTCTGGAGGAGGCTTCCACAGTCCCCAGCAGTCTCTGCATGGTGGCCCATCTGGCGCCAAACACCTGCCACCAACAGCGAGAAGTCCCAGCCACTAGAAAGTCCAGAAGGGGCCCCACACTATGCCTTTGGGCCTGGGTTAAGCCACCAGCTGGGCTTGCACGTGACCCCTGCCTCACCCCCCTGCCCCGCCCGCCCTTTCTCTGTGACACGTACAATGGATATGTCATAAAGCCAGGCTGAGCCAGTGCTATAAATTCAGAGGAGTTAGAATCTAGGAAGAAGCTCTCCCACTTTCACTCTCTGCTCTCAGATCAGGCAGGCAGTACCTCTAATATGGAAGCTATGGACACCACACCTCCCTCCCAGGCTGTCCTCTTCCATTCTGCTCATGTTTTCCCCAGCACCCCATTGACGGCTTTGGCGGGTATCGGGGCTTCAGCAGGCAACACGTCTGACCCCGAACCTATGGACACCACACCTCCTTCACATGCTGTTATCTTCCATTCTGCTCCTGTTTTCCCCAGCACCCCATTGACGGCTTTGGCGGGCATCGGTGCTTCAGCAGGCAGCACCTCAGACCCCGAACCTATGGACACCACACCTCCTTCACACGCTGTCATCTTCCACTCATCTCTTGTTTTCCCCAGCACCCCATTGACAGGTTTGGCGGGCATCGGTGCTTCAGCTGGAATCACGTCAGACCCCGAACCTATGGACACCACACCTCCTTCACACGCTGTCATCTTCCATTCTGCTCCTGTTTTCCCCAGCACCCCATTTACGGCCCTGGCGGGCATCGGTGCTTCCGCAGTCAGCACGTCTGACCCCGAACCTATGGACACCACACCTCCTTCCCAGGCTGTCATCTTCTATTCTGCTCCTGTTTTCTCCAGCACCCCATTTTCGGCTTTGGTGGGCATCGGTGCCTCAGTAGTCAGCACCTCAGACCCCGAACCTATGGACACCACACCTCCTTCCCAGGCTGTCATCTTCCATCCTGCTCCTCTTTACCCCAGCACCCCATTTACCGCTTAGGCTGGCACTGGTGCTTCAGCAGGCAGCACCTCTAACACCAAAGCTATGGACACCACACCTCCTTCCCAGGCTGTCATTTTCCAGTCTGCCCTGTCTCCAAGTAGAACCACTACCCATTTCACACTGCTCTTCCCAGTTCTGGGAACACACCACCCAGTGGTAGCAATGCCTCAGCCCATGCCTCGACTCATTTACCTGCAACGTGAGCCAACAGATAGACCAACACTTCAAAGTTATGACAGAAAATTGAGTAAGTTATATGCTTGGAATTTCATTTATTATTATTAACAAGCACAACTGTAGTGCTTAGACTATAACAAGTACTATTCTAAGGGCTTACCAAATATTAACTCACTTATTCCTCATAATGGCAACCCTAGTGGTAGGGAATATTCATAGTGTTCACTTTTTGGGGGGAAACTGAGGCTCAGAGACGTTGAATAGCTTGCCTAATGCCACACAGTTAGTAGGTGGCAAAACCCGGGATTAAAACCAGACCATCTAGACTTTCATCACTTTGCTGTGTCACCTTATTATAAGTTGTGGTTAGGGAAGGGACTAAATTGACAAGACTCTGAACTAAAAGGAGAAGGGAGAAATGAGAAAATGAGTGATCCTAGAAACTAAAGAAGGTTTAGGCTCAGAAATTTCTGGTGACGAGACCCAGAAGAACAAGAACTTGGTTGGAATGTTAACTTGGGGTAGCATCTGAATCCACTGAGAAATGGTTTTGTTTCCTGTAAAATTTAGAAAGGTCAGTTGGATGAAGATTAACGAAGACAAAAGTAGAAAGGAAAAGAAAAAGGTGCCTTAAGTGAGACATAACCGCTCCCCTCTACGTACCCACAGGTTGTGTCCTGTGGGAAAGGATGGAGCTCTCTCTACCGGGTTGGTCACCAGGCTGAACAAGGAGAAACATGGCAACCATTGTACTGGTTTTGATGATCCCTCAAAACCAAGGCTTCAGTTTCCAAGAACGACCTACGGTAGCATAACTAGTGTGTGTCACACATGCCACTAAGTGTGTTTCCAGTCACACATTTTAATTGGAGAAATACTTCCTATGAGGTAGGCATTAGTTCGCTATGGCTGCTGTAACAAATTACTACAAATGTGCTTGCTTCTAACAAAACACACTTATTTTCTTATGGTTCTGGAAGACAGAGGTCCAAAACCAGTTTCCCTGGGCTGAAACCAGGAGTCAACAGGGCCATCCATCCTCCTTCTAGAGGCTCTAAGCGAGAATCTCTTTCCTCGCCAGCATTCCTTCACTTCTGGCCACATCAATCCAACCCCAACTTCATCATCACATTCTCTTTGGGGTAAAAATTCCCTCTGCCTCTCTCTTACGAGAACACCAGTGGTTATATTTGGGCCCATCCAGGTAGTCCAGGAGAATCTTCCCATCTGAGAACCATTACTTTCATCCCACTGGCAAAGTGCCTTCTGCCATTTAAGGTGACATTCACAGGTTCTGGAGAGTAGGATGTGGACATTTGGCGGCAATGGTATTATTCGGTCTACTACAAGGTAGATACTATTATCTTTCTCAGATGTAGGAAATGACGTTTAGGGAAGTAGTCTGTCTCAGGTCTACAATTTCCAGAGTAGAGACTTACATTCTGCCACTGACACTTTAGGAGACACCCTAAACAACTTTAATCTGTGTCCTTAACTACTGCGTAATCCTTGGTTAAGAGTCACACTTAGGTATCAAGACCCAATTGAATAGAACGCAAGTACTGTCTCCTCTTTCACTATGTTTGCCTGGTGTACTGATGAATCTTGCCCAGAGCAGAAGAGTTCAGAAAAATGTTATGCAGGTGTACGAAGAGAAAGCATTTACTGTTTGATGTGCACGGAGGAACGGAAGGCTTTTTCAAATAAAATAAAATAAAATATGCCACCAAATAGTCAATTGTCACAGCAGAGGTAACCCCGTGGGAGTCATGAGGAGACTAAAATTATCTCCAATTGTGCAGGGCAGAAAAGTTTCAATGAAGGCAGGTGTAGTTCAGCCAAGGCCTACAGCACAGAAGTAGGAATTTGGGTATGTACGAATGGGAAAAAAGACATTTGAGGCATGGGAAATAGTTTAATGCAGAATGGACGAGAAATATGCATTAGACCTTTTCTAAAACAACTGGCTTATTAACTCAGTAAATCGATTTAGTCAGTCAAACTAGCTTTAGCTGATTACTTATCCAGGGGATAGCTGTTGAGAGTAATTTTTGTCACAGAACAGTAAATAAAATGGTTGAACTATAGCTTTAGGCTTGCTAAGCGAAATAGATGGCTCTAGATGATTTTCAAGTGACTTACTTGGTAGTACTCACGAAATTGGGGGTTAACAATTGCTTAAGAAAACAAAGAGAATTGATTTTAAATAAAGTAGCTACTGTGTAAACTATCTGTTCAGTAGCTCATGTTAAACGGATGTTTATAATCCCCATTGGACAACCAACTACATTTTTGCAAATGGCAATGTGAATTGCTGTTGCATAAACTATAGCAATGACCACCTATGTAATTTGTTGTCCAAACCAGAAATCTTCTAACAATACTGGTGTCCTAATAAAAATAAGCACGAAGGGAACACACAGTGGGTGTCTCCCGTGTGCCTGTGCATGCATCTATATCTCACTGAACCCTCATAACAGCCCCCAAGAGAGGGACTCTGGGCGTCCCCATGATGCTTGTGGAGAAACAGGCACAGGAAGGTTCAAGAGTCTATCTACCTAATATCGCACAGAGGGTGGCAGAGCCCGTTTTTAAACCACCTGCCTCCAATACCAGGTGCCAGGAGCCAGACTCAGCCTACAGCTCTCTTCTGCTCGCCTGGAGGTGAAACAATGTGTCATGATTAGTCAAATCCCGTCTTCACTCATCAAGGTAGGTTGAACACCTGCACGTCCTCCAAGTAGCATGTAGCATAAGCAATAAGATGTTTGTCCCGTGATCGTCCAGGAACTTGGAATCAGCTGTGCCTGGTTAGGCTGAGCTGGTTTAGAGTGGAGAGGACCACCGATCTTCCACCTGGGCAAGTGCCTTTTGACCTCCTGCCATCAGAGGGCCGAAATCTCCAGCCTGAGAATGTGCTGAGCCCTGTAGCCTAGTTACGCCAGCTCAGAACAATGATGAGCACACCTTTTTCCAGTCACCTTTCCTCATGCTCCCCATGCCTCATACTGCCCTGCTTCTTTATTCTTTATCCCACAGATACCCAAAGCCCCTTGCCTTTGGGGAGGCGGATTTGAGACCTATTGTCACGTCACGTCCTCGCTTGGCTGCCCTGTGAATAAACCTCCTCTTTGCTGCAAACCTCAGCATTTCAGTGTTTTGGCTTGCTGCGCCTCAGACAGAATGGTTGGGAGCAGTGGTACAGGTCCCTTGCCTGTGAGGGATGCTGGTTCCTAGTAGTCACGTTGCGGATGTTTTCTCCTCTCGGGGTGGGGGCGGGGCAGACATCCTGCTCTTCCGGAAAGGGAGAAACACAGGTGCCAAACCCTTGCCCTCAGCGTCACCGTCACCTAGGAGCTTGTTAGAAGCACAGAATCCAGGCCCCACCCAGAACTACTGAATACCAGCCTGCATTTAACAAGATCCACAAGAGAGGCATACCCATATTAAAGTTGGAGAGGCACCAAGCTGTCATCGTCTTCTCCACGGCTAATGAAAACGAAGCAAAGGTTCATCCCGAGCCGACTCTGCCTCAGTCACCTGGATATCACGTGAGCTCATTTCATCCTCCCCAGAACCTGCAAATGAGACTGAGGGTCAGAGTGGTCTAGCACCCAAGGTTCCATAAAAAAACAGGACCAAGGCTCACTGGAGCCCAGACTTCCAAAAAAGAAGGCCCCTGAGCACAGCATGGCACCACCGCAGCCCAAACCGTGGGCCTGGAGGGTAGGCCAGGCTCCCCATGCAGAGTTCACGCCATTCGACAGATGCCCACAGCAGACCACAAGGCAATATGAGAAGTAAGTTCTGATTGTGGAATCTCTGAATTTTGAGATTTAAAGAAAAAATCTGTTTTCGGGGGATGGTTAAAACAGTTCTACCAAGGAGTAAAGAGAGGGCATCTCAAGGCCCCTTCTGGACTTAGAATTTAATGCCTACTTATTGAGAAATGCTCCGTGCATTTGCTCAGCCCTACGTCGAGATGAAGTTCTCTGTGGCCTAGAAGCTTAGGTTCTAAAAAGGCCAGAGAAATGGGTGAGACCTTAAAAATGCCAGAACAATGCAACGGCCTTAATCAGACTGTCTTTGCTTTGCCTTGCTTACAAGTCTCTGACTTTAAACTGAATATGGTGTCATGTCTTTACGTTTCTTGAAGCTTTTTTTTTTTACAAAAGATCATATAAAGATTTTCTTCCATGGTAAAACTTTTGTATTGTATTTCTCTTAAACTGGAGTGTGGTACATTTACCCTCCATCAGATGATTGCTTACAACTCACCTTGCTTTATTAAGAATACCGCTAGAGGCTTCTATGTCCCTACTAACAAAAATACATTTTCAGGCCCATTCAAACCAGTGAAAATCCAAGATTTCAGAGCACAAGATAATGAAAATTCTCTCTATCCGCGTCTTTTACTACTTTTAGCCTGTTAACAGTCCCTAAGTGTGTCAGATGAAAGGTACTGTCGCGGGAATTGACATCTTTAACACATTCCATACAGGTAAGTCTTGATTGTTCCAATTTCTCAAAAAGTTGGACACATTTACTGCCTCTATGACATCTCTAGGGTGTGTGGAAGAAATAAAAAAGAGGCCTGTACAATGTATTTCTCAAAATGTACACACAAAGAGTTTGCACATACAAACAGGGAAACCTTATAAATAATGTATGGGGAGCAAAGTATTGTCGGTAACGGAACTACTCATTTCGAAAGACAACACTGTCACCAAGTGTCCCCTCACCAAAACTGACTGGGAATGTTTAGGGGCCACCAAACCAGAGGTGGAGAATTTTAGGCACATTCTTGCCAGAAAAGAGAGCCTAGGGCATAAACCACTCAACTTGTTGGCACGAATGCCAGGGCAACCCAAGCAAGTGGATATAGAAGCCTACGTAATGCTTGGAAGTAGGAAGCTTTGGGGGACTACACCTGGGCTGGTACTGACCTCCCTCCCCAAAGGGACAAGGAGAGCAGAAACCTGGATGGAGTCAAGAGAGAGCAAAAAGAAAGGCAAGGCTGGGTATGGAGCAACGTTTGGATCCAGGGGCATGTGTCTCAGAACTGCTGGAGCTCTGCAGACCAGCTGCATCCCCATTCTCCTTGACCCTCATTGGTATAATGAACTCAGGGTGGGCGCATCCCGGCTGCGAAGTCACTTCCACCCGTCCATGGAGTTGACGGTTACTTGCTCACAGTGAACCAACCGCTCTGGACCTAACAGCTACTGCAGGGGGCGGTAGTGGAGAACAAGGTGACGACAAGGACCAGATGCGAAGGAGGAAGAGACATTCAGCGGACCGACTGGGTGGACTGATGGTGTGGCGTTAAGTCTGCAGAGCTAAAGGGGCGAGGTGTAGAAAAGGGAAGGGGAACCATGAGGATATGGTCAAGCCCCTTCGTATAGATATTTCATCCGTATGTTGTATGCAAGTTCCATTCAATTTGCTCTGAGTGAAAAAGAGAGAACAAAATTATCCTTTCAACCATGTCAGTGACTTTATTTACCATCTCATTTGATGAGCTCATAGCCCAGGGTCAGAGGGAAATGGGAGCTGTGAGTCTGCCATCTCTCAGGAAGTCTCAGGCCTCAGAGGTCCCTCATAGCCAAACTACCTCACCTTTTGCACCTTTCAAGCAACGTTATTCCTAAGTGCGAGTCACCCTCTTCATCAGGTTCTCCAAGAAACAGCAGTCTCTCCCAGTGACAGAGGAAAAATGGGCTACTTTGGCTTTCTGAGGCACAATATGTAGTTCTCCAAAATGGTACCTGCCTGGGGGATTTTTCAAGAAAATTAAGCATCAGTGGTGATTTGTTTGTCTTCACATAACGTATGACCCAGATGTGCTGAGAAATAAGAAAAGGACGAACGAATCAAGGGCAGCTGATCCAAGGAGGCAAGGGGCAACTTCCACAGCCTACGTGGAAAGCTAGAGGAAGGGAACATCCAGCTGGTGGGAGCTGAAGACAGGGGCCAGTCCTCCTTGGGCTCGGGATGCCACCGCCTCTTCCTACATCTTCACGCTCTCCTTCTCTGTTGGCCCCTCCCAGCCATATTAAAGAGCCACAAGGAAATGCTCTCCTCCATTCCATTTTCCTGTCCTCCTATCCACCCCTCCCTTCTTTCCCTTTGCCATCAATTTCTTGACTTGCCCCCCATTTCTCCCCTCCCATCTACACTGTGATCTGGTTTCTGCCCCACTACTCAGGTGAAACTGACCTCCTTGAAGCCCCCAATGATTTCTCTGTTGACAAGTCCAGGGGACTACTTCTCAATCCTTATCTTTGTGACCGCCAAGCCCAGTTAGACCTTAAACAACGTCTCTGTCTTGAAAATCTCTTCCCTTGGCTTCTGCGCCACCTTTCCTTTTCTTTTCATGACACCGATCACAACCAGTGCTGCAGATTCCATCGAATTAAGGAATGCTGTTGCCTACATGTGCGAATGAGCTAAAGTGAGTACAGTACTGAAGTAGAGGACACCTAAAGTGAAACGTCTTCATGTACGTCCACGTGGCTGAGCAGCAAGTTAACCTTTCATACATGTGTTAAAGAAGAAGAGTTGGGTTTTATTTTATTTACTTTTCCCTGGACTGTGTTGAATGGCTATCATCTACAAGTTCAGGCTACATTTTGCTGAGGATTAATAATGCACTGTGAGAGCAGAGAGAAAACTGAATAATAGAGCTGTCTTTTTCTTGACCAGTTCACCTTAGTTTCCCAAACTCTAAGTCTTTCTCTAATTCTTTCCCCTTTTTATTGTAGTAAAATGAACATAACACAAAATTCACCATTTGGATCATTTTACAATTCACTGTACCATTCAGTGGAATTTACTACTGTCACAATGTTGTGCAACTATCACCACTGCCTAGCTGCAAAACATTTTCATCAACCAAGAGGAAACCTACACCCATTTTAAGGAGTCATTCCCAATTTCCCTCTCTTCCAAACCCCTGGCAACCACTAATGTATAATCTTTTCTGTGTGTATGGATTTGCCACTGCTGGACATTTCATATAAATGGAACCATACAAGATGTAGCCTTTCATGCCTGACTTCTTTCACTTAGTTGCATCCATCATGTAGCATGTATCAGAAATCCACTCACTGTTACGGCTGAATCCTTCATACTGTTTGAATACAAAATTAAAAATACGTTGAGAGTGAAGCTCTGTTTTAATGGCACATCTATTAGGCCAATTCATTGAAAGAAGCTGAAGATGGAGATGTTGTTGTGAAATGATAATCGTTGAGAAGCCTCAGCCAATTGGATAATGAAAAGTTTGGGAAATGTTGCAAAAAATTAGCTGATTTATATTAAAAGCCTATTAAACAAGGATTCAGGAGATTGTCTTTTTCTTGCAGGTAACTTAAATGAGGCAGAAAGAAATAACTGCCCTTTAAAACACATTTTGAAAGGATTCTATTTATTCTTAATAGACGAATGGGAGGGAGTACAGGAAGTTCACATCCAATATGGACTCCCTGTCCAAACACTGTTTGTCGTTCTAGCCACCGCTATCGAATTATATTTCTTGAGAGGAAGGCAGCTCAATTCCTGCATATTACTTTCTAAACTTCATCCATCAAATCCATTAATACAGTATAAACAAGAGTTGTTCACGTTTAAGTGCAGTTCAAATATCAGGTATAAAGAACCCCCAGTAAGAAAAAGAATCCTATATCTCTTGCCAGAATGTGGTCAGCTCTGGGGTGCTCTGCTAGCTGAAAGACACATTCATTATTAAGAGGATAGAGGCTGTTTAAGAGGGATGAGAGCCAAAAAAATTTAACTACATATATGTGTTAAGAACAGTGCTAGGTTATCTCATGTTCTAGATCAGTCAAGGCTCACCATTTTACATACGTGAAAAGCAAAGTTAAAAGTGTATTCGTAGGGCTTCCCTGTTGGCGCAGTGGTTAAGGATCCACCTGCCAGTGCACGGGACACACGTTTGAGCCCTGGTCCGGGAAGATCCCACATGCCACGGAGCAACTAAGACCATGTGCCACAACTACTGAGCCTGCGTGCTAGAGCCCGTGAACCACAACTACTGAAGCCCACGCACCTAGGCCCCGTGCTCAGCAACAGCGAGAAGCCACCACAATGAGAATCCCGCGTACTGCAACAGAGTAGCCCCCGCTCACTGCAACTAGAGAAAGCCTGCGCACAGCAACGAAGAGCCTAGGCAGCCAAAGATAAATAAATAAATACGTCTATTTTTAAAAAAATGTGTTTTAGTAACTTACTAAAAGGCACGCAATCAGTAAACATGAGGAAGGATTCAATCCCAAATCTGTCACACTGAAGTTGAAGCTAATACTCGAGATTGATAAAAACAGCACTAATTTAAAACTTCAGAGGTATTTGTTACTTCATACTTTCACTAATGCTCTTTGGAGATAAATCATTTCATTTATATGGGCCTTAGTTTTTACAACTATAATAGTTGGAAGCTTGACTAGGTGATCTGTATGTAGTCTTCCAATTCTAAAATGTTCCACTAATTTGGATTCCTACAATAATTGCCCTTGCAATACATGCATGCTGCCACCAAGTAGCAGTAGAGACTACTAGTTCCTTTTTTATCCCTAGTGGGGGTGCATTTTGACAGCAGACTTATCCGTCAATAGTACAACCTGTTAGTATAACTATAAGATAACAAAATAATCTGGTATTCTTTCCTGTAAAAGAGAAGCTTTACATTGTGTCTGTGAATCGTACCAGAATCACCTGTAGCTTTATAAATATAGAGGAAATCCTGAACCCATTGAATGAGAATCTTCAGAGACAGGACTTGGGCATCTGGAATTTTGGGCTCCCATCATTTGTATATTTTATTTCATTTTATTTTTGCCTATGTACAATATTTGTCACATCCTTTTGAATCTTTAAAAGGTTCTTTCTGTTTTAAATTTTAGAATATTCCATAATCTTCACCTACTTTTCATAAGGTGTTATCTGTTATGTTTATTCGATCTTGTGCTTCTCCTGGTTAAGACTTCTTTCTTTCCTTTTTTTTTTCTCGTGGCCCTGCCTCATGTCTTGCAGGATCTTAGTTCCCTGACATGGGATTGGACCCCAGGGTCCCAGCAGTGAAAGCGCCATGTTCTAAACACTGGACCACCAGGGAAGTCCCAAGATTTCAGTTTTAAATGACTTTTTTCCCACTCTAATTCATTCCTGGGATCAGTTTCATGTTTGGACATTAAAGCAACCTTGCATTGCCAGAATAAAGCTACTTTGATTTTGATATATGATTGTTTTACATACCATGGATACAGTTTGTGCTTCTCTTTACACATTTTGCATGCATGTTCAAAGGAGAAACTGGCCTGTGATTCTATTCTTGTAATATCCTTTATAGATTATTTTTAAGATTCTATACTTTCTTTTTTAGTTATTTATTTTTGGCTGCATTGGGTCTTCATTGCTGCATGCATGCTTTCTCTAGTTTTGGCGAGCGGGGGTCTATTCTTTGTTGCAGTGAGTAGGCTTCTCATTGCAGCCTTCGGACCGCATGGGCTTCTGACACCATTCGTCGGTGCTACTTCAGTTCCTTACCCCTTCCCTTCTGACCCTGGGCGGTGAAATCCTCTTTCTGCAGCTGGCCTGCGGCAGAAAGTCAATGAGGCAAGAGTAGGCTTGGAGTATCCAAGGAGCAGAAAGGATGTCAGCGTGTGAAAAACAGAGTGAGCAAATTGGAGAGGAGAAGGAAACACTCAGAGAGGAAACAGAGGCCCAGATTTCTAGGTCTGTGGAGGCACTCTGAGGACTTTGCATTTTCTGTGAAGAAGCCACTGAAGAAATTTGAGTGACATGATCTGACTTATGTTTTAACAAGATCTCTCTGGATGCCACGTTGATTAGAGATTGTAGGAGAGCAAGGACAAGCCCCAGAAGACCAACAGTTGATTCAAAGAAGTGATTACTCAAACCTGGTCCCCCTCCTCAATGAGGACGCAGAGCAGGAATCGACAAATAATGGCCACAAATCAAATCAGGCTCTCAGCCTGGATCTGTGGGACTGTGAGCTAATAACGGTTCTCACGTTCAGAAAGCTTGTTGAAGAAGAAAGAGGAGGAGAAGCTACAGAAACTGTATATGGCCCACAAAGCCTAAGATATTTAAAATCCAGAAGATGCTTTCCAACACCTGATGTAAAGCATGTGGCTGGTAGGAGGTCCTCAACCAAATTTGGAAGAGGAATACATGAGTCAGTTCGTACCTGAAAACACTGTAAAGTGATAGGGGTCAAGAAACATTTACCCGTTCACCCTAAACCTTCACAAATGATGCCAGTTCCGTTGAGCTGTTGAAAAATACATTCTGGCTTTCAAAAAAGTAACCCAGAGGGCATTTTCTCACATAGGCAAGGTCATAAACAACTGTCAAGTGAAGTTGAAATAGCAACAAATCAAATAATAACAAAAACATTTTTACAGAATTTTAAATCTTACAAAGCATTTTCATGTTCATTATCTAATTTAATCCCCAAATCAACGTCATGAGATAGTTATTATTTCCCCATTAGAAATGACCACATATTAAATCCTTAGTGATTGCTCAAGAAAAGCTGAAATCTTGAGTGTTACATCCATTAATGCCATGGTTGGGTGTTTTCCCATGGGAACACTGGATGCTAAAATCCACAGGGATTTTCAGCTCAAGATGGCAGACTAGGAAATATATTTACTTTCTGTTCCTCCTGAAACCATATCTAAATAAAACTGTAGAAATACCAAAATTAATCAACCAATAAAAGCCAAGATATTTTGGAAGTCATCAACCACAGAAAGATTTCAACACATTTCGAGAAGGCAAACAATGAAATGGAGGAGCCGTGAATAAAATAATGAAGAAAAAAAGGCTGAACCTAAGTAAGGTCTGCACAAAGCCACTCAGCTTTTGCTGAGCTCCGGTTATAGTAAAGGGCAGAGGAAAGAAGAGGGGCTGAAAACAAGGAGACAAAACGTCATTTTAGGAAAAACAGTTCATTTAATGAGCTCCAGGGAACACTCAGCCTGCTGCCATACTAACTCATGAATTACAATGGATTGTTGGTAAGCAAGACAAGAAAACAGGGAAGAAACAAAAGAAACAAAAATCAAGACATTGTTTCTAACTGAACTCTTCTCAAAGGAGATCGAGGAATTATGGTTCAATGCCACAGCTGTAAATCATTTCTGCTCTTGGAGAGGTTACAAAGGGCTTATAATATTTCCCTTTTGTTCAGACAGAATTTAGGTCTGAGCAAAAGCTTTTGTGTCCTCCAACCCCAACATTTATTGGGGATGGAAGCCCAGATTTGCTGGGACATACCATAAAAAGAATCTCATGAGCAGAGGGTCAAACTGATTTTGGAATATATGAATTATGTCCAGTGTGAGTTTCAATAGGTTTTAAAATATATACATACATACATATATATATATATATACATTTTTACTGATCTATATGATTTTGGGTTCTGAAACTTCTACATGTCACATGCGTGATACATAACAGACAATGTCAGCCCCAGGAGGGAGAAAACACTCCAATGAAGCAAGCCAAAGAAACAAGTTTTAAGCAAGGGCAAGTGATGTGTAGACCAGGATTGTTCAATTCCTACCTGTCATGCTGAAGCTTCCAGCTCCTGAATAACAACACATGCTTCCCTTGTCCTAGACAGCCAAGAGTATGTCTCCTCTCTTGGGCATAAGAATCTCTAGAGTTACATATCTGTAGTAAGAGTGGACCCAGCTGGCATACTCACAATGACCAAATTGTGTTGATCGTACTTTATACCAATACATCGCCCCACGCTGAAGTTGCAATAAATGATATATTTGCTTTCTAGACATGAATGAGACGCCTTACTGGATATACTCCAGGAAGGCCAGAGAAGCTGGCTTCTAATCCATACGGAACAATTCACTGGTGAATTTCTTTCACGATAGCCCATGATTTATCTAGAATATCATCTTGACATATCTGGATCCTTCAAACTAGACAAAGGGAAAATACGGGCTTCAAGCCTCAATTAGAAATATGGAATGGTGCCATGCTGACAACTGGTGGTCCCTGACCTGTATCTTCTGAGATTAGAACACAGTGTGGTGGATGACCAATTCATGCATTGAACAAAAGAAGACCTCCTACAGGGCAGTGTAGCTGTTCGTTACAGGTATGGCACTTAGGGCTAAGTACCATAAGGACTACAAGAGAAAAAGAAAAACAAGTAACACATGAAGCATATACGATAAGGAGGCACCACAGTCCAGAGCACGAGCTCTGGAATCACACAGGCTTGGATCGAATCCCAGCTAAGCCACTACCATCTATATACCCTGAAGGACAGGCCAAGGTTTAAATGTTGTTTTACCAGATTTCAAAAAAGAAGTGAAGAAAGAACCTATCTGCCGGGAAGGGACATCGTGGGGTGCAGTATCCAGTCGGATCAGGGCTCTGCATCTCCTGCTCAGAAACCTTGGCCACCTGGCTCATGGTGATGCTGGCAGCTGAGCAGCCCTGGAGAAGGCGATCCTGTCTCCAGGTCTCGCAGAGAAGCAGGGGAGGTCTCCGGACGAGGTGGCCCACACCCTGGTAAGCTCTGGCTGCCTCCTGCCCTAAGGTCTGAGCAGGCTCTGGCCTCTGGGCCCCGTGGTGGGGAAGGCCTGGCCGATACATACACAGGGCTGAGGGGCCTGCAGAGCCAGTCCCCAGGCAGGGTGAGCTCTGGAGGAGGCTTCCACAGTCCCCAGCAGTCTCCGCATGGTGGCCCATCTGGCGCCAAACACCTGCCACCCACAGCGAGAAGTCCCAGCCACTAGAAAGTCCAGAAGGGGCCCCACCCTTTGCCTTTGGGCCTGGGTTAAGCCACCAGCTGGGCTTGCACGTGACCCCTGCCTCACCCCCTGCCCCGCCCGCCCTTTCTCTGTGACACGTACAATGGATATGTCATAAAGCCAGGCTGAGCCAGTGCTATAAATTCAGAGGAGTTAGAATCTAGGAAGAAGCTCTCCCACTTTCACTCTCTGCTCTCAGATCAGGCAGGCAGTACCTCTAATATGGAAGCTATGGACACCACACCTCCCTCCCAGGCTGTCCTCTTCCATTCTGCTCATGTTTTCCCCAGCACCCCATTGACGGCTTTGGCGGGTATCGGGGCTTCAGCAGGCAGCACGTCTGACCCCGAACCTATGGACACCACACCTCCTTCACATGCTGTTATCTTCCATTCTGCTCCTGTTTTCCCCAGCACCCCATTGACGGCTTTGGCGGGCATCGGTGCTTCAGCAGGCAGCACCTCAGACCCCGAACCTATGGACACCACACCTCCTTCACACGCTGTCATCTTCCACTCTGCTCCTGTTTTCCCCAGCACCCCATTGACGGGTTTGGCGGGCATCGGTGCTTCAGCAAGGATCACGTGAGACCCCGAACCTATGGACACCACACCTCCTTCACATGCTGTCATCTTCCATTCTGCTCCTGTTTTCCCAAGCACCCCAGTTTCGGCTTTGGCGGGCATCGGTGCTTCAGCAGGGAGCACGTCAGACCCCGAACCTATGGACACCACACCTCCTTCACACGCTGTCATCTTCCATTCTGCTCCTGTTTTCCCCAGCACCCCATTTACGGCCCTGGCGGGCATCGGTGCTTCCGCAGTCAGCACGTCTGACCCCGAACCTATGGACACCACACCTCCTTCCCAGGCTGTCATCTTCTATTCTGCTCCTGTTTTCTCCAGCACCCCATTTTCGGCTTTGGTGGGCATCGGTGCCTCAGCAGTCAGCACCTCAGACCCCGAACCTATGGACACCACACCTCCTTCCCAGGCTGTCATCTTCCATCCTGCTCCTCTTTACCCCAGCACCCCATTTACCGCTTAGGCCGGCACTGGTGCTTCAGCAGGCAGCACCTCTAACACCAAAGCTATGGACACCACACCTCCTTCCCAGGCTGTCATTTTCCAGTCTGCCCTGTCTCCAAGTAGAACCACTACCCATTTCACACTGCTGTTCCCAGTTCTGGGAACACACCACCCAGTGGTAGCAATGCCTCAGCCCATGCCTCGACTCATTTACCTGCAACGTGAGCCAACAGATAGACCAACACTTCAAAGTTATGACAGAAAATTGAGTAAGTTATACGCTTGGAATTTCATTTATTATTATTAACAAGCACAACTGTAGTGCTTAGACTATAACAAGTACTATTCTAAGGGCTTACCAAATATTAACTCACTTATTCCTCATAATGGCAACCCTAGTGGTAGGGAATATTCATAGTGTTCACTTTTTGGGGGGAAACTGAGGCTCAGAGACGTTGAATAGCTTGCCTAATGCCACACAGTTAGTAGGTGGCAAAACCCGGGATTAAAACCAGACCATCTAGACTTTCATCACTTTGCTGTGTCACCTTATTATAAGTTGTGGTTAGGGAAGGGACTAAATTGACAAGACTCTGAACTAAAAGGAGAAGGGAGAAATGAGAAAATGAGTGATCCTAGAAACTAGAGAAGGTTTAGGCTCAGAAATTTCTGGTGATGAGACCCAGAAGAACAAGAACTTGGTTGGAATGTTAACTTGGGGTAGTATCTGAATCCACTGAGAAATGGTTTTGTTTCCTGTAAAATTTAGAAAGGTCAGTTGGATGAAGATTAACGAAGACAAAAGTAGAAAGGAAAAGAAAAAGGTGCCTTAAGTGAGACATAACCGCTCCCCTCTACGTACCCACAGGTTGTGTCCTGTGGGAAAGGATGGAGCTCTCTCTACCGGGTTGGTCACCAGGCTGAACAAGGAGAAACATGGCAACCATTGTACTGGTTTTGATGATCCCTCAAAACCAAGGCTTCAGTTTCCAAGAACGACCTACGGTAGCATAACTAGTGTGTGTCACACATGCCACTAAGTGTGTTTCCAGTCACACATTTTAATTGGAGAAATACTTCCTATGAGGTAGGCATTAGTTCCCTATGGCTGCTGTAACAAATTACTACAAATGTGCTTGCTTCTAACAAAACACACTTATTTTCTTATGGTTCTGGAAGACAGAGGTCCAAAACCAGTTTCCCTGGGCTGAAACCAGGAGTCAACAGGGCCATCCATCCTCCTTCTAGAGGCTCTAAGCGAGAATCTCTTTCCTCGCCAGCATTCCTTCACTTCTGGCCACATCAATCCAACCCCAACTTCATCATCACATTCTCTTTGGGGTAAAAATTCCCTCTGCCTCTCTCTTACGAGAACACCAGTGGTTATATTTGGGCCCGTCCAGGTAGTCCAGGAGAATCTTCCCATCTGAGAACCATTACTTTCATCCCACTGGCAAAGTGCCTTCTGCCATTTAAGGTGACATTCACAGGTTCTGGAGAGTAGGATGTGGACATTTGGGGGCAATGGTATTATTCGGTCTACTACAAGGTAGATACTATTATCTTTCTCAGATGTAGGAAATGACGTTTAGGGAAGTAGTCTGTCTCAGGTCTACAATTTCCAGAGTAGAGACTTACATTCTGCCACTGACACTTTAGGACACACCCTAAACAACTTTAATCTGTGTCCTTAACTACTGCGTAATCCTTGGTTAAGAGTGACACTTAGGTATCAAGACCCAATTGAATAGAACGCAAGTACTGTCTCCTCTTTCACTATGTTTGCCTGGTGTACTGATGAATCTTGCCCAGAGCAGAAGAGTTCAGAAAAGTGTTATGCAGGTGTACGAAGAGAAAGCATTTACTGTTTGATGTGCACGGAGGAACGGAAGGCTTTTTCAAATAAAATAAAATAAAATATGCCACCAAATAGTCAATTGTCACAGCAGAGGTAACCCCGTGGGAGTCATGAGGAGACTAAAATTATCTCCAATTGTGCAGGGCAGAAAAGTTTCAATGAAGGCAGGTGTAGTTCAGCCAAGGCCTACAGCACAGAAGTAGGAATTTGGGTATGTACGAATGGGAAAAAAGACATTTGAGGCATGGGAAATAGTTTAATGCAGAATGGACGAGAAATATGCATTAGACCTTTTCTAAAACAACTGGCTTATTAACTCAGTAAATCGATTTAGTCAGTCAAACTAGCTTTAGCTGATTACTTATCCAGGGGATAGCTGTTGAGAGTAATTTTTGTCACAGAACAGTAAATAAAATGGTTGAACTATAGCTTTAGGCTTGCTAAGTGAAATAGATGGCTCTAGATGATTTTCAAGTGACTTACTTGGTAGTACTCACGAAATTGGGGGTTAACAATTGCTTAAGAAAACAAAGAGAATTGATTTTAAATAAAGTAGCTACTGTGTAAACTATCTGTTCAGTAGCTCATGTTAAACGGATGTTTATAATCCCCATTGGACAACCAACTACATTTTTGCAAATGGCAATGTGAATTGCTGTTGCATAAACTATAGCAATGACCACCTATGTAATTTGTTGTCCAAACCAGAAATCTTCTAACAATACTGGTGTCCTAATAAAAATAAGCACGAAGGGAACACACAGTGGGTGTCTCCCGTGTGCCTGTGCATGCATCTATATCTCACTGAACCCTCATAACAGCCCCCAAGAGAGGGACTCTGGGCGTCCCCATGCTGCTTGTGGAGAAACAGGCACAGGAAGGTTCAAGAGTCTATCTACCTAATATCGCACAGAGGGTGGCAGAGCCCGTTTTTAAACCACCTGCCTCCAATACCAGGTGCCAGGAGCCAGACTCAGCCTACAGCTCTCTTCTGCTCGCCTGGAGGTGAAACAATGTGTCATGATTAGTCAAATCCCGTCTTCACTCATCAAGGTAGGTTGAACACCTGCACGTCCTCCAAGTAGCATGTAGCATAAGCAATAAGATGTTTGTCCCGTGATCGTCCAGGAACTTGGAATCAGCTGTGCCTGGTTAGGCTGAGCTGGTTTAGAGTGGAGAGGACCACCGATCTTCCACCTGGGCAAGTGCCTTTTGACCTCCTGCCATCAGAGGGCCGAAATCTCCAGCCTGAGAATGTGCTGAGCCCTGTAGCCTAGTTACGCCAGCTCAGAACAATGATGAGCACACCTTTTTCCAGTCACCTTTCCTCATGCTCCCCATGCCTCATACTGCCCTGCTTCTTTATTCTTTATCCCACAGATACCCAAAGCCCCTTGCCTTTGGGGAGGCGGATTTGAGACCTATTGTCACGTCACGTCCTCGCTTGGCTGCCCTGTGAATAAACCTCCTCTTTGCTGCAAACCTCAGCATTTCAGTGTTTTGGCTTGCTGCGCCTCAGACAGAATGGTTGGGAGCAGTGGTACAGGTCCCTTGCCTGTGAGGGATGCTGGTTCCTAGTAGTCACGTTGCGGATGTTTTCTCCTCTCGGGGTGGGGGCGGGGCAGACATCCTGCTCTTCCGGAAAGGGAGAAACACAGGTGCCAAACCCTTGCCCTCAGCGTCACCGTCACCTAGGAGCTTGTTAGAAGCACAGAATCCAGGCCCCACCCAGAACTACTGAATACCAGCCTGCATTTAACAAGATCCACAAGAGAGGCATACCCATATTAAAGTTGGAGAGGCACCAAGCTGTCATCGTCTTCTCCACGGCTAATGAAAACGAAGCAGAGGTTCATCCCGAGCCGACTCTGCCTCAGTCACCTGGATATCACATGAGCTCATTTAATCCTCCCCAGAACCTGCAAATGAGACTGAGGGTCAGAGTGGTCTAGCACCCAAGGTTCCATAAAAGAACATGACCAAGGCTCACTGGAGCCCAGACTTCCAAAAAAGAAGGCCCCTGAGCACAGCATGGCACCACCGCAGCCCAAACCGTGGGCCTGGAGGGTAGGCCAGGCTCCCCACGCAGAGTTCACACCATTCGACAGATGCCCACAGCAGACCACAAGGCAATATGAGAAGTAAGTTCTGATTGTGGAATCTCTGAATTTTGAGATTTAAAGAAAAAAATCTGTTTTCGGGGGATGGTTAAAACAGTTCTACCAAGGAGTAAAGAGAGGGCATCTCAAGGCCCCTTCTGGACTTAGAATTTAATGCCTACTTATTGAGAAATGCTCCGTGCATTTGCTCAGCCCTACGTCGAGATGAAGTTCTCTGTGCCCTAGAAGCTTAGGTTCTAAAAAGGCCACAGAAATGGGTGAGACCTTAAAAATGCCAGAACAATGCAACGGCCTTAATCAGACTGTCTTTGCTTTGCCTTGCTTACAAGTCTCTGACTTTAAACTGAATATGGTGTCATGTCTTTACGTTTCTTGAAGCTTTTTTTTTTTACAAAAGATCATATAAAGATTTTCTTCCATGGTAAAACTTTTATATTGTATTTCTCTTAAACTGGAGTGTGGTACATTTACCCTCCATCAGATGATTGCTTACAACTCACCTTGCTTTATTAAGAATACCGCTAGAGGCTTCTATGTCCCTACTAACAAAAATACATTTTCAGGCCCATTCAAACCAGTGAAAATCCAAGATTTCAGAGCACAAGATAATGAAAATTCTCTCTATCCGCGTCTTTTACTACTTTTAGCCTGTTAACAGTCCCTAAGTGTGTCAGATGAAAGGTACTGTCGCGGGAATTGACATCTTTAACAGCATTCCATACAGGTAAGTCTTGATTGTTCCAATTTCTCAAAAAGTTGGACACATTTACTGCCTCTATGACATCTCTAGGGTGTGTGGAAGAAATAAAAAAGAGGCCTGTACAATGTATTTCTCAAAATATACACACAAAGAGTTTGCACATACAAACAGGGAAACCTTATAAATAATGTATGGGGAGCAAAGTATTGTCGGTAACGGAACTACTCATTTCGAAAGACAACACTGTCACCAAGTGTCCCCTCACCAAAACTGACTGGGAATGTTTAGGGGCCACCAAACCAGAGGTGGAGATTTTTAGGCACATTCTTGCCAGAAAAGAGAGCCTAGGGCATAAACCACTCAACTTGTTGGCACGAATGCCAGGGCAACCCAAGCAAATGGATATAGAAGCCTACGTAATGCTGGAAGTAGGAAGCTTTGGGGGACTACACCTGGGCTGGTACTGGCCTCCCTCCCCAAAGGGACAAGGAGAGCAGAAACCTGAATGGAGTCAAGAGAGAGCAAAAAGAAAGGCAAGGCTGGGTATGGAGCAACGTTTGGATCCAGGGGCATGTGTCTCAGAACTGCTGGGGCTCTGCAGACCAGCTGCATCCCCATTCTCCTTGACCCTCATTGGTATAATGAACTCAGGGTGGGCGCATCCCGGCTGCCAAGTCACTTCCACCCGTCCATGGAGTTGACGGTTACTTGCTCACAGTGAACCAACCGCTCTGGACCTAACAGCTACTGCAGGGGGCGGTAGTGGAGAACAAGGTGACGACAAGGACCAGATGCGAAGGAGGAAGAGACATTCAGCGGACCGACTGGGTGGACTGATGGTGTGGCGTTAAGTCTGCAGAGCTAAAGGGGCCAGATGTAGAAAAGGGAAGGGGAACCATGAGGATATGGTCAAGCCCCTTCGTATAGATATTTCATCCGTATGTTGTATGCAAGTTCCATTCAATTTGCTCTGAGTGAAAAAGAGAGAACAAAATTATCCTTTCAACCATGTCAGTGACTTTATTTACCATCTCATTTGATGAGCTCATAGCCCAGGGTCAGAGGGAAATGGGAGCTGTGAGTCTGCCATCTCTCAGGAAGTCTCAGGCCTCAGAGACCCCTCATAGCCAACTACCTCACCTTTTGCACCTTTCAAGCAACGTTATTCCTAAGTGCGAGTCACCCTCTTCATCAGGTTCTCCAAGAAACAGCAGTCTCTCCCAATGACAGAGGAGAAATGGGCTACTTTGGCTTTCTGAGGCACAATATGTAGTTCTCCAAAATGGTACCTGCCTGGGGGATTTTTCAAGAAAATTAAGCATCAGTGGTGATTTGTTTGTCTTCACATAACGTATGACCCAGATGTGCTGAGAAATAAGAAAAGGACGAACGAATCAAGGGCAGCTGATCCAAGGAGGCAAGGGGCAACTTCCACAGCCTACGTGGAAAGCTAGAGGAAGGGAACATCCAGCTGGTGGGAGCTGAAGACAGGGGCCAGTCCTCCTTGGGCTCGGGATGCCACCGCCTCTTCCTACATCTTCACGCTCTCCTTCTCTGTTGGCCCCTCCCAGCCATATTAAAGAGCCACAAGGAAATGCTCTCCTCCATTCCATTTTCCTGTCCTCCTATCCACCCCTCCCTTCTTTCCCTTTGCCATCAATTTCTTGACTTGCCCCCCATTTCTCCCCTCCCATCTACACTGCGATCTGGTTTCTGCCCCACTACTCCCGTGAAACTGACCTCCTTGAAGCCCCCAATGATTTCTCTGTTGACAAGTCCAGGGGACTACTTCTCAATCCTTATCTTTGTGACCGCCAAGCCGAGTTAGACCTTAAACAACGTCTCTGTCTTGAAAATCTCTTCCCTTGGCTTCTGCGCCACCTTTCCTTTTCTTTTCATGACACCGATCACAACCAGTGCTGCAGATTCCATCGAATTAAGGAATGCTGTTGCCTACACGTGTGAATGAGCTAAAGTGAGTACAGTACTGAAGTAGAGGACACCTAAAGTGAAACGTCTTCATGTACGTCCACGTGGCTGAGCAGCAAGTTAACCTTTCATACATGTGTTAAAGAAGAAGAGTTGGGTTTTATTTTATTTACTTTTCCCTGGACTGTGTTGAATGGCTATCATCTACAAGTTCAGGCTACTTTTTGCTGAGGATTAATAATGCACTGGGAGAGCTGAGAGAAAACTGAATAATAGAGCTGTCTTTTTCTTGACCAGTTCACCTTAGTTTCCCAAACTCTAAGTCTTTCTCTAATTCTTTCCCCTTTTTATTGTAGTAAAATGAACATAACACAAAATTCACCATTTGGATCATTTTACAATTCACTGTACCATTCAGTGGAATTTACTACTGTCACAATGTTGTGCAACTATCACCACTGCCTAGCTGCAAAACATTTTCATCAACCAAGAGGAAACCTACACCCATTTTAAGGAGTCATTCCCAATTTCCCTCTCTTCCAAACCCCTGGCAACCACTAATGTATAATCTTTTCTGTGTGTATGGATTTGCCACTGCTGGACATTTCATATAAATGGAACCATACAAGATGTAGCCTTTCATGCCTGACTTCTTTCACTTAGTTGCATCCATCATGTAGCATGTATCAGAAATCCACTCACTGTTACAGCTGAATCCTTCATACTGTTTGAATACAAAATTAAAAATACGTTGAGAGTGAAGCTCTGTTTTAATGGCACATCTATTAGGCCAATTCATTGAAAGAAGCTGAAGATGGAGATGTTGTTGTGAAATGATAATCGTTGAGAAGCCTCAGCCAATTGGATAATGAAAAGTTTGGGAAATGTTGCAAAAAATTAGCTGATTTATATTAAAAGCCTATTAAACAAGGATTCAGGAGATTGTCTTTTTCTTGCAGGTAACTTAAATGAGGCAGAAAGAAATAACTGCCCTTTAAAACACATTTTGAAAGGATTCTATTTATTCTTAATAGACGAATGGGAGGGAGTACAGGAAGTTCACATCCAATATGGACTCCCTGTCCAAACACTGTTTGTCGTTCTAGCCACCGCTATCGAATTATATTTCTTGAGAGTAAGGCAGCTCAATTCCTGCATATTACTTTCTAAACTTCATCCATCAAATCCATTAATACAGTATAAACAAGAGTTGTTCATGTTTAAGTGCAGTTCAAATATCAGGTATAAAGAACCCCCAGTAAGAAAAAGAATCCTATATCTCTTGCCAGAATGTGGTCAGCTCTGGGGTGCTCTGCTAGCTGAAAGACACATTCCTTATTAAGAGGATAGAGGCTGTTTAAGAGGGATGAGAGCCAAAAAAATTTAACTACATATATGTGTTAAGAACAGTGCTAGGTTATCTCATGTTCTAGATCAGTCAAGGCTCACCATTTTACATACGTGAAAAGCAAAGTTAAAAGTGTATTCATAGGGCTTCCCTGTTGGCGCAGTGGTTAAGGATCCACCTGCCAGTGCACGGGACACACGTTTGAGCCCTGGTCCGGGAAGATCCCACATGCCACGGAGCAACTAAGACCATGTGCCACAACTACTGAGCCTGCGTGCTAGAGCCCGTGAACCACAACTACTGAAGCCCACGCACCTAGGCCCCGTGCTCAGCAACAGCGAGAAGCCACCACAATGAGAATCCCGCGTACTGCAACAGAGTAGCCCCCGCTCACTGCAACTAGAGAAAGCCTGCGCACAGCAACGAAGAGCCTAGGCAGCCAAAGATAAATAAATAAATACGTCTATTTTAAAAAAAATGTGTTTTAGTAACTTACTAAAAGGCACGCAATCAGTAAACATGAGCAAGGATTCAATCCCAAATCTGTCACACTGAAGTTGAAGCTAATACTCGAGATTGATAAAAACAGCACTAATTTAAAACTTCAGAGGTATTTTTTACTTCATACTTTCACTAATGCTCTTTGGAGATAAATCATTTCATTTATATGGGCCTTAGTTTTTACAACTATAATAGTTGGAAGCTTGACTAGGTGATCTGTATGTAGTCTTCCAATTCTAAAATGTTCCACTAATTTGGATTCCTACAATAATTGCCCTTGCAATACATGCATGCTGCCACCAAGTAGCAGTAGAGACTACTAGTTCCTTTTTTATCCCTAGTGGGGGTGCATTTTGACAGCAGACTTATCCGTCAATAGTACAACCTGTTAGTATAACTATAAGATAACAAAATAATCTGGTATTCTTTCCTGTAAAAGAGAAGCTTTACATTGTGTCTGTGAATCGTACCAGAATCACCTGTAGCTTTATAAATATAGAGGAAATCCTGAACCCATTGAATGAGAATCTTCAGAGACAGGACTTGGGCATCTGGAATTTTGGGCTCCCATCATTTGTATATTTTATTTCATTTTATTTTTGCCTATGTACAATATTTGTCACATCCTTTTGAATCTTTAAAAGGTTCTTTCTGTTTTAAATTTTAGAATATTCCATAATCTTCACCTACTTTTCATAAGGTGTTATCTGTTATGTTTATTCGATCTTGTGCTTCTCCTGGTTAAGACTTCTTTCTTTCCTTTTTTTTTTCTCGTGGCCCTGCCTCATGTCTTGCAGGATCTTAGTTCCCTGACATGGGATTGGACCCCAGGGTCCCAGCAGTGAAAGCGCCATGTTCTAAACACTGGACCACCAGGGAAGTCCCAAGATTTCAGTTTTAAATGACTTTTTTCCCACTCTAATTCATTCCTGGGATCAGTTTCATGTTTGGACATTAAAGCAACCTTGCATTGCCAGAATAAAGCTACTTTGATTTTGATATATGATTGTTTTACATACCATGGATACAGTTTGTGCTTCTCTTTACACATTTTGCATGCATGTTCAAAGGAGAAACTGGCCTGTGATTCTATTCTTGTAATATCCTTTATAGATTATTTTTAAGATTCTATACTTTATTTTTTATTTATTTATTTTTGGCTGCATTGGGTCTTCATTGCTGCATGCATGCTTTCTCTAGTTTTGGCGAGCGGGGGTCTATTCTTTGTTGCAGTGAGTAGGCTTCTCATTGCAGCCTTCGGACCGCATGGGCTTCTGACACCATTCGTCGGTGCTACTTCAGTTCCTTACCCCTTCCCTTCTGACCCTGGGCGGTGAAATCCTCTTTCTGCAGCTGGCCTGCGGCAGAAAGTCAATGAGGCAAGAGTAGGCTTGGAGTATCCAAGGAGCAGAAAGGATGTCAGCGTGTGAAAAACAGAGCGAGCAAATTGGAGAGGAGAAGGAAACACTCAGAGAGGAAACAGAGGCCCAGATTTCTAGGTCTGTGGAGGCACTCTGAGGACTTTGCACTTTCTGTGAAGAAGCCACTGAAGAAATTTGAGTGACATGATCTGACTTATGTTTTAACAAGATCTCTCTGGATGCCACGTTGATTAGAGATTGTAGGAGAGCAAGGACAAGCCCCAGAAGACCAACAGTTGATTCAAAGAAGTGATTACTCAAACCTGGTCCCCCTCCTCAATGAGGACGCAGAGCAGGAATCGACAAATAATGGCCACAAATCAAATCAGGCTCTCAGCCTGGATCTGTGGGACTGTGAGCTAATAACGGTTCTCACGTTCAGAAAGCTTGTTGAAGAAGAAAGAGGAGGAGAAGCTACAGAAACTGTATATGGCCCACAAAGCCTAAGATATTTAAAATCCAGAAGATGCTTTCCAACACCTGATGTAAAGCATGTGGCTGGTAGGAGGTCCTCAACCAAATTTGGAAGAGGAATACATGAGTCAGTTCGTACCTGAAAACACTGTAAAGTGATAGGGGTCAAGAAACATTTACCCGTTCACCCTAAACCTTCACAAATGATGCCAGTTCCGTTGAGCTGTTGAAAAATACATTCTGGCTTTCAAAAAAGTAACCCAGAGGGCATTTTCTCACATAGGCAAGGTCATAAACAACTGTCAAGTGAAGTTGAAATAGCAACAAATCAAATAATAACAAAAACATTTTTACAGAATTTTAAATCTTACAAAGCATTTTCATGTTCATTATCTAATTTAATCCCCAAATCAACGTCATGAGATAGTTATTATTTCCCCATTAGAAATGACCACATATTAAATCCTTAGTGATTGCTCAAGAAAAGCTTAAATCTTGAGTGTTACATCCATTAATGCCATGGTTGGGTGTTTTCCCATGGGAACACTGGATGCTAAAATCCACAGGGATTTTCAGCTCAAGATGGCAGACTAGGAAATATATTTACTTTCTGTTCCTCCTGAAACCATATCTAAATAAAACTGTAGAAATACCAAAATTAATCAACCAATAAAAGCCAAGATATTTTGGAAGTCATCAACCACAGAAAGATTTCAACACATTTCGAGAAGGCAAACAATGAAATGGAGGAGCCGTGAATAAAATAATGAAGAAAAAAAGGCTGAACCTAAGTAAGGTCTGCACAAAGCCACTCAGCTTTTGCTGAGCTCCGGTTATAGTAAAGGGCAGAGGAAAGAAGAGGGGCTGAAAACAAGGAGACAAAACGTCATTTTAGGAAAAACAGTTCATTTAATGAGCTCCAGGGAACACTCAGCCTGCTGCCATACTAACTCATGAATTACAATGGATTGTTGGTAAGCAAGACAAGAAAACAGGGAAGAAACAAAAGAAACAAAAATCAAGACATTGTTTCTAACTGAACTCTTCTCAAAGGAGATCGAGGAATTATGGTTCAATGCCACAGCTGTAAATCATTTCTGCTCTTGGAGAGGTTACAAAGGGCTTATAATATTTCCCTTTTGTTCAGACAGAATTTAGGTCTGAGCAAAAGCTTTTGTGTCCTCCAACCCCAACATTTATTGGGGATGGAAGCCCAGATTTGCTGGGACATACCATAAAAAGAATCTCATGAGCAGAGGGTCAAACTGATTTTGGAATATATGAATTATGTCCAGTGTGAGTTTCAATAGGTTTTAAAATATATACATACATACATATATATATATATATATACATTTTTACTGATCTATATGATTTTGGGTTCTGAAACTTCTACATGTCACATGCGTGATACATAACAGACAATGTCAGCCCCAGGAGGGAGAAAACACTCCAATGAAGCAAGCCAAAGAAACAAGTTTTAAGCAAGGTCAAGTGATGTGTAGACCAGGATTGTTCAATTCCTACCTGTCATGCTGAAGCTTCCAGCTCCTGAATAACAACACATGCTTCCCTTGTCCTAGACAGCCAAGAGTATGTCTCCTCTCTTGGGCATAAGAATCTCTAGAGTTACATATCTGTAGTAAGAGTGGACCCAGCTGGCATACTCACAATGACCAAATTGTGTTGATCGTACTTTATACCAATACATCGCCCCACGCTGAAGTTGCAATAAATGATATATTTGCTTTCTAGACATGAATGAGACGCCTTACTGGATATACTCCAGGAAGGCCAGAGAAGCTGGCTTCTAATCCATACGGAACAATTCACTGGTGAATTTCTTTCACGATAGCCCATGATTTATCTAGAATATCATCTTGACATATCTGGATCCTTCAAACTAGACAAAGGGAAAATACGGGCTTCAAGCCTCAATTAGAAATATGGAATGGTGCCATGCTGACAACTGGTGGTCCCTGACCTGTATCTTCTGAGATTAGAACACAGTGTGGTGGATGACCAATTCATGCATTGAACAAAAGAAGACCTCCTACAGGGCAGTGTAGCTGTTCGTTACAGGTATGGCACTTAGGGCTAAGTACCATAAGGACTACAAGAGAAAAAGAAAAACAAGTAACACATGAAGCATATACGATAAGGAGGCACCACAGTCCAGAGCACGAGCTCTGGAATCACACAGGCTTGGATCGAATCCCAGCTAAGCCACTACCATCTATATACCCTGAAGGACAGGCCAAGGTTTAAATGTTGTTTTACCAGATTTCAAAAAAGAAGTGAAGAAAGAACCTATCTGCCGGGAAGGGACATCGTGGGGTGCAGTATCCAGTCGGATCAGGGCTCTGCATCTCCTGCTCAGAAACCTTGGCCACCTGGCTCATGGTGATGCTGGCAGCTGAGCAGCCCTGGAGAAGGCGATCCTGTCTCCAGGTCTCGCAGAGAAGCTGGGGAGGTCTCCGGACGAGGTGGCCCACACCCTGGTAAGCTCTGGCTGCCTCCTGCCCTCAGGTCTCAGCAGGCTCTGGCCTCTGGGCCCCGTGGTGGGGAAGGCCTGGCCGATACATACACAGGGCTGAGGGGCCTGCAGAGCCAGTCCCCAGGCAGGGTGAGCTCTGGAGGAGGCTTCCACAGTCCCCAGCAGTCTCCGCATGGTGGCCCATCTGGCGCCAAACACCTGCCACCCACAGCGAGAAGTCCCAGCCACTAGAAAGTCCAGAAGGGGCCCCACCCTTTGCCTTTGGGCCTGGGTTAAGCCACCAGCTGGGCTTGCACGTGACCCCTGCCTCACCCCCTGCCCCGCCCGCCCTTTCTCTGTGACACGTACAATGGATATGTCATAAAGCCAGGCTGAGCCAGTGCTATAAATTCAGAGGAGTTAGAATCTAGGAAGAAGCTCTCCCACTTTCACTCTCTGCTCTCAGATCAGGCAGGCAGTACCTCTAATATGGAAGCTATGGACACCACACCTCCCTCCCAGGCTGTCCTCTTCCATTCTGCTCATGTTTTCCCCAGCACCCCATTGACGGCTTTGGCGGGTATCGGGGCTTCAGCAGGCAGCACGTCTGACCCCGAACCTATGGACACCACACCTCCTTCACATGCTGTTATCTTCCATTCTGCTCCTGTTTTCCCCAGCACCCCATTGACGGCTTTGGCGGGCATCGGTGCTTCAGCAGGCAGCACCTCAGACCCCGAACCTATGGACACCACACCTCCTTCACACGCTGTCATCTTCCACTCTGCTCCTGTTTTCCCCAGCACCCCATTGACGGGTTTGGCGGGCATCGGTGCTTCAGCAGGAATCACGTCAGACCCCGAACCTATGGACACCACACCTCCTTCACATGCTGTCATCTTCCATTCTGCTCCTGTTTTCCCAAGCACCCCAGTTTCGGCTTTGGCGGGCATCGGTGCTTCAGCAGGGAGCACGTCAGACCCCGAACCTATGGACACCACACCTCCTTCACACGCTGTCATCTTCCATTCTGCTCCTGTTTTCCCCAGCACCCCATTGACGGCCCTGGCGGGCATCGGTGCTTCCGCAGTCAGCACGTCTGACCCCGAACCTATGGACACCACACCTCCTTCCCAGGCTGTCATCTTCTATTCTGCTCCTGTTTTCTCCAGCACCCCATTTTCGGCTTTGGTGGGCATCGGTGCCTCAGCAGTCAGCACCTCAGACCCCGAACCTATGGACACCACACCTCCTTCCCAGGCTGTCATCTTCCATCCTGCTCCTCTTTACCCCAGCACCCCATTTACCGCTTAGGCCGGCACTGGTGCTTCAGCAGGCAGCACCTCTAACACCAAAGCTATGGACACCACACCTCCTTCCCAGGCTGTCATTTTCCAGTCTGCCCTGTCTCCAAGTAGAACCACTACCCATTTCACACTGCTCTTCCCAGTTCTGGGAACACACCACCCAGTGGTAGCAATGCCTCAGCCCATGCCTCGACTCATTTACCTGCAACGTGAGCCAACAGATAGACCAACACTTCAAAGTTATGACAGAAAATTGAGTAAGTTATACGCTTGGAATTTCATTTATTATTATTAACAAGCACAACTGTAGTGCTTAGACTATAACAAGTACTATTCTAAGGGCTTACCAAATATTAACTCACTTATTCCTCATAATGGCAACCCTAGTGGTAGGGAATATTCATAGTGTTCACTTTTTGGGGGGAAACTGAGGCTCAGAGACGTTGAATAGCTTGCCTAATGCCACACAGTTAGTAGGTGGCAAAACCCGGGATTAAAACCAGACCATCTAGACTTTCATCACTTTGCTGTGTCACCTTATTATAAGTTGTGGTTAGGGAAGGGACTAAATTGACAAGACTCTGAACTAAAAGGAGAAGGGAGAAATGAGAAAATGAGTGATCCTAGAAACTAGAGAAGGTTTAGGCTCAGAAATTTCTGGTGATGAGACCCAGAAGAACAAGAACTTGGTTGGAATGTTAACTTGGGGTAGTATCTGAATCCACTGAGAAATGGTGTTGTTTCCTGTAAAATTTAGAAAGGTCAGTTGGATGAAGATTAACGAAGACAAAAGTAGAAAGGAAAAGAAAAAGGTGCCTTAAGTGAGACATAACCGCTCCCCTCTACGTACCCACAGGTTGTGTCCTGTGGGAAAGGATGGAGCTCTCTCTACCGGGTTGGTCACCAGGCTGAACAAGGAGAAACATGGCAACCATTGTACTGGTTTTGATGATCCCTCAAAACCAAGGCTTCAGTTTCCAAGAACGACCTACGGTAGCATAACTAGTGTGTGTCACACATGCCACTAAGTGTGTTTCCAGTCACACATTTTAATTGGAGAAATACTTCCTATGAGGTAGGCATTAGTTCGCTATGGCTGCTGTAACAAATTACTACAAATGTGCTTGCTTCTAACAAAACACACTTATTTTCTTATGGTTCTGGAAGACAGAGGTCCAAAACCAGTTTCCCTGGGCTGAAACCAGGAGTCAACAGGGCCATCCATCCTCCTTCTAGAGGCTCTAAGCGAGAATCTCTTTCTTCGCCAGCATTCCTTCACTTCTGGCCACATCAATCCAACCCCAACTTCATCATCACATTCTCTTTGGGGTAAAAATTCCCTCTGCCTCTCTCTTACGAGAACACCAGTGGTTATATTTGGGCCCGTCCAGGTAGTCCAGGAGAATCTTCCCATCTGAGAACCATTACTTTCATCCCACTGGCAAAGTGCCTTCTGCCATTTAAGGTGACATTCACAGGTTCTGGAGAGTAGGATGTGGACATTTGGGGGCAATGGTATTATTCGGTCTACTACAAGGTAGATACTATTATCTTTCTCAGATGTAGGAAATGACGTTTAGGGAAGTAGTCTGTCTCAGGTCTACAATTTCCAGAGTAGAGACTTACATTCTGCCACTGACACTTTAGGACACACCCTAAACAACTTTAATCTGTGTCCTTAACTACTGCGTAATCCTTGGTTAAGAGTCACACTTAGGTATCAAGACCCAATTGAATAGAACGCAAGTACTGTCTCCTCTTTCACTATGTTTGCCTGGTGTACTGATGAATCTTGCCCAGAGCAGAAGAGTTCAGAAAAGTGTTATGCAGGTGTACGAAGAGAAAGCATTTACTGTTTGATGTGCACGGAGGAACGGAAGGCTTTTTCAAATAAAATAAAATAAAATATGCCACCAAATAGTCAATTGTCACAACAGAGGTAACCCCGTGGGAGTCATGAGGAGACTAAAATTATCTCCAATTGTGCAGGGCAGAAAAGTTTCAATGAAGGCAGGTGTAGTTCAGCCAAGGCCTACAGCACAGAAGTAGGAATTTGGGTATGTACGAATGGGAAAAAAGACATTTGAGGCATGGGAAATAGTTTAATGCAGAATGGACGAGAAATATGCATTAGACCTTTTCTAAAACAACTGGCTTATTAACTCAGTAAATCGATTTAGTCAGTCAAACTAGCTTTAGCTGATTACTTATCCAGGGGATAGCTGTTGAGAGTAATTTTTGTCACAGAACAGTAAATAAAATGGTTGAACTATAGCTTTAGGCTTGCTAAGCGAAATAGATGGCTCTAGATGATTTTCAAGTGACTTACTTGGTAGTACTCACGAAATTGGGGGTTAACAATTGCTTAAGAAAACAAAGAGAATTGATTTTAAATAAAGTAGCTACTGTGTAAACTATCTGTTCAGTAGCTCATGTTAAACGGATGTTTATAATCCCCATTGGACAACCAACTACATTTTTGCAAATGGCAATGTGAATTGCTGTTGCATAAACTATAGCAATGACCACCTATGTAATTTGTTGTCCAAACCAGAAATCTTCTAACAATACTGGTGTCCTAATAAAAATAAGCACGAAGGGAACACACAGTGGGTGTCTCCCGTGTGCCTGTGCATGCATCTATATCTCACTGAACCCTCATAACAGCCCCCAAGAGAGGGACTCTGGGCGTCCCCATGCTGCTTGTGGAGAAACAGGCACAGGAAGGTTCAATAGTCTATCTACCTAATATCGCACAGAGGGTGGCAGAGCCCGTTTTTAAACCACCTGCCTCCAATACCAGGTGCCAGGAGCCAGACTCAGCCTACAGCTCTCTTCTGCTCGCCTGGAGGTGAAACAATGTGTCATGATTAGCCAAATCCCGTCTTCACTCATCAAGGTAGGTTGAACACCTGCACGTCCTCCAAGTAGCATGTAGCATAAGCAATAAGATGTTTGTCCCGTGATCGTCCAGGAACTTGGAATCAGCTGTGCCTGGTTAGGCTGAGCTGGTTTAGAGTGGAGAGGACCACCGATCTTCCACCTGGGCAAGTGCCTTTTGACCTCCTGCCATCAGAGGGCCGAAATCTCCAGCCTGAGAATGTGCTGAGCCCTGTAGCCTAGTTACGCCAGCTCAGAACAATGATGAGCACACCTTTTTCCAGTCACCTTTCCTCATGCTCCCCATGCCTCATACTGCCCTGCTTCTTTATTCTTTATCCCACAGATACCCAAAGCCCCTTGCCTTTGGGGAGGCGGATTTGAGACCTATTGTCACGTCACGTCCTCGCTTGGCTGCCCTGTGAATAAACCTCCTCTTTGCTGCAAACCTCAGCATTTCAGTGTTTTGGCTTGCTGCGCCTCAGACAGAATGGTTGGGAGCAGTGGTACAGGTCCCTTGCCTGTGAGGGATGCTGGTTCCTAGTAGTCACGTTGCGGATGTTCTCTCCTCTCGGGGTGGGGGCGGGGCAGACATCCTGCTCTTCCGGAAAGGGAGAAACACAGGTGCCAAACCCTTGCCCTCAGCGTCACCGTCACCTAGGAGCTTGTTAGAAGCACAGAATCCAGGCCCCACCCAGAACTACTGAATACCAGCCTGCATTTAACAAGATCCACAAGAGAGGCATACCCATATTAAAGTTGGAGAGGCACCAAGCTGTCATCGTCTTCTCCACGGCTAATGAAAACGAAGCAAAGGTTCATCCCGAGCCGACTCTGCCTCAGTCACCTGGATATCACATGAGCTCATTTCATCCTCCCCAGAACCTGCAAATGAGACTGAGGGTCAGAGTGGTCTAGCACCCAAGGTTCCATAAAAGAACATGACCAAGGCTCACTGGAGCCCAGACTTCCAAAACAGAAGGCCCCTGAGCACAGCATGGCACCACCGCAGCCCAAACCGTGGGCCTGGAGGGTAGGCCAGGCTCCCCACGCAGAGTTCACACCATTCGACAGATGCCCACAGCAGACCACAAGGCAATATGAGAAGTAAGTTCTGATTGTGGAATCTCTGAATTTTGAGATTTAAAGAAAAAAATCTGTTGTCAGGAGATGGTTAAAACAGTTCTACCAAGGAGTAAAGAGAGGGCATCTCAAGGCCCCTTCTGGACTTAGAATTTAATGCCTACTTATTGAGAAATGCTCCGTGCATTTGCTCAGCCCTACGTCGAGATGAAGTTCTCTGTGCCCTAGAAGCTTAGGTTCTAAAAAGGCCACAGAAATGGGTGAGACCTCAAAAATGCCAGAACAATGCAACGGCCTTAATCACACTGTCTTTGCTTTGCCTTGCTTACAAGTCACTGACTTTAAACTGAATATGGTGTCATGTCTTTACGTTTCTTGAAGCTTTTTTTTTTTACAAAAGATCATATAAAGATTTTCTTCCATGGTAAAACTTTTATATTGTATTTCTCTTAAACTGGAGTGTGGTACATTTACCCTCCATCAGATGATTGCTTACAACTCACCTTGCTTTATTAAGAATACCGCTAGAGGCTTCTATGTCCCTACTAACAAAAATACATTTTCAGGCCCATTCAAACCAGTGAAAATCCAAGATTTCAGAGCACAAGATAATGAAAATTCTCTCTATCCACGTCTTTTACTACTTTTAGCCTGTTAACAGTCCCTAAGTGTGTCAGATGAAAGGTACTGTCGCGGGAATTGACATCTTTAACAGCATTCCATACAGGTAAGTCTTGATTGTTCCAATTTCTCAGAAAGTTGGACACATTTACTGCCTCTATGACATCTCTAGGGTGTGTGGAAGAAATAAAAAAGAGGCCTGTACAATGTATTTCTCAAAATATACACACAAAGAGTTTGCACATACAAACAGGGAAACCTTATAAATAATGTATGGGGAGCAAAGTATTGTCGGTAACGGAACTACTCATTTCGAAAGACAACACTGTCACCAAGTGTCCCCTCACCAAAACTGACTGGGAATGTTTAGGGGCCACCAAACCAGAGGTGGAGATTTTTAGGCACATTCTTGCCAGAAAAGAGAGCCTAGGGCATAAACCACTCAACTTGTTGGCACGAATGCCAGGGCAACCCAAGCAAGTGGATATAGAAGCCTACGTAATGCTTGGAAGTAGGAAGCTTTGGGGGACTACACCTGGGCTGGTACTGGCCTCCCTCCCCAAAGGGACAAGGAGAGCAGAAACCTGGATGGAGTCAAGAGAGAGCAAAAAGAAAGGCAAGGCTGGGTATGGAGCAACGTTTGGATCCAGGAGCATGTGTCTCAGAACTGCTGGGGCTCTGCAGACCAGCTGCATCCCCATTCTCCTTGACCCTCATTGGTATAATGAACTCAGGGTGGGCGCATCCCGGCTGCCAAGTCACTTCCACCCGTCCAAGGAGTTGACGGTTACTTGCTCACAGTGAACCAACCGCTCTGGACCTAACTGCTACTGCAGGGGGCGGTAGTGGAGAACAAGGTGACGACAAGGACCAGATGCGAAGGAGGAAGAGACATTCAGCGGACCGACTGGGTGGACTGATGGTGTGGCGTTAAGTCTGCAGAGCCAAAGGGGCCAGATATAGAAAAGGGAAGGGGAACCGTGAGGATATGGTCAAGCCCATTCGTATAGATATTTCATCCGTATGTTGTATGCAAGTTCCATTCAATTTGCTCTGAGTGAAAAAGAGAGAACAAAATTATCCTTTCAACCATGTCAGTGACTTTATTTACCATCTCATTTGATGAGCTCATAGCCCAGGGTCAGAGGGAAATGGGAGCTGTGAGTCTGCCATCTCTCAGGAAGTCTCAGGCCTCAGAGGCCCCTCATAGCCAAACTACCTCACCTTTTGCACCTTTCAAGCAACGTTATTCCTAAGTGCGAGTCACCCTCTTCATCAGGTTCTCCAAGAAACAGCAGTCTCTCCCAATGACAGAGGAAAAATGGGCTACTTTGGCTTTCTGAGGCACAATATGTAGTTCTCCAAAATGGTACCTGCCTGGGGGATTTTTCAAGAAAATTAAGCATCAGTGGTGATTTGTTTGTCTTCACATAACGTATGACCCAGATGTGCTGAGAAATAAGAAAAGGACGAACGAATCAAGGGCAGCTGATCCAAGGAGGCAAGGGGCAACTTCCACAGCCTACGTGGAAAGCTAGAGGAAGGGAACATCCAGCTGGTGGGAGCTGAAGACAGGGGCCAGTCCTCCTTGGGCTCGGGATGCCACCGCCTCTTCCTACATCTTCACGCTCTCCTTCTCTGTTGGCCCCTCCCAGCCATATTAAAGAGCCACAAGGAAATGCTCTCCTCCATTCCATTTTCCTGTCCTCCTATCCACCCCTCCCTTCTTTCCCTTTGCCATCAATTTCTTGACTTGCCCCCCATTTCTCCCCTCCCATCTACACTGCGATCTGGTTTCTGCCCCACTACTCCCGTGAAACTGACCTCCTTGAAGCCCCCAATGATTTCTCTGTTGACAAATCCAGGGGACTACTTCTCAATCCTTATCTTTGTGACCGCCAAGCCGAGTTAGACCTTAAACAACGTCTCTGTCTTGAAAATCTCTTCCCTTGGCTTTTGCGCCACCTTTCCTTTTCTTTTCATGACACCGATCACAACCAGTGCTGCAGATTCCATCGAATTAAGGAATGCTGTTGCCTACATGTGTGAATGAGCTAAAGTGAGTACAGTACTGAAGTAGAGGACACCTAAAGTGAAACGTCTTCATGTACGTCCACGTGGCTGAGCAGCAAGTTAACCTTTCATACATGTGTTAAAGAAGAAGAGTTGGGTTTTATTTTATTTACTTTTCCCTGGACTGTGTTGAATGGCTATCATCTACAAGTTCAGGCTACTTTTTGCTGAGGATTAATAATGCACTGGGAGAGCTGAGAGAAAACTGAATAATAGAGCTGTCTTTTTCTTGACCAGTTCACCTTAGTTTCCCAAACTCTAAATCTTTCTCTAATTCTTTCCCCTTTTTATTGTAGTAAAATGAACATAACACAAAATTCACCATTTGGATCATTTTACAATTCACTGCACCATTCAGTGGAATTTACTACTGTCACAATGTTGTGCAACTATCACCACTGCCTAGCTGCAAAACATTTTCATCAACCAAGAGGAAACCTACACCCATTTTAAGGAGTCATTCCCAATTTCCCTCTCTTCCAAACCCCTGGCAACCACTAATGTATAATCTTTTCTGTGTGTATGGATTTGCCACTGCTGGACATTTCATATAAATGGAACCATACAATATGTAGCCTTTCATGCCTGACTTCTTTCACTTAGTTGCATCCATCATGTAGCATGTATCAGAAATCCACTCACTGTTACGGCTGAATCCTTCATACTGTTTGAATACAAAATTAAAAATACGTTGAGAGTGAAGCTCTGTTTTAATGGCACATCTATTAGGCCAATTCATTGAAAGAAGCTGAAGATGGAGATGTTGTTGTGAAATGATAATCGTTGAGAAGCCTCAGCCAATTGGATAATGAAAAGTTTGGGAAATGTTGCAAAAACTTAGCTGATTTATATTAAAAGCCTATTAAACAAGGATTCAGGAGATTGTCTTTTTCTTGCAGGTAAATTAAATGAGGCAGAAAGAAATAACTGCCCTTTAAAACACATTTTGAAAGGATTCTATTTATTCTTAATAGACGAATGGGAGGGAGTACAGGAAGTTCACATCCAATATGGACTCCCTCTCCAAACACTGTTTGTCGTTCTAGCCACCGCTATCGAATTATATTTCTTGAGAGGAAGGCAGCTCAATTCCTGCATATTACTTTCTAAACTTCATCCATCAAATCCATTAATACAGTATAAACAAGAGTTGTTCATGTTTAAGTGCAGTTCAAATATCAGGTATAAAGAACCCCCAGTAAGAAAAAGAATCCTATATCTCTTGCCAGAATGTGGTCAGCTCTGGGGTGCTCTGCTAGCTGAAAGACACATTCATTATTAAGAGGATAGAGGCTGTTTAAGAGGGATGAGAGCCAAAAAAATTTAACTACATATATGTGTTAAGAACAGTGCTAGGTTATCTCATGTTCTAGATCAGTCAAGGCTCACCATTTTACATACGTGAAAAGCAAAGTTAAAAGTGTATTCGTAGGGCTTCCCTGTTGGCGCAGTGGTTAAGGATCCACCTGCCAGTGCACGGGACACACGTTTGAGCCCTGGTCCGGGAAGATCCCACATGCCACGGAGCAACTAAGACCATGTGCCACAACTACTGAGCCTGCGTGCTAGAGCCCGTGAACCACAACTACTGAAGCCCACGCACCTAGGCCCCGTGCTCAGCAACAGCGAGAAGCCACCACAATGAGAATCCCGCGTACTGCAACAGAGTAGCCCCCGCTCACTGCAACTAGAGAAAGCCTGTGCACAGCAACGAAGAGCCTAGGCAGCCCAAGATAAATAAATAAATACGTCTATTTTTAAAAAAATGTGTTTTAGTAACTTACTAAAAGGCACGCAATCAGTAAACATGAGCAAGGATTCAATCCCAAATCTGTCACACTGAAGTTGAAGCTAATACTCGAGATTGATAAAAACAGCACTAATTTAAAACTTCAGAGGTATTTTTTACTTCATACTTTCACTAATGCTCTTTGGAGATAAATCATTTCATTTATATGGGCCTTAGTTTTTACAACTATAATAGTTGGAAGCTTGACTAGGTGATCTGTATGTAGTCTTCCAATTCTAAAATGTTCCACTAATTTGGATTCCTACAATAATTGCCCTTGCAATACATGCATGCTGCCACCAAGTAGCAGTAGAGACTACTAGTTCCTTTTTTATCCCTAGTGGGGGTGCATTTTGACAGCAGACTTATCCGTCAATAGTACAACCTGTTAGTATAACTATAAGATAACAAAATAATCTGGTATTCTTTCCTGTAAAAGAGAAGCTTTACATTGTGTCTGTGAATCGTACCAGAATCACCTGTAGCTTTATAAATATAGAGGAAATCCTGAACCCATTGAATGAGAATCTTCAGAGACAGGACTTGGGCATCTGGAATTTTGGGCTCCCATCATTTGTATATTTTATTTCATTTTATTTTTGCCTATGTACAATATTTGTCACATCCTTTTGAATCTTTAAAAGGTTCTTTCTGTTTTAAATTTTAGAATATTCCATAATCTTCACCTACTTTTCATAAGGTGTTATCTGTTATGTTTATTCGATCTTGTGCTTCTCCTGGTTAAGACTTCTTTCTTTCCTTTTTTTTTCTCGTGGCCCTGCCTCATGTCTTGCAGGATCTTAGTTCCCTGACATGGGATTGGACCCCAGGGTCCCAGCAGTGAAAGCGCCATGTTCTAAACACTGGACCACCAGGGAAGTCCCAAGATTTCAGTTTTAAATGACTTTTTTCCCACTCTAATTCATTCCTGGGATCAGTTTCATGTTTGGACATTAAAGCAACCTTGCATTGCCAGAATAAAGCTACTTTGATTTTGATATATGATTGTTTTACATACCATGGATACAGTTTGTGCTTCTCTTTACACATTTTGCATGCATGTTCAAAGGAGAAACTGGCCTGTGATTCTATTCTTGTAATATCCTTTATAGATTATTCTTAAGATTCTATACTTTATTTTTTATTTATTTATTTTTGGCTGCATTGGGTCTTCATTGCTGCATGCATGCTTTCTCTAGTTTTGGCGAGCGGGGGTCTATTCTTTGTTGCAGTGAGTAGGCTTCTCATTGCAGCCTTCGGACCGCATGGGCTTCTGACACCATTCGTCGGTGCTACTTCAGTTCCTTACCCCTTCCCTTCTGACCCTGGGCGGTGAAATCCTCTTTCTGCAGCTGGCCTGCGGCAGAAAGTCAATGAGGCAACAGTAGGCTTGGAGTATCCAAGGAGCAGAAAGGATGTCAGCGTGTGAAAAACAGAGCGAGCAAATTGGAGAGGAGAAGGAAACACTCAGAGAGGAAACAGAGGCCCAGATTTCTAGGTCTGTGGAGGCACTCTGAGGACTTTGCACTTTCTGTGAAGAAGCCACTGAAGAAATTTGAGTGACATGATCTGACTTATGTTTTAACAAGATCTCTCTGGATGCCACGTTGATTAGAGATTGTAGGAGAGCAAGGACAAGCCCCAGAAGACCAACAGTTGATTCAAAGAAGTGATTACTCAAACCTGGTCCCCCTCCTCAATGAGGACGCAGAGCAGGAATCGACAAATAATGGCCACAAATCAAATCAGGCTCTCAGCCTGGATCTGTGGGACTGTGAGCTAATAACGGTTCTCACGTTCAGAAAGCTTGTTGAAGAAGAAAGAGGAGGAGAAGCTACAGAAACTGTATATGGCCCACAAAGCCTAAGATATTTAAAATCCAGAAGATGCTTTCCAACACCTGATGTAAAGCATGTGGCTGGTAGGAGGTCCTCAACCAAATTTGGAAGAGGAATACATGAGTCAGTTCGTACCTGAAAACACTGTAAAGTGATAGGGGTTAAGAAACATTTACCCGTTCACCCTAAACCTTCACAAATGATGCCAGTTCCGTTGAGCTGTTGAAAAATACATTCTGGCTTTCAAAAAAGTAACCCAGAGGGCATTTTCTCACATAGGCAAGGTCATAAACAACTGTCAAGTGAAGTTGAAATAGCAACAAATCAAATAATAACAAAAACATTTTTACAGAATTTTAAATCTTACAAAGCATTTTCATGTTCATTATCTAATTTAATCCCCAAATCAACGTCATGAGATAGTTATTATTTCCCCATTAGAAATGACCACATATTAAATCCTTAGTGATTGCTCAAGAAAAGCTTAAATCTTGAGTGTTACATCCATTAATGCCATGGTTGGGTGTTTTCCCATGGGAACACTGGATGCTAAAATCCACAGGGATTTTCAGCTCAAGATGGCAGACTAGGAAATATATTTACTTTCTGTTCCTCCTGAAACCATATCTAAATAAAACTGTAGAAATACCAAAATTAATCAACCAATAAAAGCCAAGATATTTTGGAAGTCATCAACCACAGAAAGGTTTCAAGAAGTCAAACAATGAAATGGAGGAGCCGTGAATAAAATAATGAAGAAAAAAAGGCTGAACCTAAGTAAGGTCTACACAAAGCCACTCAGCTTTTGCTGAGCTCTGGTTATAGTAAAGGGCAGAGGAAAGAAGAGGGGCTGAAAACAAGGAGACAAAACGTCATTTTAGGAAAAACAGTTCATTTAATGAGCTCCAGGGAACACTCAGCCTGCTGCCATACTAACTCATGAATTACAATGGATTGTTGGTAAGCAAGACAAGAAAACAGGGAAGAAACAAAAGAAACAAAAATCAAGACATTGTTTCTAACTGAACTCTTCTCAAAGGAGATCGAGGAATTATGGTTCAATGCCACAGCTGTAAATCATTTCTGCTCTTGGAGAGGTTACAAAGGGCTTATAATATTTCCCTTTTGTTCAGACAGAATTTAGGTCTGAGCAAAAGCTTTTGTGTCCTCCAACCCCAACATTTATTGGGGATGGAAGCCCAGATTTGCTGGGACATACCATAAAAAGAATCTCATGAGCAGAGGGTCAAACTGATTTTGGAATATATGAATTATGTCCAGTGTGAGTTTCAATAGGTTTTAAAATATATACATACATACATATATATATATATATATACATTTTTACTGATCTATATGATTTTGGGTTCTGAAACTTCTACATGTCACATGCGTGATACATAACAGACAATGTCAGCCCCAGGAGGGAGAAAACACTCCAATGAAGCAAGCCAAAGAAACAAGTTTTAAGCAAGGGCAAGTGATGTGTAGACCAGGATTGTTCAATTCCTACCTGTCATGCTGAAGCTTCCAGCTCCTGAATAACAACACATGCTTCCCTTGTCCTAGACAGCCAAGAGTATGTCTCCTCTCTTGGGCATAAGAATCTCTAGAGTTACATATCTGTAGTAAGAGTGGACCCAGCTGGCATACTCACAATGACCAAATTGTGTTGATCGTACTTTATACCAATACATCGCCCCACGCTGAAGTTGCAATAAATGATATATTTGCTTTCTAGACATGAATGAGACGCCTTACTGGATATACTCCAGGAAGGCCAGAGAAGCTGGCTTCTAATCCATACGGAACAATTCACTGGTGAATTTCTTTCACGATAGCCCATGATTTATCTAGAATATCATCTTGACATATCTGGATCCTTCAAACTAGACAAAGGGAAAATACGGGCTTCAAGCCTCAATTAGAAATATGGAATGGTGCCATGCTGACAACTGGTGGTCCCTGACCTGTATCTTCTGAGATTAGAACACAGTGTGGTGGATGACCAATTCATGCATTGAACAAAAGAAGACCTCCTACAGGGCAGTGTAGCTGTTCGTTACAGGTATGGCACTTAGGGCTAAGTACCATAAGGACTACAAGAGAAAAAGAAAAACAAGTAACACATGAAGCATATACGATAAGGAGGCACCACAGTCCAGAGCACGAGCTCTGGAATCACACAGGCTTGGATCAAATCCCAGCTAAGCCACTACCATCTATATACCCTGAAGGACAGGCCAAGGTTTAAATGTTGTTTTACCAGATTTCAAAAAAGAAGTGAAGAAAGAACCTATCTGCCGGGAAGGGACATCGTGGGGTGCAGTATCCAGTCGGATCAGGGCTCTGCATCTCCTGCTCAGAAACCTTGGCCACCTGGCTCATGGTGATGCTGGCAGCTGAGCAGCCCTGGAGAAGGCGATCCTGTCTCCAGGTCTCGCAGAGAAGCTGGGGAGGTCTCCGGACGAGGTGGCCCACACCCTGGTAAGCTCTGGCTGCCTCCTGCCCTCAGGTCTCAGCAGGCTCTGGCCTCTGGGCCCCGTGGTGGGGAAGGCCTGGCCGATACATACACAGGGCTGAGGGGCCTGCAGAGCCAGTCCCCAGGCAGGGTGAGCTCTGGAGGAGGCTTCCACAGTCCCCAGCAGTCTCCGCATGGTGGCCCAGCTGGCGCCAAACACCTGCCACCAACAGCGAGAAGTCCCAGCCACTAGAAAGTCCAGAAGGGGCCCCACCCTTTCCCTTTGGGCCTGGGTTAAGCCACCAGCTGGGCTTGCACGTGACCCCTGCCTCACCCCCTGCCCCGCCCGCCCTTTCTCTGTGACACGTACAATGGATATGTCATAAAGCCAGGCTGAGCCAGTGCTATAAATTCAGAGGAGTTAGAATCTAGGAAGAAGCTCTCCCACTTTCACTCTCTGCTCTCAGATCAGGCAGGCAGTACCTCTAATATGGAAGCGATGGACACCACACCTACCTCCCAGGCTGTCCTCTTCCATTCTGCTCATGTTTTCCCCAGCACCCCATTGACGGCTTTGGCGGGTATCGGGGCTTCAGCAGGCAGCACGTCTGACCCCAAACCTATGGACACCACACCTCCTTCCCAGGCTGTCATCTTCTATTCTGCTCCTGTTTTCTCCAGCACCCCATTTTCGGGTTTGGTGGGCATCGGTGCCTCAGCAGTCAGCACCTCAGACCCCGAACCTATGGACACCACACCTCCTTCCCAGGCTGTCATCTTCCATCCTGCTCCTCCTTACCCCAACACCCCATTTACTGCTTAGGCCGGCACTGGTGCTTCAGCAGGCAGCACCTCTAACACCAAAGCTATGGACACCACACTTCCTTCCCAGGCTGTCATTTTCCAGTCTGCCCTGTCTCCAAGTAGAACCACTACCCATTTCACACTGCTGTTCCCAGTTCTGGGAACACACCACCCAGTGGTAGCAATGCCTCAGCCCATGCCTCGCCTCATTTACCTGCAACGTGAGCCAACAGATAGACCAACACTTCAAAATTATGACAGAAAATTGAGTAAGTTATACGCTTGGAATTTCATTTATTATTATTAACAAGCACAACTGTAGTGCTTAGACTATAACAAGTACTATTCTAAGGGCTTACCAAATATTAAGTCACTTATTCCTCATAATGGCAACCCTAGTGGTAGGGAATATTCATAGTGTTCACTTTTTGGGGGGAAACTGAGTCTCAGAGACGTTGAATAGCTTGCCTAATGCCACACAGTTAGTAGGTGGCAAAACCCGGGATTAAAACCAGACCATCTAGACTTTCATCACTTTGCTGTGTCACCTTATTATAAGTTGTGGTTAGGGAAGGGACTAAATTGACAAGACTCTGAACTAAAAGGAGAAGGGAGAAATGAGAAAATGAGTGATCCTAGAAACTAGAGATGGTTTAGGCTCATAAATTTCTGGTGATGAGACCCAGAAGAACAAGAACTTGGTTGGAATGTTAACTTGGGGTAGTATCTGAATCCACTGAGAAATGGTTTTGTTTCCTGTAAAATTTAGAAAGGTCAGTTGGATGAAGATTAACGAAGACAAAAGTAGAAAGGAAAAGAAAAAGGTGCCTTAAGTGAGACATAACCGCTCCCCTCTACGTACCCACAGGTTGTGTCCTGTGGGAAAGGATGGAGCTCTCTCTACCGGGTTGGTCACCAGGCTGAACAAGGAGAAACATGGCAACCATTGTACTGGTTTTGATGATCCCTCAAAACCAAGGCTTCAGTTTCCAAGAACGACCTACGGTAGCATAACTAGTGTGTGTCACACATGCCACTAAGTGTGTTTCCAGTCACACATTTTAATTGGAGAAATACTTCCTATGAGGTAGGCATTAGTTCCCTATGGCTGCTGTAACAAATTACTACAAATGTGCTTGCTTCTAACAAAACACACTTATTTTCTTATGGTTCTGGAAGACAGAGGTCCAAAACCAGTTTCCCTGGGCTGAAACCAGGAGTCAACAGGGCCATCCATCCTCCTTCTAGAGGCTCTAAGCGAGAATCTGTTTCCTCGCCAGCATTCCTTCACTTCTGGCCACATCAATCCAACCCCAACTTCATCATCACATTCTCTTTGGGGTAAAAATTCCCTCTGCCTCTCTCTTACGAGAACACCAGTGGTTATATTTGGGCCCGTCCAGGTAGTCCAGGAGAATCTTCCCATCTGAGAACCATTACTTTCATCCCACTGGCAAAGTGCCTTCTGCCATTTAAGGTGACATTCACAGGTTCTGGAGAGTAGGATGTGGACATTTGGGGGCAATGGTATTATTCGGTCTACTACAAGGTAGATACTATTGTCTTTCTCAGATGTAGGAAATGACGTTTAGGGAAGTAGTCTGTCTCAGGTCTACAATTTCCAGAGTAGAGACTTACATTCTGCCACTGACACTTTAGGACACACCCTAAACAACTTTAATCTGTGTCCTTAACTACTGCGTAATCCTTGGTTAAGAGTCACACTTAGGTATCAAGACCCAATTGAATAGAATGCAAGTACTGTCTCCTCTTTCACTATGTTTGCCTGGTGTACTGATGAATCTTGCCCAGAGCAGAAGAGTTCAGAAAAGTGTTATGCAGGTGTACGAAGAGAAAGCATTTACTGTTTGATGTGCACGGAGGAACGGAAGGCTTTTTCAAATAAAATGAAATAAAATATGCCACCAAATAGTCAATTGTCACAACAGAGGTAACCCCGTGGGAGTCATGAGGAGACTAAAATTATCTCCAATTGTGCAGGGCAGAAAAGTTTCAATGAAGGCAGGTGTAGTTCAGCCAAGGCCTACAGCACAGAAGTAGGAATTTGGGTATGTACGAATGGGAAAAAAGACATTTGAGGCATGGGAAATAGTTTAATGCAGAATGGACGAGAAATATGCATTAGACCTTTTCTGAAACAACTGGCTTATTAACTCAGTAAATCGATTTAGTCAGTCAAACTAGCTTTAGCTGATTACTTATCCAGGGGATAGCTGTTGAGAGTAATTTTTGTCACAGAACAGTAAATAAAATGGTTGAACTATAGCTTTAGGCTTGCTAAGCGAAATAGATGGCTCTAGATGATTTTCAAGTGACTTACTTGGTAGTACTCACGAAATTGGGGGTTAACAATTGCTTAAGAAAACAAAGAGAATTGATTTTAAATAATGTAGCTACTGTGTAAACTATCTGTTCAGTAGCTCATGTTAAACGGATGTTTATAATCCCCATTGGACAACCAACTACATTTTTGCAAATGGCAATGTGAATTGCTGTTGCATAAACTATAGCAATGACCACCTATGTAATTTGTTGTCCAAACCAGAAATCTTCTAACAATACTGGTGTCCTAATAAAAATAAGCACGAAGGGAACACACAGTGGGTGTCTCCCGTGTGCCTGTGCATGCATCTATATCTCACTGAACCCTCATAACAGCCCCCAAGAGAGGGACTCTGGGCGTCCCCATGCTGCTTGTGGAGAAACAGGCACAGGAAGGTTCAATAGTCTATCTACCTAATATCGCACAGAGGGTGGCAGAGCCCGTTTTTAAACCACCTGCCTCCAATACCAGGTGCCAGGAGCCAGACTCAGCCTACAGCTCTCTTCTGCTCGCCTGGAGGTGAAACAATGTGTCATGATTAGTCAAATCCCGTCTTCACTCATCAAGGTAGGTTGAACACCTGCACGTCCTCCAAGTAGCATGTAGCATAAGCAATAAGATGTTTGTCCCGTGATCGTCCAGGAACTTGGAATCAGCTGTGCCTGGTTAGGCTGAGCTGGTTTAGAGTGGAGAGGACCACCGATCTTCCACCTGGGCAAGTGCCTTTTGACCTCCTGCCATCAGAGGGCCGAAATCTCCAGCCTGAGAATGTGCTGAGCCCTGTAGCCTAGTTACGCCAGCTCAGAACAATGATGAGCACACCTTTTTCCAGTCACCTTTCCTCATGCTCCCCATGCCTCATACTGCCCTGCTTCTTTATTCTTTATCCCACAGATACCCAAAGCCCCTTGCCTTTGGGGAGGCGGATTTGAGACCTATTGTCACGTCACGTCCTCGCTTGGCTGCCCTGTGAATAAACCTCCTCTTTGCTGCAAACCTCAGCATTTCAGTGTTTTGGCTTGCTGCGCCTCAGGCAGAATGGTTGGGAGCAGTGGTACAGGTCCCTTGCCTGTGAGGGATGCTGGTTCCTAGTAGACACGTTGCGGATGTTTTCTCCTCTCGGGGTGGGGGCGGGGCAGACATCCTGCTCTTCCGGAAAGGGAGAAACACAGGTGCCAAACCCTTGCCCTCAGCGTCACCATCACCTAGGAGCTTGTTAGAAGCACAGAATCCAGGCCCCACCCAGAACTACTGAATACCAGCCTGCATTTAACAAGATCCACAAGAGAGGCATACCCATATTAAAGTTGGAGAGGCACCAAGCTGTCATCGTCTTCTCCACGGCTAATGAAAACGAAGCAGAGGTTCATCCCGAGCCGACTCACTCTGCCTCAGTCACCTGGATATCACGTGAGCTCATTTAATACACCCCAGAACCTGCAAATGAGACTGAGGGTCAGAGTGGTCTAGCACCCAAGGTTCCATAAAAGAACATGACCAAGGCTCACTGGAGCCCAGACTTCCAAAACAGAAGGCCCCTGAGCACAGCATGGCACCACCGCAGTCCAAACCGTGGGCCTGGAGGGTAGGCCAGGCTCCCCACGCAGAGTTCACAGCATTCGACAGATGCCCACAGCAGACCACAAGGCAATATGAGAAGTAAGTTCTGATTGTGGAATCTCTGAATTTTGAGATTTAAAGAAAAATATCTGTTTTCGGGGGATGGTTAAAACAGTTCTACCAAGGAGTAAAGAGAGGGCATCTCAAGGCCCCTTCTGGACTTAGAATTTAATGCCTAATTATTGAGAAATGCTCCGTGCATTTGCTCAGCCCTACGTCGAGATGAAGTTCTCTGTGCCCTAGAAGCTTAGGTTCTAAAAAGGCCACAGAAATGGGTGAGACCTCAAAAATGCCAGAACAATGCAACGGCCTTAATCAGACTGTCTTTGCTTTGCCTTGCTTACAAGTCACTGACTTTAAACTGAATATGGTGTCATGTCGTTACATTTCTTGAAGCTTTTTTTTTTACAAAAGATCATATAAAGATTTTCTTCCATGGTAAAACTTTTATATTGTATTTCTCTTAAACTGGAGTGTGGTACATTTACCCTCCATCAGATGATTGCTTACAACTCACCTTGCTTTATTAAGAATACCGCTAGAGGCTTCTATGTCCCTACTAACAAAAACACATTTTCAGGCCCATTCAAACCAGTGAAAATCCAAGATTTCAGAGCACAAGATAATGAAAATTCTCTCTATCCGCTTCTTTTACTACTTTTAGCCTGTTAACGGTCCCTAAGTGTGTCAGATGAAAGGTACTGTCGCGGGAATTGACATCTTTAACAGCATTCCATACAGGTAAGTCTTGATTGTTCCAATTTCTCAGAAAGTTGGACACATTTACTGCCTCTATGACATCTCTAGGGTGTGTGGAAGAAATAAAAAAGAGGCCTGTACAATGTATTTCTCAAAATATACACACAAAGAGTTTGCACATACAAACAGGGAAACCTTATAAATAATGTATGGGGAGCAAAGTATTGTCGGTAACGGAACTACTCATTTCGAAAGACAACACTGTCACCAAGTGTCCCCTCACCAAAACTGACTGGGAATGTTTAGGGGCCACCAAAACAGAGGTGGAGATTTTTAGGCACATTCTTGCCAGAAAAGAGAGCCTAGGGCATAAACCACTCAACTTGTTGGCACGAATGCCAGGGCACCCCAAGCAAGTGGATATAGAAGCCTACGTAATGCTTGGAAGTAGGAAGCTTTGGGGGACTACACCTGGGCTGGTACTGGCCTCCCTCCCCAAAGGGACAAGGAGAGCAGAAACCTGGATGGAGTCAAGAGAGAGCAAAAAGAAAGGCAAGGCTGGATATGGAGCAACGTTTGGATCCAGGAGCATGTGTCTCAGAACTGCTGGGGCTCTGCAGACCAGCTGCATCCCCATTCTCCTTGACCCTCATTGGTATAATGAACTCAGGGTGGGCGCATCCCGGCTGCCAAGTCACTTCCACCCGTCCATGGAGTTGACGGTTACTTGCTCACAGTGAACCAACCGCTCTGGACCTAACAGCTACTGCAGGGGGCGGTAGTGGAGAACAAGGTGATGACAACGACCAGATGCGAAGGAGGAAGAGACATTCAGCGGACCGACTGGGTGGACTGATGGTGTGGCGTTAAGTCTGCAGAGCTAAAGGGGCCAGATGTAGAAAAGGGAAGGGGAACCATGAGGATATGGTCAAGCCCCATCGTATAGATATTTCATCCGTATGTTGTATGCAAGTTCCATTCAATTTGCTCTGAGTGAAAAAGAGAGAACAAAATTATCCTTTCAACCATGTCAGTGACTTTATTTACCATCTCATTTGATGAGCTCATAGCCCAGGTTCAGAGGGAAATGGGAGCTGTGAGTCTGCCATCTCTCAGGAAGTCTCAGGCCTCAGAGGCCCCTCATAGCCAAACTACCTCACCTTTTGCACCTTTCAAGCAACGTTATTCCTAAGTGCGAGTCACCCTCTTCATCAGGTTCTCCAAGAAACAGCAGTCTCTCCCAATGACAGAGGAAAAATGGGCTACTTTGGCTTTCTGAGGCACAATATGTAGTTCTCCAAAATGGTACCTGCCTGGGGGATTTTTCAAGAAAATTAAGCATCAGTGGTGATTTGTTTGTCTTCACATAACGTATGACCCAGATGTGCTGAGAAATAAGAAAAGGACGAACGAATCAAGGGCAGCTGATCCAAGGAGGCAAGGGGCAACTTCCACAGCCTACGTGGAAAGCTAGAGGAAGGGAACATCCAGCTGGTGGGAGCTGAAGACAGGGGCCAGTCCTCCTTGGGCTCGGGATGCCACCGCCTCTTCCTACATCTTCACGCTCTCCTGCTCTGTTGGCCCCTCCCAGCCATATTAAAGAGCCACAAGGAAATGCTCTCCTCCATTCCATTTTCCTGTCCTCCTATCCACCCCTCCCTTCTTTCCCTTTGCCATCAATTTCTTGACTTGCCCCCCATTTCTCCCCTCCCATCTACACTGCGACCTGGTTTCTGCCCCACTACTCCCGTGAAACTGACCTCCTTGAAGCCCCCAATGATTTCTCGGTTGACAAGTCCAGGGGACTACTTCTCAATCCTTATCTTTGTGACCGCCAAGCCGAGTTAGACCTTAAACAACGTCTCTGTCTTGAAAATCTCTTCCCTTGGCTTCTGCGCCACCTTTCCTTTTCTTTTCATGACACCGATCACAACCAGTGCTGCAGATTCCATCGAATTAAGGAATGCTGTTGCCTACACGTGCGAATGAGCTAAAGTGAGTACAGTACTGAAGTAGAGGACACCTAAAGTGAAACGTCTTCATGTACGTCCACGTGGCTGAGCAGCAAGTTAACCTTTCATACATGTGTTAAAGAAGAAGAGTTGGGTTTTATTTTATTTACTTTTCCCTGGACTGTGTTGAATGGCTATCATCTACAAGTTCAGGCTACTTTTTGCTGAGGATTAATAATGCACTGGGAGAGCTGAGAGAAACCTGAATAATAGAGCTGTCTTTTTCTTGACCAGTTCACCTTAGTTTCCCAAACTCTAAGTCTTTCTCTAATTCTTTCCCCTTTTTATTGTAGTAAAATGAACATAACACAAAATTCACCATTTGGATCATTTTACAATTCACTGTACCATTCAGTGGAATTTACTACTGTCACAATGTTGTGCAACTATCACCACTGCCTAGCTGCAAAACATTTTCATCAACCAAGAGGAAACCTACACCCATTTTAAGGAGTCATTCCCAATTTCCCTCTCTTCCAAACCCCTGGCAACCACTAATGTATAATCTTTTCTGTGTGTATGGATTTGCCACTGCTGGACATTTCATATAAATGGAACCATACAAGATGTAGCCTTTCATGCCTGACTTCTTTCACTTAGTTGCATCCATCATGTAGCATGTATCAGAAATCCACTCACTGTTACGGCTGAATCCTTCATACTGTTTGAATACAAAATTAAAAATACGTTGAGAGTGAAGCTCTGTTTTAATGGCACATCTATTAGGCCAATTCATTGAAAGAAGCTGAAGATGGAGATGTTGTTGTGAAATGATAATCGTTGAGAAGCCTCAGCCAATTGGATAATTAAAAGTTTGGGAAATGTTGCAAAAAATTAGCTGATTTATATCAAAAGCCTATTAAACAAGGATTCAGGAGATTGTCTTTTTCTTGCAGGTAACTTAAATGAGGCAGAAAGAAATAACTGCCCTTTAAAACACATTTTGAAAGGATTCAATTTACTCTTAATAGACGAATGGGAGGGAGTACAGGAAGTTCACATCCAATATGGACTCCCTGTCCAAACAGTGTTTGTCGTTCTAGCCACCACTATCGAATTATATTTCTTGAGAGGAAGGCAGCTCAATTCCTGCATATTACTTTCTAAACTTCATCCATCAAATCCATTAATACAGTATAAACAAGAGTTGTTCATGATTAAGTGCAGTTCAAATATCAGGTATAAAGAACCCCCAGTAAGAAAAAGAATCCTATATCTCTTGCCAGAATGTGGTCAGCTCTGGGGTGCTCTGCTAGCTGAAAGACACATTCCTTATTAAGAGGATAGAGGCTGTTTAAGAGGGATGAGAGCCAAAAAAATTTAACTACATATATGTGTTAAGAACAGTGCTAGGTTATCTCATGTTCTAGATCAGTCAAGGCTCACCATTTTACATACGTGAAAAGCAAAGTTAAAAGTGTATTCGCAGGGCTTCCCTGTTGGCGCAGTGGTTAAGGATCCACCTGCCAGTGCACGGGACACACGTTTGAGCCCTGGTCCGGGAAGATCCCACATGCCACGGAGCAACTAAGACCATGTGCCACAACTACTGAGCCTGCGTGCTAGAGCCCGTGAACCACAACTACTGAAGCCCACACACCTAGGCCCCGTGCTCAGCAACAGCGAGAAGCCACCCCAATGAGAATCCCACGTACTGCAACAGAGTAGCCCCCGCTCACTGCAACTAGAGAAAGCCTGCGCACAGCAACGAAGAGCCTAGGCAGCCAAAGATAAATAAATAAATACGTCTATTTTTAAAAAAATGTGTTTTAGTAACTTACTAAAAGGCACGCAATCAGTAAACATGAGCAAGGATTCAATCCCAAATCTGTCACACTGAAGTTGAAGCTAATACTCGAGATTGATAAAAACAGCACTAATTTAAAACTTCAGAGGTATTTTTTACTTCATACTTTCACTAATGCTCTTTGGAGATAAATCATTTCATTTATATGGGCCTTAGTTTTTACAACTATAATAGTTGGAAGCTTGACTAGGTGATCTGTATGTAGTCTTCCAATTCTAAAATGTTCCACTAATTTGGATTCCTACAATAATTGCCCTTGCAATACATGCATGCTGCCACCAAGTAGCAGTAGAGACTACTAGTTCCTTTTTTATCCCTAGTGGGGGTGCATTTTGACAGCAGACTTATCCGTCAATAGTACAACCTGTTAGTATAACTATAAGATAACAAAATAATCTGGTATTCTTTCCTGTAAAAGAGAAGCTTTACATTGTGTCTGTGAATCGTACCAGAATCACCTGTAGCTTTATAAATATAGAGGAAATCCTGAACCCATTGAATGAGAATCTTCAGAGACAGGACTTGGGCATCTGGAATTTTGGGCTCCCATCATTTGTATATTTTATTTCATTTTATTTTTGCCTATGTACAATATTTGTCACATCCTTTTGAATCTTTAAAAGGTTCTTTCTGTTTTAAATTTTAGAATATTCCATAATCTTCACCTACTTTTCATAAGGTGTTATCTGTTATGTTTATTCGATCTTGTGCTTCTCCTGGTTAAGACTTCTTTCTTTCCTTTTTTTTTTCTCGTGGCCCTGCCTCATGTCTTGCAGGATCTTAGTTCCCTGACATGGGATTGGACCCCAGGGTCCCAGCAGTGAAAGCGCCATGTTCTAAACACTGGACCACCAGGGAAGTCCCAAGATTTCAGTTTTAAATGACTTTTTTCCCACTCTAATTCATTCCTGGGATCAGTTTCATGTTTGGACATTAAAGCAACCTTGCATTGCCAGAATAAAGCTACTTTGATTTTGATATATGATTGTTTTACATACCATGGATACAGTTTGTGCTTCTCTTTACACATTTTGCATGCATGTTCAAAGGAGAAACTGGCCTGTGATTCTATTCTTGTAATATCCTTTATAGATTATTTTTAAGATTCTATACTTTATTTTTTATTTATTTATTTTTGGCTGCATTGGGTCTTCATTGCTGCATGCATGCTTTCTCTAGTTTTGGCGAGCGGGGGTCTATTCTTTGTTGCAGTGAGTAGGCTTCTCATTGCAGCCTTCGGACCGCATGGGCTTCTGACACCATTCGTCGGTGCCACTTCAGTTCCTTACCCCTTCCCTTCTGACCCTGGGCGGTGAAATCCTCTTTCTGCAGCAGGCCTGCGGCAGAAAGTCAATGAGGCAAGGAGTAGGCTTGGAGTATCCAAGGAGCAGAAAGGATGTCAGCGTGTGAAAAACAGAGCGAGCAAATTGGAGAGGAGAAGGAAACACTCAGAGAGGAAACAGAGGCCCAGATTTCTAGGTCTGTGGAGGCACTCTGAGGACTTTGCATTTTCTGTGAAGAAGCCACTGAAGAAATTTGAGTGACATGATCTGACTTATGTTTTAACAAGATCTCTCTGGATGCCACGTTGATTAGAGATTGTAGGAGAGCAAGGACAAGCCCCAGAAGACCAACAGTTGATTCAAAGAAGTGATTACTCAAACCTGGTCCCCCTCCTCAATGAGGACGCAGAGCAGAAATCGACAAATAATGGCCACAAATCAAATCAGGCTCTCAGCCTGGATCTGTGGGACTGTGAGCTAATAACTGTTCTCACGTTCAGAAAGCTTGTTGAAGAAGAAAGAGGAGGAGAAGCTACAGAAACTGTATATGGCCCACAAAGCCTAAGATATTTAAAATCCAGAAGATGCTTTCCAACACCTGATGTAAAGCATGTGGCTGGTAGGAGGTCCTCAACGAAATTTGGAAGAGGAATACATGAGTCAGTTTGTTCCTGAAAACACTGTAAAGTGATAGGGATCAAGAAACATTTACCCGTTCACCCTTAACCTTCACAAATGATGCCAGTTCCGTTGAGCTATTGAAAAATACATTCTGGCTTTCAAAAAAGTAACCCAGAGGGCATTTTCTCACATAGGCAAGGTCATAAACAACTGTCAAGTGAAGTTGAAATAGCAACAAATCAAATAATAACAAAAACATTTTTACAGAATTTTAAATCTTACAAAGCATTTTCATGTTCATTATCTAATTTAATCCCCAAATCAACGTCATGAGATAGTTATTATTTCCCCATTAGAAATGACCACATATTAAATCCTTAGTGATTGCTCAAGAAAAGCTGATATCTTGAGTGTTACCTCCATTAATGCCATGGTTGGGTGTTTTCCCATGGGAACACTGGATGCTAAAATCCACAGGGATTTTCAGCTGAAGATGGCAGACTAGGAAATATATTTACTTTCTGTTCCTCATGAAACCATATCTCAATAAAACTGTAGAAATACCAAAATTAATCAGCCAATAAAAGCCAAGATATTTTGGAAGTCATCAACCACAGAAAGATTTCAACACATTTCGAGAAGGCAAACAATGAAATGGAGGAGCCGTGAATAAAATAATGAAGAAAAAAAGGCTGAACCTAAGTAAGGTCTGCACAAAGCCACTCAGCTTTTGCTGAGCTCTGGTTATAGTAAAGGGCAGAGGAAAGAAGAGGGGCTGAAAACAAGGAGACAAAACGTCATTTTAGGAAAAACAGCTCGTTTAATGAGCTCCAGGGAACACTCAGCCTGCTGCCATACTAACTCATGAATTACAATGGATTGTTGGTAAGCAAGACAAGAAAACAGGGAAGAAACAAAAGAAACAAAAATCAAGACATTGTTTCTAACTGAACTCTTCTCAAAGGAGATCGAGGAATTATGGTTCAATGCCACAGCTGTAAATCATTTCTGCTCTTGGAGAGGTTACAAAGGGCTTATAATATTTCCCTTTTGTTCAGACAGAATTTAGGTCTGAGCAAAAGCTTTTGTGTCCTCCAACCCCAACATTTATTGGGGATGGAAGCCCAGATTTGCTGGGACATACCATAAAAAGAATCTCATGAGCAGAGGGTCAAACTGATTTTGGAATATATGAATTATGTCCAGTGTGAGTTTCAATAGGTTTTAAAATATATACATACATACATATATATATATATATATACATTTTTACTGATCTATATGATTTTGGGTTCTGAAACTTCTACATGTCACATGCGTGATACATAACAGACAATGTCAGCCCCAGGAGGGAGAAAACACTCCAATGAAGCAAGCCAAAGAAACAAGTTTTAAGCAAGGTCAAGTGATGTGTAGACCAGGATTGTTCAATTCCTACCTGTCATGCTGAAGCTTCCAGCTCCTGAATAACAACACATGCTTGCCTTGTCCTAGACAGCCAAGAGTATGTCTCCTCTCTTGGGCATAAGAATCTCTAGAGTTACATATCTGTAGTAAGAGTGGACCCAGCTGGCATACTCACAATGACCAAATTGTGTTGATCGTACTTTATACCAATACATCGCCCCACGCTGAAGTTGCAATAAATGATATATTTGCTTTCTAGACATGAATGAGACGCCTTACTGGATATACTCCAGGAAGGCCAGAGAAGCTGGCTTCTAATCCATATGGAACAATTCACTGGTGAATTTCTTTCACGATAGCCCATGATTTATCTAGAATATCATCTTGACATATCTGGATCCTTCAAACTAGACAAAGGGAAAATACGGGCTTCAAGCCTCAATTAGAAATATGGAATGGTGCCATGCTGACAACTGGTGGTCCCTGACCTGTATCTTCTGAGATTAGAACACAGTGTGGTGGATGACCAATACATGCATTGAACAAAAGAAGACCTCCTACAAGGCAGTGTAGCTGTTCGTTACAGGTATGGCACTTAGGGCTAAGTACCATAAGGACTACAAGAGAAAAAGAAAAACAAGTAACACATGAAGCATATACGATAAGGAGGCACCACAGTCCAGAGCACGAGCTCTGGAATCACACAGGCTTGGATCGAATCCCAGCTAAGCCACTACCATCTATATACCCTGAAGGACAGGCCAAGGTTTAAATGTTGTTTTACCAGATTTCAAAAAAGAAGTGAAGAAAGAACCTATCTGCCAGGAAGGGACATCGTGGGGTGCAGTATCCAGTCGGATCAGGGCTCTGCATCTCCTGCTCAGAAACCTTGGCCACCTGGCTCATGGTGATGCTGGCAGCTGAGCAGCCCTGGAGAAGGCGATCCTGTCTCCAGGTCTCGCAGAGAAGCTGGGGAGGTCTCCGGACGAGGTGGCCCACACCCTGGTAAGCTCTGGCTGCCTCCTGCCCTCAGGTCTGAGCAGGCTCTGGCCTCTGGGCCCCGTGGTGGGGAAGGCCTGGCCGATACATACACAGGGCTGAGGGGCCTGCAGAGCCAGTCCCCAGGCAGGGTGAGCTCTGGAGGAGGCTTCCACAGTCCCCAGCAGTCTCCGCATGGTGGCCCATCTGGCGCCAAACACCTGCCACCAACAGCGAGAAGTCCCAGCCACTAGAAAGTCCAGAAGGGGCCACACCCTTTGCTTTTGGGCCTGGGTTAAGCCACCAGCTGGGCTTGCACGTGACCCCTGCCTCACCCCCTGCCCCGCCCGCCCTTTCTCTGTGACACGTACAATGGATATGTCATAAAGCCAGGCTGAGCCAGTGCTATAAATTCAGAGGAGTTAGAATCTAGGGAGAAGCTCTCCCACTTTCACTCTCTGCTCTCAGATCAGGCAGGCAGTACCTCTAATATGGAAGCTATGGACACCACATCTCCTTCCCAGGCTGTCCTCTACCATTCTGCTCCTGTTTTCCCCAGCACCCCATTGACGGCTTTGGCGGGTATCGGGGCTTCAGCAGGCAGCACGTCTGACCCCGAACCTATGGACACCACACCTCCTTCACATGCTGTTATCTTCCATTCTGCTCCTGCTTTCCCCAGCACCCCATTGATGGCTTTGGCGGGCATCGGTGCTTCAGCAGGCAGCACCTCAGACCCCGAAGCTATGGACACCACACCTCCTTCACATGCTGTCATCTTCCATTCTGCTCCTGTTTTCCCAAGCACCCCATTTTCGGCTTTGGCAGGCATCGGTGCTTCAGCAGGGAGCACGTCAGACCCCGAACCTATGGACACCACACCTCCTTCACACGCTGTCATCTTCCATTCTGCTCCTGTTTTCCCCAGCACCCCATTTACGGCCCTGGCGGGCATCAGTGCTTCCGCAGTCAGCACGTCTGAACCCGAACCTATGGACACCACACCTCCTTCCCAGGCTGTCATCTTCCATCCTGCTCCTCTTTACCCCAGCACCCCATTTACCGCTTAGGCCGGCACTGGTGCTTCAGCAGGCAGCACCTCTAACACCAAAGCTATGGACACCACACCTCCTTCCCAGGCTGTCATTTTCCAGTCTGCCCTGTCTCCAAGTAGAACCACTACCCATTTCACACTGCTGTTCCCAGTTCTGGGAACACACCACCCAGTGGTAGCAATGCCTCAGCCCATGCCTCGACTCATTTACCTGCAACGTGAGCCAACAGATAGACCAACACTTCAAAGTTATGACAGAAAATTGAGTAAGTTATACGCTTGGAATTTCATTTATTATTATTAACAAGCACAACTGTAGTGCTTAGACTATAACAAGTACTATTCTAAGGGCTTACCAAATATTAACTCACTTATTCCTCATAATGGCAACCCTAGTGGTAGGGAATATTCATAGTGTTCACTTTTTGGGGGGAAACTGAGGCTCAGAGACGTTGAATAGCTTGCCTAATGCCACACAGTTAGTAGGTGGCAAAACCCGGGATTAAAACCAGACCATCTAGACTTTCATCACTTTGCTGTGTCACCTTATTATAAGTTGTGGTTAGGGAAGGGACTAAATTGACAAGATTCTGAACTAAAAGGAGAAGGGAGAAATGAGAAAATGAGTGATCCTAGAAACTAGAGAAGGTTTAGGCTCAGAAATTTCTGGTGATGAGACCCAGAAGAACAAGAACTTGGTTGGAATGTTAACTTGGGGTAGTATCTGAATCCACTGAGAAATGGTGTTGTTTCCTGTAAAATTTAGAAAGGTCAGTTGGATGAAGATTAACGAAGACAAAAGTAGAAAGGAAAAGAAAAAGGTGCCTTAAGTGAGACATAACCGCTCCCCTCTACGTACCCACAGGTTGTGTCCTGTGGGAAAGGATGGAGCTCTCTCTACCGGGTTGGTCACCAGGCTGAACAAGGAGAAACATGGCAACCATTGTACTGGTTTTGATGATCCCTCAAAACCAAGGCTTCAGTTTCCAAGAACGACCTACGGTAGCATAACTAGTGTGTGTCACACATGCCACTAAGTGTGTTTCCAGTCACACATTTTAATTGGAGAAATACTTCCTATGAGGTAGGCATTAGTTCGCTATGGCTGCTGTAACAAATTACTACAAATGTGCTTGCTTCTAACAAAACACACTTATTTTCTTATGGTTCTGGAAGACAGAGATCCAAAACCAGTTTCCCTGGGCTGAAACCAGGAGTCAACAGGGCCATCCATCCTCCTTCTAGAGGCTCTAAGCGAGAATCTGTTTCCTCGCCAGCATTCCTTCACTTCTGGCCACATCAATCCAACCCCAACTTCATCATCACATTCTCTTTGGGGTAAAAATTCCCTCTGCCTCTCTCTTACGAGAACACCAGTGGTTATATTTGGGCCCGTCCAGGTAGTCCAGGAGAATCTTCCCATCTGAGAACCATTACTTTCATCCCACTGGCAAAGTGCCTTCTGCCATTTAAGGTGACATTCACAGGTTCTGGAGAGTAGGATGTGGACATTTGGGGGCAATGGTATTATTCGGTCTACTACAAGGTAGATACTATTATCTTTCTCAGATGTAGGAAATGACGTTTAGGGAAGTAGTCTGTCTCAGGTCTACAATTTCCAGAGTAGAGACTTACATTCTGCCACTGACACTTTAGGACCCTAAACAACTTTAATCTGTGTCCTTAACTACTGCGTAATCCTTGGTTAAGAGTCACACTTAGGTATCAAGACCCAATTGAATAGAACGCAAGTACTGTCTCCTCTTTCACTATGTTTGCCTGGTGTACTGATGAATCTTGCCCAGAGCAGAAGAGTTCAGAAAAGTGTTATGCAGGTGTACGAAGAGAAAGCATTTACTGTTTGATGTGCACGGAGGAACGGAAGGCTTTTTCAAATAAAATAAAATAAAATATGCCACCAAATAGTCAATTGTCACAGCAGAGGTAACCCCGTGGGAGTCATGAGGAGACTAAAATTATCTCCAATTGTGCAGGGCAGAAAAGTTTCAATGAAGGCAGGTGTAGTTCAGCCAAGGCCTACAGCACAGAAGTAGGAATTTGGGTATGTACGAATGGGAAAAAAGACATTTGAGGCATGGGAAATAGTTTAATGCAGAATGGACGAGAAATATGCATTAGACCTTTTCTAAAACAACTGGCTTATTAACTCAGTAAATCGATTTAGTCAGTCAAACTAGCTTTAGCTGATTACTTATCCAGGGGATAGCTGTTGAGAGTAATTTTTGTCACAGAACAGTAAATAAAATGGTTGAACTATAGCTTTAGGCTTGCTAAGTGAAATAGATTGCTCTAGATGATTTTCAAGTGACTTACTTGGTAGTACTCACGAAATTGGGGGTTAACAATTGCTTAAGAAAACAAAGAGAATTGATTTTAAATAAAGTAGCTACTGTGTAAACTATCTGTTCAGTAGCTCATGTTAAACGGATGTTTATAATCCCCATTGGACAACCAACTACATTTTTGCAAATGGCAATGTGAATTGCTGTTGCATAAACTATAGCAATGACCACCTATGTAATTTGTTGTCCAAACCAGAAATCTTCTAACAATACTGGTGTCCTAATAAAAATAAGCACGAAGGGAACACACAGTGGGTGTCTCCCGTGTGCCTGTGCATGCATCTATATCTCACTGAACCCTCATAACAGCCCCCAAGAGAGGGACTCTGGGCGTCCCCATGCTGCTTGTGGAGAAACAGGCACAGGAAGGTTCAATAGTCTATCTACCTAATATCGCACAGAGGGTGGCAGAGCCCGTTTTTAAACCACCTGCCTCCAATACCAGGTGCCAGGAGCCAGACTCAGCCTACAGCTCTCTTCTGCTCGCCTGGAGGTGAAACAATGTGTCATGATTAGTCAAATCCCGTCTTCACTCATCAAGGTAGGTTGAACACCTGCCCGTCCTCCAAGTAGCATGTAGCATAAGCAATAAGATGTTTGTCCCGTGATCGTCCAGGAACTTGGAATCAGCTGTGCCTGGTTAGGCTGAGCTGGTTTAGAGTGGAGAGGACCACCGATCTTCCACCTGGGCAAGTGCCTTTTGACCTCCTGCCATCAGAGGGCCGAAATCTCCAGCCTGAGAATGTGCTGAGCCCTGTAGCCTAGTTATGCCAGCTCAGAACAATGATGAGCACACCTTTTTCCAGTCACCTTTCCTCATGCTCCCCATGCCTCATACTGCCCTGCTTCTTTATTCTTTATCCCACAGATACCCAAAGCCCCTGGCCTTTGGGGAGGCGGATTTGAGACCTATTGTCACGTCACGTCCTCGCTTGGCTGCCCTGTGAATAAACCTCCTCTTTGCCGCAAACCTCAGCATTTCAGTGTTTTGGCTTGCTGTGCCTCAGACAGAATGGTTGGGAGCAGTGGTACAGGTCCCTTGCCTGTGAGGGATGCTGGTTCCTAGTAGTCACGTTGCGGATGTTTTCTCCTCTCGGGGTGGGGGCGGGGCAGACATCCTGCTCTTCCAGAAAGGGAGAAACACAGGTGCCAAACCCTTGCCCTCAGCGTCACCGTCACCTAGGAGCTTGTTTGAAGCACAGAATTCAGGCCCCACCCAGAACTACTGAATACCAGCCTGCATTTAACAAGATCCACAAGAGAGGCATACCCATATTATAGTTGGAAAGGCACCAAGCTGTCATCGTCTTCTCCACGGCTAATGAAAACGAAGCAAAGGTTCATCTCGAGCCGACTCTGCCTCAGTCACCTGGATATCACGTGAGCTCATTTAATCCTCCCCAGAACCTGCAAATGAGACTGAGGGTCAGAGTGGTCTAGCACCCAAGGTTCCATAAAAGAACATGACCAAGGCTCACTGGAGCCCAGACTTCCAAAAAAGAAGGCCCCTGAGCACAGCATGGCACCACCGCAGCCCAAACCGTGGGCCTGGAGGGTAGGCCAGGCTCCCCATGCAGAGTTCACACCATTCGACAGATGCCCACAGCAGACCACAAGGCAGTATGAGAAGTAAGTTCTGAATGTGGAATCTCTGAATTTTGAGATTTAAAGTAAAAAATCTGTTTTTGGCTGATGGTTAAAACAGTTCTACCAAGGAGTAAAGAGAGGGCATCTCAAGCCTCTTTCTGGACTTAGATTTTAATGCCTACTTATTGAGAAATGCTCCGTGCCTTTGCTCAGCCCTACGTCAAGATGAAGTGCTCTGTGCCCTAGAAGCTTAGGTTCTAAAAAGGCCACAGAAATGGGTGAGACCTCAAAAATGCCAGAACAATGCAATGGCCTTAATCAGACTGTCTTTGCTTTGCCTTGCTTACAAGTCACTGACTTTAAACTGAATATGGTGTCATGTCTTTATGTTTCTTGAAGCTTTTTTTTTTTACAAAAGATCATATAAAGATTTTCTTCCATGGTAAGACTTTTATATTGTATTTCTCTTAAACTGGAGTGTGGTACATTTACCCTCCATCAGATGATTGCTTACAACTCACCTTGCTTTATTAAGAATACCGCTAGAGGCTTCTATGCCCCTACTAACAAAAATACACTTTCAGGCCCATTCAAACCAGTGAAAATCCAAGATTTCAGAGCACAAGATAATGAAAATTCTCTCTATCCGCGTCTTTTACTACTTTTAGCCTGTTAACAGTCCCTAAGTGTGTCAGAGGAAAGGTACTGTCGCGGGAATTGACATCTTTAACAGCATTCCATACAGGTAACTCTTGATTGTGCCAATATCTCAAAAAGTTGGACATATTTACTGCCTCTATGACATCTCTAGGGTGTGTGGAAGAAATAAAAAAGAGGCCTGTACAATGTATTTCTCAAAATATACACACAAAGAGTTTGCACATACAAACAGGGAAACCTTATAAATAATGTATGGGGAGCAAAGCATTGTCGGTAATGGACCCACTCATTTCGAAAGACAACACTGTCACCAAGTGTCCCCTCACCAATACTGACTGGGAATGTTTAGGGGCCACCAAACCAGAGGCGGAGATTTTTAGGCACTTTCTTGCCAGAAAAGAGAGCCTAGGGCATAAACCACTCAACTTGTTGGCACGAATGCCAGGGCAACCCAAGCAAGTGGATATAGAAGCCTACGTAATGCTTGGAAGTAGGAAGCTTCGGGGGACTACACCTGGGCTGGTACTGGCCTCCCTCCCCAAAGGGACAAGGAGAGCAGAAACCTGGATGGAGTCAAGAGAGAGCAAAAAGAAAGGCAAGGCTGGGTATGGAGCAACCTTTGGATCCAGGAGCATGTGTCTCAGAACTGCCGGGGCTCTGCAGACCAGCTGCATCCCCATTCTCCTTGACCCTCATTGGTATAATGAACTCAGGGTGGGTGCATTCCGGCTGCCAAGTCACCTCCAACCATCCATGGAGTTGACTGTTACTTGCTCACAGTGAACCAACCGCTCTGGACCTAACAGCTACTGCAGGGGGCGGTAGTGGAGAACAAGGTGACGACAACGACCAGATGCGAAGGAGGAAGAGACATTCAGCGGACCGACTGGGTGGACTGATGGTGTGGCGTTAAGTCTGCAGAGCTAAAGGGGCCAGATGTAGAAAAGGGAAGGGGAACCATGAGGATATGGTCAAGCCCCTTCGTATAGATATTTCATCCGTATGTTGTATGCAAGTTCCATTCAATTTGCTCTGAGTGAAAAAGAGAGAACAAAATTATCCTTTAAACCATGTCAGTGACTTTATTTACCATCTCATTTGATGAGCTCATAGCCCAGGGTCAGAGGGAAATGGGAGCTGTGAGTCTGCCATCTCTCAGGAAGTCTCAGGCCTCAGAGGCCCCTCATAGCCAAACTACCTCACCTTTTGCACCTTTCAAGCAACGTTATTCCTAAGTGCGAGTCACCCTCTTCATCAGGTTCTCCAAGAAACAGCAGTCTCTCCCAATGACAGAGGAAAAATGGGCTACTTTGGCTTTCTGAGGCACACTATGTAGTTCTCCAAAATGGTACCTGCCTGGGGGATTTTTCAAGAAAATTAAGCATCCGTGGTGATTTGTTTGTCTTCACATAACGTATGACCCAGATGTGCTGAGAAATAAGAAAAGGACGAACGAATCAAGGGCAGCTGATCCAAGGAGGCAAGGGGCAACTTCCACAGCCTACGTGGAAAGCTAGAGGAAGGGAACATCCAGCTGGTGGGAGCTGAAGACAGGGGCCAGTCCTCCTTGGGCTCGGGATGCCACCGCCTCTTCCTACATCTTCACGCTCTCCTTCTCTGTTGGCCCCTCCCAGCCATATTAAAGAGCCACAAGGAAATGCTCTCCTCCATTCCATTTTCCTGTCCTCCTATCCAACCCTCCCTTCTTTCCCTTTGCCATCAATTTCTTGACTTGCCCCCCATTTCTCCCCTCCCATCTACACTGCGATCTGGTTTCTGCCCCACTACTCCCGTGAAACTGACCTCCTTGAAGCCCCCAATGATTTCTCTGTTGACAAGTCCAGGGGACTACTTCTCAATCCTTATCTTTGTGACCGCCAAGCCGAGTTAGATCTTAAACAACGTCTCTGTCTTGAAAATCTCTTCCCTTGGCTTTTGCGCCACCTTTCCTTTTCTTTTCATGACACCGATCACAACCAGTGCTGCAGATTCCATCGAATTAAGGAATGCTGTTGCCTACATGTGTGAATGAGCTGTGAGTAAAGTACTGAAGTAGAGGACACCAGAAGTGAAACGTCTTCATGTACGTCCACGCGGCTGAGCAGCAAGTTAACCTTTCATACATGTGCTACATCAGAAGAGTTGGGTTTTATTTTATTTACTTTTCCCTGGACAGTGTTGAATGACTACCATGTACAAGTTCAGCCCAAAAGGGATGAGAGCCAAAAAAATTAAATACATATATGTGTTAAGAACAGTGCTAGGTTATCTCATGTTCTAGATCAGTCAAGGCTCACCATTTTACGTATGTGAAAAGCAAAGTTAAAAGTGTATTTGTAGGGCTTCCCTGTTGGCGCAGTGGTTAAGGATCCACCTGCCAGTGCACGGGACACACGTTTGAGCCCTGGTCCGGGAAGATCCCACATGCCACGGAGCAACTAAGACCATGTGCCACAACTACTGAGCCTGCGTGCTAGAGCCCGTGAACCACAACTACTGAAGCCCACACACCTAGACCCCGTGCTCAGCAACAACGAGAAGCCACCACAATGAGAATCCCGCCTACTGCAACAGAGTAGCCCCCGCTCACTGCAACTAGAGAAAGCCTGCGCACGGCAATGAAGAGCCTAGGCAGCCAAAGATAAATAAATAAATACGTCTATTTTTAAAAAAATGTGTTTTAGTAACTTACTAAAAGGCACGCAATCAGTAAACATGAGCAAGGATTCAATCCCAAATCTGTCACACTGAAGTTGAAGCTAATACTCGAGATTGATAAAAACAGCACTAATTTAAAACTTCAGAGGTATTTTTTACTTCATACTTTCACTAATGCTCTTTGGAGATAAATCATTTCATTTATATGGGCCTTAGTTTTTACAACTATAATAGTTGGAAGCTTGACTAGGTGATCTGTATGTAGTCTTCCAATTCTAAAATGTTCCACTAATTTGGATTCCTACAATAATTGCCCTTGCAATACATGCATGCTGCCACCAAGTAGCAGTAGAGACTACTAGTTCCTTTCTTATCCATAGTGGGGGTGCATTTTGACAGCAGAATTATCCGTCAATAGTACAACCTGTTAGTATAACTATAAGATAACAAAATAATCTGGTATTCTTTCCTGTAAAAGAGAAGCTTTACATTGTGTCTGTGAATCGTACCAGAATCACCTGTAGCTTTATAAATATAGAGGAAATCCTGAACCCATTGAATGAGAATCTTCAGAGACAGGACTTGGGCATCTGGAATTTTGGGCTCCCATCATTTGTATATTTTATTTCATTTTATTTTTGCCTATGTACAATATTTGTCACATCCTTTTGAATCTTTAAAAGGTTCTTTCTGTTTTAAATTTTAGAATATTCCATAATCTTCACCTACTTTTCATAAGGTGTTATCTGTTATGTTTATTCGATCTTGTGCTTCTCCTGGTTAAGACTTCTTTCTTTCCTTTTTTTTTTCTCGTGGCCCTGCCTCATGTCTTGCAGGATCTTAGTTCCCTGACATGGGATTGGACCCCAGGGTCCCAGCAGTGAAAGTGCCATGTTCTAAACACTGGACCACCAGGGAAGTCCCAGGATTTCAGTTTTAAATGACTTTTTTCCCACTCTAATTCATTCCTGGGATCAGTTTCATGTTTGGACATTAAAGCAACCTTGCATTGCCAGAATAAAGCTACTTTGATTTTGATATATGATTGTTTAACATACCATGGATACAGTTTGTGCTTCTCTTTACACATTTTGCATGCATGTTCAAAGGAGTAACTGGCCTGTGATTCTGTTTTTGTAATATCCTTTATAGATTATTTTTAAGATTCTATACTTTATTTTTTATTTATTTATTTTTGGCTGCATTGGGTCTTCATTGCTGCATGCATGCTTTCTCTAGGTTTGGCGAGCGGGGGTCTATTCTTTGTTGCAGTGAGCAGGCTTCTCATTGCAGCCTTCTGACCGCATGGGCTTCTGACACCATTCATCGGTGCTACTTCAGTTCCTTACCCCTTCCCTTCTGACCCTGGGCGGTGAAATCCTCTTTCTGCAACTGGCCTGCGGCAGAAAGTCAATGAGGCAAGTGTAGGCTTGGAGTATCCATGGAGCAGAAAGGATGTCAGCGTGTGAAAAACAGAGCGAGCAAATTGGAGAGGAGAAGGAAACACTCAGAGAGGAAACAGAGGCCCAGATTTCTAGGTCTGTGGAGGCACTCTGAGGACTTTGCATTTTCTGTGAAGAAGCCACTGAAGAAATTTGAGTGACATGATCTGACTTATGTTTTAACAAGATCTCTCTGGATGCCACGTTGATTAGAGATTGTAGGAGAGCAAGGACAAGCCCCAGAAGACCAACAGTTGATTCAAAGAAGTGATTACTCAAACCTGGTCCCTCTCCTCAATGAGGACGCAGAGCAGGAATCGGCAAATAATGACCACAAATCAAATCAGGCTCTCAGCCTGGATCTGTGGGACTGTGAGCTAATAACGGTTCTCACGTTCAGAAAGCTTGTTGAAGAAGAAAGAGGAGGAGAAGCTACAGAAACTGTATATGGCCCACAAAGCCTAAGATATTTAAAATCCAGAAGATGCTTTCCAACACCTGATGTAAAGCATGTGGCTGGTAGGAGGTCCTCAACCAAATTTGGAAGAGGAATACATGAGTCAGTTCGTTCCTGAAAACACTGTAAAGTGATAGGGGTCAAGAAACATTTACCCGTTCACCCTAAACCTTCACAAATGATGCCAGTTCCGTTGAGCTATTGAAAAATACATTCTGGCTTTCAAAAAAGTAACCCAGAGGGCATTTTCTCACATAGGCAAGGTCATAAACAACTGTCAAGTGAAGTTGAAATAGCAACACATCAAATAATAACAAAAACATTTTTACAGAATTTTAAATCTTACAAAGCATTTTCATGTTCATTATCTAATTTAATCCCCAAATCAACGTCATGAGATAGTTATTATTTCCCCATTAGAAATGACCACATATTAAATCCTTAGTGATTGCTCAAGAAAAGCTGAAATCTTGAGTGTTACATCCATTTATGCCATGGTTGGGTGTTTTCCCATGGGAACACTGGATGCTAAAATCCACAGGGATTTTCAGCGCAAGATGGCAGACTAGGAAATATAATTACTTTCTGTTCCGCCTGAAACCATATCTAAATAAAACTGTAGAAATACCAAAATTAATCAACCAATAAAAGCCAAGATATTTTGGAAGTCATCAACCACAGAAAGATTTCAACACATTTCGAGAAGGCAAACAATGAAATGGAGGAGCCGTGAATAAAATAATGAAGAAAAAAAGGCTGAACCTAAGTAAGGTCTGCACAAAGCCACTCAGCTTTTGCTGAGCTCTGGTTATAGTAAAGGGCAGAGGAAAGAAGAGGGGCTGAAAACAAGGAGACAAAACGTCATTTTAGGAAAAACAGTTCATTTAATGAGCTCCAGGGAACACTCAGCCTGCTGCCATACTAACTCATGAATTACAATGGATTGTTGGTAAGCAAGACAAGAAAACAGGGAAGAAACAAAAGAAACAAAAATCAAGACATTGTTTCTAACTGAACTCTTCTCAAAGGAGATCGAGGAATTATGGTTCAATGCCACAGCTGTAAATCATTTCTGCTCTTGGAGAGGTTACAAAGGGCTTATAATATTTCCCTTTTGTTCAGACAGAATTTAGGTCTGAGCAAAAGCTTTTGTGTCCTCCAACCCCAACATTTATTGGGGATGGAAGCCCAGATTTGCTGGGACATACCATAAAAAGAATCTCATGAGCAGAGGGTCAAACTGAGTTTGGAATATATGAATTATGTCCAGTGTGAGTTTCAATAGGTTTTAAAATATATACATACATACATATATATATATATATATATACATTTTTACTGATCTATATGATTTTGGGTTCTGAAACTTCTACATGTCACATGCGTGATACATAACAGACAATGTCAGCCCCAGGAGGGAGAAAACACTCCAATGAAGCAAGCCAAAGAAACAAGTTTTAAGCAAGGTCAAGTGATGTGTAGACCAGGATTGTTCAATTCCTACCTGTCATGCTGAAGCTTCCAGCTCCTGAATAACAACACATGCTTCCCTTGTCCTAGACAGCCAAGAGTATGTCTCCTCTCTTGGGCATAAGAATCTCTAGAGTTACATATCTGTAGTAAGAGTGGACCCAGCTGGCATACTCACAATGACCAAATTGTGTTGATCGTACTTTATACCAATACATCGCCCCACGCTGAAGTTGCAATAAATGATATATTTGCTTTCTAGACATGAATGAGACGCCTTACTGGATATACTCCAGGAAGGCCAGAGAAGCTGGCTTCTAATCCATACGGAACAATTCACTGGTGAATTTCTTTCACGATAGCCCATGATTTATCTAGAATATCATCTTGACATATCTGGATCCTTCAAACTAGACAAAGGGAAAATACGGGCTTCAAGCCTCAATTAGAAATATGGAATGGTGCCATGCTGACAACTGGTGGTCCCTGACCTGTATCTTCTGAGATTACAACACAGTGTGGTGGATGACCAATTCATGCATTGAACAAAAGAAGACCTCCTACAGGGCAGTGTAGCTGTTCGTTACAGGTATGGCACTTAGGGCTAAGTACCATAAGGACTACAAGAGAAAAAGAAAAACAAGTAACACATGAAGCATATACGATAAGGAGGCACCACAGTCCAGAGCACGAGCTCTGGAATCACACAGGCTTGGATCGAATCCCAGCTAAGCCACTACCATCTATATACCCTGAAGGACAGGCCAAGGTTTAAATGTTGTTTTACCAGATTTCAAAAAAGAAGTGAAGAAAGAACCTATCTGCCGGGAAGGGACATCGTGGGGTGCAGTATCCAGTCGGATCAGGGCTCTGCATCTCCTGCTCAGAAACCTTGGCCACCTGGCTCATGGTGATGCTGGCAGCTGAGCAGCCCTGGAGAAGGCGATCCTGTCTCCAGGTCTCGCAGAGAAGCTGGGGAGGTCTCCGGACGAGGTGGCCCACACCCTGGTAAGCTCTGGCTGCCTCCTGCCCTCAGGTCTCAGCAGGCTCTGGCCTCTGGGCCCCGTGGTGGGGAAGGCCTGGCCGATACATACACAGGGCTGAGGGGCCTGCAGAGCCAGTCCCCAGGCAGGGTGAGCTCTGGAGGAGGCTTCCACAGTCCCCAGCAGTCTCCGCATGGTGGCCCATCTGGCGCCAAACACCTGCCACCCACAGCGAGAAGTCCCAGACACTAGAAAGTCCAGAAGGGGCCCCACCCTTTGCCTTTGGGCCTGGGTTAAGCCACGAGCTGGGCTTGCACGTGACCCCTGCCTCACCCCCCTGCCCCGCCCGCCCTTTCTCTGTGACACGTACAATGGATATGTCATAAAGCCAGGCTGAGCCAGTGCTATAAATTCAGAGGAGTTAGAATCTAGGAAGAAGCTCTCCCACTTTCACTCTCTGCTCTCAGATCAGGCAGGCAGTACCTCTAATATGGAAGCTATGGACACCACACCTCCCTCCCAGGCTGTCCTCTTCCATTCTGCTCATGTTTTCCCCAGCACCCCATTGACGGCTTTGGCGGGTATCGGGGCTTCAGCAGGCAGCACGTCTGACCCCGAACCTATGGACACCACACCTCCTTCACATGCTGTTATCTTCCATTCTGCTCCTGTTTTCCCCAGCACCCCATTGACGGCTTTGGCGGGCATCGGTGCTTCAGCAGGCAGCACCTCAGACCCCGAACCTATGGACACCACACCTCCTTCACACGCTGTCATCTTCCACTCTGCTCTTGTTTTCCCCAGCACCCCATTGACGGGTTTGGCGGGCATCGGTGCTTCAGCAGGAATCACGTCAGACCCCGAACCTATGGACACCACACCTCCTTCACATGCTGTCATCTTCCATTCTGCTCCTGTTTTCCCAAGCACCCCAGTTTCGGCTTTGGCGGGCATCGGTGCTTCAGCAGGGAGCACGTCAGACCCCGAACCTATGGACACCACACCTCCTTCACACGCTGTCATCTTCCATTCTGCTCCTGTTTTCCCCAGCACCCCATTTACGGCCCTGGCGGGCATCGGTGCTTCCGCAGTCAGCACGTCTGACCCCGAACCTATGGACACCACACCTCCTTCCCAGGCTGTCATCTTCTATTCTGCTCCTGTTTTCTCCAGCACCCCATTTTCGGCTTTGGTGGGCATCGGTGCCTCAGCAGTCAGCACCTCAGACCCCGAACCTATGGACACCACACCTCCTTCCCAGGCTGTCATCTTCCATCCTGCTCCTCTTTACCCCAGCACCCCATTTACCGCTTAGGCCGGCACTGGTGCTTCAGCAGGCAGCACCTCTAACACCAAAGCTATGGACACCACACCTCCTTCCCAGGCTGTCATTTTCCAGTCTGCCCTGTCTCCAAGTAGAACCACTACCCATTTCACACTGCTGTTCCCAGTTCTGGGAACACACCACCCAGTGGTAGCAATGCCTCAGCCCATGCCTCGACTCATTTACCTGCAACGTGAGCCAACAGATAGACCAACACTTCAAAGTTATGACAGAAAATTGAGTAAGTTATACGCTTGGAATTTCATTTATTATTATTAACAAGCACAACTGTAGTGCTTAGACTATAACAAGTACTATTCTAAGGGCTTACCAAATATTAACTCACTTATTCCTCATAATGGCAACCCTAGTGGTAGGGAATATTCATAATGTTCACTTTTTGGGGGGAAACTGAGGCTCAGAGACGTTGAATAGCTTGCCTAATGCCACACAGTTAGTAGGTGGCAAAACCCGGGATTAAAACCAGACCATCTAGACTTTCATCACTTTGCTGTGTCACCTTATTATAAGTTGTGGTTAGGGAAGGAACTAAATTGACAAGACTCTGAACTAAAAGGAGAAGGGAGAAATGAGAAAATGAGTGATCCTAGAAACTAGAGAAGGTTTAGGCTCAGAAATTTCTGGTGATGAGACCCAGAAGAACAAGAACTTGGTTGGAATGTTAACTTGGGATAGTATCTGAATCCACTGAGAAATGGTTTTGTTTCCTGTAAAATTTAGAAAGGTCAGTTGGATGAAGATTAACGAAGACAAAAGTAGAAAGGAAAAGAAAAAGGTGCCTTAAGTGAGACATAACCGCTCCCCTCTACGTACCCACAGGTTGTGTCCTTTGGGAAAGAATGGAGCTCTCTCTACCGGGTTGGTCACCAGGCTGAACAAGGAGAAACATGGCAACCATTGTACTGGTTTTGATGATCCCTCAAAACCAAGGCTTCAGTTTCCAAGAACGACCTACGGTAGCATAACTAGTGTGTGTCACACATGCCACTAAGTGTGTTTCCAGTCACACATTTTAATTGGAGAAATACTTCCTATGAGGTAGGCATTAGTTCGCTATGGCTGCTGTAACAAATTACTACAAATGTGCTTGCTTCTAACAAAACACACTTATTTTCTTATGGTTCTGGAAGACAGAGGTCCAAAACCAGTTTCCCTGGGCTGAAACCAGGAGTCAACAGGGCCATCCATCCTCCTTCTAGAGGCTCTAAGCGAGAATCTCTTTCCTCGCCAGCATTCCTTCACTTCTGGCCACATCAATCCAACCCCAACTTCATCATCACATTCTCTTTGGGGTAAAAATTCCCTCTGCCTCTCTCTTACGAGAACACCAGTGGTTATATTTGGGCCCGTCCAGGTAGTCCAGGAGAATCTTCCCATCTGAGAACCATTACTTTCATCCCACTGGCAAAGTGCCTTCTGCCATTTAAGGTGACATTCACAGGTTCTGGAGAGTAGGATGTGGACATTTGGGGGCAATGGTATTATTCGGTCTACTACAAGGTAGATACTATTATCTTTCTCAGATGTAGGAAATGACGTTTAGGGAAGTAGTCTGTCTCAGGTCTACAATTTCCAGAGTAGAGACTTACATTCTGCCACTGACACTTTAGGACACACCCTAAACTACTTTAATCTGTGTCCTTAACTACTGCGTAATCCTTGGTTAAGAGTCACACTTAGGTATCAAGACCCAATTGAATAGAACGCAAGTACTGTCTCCTCTTTCACTATGTTTGCCTGGTGTACTGATGAATCTTGCCCAGAGCAGAAGAGTTCAGAAAAGTGTTATGCAGGTGTACGAAGAGAAAGCATTTACTGTTTGATGTGCACGGAGGAACGGAAGGCTTTTTCAAATAAAATAAAATAAAATATGCCACCAAATAGTCAATTGTCACAGCAGAGGTAACCCCGTGGGAGTCATGAGGAGACTAAAATTATCTCCAATTGTGCAGGGCAGAAAAGTTTCAATGAAGGCAGGTGTAGTTCAGCCAAGGCCTACAGCACAGAAGTAGGAATTTGGGTATGTACGAATGGGAAAAAAGACATTTGAGGCATGGGAAATAGCTTAATGCAGAATGGACGAGAAATATGCATTAGACCTTTTCTAAAACAACTGGCTTATTAACTCAGTAAATCGATTTAGTCAGTCAAACTAGCTTTAGCTGATTACTTATCCAGGGGATAGCTGTTGAGAGTAATTTTTGTCACAGAACAGTAAATAAAATGGTTGAACTATAGCTTTAGGCTTGCTAAGTGAAATAGATTGCTCTAGATGATTTTCAAGTGACTTACTTGGTAGTACTCACGAAATTGGGGGTTAACAATTGCTTAAGAAAACAAAGAGAATTGATTTTAAATAAAGTCGCTACTGTGTAAACTATCTGTTCAGTAGCTCATGTTAAACGGATGTTTATAATCCCCATTGGACAACCAACTACATTTTTGCAAATGGCAATGTGAATTGCTGTTGCATAAACTATAGCAATGACCACCTATGTAATTTGTTGTCCAAACCAGAAATCTTCTAACAATACTGGTGTCCTAATAAAAATAAGCACGAAGGGAACACACAGTGGGTGTCTCCCATGTGCCTGTGCATGCATCTATATCTCACTGAACCCTCATAACAGCCCCCAAGAGAGGGATTCTGGGCGTCCCCATGCTGCTTGTGGAGAAACAGGCACAGGAAGGTTCAATAGTCTATCTACCTAATATCGCACAGAGGGTGGCAGAGCCCGTTTTTAAACCACCTGCCTCCAATACCAGGTGCCAGGAGCCAGACTCAGCCTACAGCTCTCTTCTGCTCGCCTGGAGGTGAAACAATGTGTCATGATTAGTCAAATCCCGTCTTCACTCATCAAGGTAGGTTGAACACCTGCACGTCCTCCAAGTAGCATGTAGCATAAGCAATAAGATGTTTGTCCCGAGATCGTCCAGGAACTTGGAATCAGCTGTGCCTGGTTAGGCTGAGCTGGTTTAGAGTGGAGAGGACCACCGATCTTCCACCTGGGCAAGTGCCTTTTGACCTCCTGCCATCAGAGGGCCGAAATCTCCAGCCTGAGAATGTGCTGAGCCCTGTAGCCTAGTTATGCCAGCTCAGAACAATGATGAGCACACCTTTTTCCAGTCACCTTTCCTCATGCTCCCCATGCCTCATACTGCCCTGCTTCTTTATTCTTTATCCCACAGATACCCAAAGCCCCTTGCCTTTGGGGAGGCGGATTTGAGACCTATTGTCACGTCACGTCCTCGCTTGGCTACCCTGTGAATAAACCTCCTCTTTGCCGCAAACCTCAGCATTTCAGTGTTTTGGCTTGCTGTGCCTCAGACAGAATGGTTGGGAGCAGTGGTACAGGTCCCTTGCCTGTGAGGGATGCTGGTTCCTAGTAGTCACGTTGCGGATGTTTTCTCCTCTCGGGGTGGGGGCGGGGCAGACATCCTGCTCTTCCAGAAAGGGAGAAACACAGGTGCCAAACCCTTGCCCTCAGCGTCACCGTCACCTAGGAGCTTGTTTGAAGCACAGAATTCAGGCCCCACCCAGAACTACTGAATACCAGCCTGCATTTAACAAGATCCACAAGAGAGGCATACCCATATTATAGTTGGAGAGGCACCAAGCTGTCATCGTCTTCTCCACGGCTAATGAAAACGAAGCAAAGGTTCATCTCGAGCCGACTCTGCCTCAGTCACCTGGATATCACGTGAGCTCATTTCATCCTCCCCAGAACCTGCAAATGAGACTGAGGGTCAGAGTGGTCTAGCACCCAAGGTTCCATAAAAGAACATGACCAAGGCTCACTGGAGCCCAGACTTCCAAAAAAGAAGGCCCCTGAGCACAGCATGGCACCACCGCAGCCCAAACCGTGGGGCAGGAGGGTAGGCCAGGCTCCCCATGCAGAGTTCACACCATTCGACACATGCCCACAGCAGACCACAAGGCAGTATGAGAAGTAAGTTCTGAATGTGGAATCTCTGAATTTTGAGATTTAAAGTAAAAAATCTGTTTTTCGCTGATGGTTAAAACAGTTCTACCAAGGAGTAAAGAGAGGGCATCTCAAGCCTCCTTCTGGACTTAGATTTTAATGCCTACTTATTGAGAAATGCTCTGTGCCTTTGCTCAGCCCTACGTCAAGATGAAGTGCTCTGTGCCCTAGAAGCTTAGGTTCTAAAAAGGCCACAGAAATGGGTGAGACCTCAAAAATGCCAGAACAATGCAACGGCCTTAATCAGACTGTCTTTGCTTTGCCTTGCTTACAAGTCACTGACTTTCAACTGAATATGGTGTCATGTCTTTATGTTTCTTGAAGCTTTTTTTTTTTACAAAAGATCATATAAAGATTTTCTTCCATGGTAAGACTTTTATATTGTATTTCTCTTAAACTGGAGTGTGGTACATTTACCCTCCATCAGATGATTGCTTACAACTCACCTTGCTTTATTAAGAATACCGCTAGAGGCTTCTATGCCCCTACTAACAAAAATACACTTTCAGGCCCATTCAAACCAGTGAAAATCCAAGATTTCAGAGCACAAGATAATGAAAATTCTCTCTATCCGCGTCTTTTACTACTTTTAGCCTGTTAACAGTCCCTAAGTGTGTCAGAGGAAAGGTACTGTCGCGGGAATTGACATCTTTAACAGCATTCCATACAGGTAACTCTTGATTGTGCCAATATCTCAAAAAGTTGGACATATTTACTGCCTCTATGACATCTCTAGGGTGTGTGGAAGAAATAAAAAAGAGGCCTGTACAATGTATTTCTCAAAATATACACACAAAGAGTTTGCACATACAAACAGGGAAACCTTATAAATAATGTATGGGGAGCAAAGCATTGTCGGTAATGGACCCACTCATTTCGAAAGACAACACTGTCACCAAGTGTCCCCTCACCAATACTGACTGGGAATGTTTAGGGGCCACCAAACCAGAGGCGGAGATTTTTAGGCACTTTCTTGCCAGAAAAGAGAGCCTAGGGCATAAACCACTCAACTTGTTGGCACGAATGCCAGGGCAACCCAAGCAAGTGGATATAGAAGCCTACGTAATGCTTGGAAGTAGGAAGCTTCGGGGGACTACACCTGGGCTGGTACTGGCCTCCCTCCCCAAAGGGACAAGGAGAGCAGAAACCTGGATGGAGTCAAGAGAGAGCAAAAAGAAAGGCAAGGCTGGGTATGGAGCAACCTTTGGATCCAGGAGCATGTGTCTCAGAACTGCCGGGGCTCTGCAGACCAGCTGCATCCCCATTCTCCTTGACCCTCATTGGTATAATGAACTCAGGGTGGGTGCATTCCGGCTGCCAAGTCACCTCCAACCATCCATGGAGTTGACTGTTACTTGCTCACAGTGAACCAACCGCTCTGGACCTAACAGCTACTGCAGGGGGCGGTAGTGGAGAACAAGGTGAGGACAACGACCAGATGCGAAGGAGGAAGAGACATTCAGCGGACCGACTGGGTGGACTGATGGTGTGGCGTTAAGTCTGCAGAGCTAAAGTGGCCAGATGTAGAAAAGGGAAGGGGAACCATGAGGATATGGTCAAGCCCCTTCGTATAGATATTTCATCCGTATGTTGTATGCAAGTTCCATTCAATTTGCTCTGAGTGAAAAAGAGAGAACAAAATTATCCTTTAAACCATGTCAGTGACTTTATTTACCATCTCATTTGATGAGCTCATAGCCCAGGGTCAGAGGGAAATGGGAGCTGTGAGTCTGCCATCTCTCAGGAAGTCTCAGGCCTCAGAGGCCCCTCATAGCTAAACTACCTCACCTTTTGCACCTTTCAAGCAACGTTATTCCTAAGTGCGAGTCACCCTCTTCATCAGGTTCTCCAAGAAACAGCAGTCTCTCCCAATGACAGAGGAAAAATGGGCTACTTTGGCTTTCTGAGGCACACTATGTAGTTCTCCAAAATGGTACCTGCCTGGGGGATTTTTCAAGAAAATTAAGCATCCGTGGTGATTTGTTTGTCTTCACATAACGTATGACCCAGATGTGCTGAGAAATAAGAAAAGGACGAACGAATCAAGGGCAGCTGATCCAAGGAGGCAAGGGGCAACTTCCACAGCCTACGTGGAAAGCTAGAGGAAGGGAACATCCAGCTGGTGGGAGCTGAAGACAGGGGCCAGTCCTCCTTGGGCTCGGGATGCCACCCCCTCTTCCTACATCTTCACGCTCTCCTTCTCTGTTGGCCCCTCCCAGCCATATTAAAGAGCCACAAGGAAATGCTCTCCTCCATTCCATTTTCCTGTCCTCCTATCCAACCCTCCCTTCTTTCCCTTTGCCATCAATTTCTTGACTTGCCCCCCATTTCTCCCCTCCCATCTACACTGCGATCTGGTTTCTGCCCCACTACTCCCGTGAAACTGACCTCCTTGAAGCCCCCAATGATTTCTCTGTTGACAAGTCCAGGGGACTACTTCTCAATCCTTATCTTTGTGACCGCCAAGCCGAGTTAGATCTTAAACAACGTCTCTGTCTTGAAAATCTCTTCCCTTGGCTTTTGCGCCACCTTTCCTTTTCTTTTCATGACACCGATCACAACCAGTGCTGCAGATTCCATCGAATTAAGGAATGCTGTTGCCTACATGTGTGAATGAGCTGTGAGTAAAGTACTGAAGTAGAGGACACCAGAAGTGAAACGTCTTCATGTACGTCCACGCGGCTGAGCAGCAAGTTAACCTTTCATACATGTGCTACATCAGAAGAGTTGGGTTTTATTTTATTTACTTTTCCCTGGACAGTGTTGAATGACTACCATGTACAAGTTCAGCCCAAAAGGGATGAGAGCCAAAAAAATTAAATACATATATGTGTTAAGAACAGTGCTAGGTTATCTCATGTTCTAGATCAGTCAAGGCTCACCATTTTACGTATGTGAAAAGCAAAGTTAAAAGTGTATTTGTAGGGCTTCCCTGTTGGCGCAGTGGTTAAGGATCCACCTGCCAGTGCACGGGACACACGTTTGAGCCCTGGTCCGGGAAGATCCCACATGCCACGGAGCAACTAAGACCATGTGCCACAACTATTGAGCCTGCGTGCTAGAGCCCGTGAACCACAACTACTGAAGCCCACACACCTAGACCCCGTGCTCAGCAACAACGAGAAGCCACCACAATGAGAATCCCGCCTACTGCAACAGAGTAGCCCCCGCTCACTGCAACTAGAGAAAGCCTGCGCACGGCAATGAAGAGCCTAGGCAGCCAAAGATAAATAAATAAATACGTCTATTTTTAAAAAAATGTGTTTTAGTAACTTACTAAAAGGCACGCAATCAGTAAACATGAGCAAGGATTCAATCCCAAATCTGTCACACTGAAGTTGAAGCTAATACTCGAGATTGATAAAAACAGCACTAATTTAAAACTTCAGAGGTATTTTTTACTTCATACTTTCACTAATGCTCTTTGGAGATAAATCATTTCATTTATATGGGCCTTAGTTTTTACAACTATAATAGTTGGAAGCTTGACTAGGTGATCTGTATGTAGTCTTCCAATTCTAAAATGTTCCACTAATTTGGATTCCTACAATAATTGCCCTTGCAATACATGCATGCTGCCACCAAGTAGCAGTAGAGACTACTAGTTCCTTTCTTATCCATAGTGGGGGTGCATTTTGACAGCAGAATTATCCGTCAATAGTACAACCTGTTAGTATAACTATAAGATAACAAAATAATCTGGTATTCTTTCCTGTAAAAGAGAAGCTTTACATTGTGTCTGTGAATCGTACCAGAATCACCTGTAGCTTTATAAATATAGAGGAAATCCTGAACCCATTGAATGAGAATCTTCAGAGACAGGACTTGGGCATCTGGAATTTTGGGCTCCCATCATTTGTATATTTTATTTCATTTTATTTTTGCCTATGTACAATATTTGTCACATCCTTTTGAATCTTTAAAAGGTTCTTTCTGTTTTAAATTTTAGAATATTCCATAATCTTCACCTACTTTTCATAAGGTGTTATCTGTTATGTTTATTCGATCTTGTGCTTCTCCTGGTTAAGACTTCTTTCTTTCCTTTTTTTTTTCTCGTGGCCCTGCCTCATGTCTTGCAGGATCTTAGTTCCCTGACATGGGATTGGACCCCAGGGTCCCAGCAGTGAAAGTGCCATGTTCTAAACACTGGACCACCAGGGAAGTCCCAGGATTTCAGTTTTAAATGACTTTTTTCCCACTCTAATTCATTCCTGGGATCAGTTTCATGTTTGGACATTAAAGCAACCTTGCATTGCCAGAATAAAGCTACTTTGATTTTGATATATGATTGTTTAACATACCATGGATACAGTTTGTGCTTCTCTTTACACATTTTGCATGCATGTTCAAAGGAGTAACTGGCCTGTGATTCTGTTTTTGTAATATCCTTTATAGATTATTTTTAAGATTCTATACTTTATTTTTTATTTATTTATTTTTGGCTGCATTGGGTCTTCATTGCTGCATGCATGCTTTCTCTAGGTTTGGCGAGCGGGGGTCTATTCTTTGTTGCAGTGAGCAGGCTTCTCATTGCAGCCTTCTGACCGCATGGGCTTCTGACACCATTCATCGGTGCTACTTCAGTTCCTTACCCCTTCCCTTCTGACCCTGGGCGGTGAAATCCTCTTTCTGCAACTGGCCTGCGGCAGAAAGTCAATGAGGCAAGTGTAGGCTTGGAGTATCCATGGAGCAGAAAGGATGTCAGCGTGTGAAAAACAGAGCGAGCAAATTGGAGAGGAGAAGGAAACACTCAGAGAGGAAACGGAGGCCCAGATTTCTAGGTCTGTGGAGGCACTCTGAGGACTTTGCATTTTCTGTGAAGAAGCCACTGAAGAAATTTGAGTGACATGATCTGACTTATGTTTTAACAAGATCTCTCTGGATGCCACGTTGATTAGAGATTGTAGGAGAGCAAGGACAAGCCCCAGAAGACCAACAGTTGATTCAAAGAAGTGATTACTCAAACCTGGTCCCTCTCCTCAATGAGGACGCAGAGCAGGAATCGGCAAATAATGACCACAAATCAAATCAGGCTCTCAGCCTGGATCTGTGGGACTGTGAGCTAATAACGGTTCTCACGTTCAGAAAGCTTGTTGAAGAAGAAAGAGGAGGAGAAGCTACAGAAACTGTATATGGCCCACAAAGCCTAAGATATTTAAAATCCAGAAGATGCTTTCCAACACCTGATGTAAAGCATGTGGCTGGTAGGAGGTCCTCAACCAAATTTGGAAGAGGAATACATGAGTCAGTTCGTTCCTGAAAACACTGTAAAGTGATAGGGGTCAAGAAACATTTACCCGTTCACCCTAAACCTTCACAAATGATGCCAGTTCCGTTGAGCTATTGAAAAATACATTCTGGCTTTCAAAAAAGTAACCCAGAGGGCATTTTCTCACATAGGCAAGGTCATAAACAACTGTCAAGTGAAGTTGAAATAGCAACACATCAAATAATAACAAAAACATTTTTACAGAATTTTAAATCTTACAAAGCATTTTCATGTTCATTATCTAATTTAATCCCCAAATCAACGTCATGAGATAGTTATTATTTCCCCATTAGAAATGACCACATATTAAATCCTTAGTGATTGCTCAAGAAAAGCTGAAATCTTGAGTGTTACATCCATTTATGCCATGGTTGGGTGTTTTCCCATGGGAACACTGGATGCTAAAATCCACAGGGATTTTCAGCGCAAGATGGCAGACTAGGAAATATAATTACTTTCTGTTCCGCCTGAAACCATATCTAAATAAAACTGTAGAAATACCAAAATTAATCAACCAATAAAAGCCAAGATATTTTGGAAGTCATCAACCACAGAAAGATTTCAACACATTTCGAGAAGGCAAACAATGAAATGGAGGAGCCGTAAATAAAATAATGAAGAAAAAAAGGCTGAACCTAAGTAAGGTCTGCACAAAGCCACTCAGCTTTTGCTGAGCTCTGGTTATAGTAAAGGGCAGAGGAAAGAAGAGGGGCTGAAAACAAGGAGACAAAACGTCATTTTAGGAAAAACAGTTCATTTAATGAGCTCCAGGGAACACTCAGCCTGCTGCCATACTAACTCATGAATTACAATGGATTGTTGGTAAGCAAGACAAGAAAACAGGGAAGAAACAAAAGAAACAAAAATCAAGACATTGTTTCTAACTGAACTCTTCTCAAAGGAGATCGAGGAATTATGGTTCAATGCCACAGCTGTAAATCATTTCTGCTCTTGGAGAGGTTACAAAGGGCTTATAATATTTCCCTTTTGTTCAGACAGAATTTAGGTCTGAGCAAAAGCTTTTGTGTCCTCCAACCCCAACATTTATTGGGGATGGAAGCCCAGATTTGCTGGGACATACCATAAAAAGAATCTCATGAGCAGAGGGTCAAACTGAGTTTGGAATATATGAATTATGTCCAGTGTGAGTTTCAATAGGTTTTAAAATATATACATACATACATATATATATATATATATATACATTTTTACTGATCTATATGATTTTGGGTTCTGAAACTTCTACATGTCACATGCGTGATACATAACAGACAATGTCAGCCCCAGGAGGGAGAAAACACTCCAATGAAGCAAGCCAAAGAAACAAGTTTTAAGCAAGGGCAAGTGATGTGTAGACCAGGATTGTTCAATTCCTACCTGTCATGCTGAAGCTTCCAGCTCCTGAATAACAACACATGCTTCCCTTGTCCTAGACAGCCAAGAGTATGTCTCCTCTCTTGGGCATAAGAATCTCTAGAGTTACATATCTGTAGTAAGAGTGGACCCAGCTGGCATACTCACAATGACCAAATTGTGTTGATCGTACTTTATACCAATACATCGCCCCACGCTGAAGTTGCAATAAATGATATATTTGCTTTCTAGACATGAATGAGACGCCTTACTGGATATACTCCAGGAAGGCCAGAGAAGCTGGCTTCTAATCCATACGGAACAATTCACTGGTGAATTTCTTTCACGATAGCCCATGATTTATCTAGAATATCATCTTGACATATCTGGATCCTTCAAACTAGACAAAGGGAAAATACGGGCTTCAAGCCTCAATTAGAAATATGGAATGGTGCCATGCTGACAACTGGTGGTCCCTGACCTGTATCTTCTGAGATTACAACACAGTGTGGTGGATGACCAATTCATGCATTGAACAAAAGAAGACCTCCTACAGGGCAGTGTAGCTGTTCGTTACAGGTATGGCACTTAGGGCTAAGTACCATAAGGACTACAAGAGAAAAAGAAAAACAAGTAACACATGAAGCATATACGATAAGGAGGCACCACAGTCCAGAGCACGAGCTCTGGAATCACACAGGCTTGGATCGAATCCCAGCTAAGCCACTACCATCTATATACCCTGAAGGACAGGCCAAGGTTTAAATGTTGTTTTACCAGATTTCAAAAAAGAAGTGAAGAAAGAACCTATCTGCCGGGAAGGGACATCGTGGGGTGCAGTATCCAGTCGGATCAGGGCTCTGCATCTCCTGCTCAGAAACCTTGGCCACCTGGCTCATGGTGATGCTGGCAGCTGAGCAGCCCTGGAGAAGGCGATCCTGTCTCCAGGTCTCGCAGAGAAGCTGGGGAGGTCTCCGGACGAGGTGGCCCACACCCTGGTAAGCTCTGGCTGCCTCCTGCCCTCAGGTCTCAGCAGGCTCTGGCCTCTGGGCCCCGTGGTGGGGAAGGCCTGGCCGATACATACACAGGGCTGAGGGGCCTGCAGAGCCAGTCCCCAGGCAGGGTGAGCTCTGGAGGAGGCTTCCACAGTCCCCAGCAGTCACCGCATGGTGGCCCATCTGGCGCCAAACACCTGCCACCCACAGCGAGAAGTCCCAGACACTAGAAAGTCCAGAAGGGGCCCCACCCTTTGCCTTTGGGCCTGGGTTAAGCCACGAGCTGGGCTTGCACGTGACCCCTGCCTCACCCCCCTGCCCCGCCCGCCCTTTCTCTGTGACACGTACAATGGATATGTCATAAAGCCAGGCTGAGCCAGTGCTATAAATTCAGAGGAGTTAGAATCTAGGAAGAAGCTCTCCCACTTTCACTCTCTGCTCTCAGATCAGGCAGGCAGTACCTCTAATATGGAAGCTATGGACACCACACCTCCCTCCCAGGCTGTCCTCTTCCATTCTGCTCATGTTTTCCCCAGCACCCCATTGACGGCTTTGGCGGGTATCGGGGCTTCAGCAGGCAGCACGTCTGACCCCGAACCTATGGACACCACACCTCCTTCACATGCTGTTATCTTCCATTCTGCTCCTGTTTTCCCCAGCACCCCATTGACGGCTTTGGCGGGCATCGGTGCTTCAGCAGGCAGCACCTCAGACCCCGAACCTATGGACACCACACCTCCTTCACACGCTGTCATCTTCCACTCTGCTCTTGTTTTCCCCAGCACCCCATTGACGGGTTTGGCGGGCATCGGTGCTTCAGCAGGAATCACGTCAGACCCCGAACCTATGGACACCACACCTCCTTCACATGCTGTCATCTTCCATTCTGCTCCTGTTTTCCCAAGCACCCCAGTTTCGGCTTTGGCGGGCATCGGTGCTTCAGCAGGGAGCACGTCAGACCCCGAACCTATGGACACCACACCTCCTTCACACGCTGTCATCTTCCATTCTGCTCCTGTTTTCCCCAGCACCCCATTTACGGCCCTGGCGGGCATCGGTGCTTCCGCAGTCAGCACGTCTGACCCCGAACCTATGGACACCACACCTCCTTCCCAGGCTGTCATCTTCTATTCTGCTCCTGTTTTCTCCAGCACCCCATTTTCGGCTTTGGTGGGCATCGGTGCCTCAGCAGTCAGCACCTCAGACCCCGAACCTATGGACACCACACCTCCTTCCCAGGCTGTCATCTTCCATCCTGCTCCTCTTTACCCCAGCACCCCATTTACCGCTTAGGCCGGCACTGGTGCTTCAGCAGGCAGCACCTCTAACACCAAAGCTATGGACACCACACCTCCTTCCCAGGCTGTCATTTTCCAGTCTGCCCTGTCTCCAAGTAGAACCACTACCCATTTCACACTGCTGTTCCCAGTTCTGGGAACACACCACCCAGTGGTAGCAATGCCTCAGCCCATGCCTCGACTCATTTACCTGCAACGTGAGCCAACAGATAGACCAACACTTCAAAGTTATGACAGAAAATTGAGTAAGTTATACGCTTGGAATTTCATTTATTATTATTAACAAGCACAACTGTAGTGCTTAGACTATAACAAGTACTATTCTAAGGGCTTACCAAATATTAACTCACTTATTCCTCATAATGGCAACCCTAGTGGTAGGGAATATTCATAATGTTCACTTTTTGGGGGGAAACTGAGGCTCAGAGACGTTGAATAGCTTGCCTAATGCCACACAGTTAGTAGGTGGCAAAACCCGGGATTAAAACCAGACCATCTAGACTTTCATCACTTTGCTGTGTCACCTTATTATAAGTTGTGGTTAGGGAAGGAACTAAATTGACAAGACTCTGAACTAAAAGGAGAAGGGAGAAATGAGAAAATGAGTGATCCTAGAAACTAGAGAAGGTTTAGGCTCAGAAATTTCTGGTGATGAGACCCAGAAGAACAAGAACTTGGTTGGAATGTTAACTTGGGATAGTATCTGAATCCACTGAGAAATGGTTTTGTTTCCTGTAAAATTTAGAAAGGTCAGTTGGATGAAGATTAACGAAGACAAAAGTAGAAAGGAAAAGAAAAAGGTGCCTTAAGTGAGACATAACCGCTCCCCTCTACGTACCCACAGGTTGTGTCCTTTGGGAAAGAATGGAGCTCTCTCTACCGAGTTGGTCACCAGGCTGAACAAGGAGAAACATGGCAACCATTGTACTGGTTTTGATGATCCCTCAAAACCAAGGCTTCAGTTTCCAAGAACGACCTACGGTAGCATAACTAGTGTGTGTCACACATGCCACTAAGTGTGTTTCCAGTCACACATTTTAATTGGAGAAATACTTCCTATGAGGTAGGCATTAGTTCGCTATGGCTGCTGTAACAAATTACTACAAATGTGCTTGCTTCTAACAAAACACACTTATTTTCTTATGGTTCTGGAAGACAGAGGTCCAAAACCAGTTTCCCTGGGCTGAAACCAGGAGTCAACAGGGCCATCCATCCTCCTTCTAGAGGCTCTAAGCGAGAATCTCTTTCCTCGCCAGCATTCCTTCACTTCTGGCCACATCAATCCAACCCCAACTTCATCATCACATTCTCTTTGGGGTAAAAATTCCCTCTGCCTCTCTCTTACGAGAACACCAGTGGTTATATTTGGGCCCGTCCAGGTAGTCCAGGAGAATCTTCCCATCTGAGAACCATTACTTTCATCCCACTGGCAAAGTGCCTTCTGCCATTTAAGGTGACATTCACAGGTTCTGGAGAGTAGGATGTGGACATTTGGGGGCAATGGTATTATTCGGTCTACTACAAGGTAGATACTATTATCTTTCTCAGATGTAGGAAATGACGTTTAGGGAAGTAGTCTGTCTCAGGTCTACAATTTCCAGAGTAGAGACTTACATTCTGCCACTGACACTTTAGGACACACCCTAAACTACTTTAATCTGTGTCCTTAACTACTGCGTAATCCTTGGTTAAGAGTCACACTTAGGTATCAAGACCCAATTGAATAGAACGCAAGTACTGTCTCCTCTTTCACTATGTTTGCCTGGTGTACTGATGAATCTTGCCCAGAGCAGAAGAGTTCAGAAAAGTGTTATGCAGGTGTACGAAGAGAAAGCATTTACTGTTTGATGTGCACGGAGGAACGGAAGGCTTTTTCAAATAAAATAAAATAAAATATGCCACCAAATAGTCAATTGTCACAGCAGAGGTAACCCCGTGGGAGTCATGAGGAGACTAAAATTATCTCCAATTGTGCAGGGCAGAAAAGTTTCAATGAAGGCAGGTGTAGTTCAGCCAAGGCCTACAGCACAGAAGTAGGAATTTGGGTATGTACGAATGGGAAAAAAGACATTTGAGGCATGGGAAATAGTTTAATGCAGAATGGACGAGAAATATGCATTAGACCTTTTCTAAAACAACTGGCTTATTAACTCAGTAAATCGATTTAGTCAGTCAAACTAGCTTTAGCTGATTACTTATCCAGGGGATAGCTGTTGAGAGTAATTTTTGTCACAGAACAGTAAATAAAATGGTTGAACTATAGCTTTAGGCTTGCTAAGCGAAATAGATGGCTCTAGATGATTTTCAAGTGACTTACTTGGTAGTACTCACGAAATTGGGGGTTAACAATTGCTTAAGAAAACAAAGAGAATTGATTTTAAATAAAGTAGCTACTGTGTAAACTATCTGTTCAGTAGCTCATGTTAAACGGATGTTTATAATCCCCATTGGACAACCAACTACATTTTTGCAAATGGCAATGTGAATTGCTGTTGCATAAACTATAGCAATGACCACCTATGTAATTTGTTGTCCAAACCAGAAATCTTCTAACAATACTGGTGTCCTAATAAAAATAAGCACGAAGGGAACACACAGTGGGTGTCTCCCGTGTGCCTGTGCATGCATCTATATCTCACTGAACCCTCATAACAGCCCCCAAGAGAGGGACTCTGGGCGTCCCCATGCTGCTTGTGGAGAAACAGGCACAGGAAGGTTCAATAGTCTATCTACCTAATATCGCACAGAGGGTGGCAGAGCCCGTTTTTAAACCACCTGCCTCCAATACCAGGTGCCAGGAGCCAGACTCAGCCTACAGCTCTCTTCTGCTCGCCTGGAGGTGAAACAATGTGTCATGATTAGCCAAATCCCGTCTTCACTCATCAAGGTAGGTTGAACACCTGCACGTCCTCCAAGTAGCATGTAGCATAAGCAATAAGATGTTTGTCCCGTGATCGTCCAGGAACTTGGAATCAGCTGTGCCTGGTTAGGCTGAGCTGGTTTAGAGTGGAGAGGACCACCGATCTTCCACCTGGGCAAGTGCCTTTTGACCTCCTGCCATCAGAGGGCCGAAATCTCCAGCCTGAGAATGTGCTGAGCCCTGTAGCCTAGTTACGCCAGCTCAGAACAATGATGAGCACACCTTTTTCCAGTCACCTTTCCTCATGCTCCCCATGCCTCATACTGCCCTGCTTCTTTATTCTTTATCCCACAGATACCCAAAGCCCCTTGCCTTTGGGGAGGCGGATTTGAGACCTATTGTCACGTCACGTCCTCGCTTGGCTGCCCTGTGAATAAACCTCCTCTTTGCCGCAAACCTCAGCATTTCAGTGTTTTGGCTTGCTGTGCCTCAGACAGAATGGTTGGGAGCAGTGGTACAGGTCCCTTGCCTGTGAGGGATGCTGGTTCCTAGTAGTCACGTTGCGGATGTTTTCTCCTCTCGGGGTGGGGGCGGGGCAGACATCCTGCTCTTCCAGAAAGGGAGAAACACAGGTGCCAAACCCTTGCCCTCAGCGTCACCGTCACCTAGGAGCTTGTTTGAAGCACAGAATTCAGGCCCCACCCAGAACTACTGAATACCAGCCTGCATTTAACAAGATCCACAAGAGAGGCATACCCATATTAAAGTTGGAGAGGCACCAAGCTGTCATCGTCTTCTCCACGGCTAATGAAAACGAAGCAAAGGTTCATCCCGAGCCGACTCTGCCTCAGTCACCTGGATATCACATGAGCTCATTTAATCCTCCCCAGAACCTGCAAATGAGACTGAGGGTCAGAGTGGTCTAGCACCCAAGGTTCCATAAAAGAACATGACCAAGGCTCACTGGAGCCCAGACTTCCAAAAAAGAAGGCCCCTGAGCACAGCATGGCACCACCGCAGCCCAAACCGTGGGCCTGGAAGGTAGGCCAGGCTCCCCATGCAGAGTTCACACCATTCGACACATGCCCACAGCAGACCACAGGCAGTATGAGAAGTAAGTTCTGAATGTGGAATCTCTGAATTTTGAGATTTAAAGTAAAAAATCTGTTTTTGGCTGATGGTTAAAACAGTTCTACCAAGGAGTAAAGAGAGGGCATCTCAAGCCTCCTTCTGGACTTAGATTTTAATGCCTACTTATTGAGAAATGCTCCGTGCCTTTGCTCAGCCCTACGTCAAGATGAAGTGCTCTGTGCCCTAGAAGCTTAGGTTCTAAAAAGGCCACAGAAATGGGTGAGACCTCAAAAATGCCAGAACAATGCAACGGCCTTAATCAGACTGTCTTTGCTTTGCCTTGCTTACAAGTCACTGACTTTCAACTGAATATGGTGTCATGTCTTTATGTTTCTTGAAGCTTTTTTTTTTTACAAAAGATCATATAAAGATTTTCTTCCATGGTAAGACTTTTATATTGTATTTCTCTTAAACTGGAGTGTGGTACATTTACCCTCCATCAGATGATTGCTTACAACTCACCTTGCTTTATTAAGAATACCGCTAGAGGCTTCTATGCCCCTACTAACAAAAATACACTTTCAGGCCCATTCAAACCAGTGAAAATCCAAGATTTCAGAGCACAAGATAATGAAAATTCTCTCTATCCGCGTCTTTTACTACTTTTAGCCTGTTAACAGTCCCTAAGTGTGTCAGAGGAAAGGTACTGTCGCGGGAATTGACATCTTTAACAGCATTCCATACAGGTAACTCTTGATTGTGCCAATATCTCAAAAAGTTGGACATATTTACTGCCTCTATGACATCTCTAGGGTGTGTGGAAGAAATAAAAAAGAGGCCTGTACAATGTATTTCTCAAAATATACACACAAAGAGTTTGCACATACAAACAGGGAAACCTTATAAATAATGTATGGGGAGCAAAGCATTGTCGGTAACGGACCCACTCATTTCGAAAGACAACACTGTCACCAAGTGTCCCCTCATCAATACTGACTGGGAATGTTTAGGGGCCACCAAACCAGAGGCGGAGATTTTTAGGCACTTTCTTGCCAGAAAAGAGAGCCTAGGGCATAAACCACTCAACTTGTTGGCACGAATGCCAGGGCAACCCAAGCAAGTGGATATAGAAGCCTACGTAATGCTTGGAAGTAGGAAGCTTCGGGGGACTACACCTGGGCTGGTACTGGCCTCCCTCCCCAAAGGGACAAGGAGAGCAGAAACCTGGATGGAGTCAAGAGAGAGCAAAAAGAAAGGCAAGGCTGGGTATGGAGCAACCTTTGGATCCAGGAGCATGTGTCTCAGAACTGCCGGGGCTCTGCAGACCAGCTGCATCCCCATTCTCCTTGACCCTCATTGGTATAATGAACTCAGGGTGGGTGCATTCCGGCTGCCAAGTCACCTCCAACCATCCATGGAGTTGACTGTTACTTGCTCACAGTGAACCAACCGCTCTGGACCTAACAGCTACTGCAGGGGGCGGTAGTGGAGAACAAGGTGAGGACAACGACCAGATGCGAAGGAGGAAGAGACATTCAGCGGACCGACTGGGTGGACTGATGGTGTGGCGTTAAGTCTGCAGAGCTAAAGGGGCCAGATGTAGAAAAGGGAAGGGGAACCATGAGGATATGGTCAAGCCCCTTCGTATAGATATTTCATCTGTATGTTGTATGCAAGTTCCATTCAATTTGCTCTGAGTGAAAAAGAGAGAACAAAATTATCCTTTAAACCATGTCAGTGATTTTATTTACCATCTCATTTGATGAGCTCATAGCCCAGGGTCAGAGGGAAATGGGAGCTGTGAGTCTGCCATCTCTCAGGAAATCTCAGGCCTCAGAGGCCCCTCATAGCTAAACTACCTCACCTTTTGCACCTTTCAAGCAACGTTATTCCTAAGTGCGAGTCACCCTCTTCATCAGGTTCTCCAAGAAACAGCAGTCTCTCCCAATGACAGAGGAAAAATGGGCTACTTTGGCTTTCTGAGGCACACTATGTAGTTCTCCAAAATGGTACCTGCCTGGGGGATTTTTCAAGAAAATTAAGCATCCGTGGTGATTTGTTTGTCTTCACATAACGTATGACCCAGATGTGCTGAGAAATAAGAAAAGGACGAACGAATCAAGGGCAGCTGATCCAAGGAGGCAAGGGGCAACTTCCACAGCCTACGTGGAAAGCTAGAGGAAGGGAACATCCAGCTGGTGGGAGCTGAAGACAGGGACCAGTCCTCCTTGGGCTCGGGATGCCACCCCCTCTTCCTACATCTTCACGCTCTCCTTCTCTGTTGGCCCCTCCCAGCCATATTAAAGAGCCACAAGGAAATGCTCTCCTCCATTCCATTTTCCTGTCCTCCTATCCAACCCTCCCTTCTTTCCCTTTGCCATCAATTTCTTGACTTGCCCCCCATTTCTCCCCTCCCATCTACACTGCGATCTGGTTTCTGCCCCACTACTCCCGTGAAACTGACCTCCTTGAAGCCCCCAATGATTTCTCTGTTGACAAGTCCAGGGGACTACTTCTCAATCCTTATCTTTGTGACCGCCAAGCCGAGTTAGATCTTAAACAACGTCTCTGTCTTGAAAATCTCTTCCCTTGGCTTTTGCGCCAACTTTCCTTTTCTTTTCATGACACCGATCACAACCAGTGCTGCAGATTCCATCGAATTAAGGAATGCTGTTGCCTACATGTGTGAATGAGCTGTGAGTAAAGTACTGAAGTAGAGGACACCAGAAGTGAAACGTCTTCATGTACGTCCACGCGGCTGAGCAGCAAGTTAACCTTTCATACATGTGCTACATCAGAAGAGTTGGGTTTTATTTTATTTACTTTTCCCTGGACAGTGTTGAATGACTACCATGTACAAGTTCAGCCCAAAAGGGATGAGAGCCAAAAAAATTAAATACATATATGTGTTAAGAACAGTGCTAGGTTATCTCATGTTCTAGATCAGTCAAGGCTCACCATTTTACGTATGTGAAAAGCAAAGTTAAAAGTGTATTTGTAGGGCTTCCCTGTTGGCGCAGTGGTTAAGGATCCACCTGCCAGTGCACGGGACACACGTTTGAGCCCTGGTCCGGGAAGATCCCACATGCCACGGAGCAACTAAGACCATGTGCCACAACTATTGAGCCTGCGTGCTAGAGCCCGTGAACCACAACTACTGAAGCCCACACACCTAGACCCCGTGCTCAGCAACAACGAGAAGCCACCACAATGAGAATCCCGCCTACTGCAACAGAGTAGCCCCCGCTCACTGCAACTAGAGAAAGCCTGCGCACGGCAATGAAGAGCCTAGGCAGCCAAAGATAAATAAATAAATACGTCTATTTTTAAAAAAATGTGTTTTAGTAACTTACTAAAAGGCACGCAATCAGTAAACATGAGCAAGGATTCAATCCCAAATCTGTCACACTGAAGTTGAAGCTAATACTCGAGATTGATAAAAACAGCACTAATTTAAAACTTCAGAGGTATTTTTTACTTCATACTTTCACTAATGCTCTTTGGAGATAAATCATTTCATTTATATGGGCCTTAGTTTTTACAACTATAATAGTTGGAAGCTTGACTAGGTGATCTGTATGTAGTCTTCCAATTCTAAAATGTTCCACTAATTTGGATTCCTACAATAATTGCCCTTGCAATACATGCATGCTGCCACCAAGTAGCAGTAGAGACTACTAGTTCCTTTCTTATCCATAGTGGGGGTGCATTTTGACAGCAGAATTATCCGTCAATAGTACAACCTGTTAGTATAACTATAAGATAACAAAATAATCTGGTATTCTTTCCTGTAAAAGAGAAGCTTTACATTGTGTCTGTGAATCGTACCAGAATCACCTGTAGCTTTATAAATATAGAGGAAATCCTGAACCCATTGAATGAGAATCTTCAGAGACAGGACTTGGGCATCTGGAATTTTGGGCTCCCATCATTTGTATATTTTATTTCATTTTATTTTTGCCTATGTACAATATTTGTCACATCCTTTTGAATCTTTAAAAGGTTCTTTCTGTTTTAAATTTTAGAATATTCCATAATCTTCACCTACTTTTCATAAGGTGTTATCTGTTATGTTTATTCGATCTTGTGCTTCTCCTGGTTAAGACTTCTTTCTTTCCTTTTTTTTTTCTCGTGGCCCTGCCTCATGTCTTGCAGGATCTTAGTTCCCTGACATGGGATTGGACCCCAGGGTCCCAGCAGTGAAAGTGCCATGTTCTAAACACTGGACCACCAGGGAAGTCCCAGGATTTCAGTTTTAAATGACTTTTTTCCCACTCTAATTCATTCCTGGGATCAGTTTCATGTTTGGACATTAAAGCAACCTTGCATTGCCAGAATAAAGCTACTTTGATTTTGATATATGATTGTTTAACATACCATGGATACAGTTTGTGCTTCTCTTTACACATTTTGCATGCATGTTCAAAGGAGTAACTGGCCTGTGATTCTGTTTTTGTAATATCCTTTATAGATTATTTTTAAGATTCTATACTTTATTTTTTATTTATTTATTTTTGGCTGCATTGGGTCTTCATTGCTGCATGCATGCTTTCTCTAGGTTTGGCGAGCGGGGGTCTATTCTTTGTTGCAGTGAGCAGGCTTCTCATTGCAGCCTTCTGACCGCATGGGCTTCTGACACCATTCATCGGTGCTACTTCAGTTCCTTACCCCTTCCCTTCTGACCCTGGGCGGTGAAATCCTCTTTCTGCAGCTGGCCTGCGGCAGAAAGTCAATGAGGCAAGTGTAGGCTTGGAGTATCCATGGAGCAGAAAGGATGTCAGCGTGTGAAAAACAGAGCGAGCAAATTGGAGAGGAGAAGGAAACACTCAGAGAGGAAACGGAGGCCCAGATTTCTAGGTCTGTGGAGGCACTCTGAGGACTTTGCATTTTCTGTGAAGAAGCCACTGAAGAAATTTGAGTGACATGATCTGACTTATGTTTTAACAAGATCTCTCTGGATGCCACGTTGATTAGAGATTGTAGGAGAGCAAGGACAAGCCCCAGAAGACCAACAGTTGATTCAAAGAAGTGATTACTCAAACCTGGTCCCTCTCCTCAATGAAGACGCAGAGCAGGAATCGGCAAATAATGACCACAAATCAAATCAGGCTCTCAGCCTGGATCTGTGGGACTGTGAGCTAATAACGGTTCTCACGTTCAGAAAGCTTGTTGAAGAAGAAAGAGGAGGAGAAGCTACAGAAACTGTATATGGCCCACAAAGCCTAAGATATTTAAAATCCAGAAGATGCTTTCCAACACCTGATGTAAAGCATGTGGCTGGTAGGAGGTCCTCAACCAAATTTGGAAGAGGAATACATGAGTCAGTTCGTTCCTGAAAACACTGTAAAGTGATAGGGGTCAAGAAACATTTACCCGTTCACCCTAAACCTTCACAAATGATGCCAGTTCCGTTGAGCTATTGAAAAATACATTCTGGCTTTCAAAAAAGTAACCCAGAGGGCATTTTCTCACATAGGCAAGGTCATAAACAACTGTCAAGTGAAGTTGAAATAGCAACACATCAAATAATAACAAAAACATTTTTACAGAATTTTAAATCTTACAAAGCATTTTCATGTTCATTATCTAATTTAATCCCCAAATCAACGTCATGAGATAGTTATTATTTCCCCATTAGAAATGACCACATATTAAATCCTTAGTGATTGCTCAAGAAAAGCTGAAATCTTGAGTGTTACATCCATTTATGCCATGGTTGGGTGTTTTCCCATGGGAACACTGGATGCTAAAATCCACAGGGATTTTCAGCTCAAGATGGCAGACTAGGAAATATAATTACTATCTGTTCCGCCTGAAACCATATCTAAATAAAACTGTAGAAATACCAAAATTAATCAACCAATAAAAGCCAAGATATTTTGGAAGTCATCAACCACAGAAAGATTTCAACACATTTCGAGAAGGCAAACAATGAAATGGAGGAGCCGTGAATAAAATAATGAAGAAAAAAAGGCTGAACCTAAGTAAGGTCTGCACAAAGCCACTCAGCTTTTGCTGAGCTCTGGTTATAGTAAAGGGCAGAGGAAAGAAGAGGGGCTGAAAACAAGGAGACAAAACGTCATTTTAGGAAAAACAGTTCATTTAATGAGCTCCAGGGAACACTCAGCCTGCTGCCATACTAACTCATGAATTACAATGGATTGTTGGTAAGCAAGACAAGAAAACAGGGAAGAAACAAAAGAAACAAAAATCAAGACATTGTTTCTAACTGAACTCTTCTCAAAGGAGATCGAGGAATTATGGTTCAATGCCACAGCTGTAAATCATTTCTGCTCTTGGAGAGGTTACAAAGGGCTTATAATATTTCCCTTTTGTTCAGACAGAATTTAGGTCTGAGCAAAAGCTTTTGTGTCCTCCAACCCCAACATTTATTGGGGATGGAAGCCCAGATTTGCTGGGACATACCATAAAAAGAATCTCATGAGCAGAGGGTCAAACTGATTTTGGAATATATGAATTATGTCCAGTGTGAGTTTCAATAGGTTTTAAAATATATACATACATACACACATATATATATATATACATTTTTACTGATCTATATGATTTGGGGTTCTGAAACTTCTACATGTCACATGCGTGATACATAACAGACAATGTCAGCCCCAGGAGGGAGAAAACACTCCAATGAAGCAAGCCAAAGAAACAAGTTTTAAGCAAGGTCAAGTGATGTGTAGACCAGGATTGTTCAATTCCTACCTGTCATGCTGAAGCTTCCAGCTCCTGAATAACAACACATGCTTCCCTTGTCCTAGACAGCCAAGAGTATGTCTCCTCTCTTGGGCATAAGAATCTCTAGAGTTACATATCTGTAGTAAGAGTGGACCCAGCTGGCATACTCACAATGACCAAATTGTGTTGATCGTACTTTATACCAATACATCGCCCCACGCTGAAGTTGCAATAAATGATATATTTGCTTTCTAGACATGAATGAGACGCCTTACTGGATATACTCCAGGAAGGCCAGAGAAGCTGGCTTCTAATCCATACGGAACAATTCACTGGTGAATTTCTTTCACGATAGCCCATGATTTATCTAGAATATCATCTTGACATATCTGGATCCTTCAAACTAGACAAAGGGAAAATACGGGCTTCAAGCCTCAATTAGAAATATGGAATGGTGCCATGCTGACAACTGGTGGTCCCTGACCTGTATCTTCTGAGATTACAACACAGTGTGGTGGATGACCAATTCATGCATTGAACAAAAGAAGACCTCCTACAGGGCAGTGTAGCTGTTCGTTACAGGTATGGCACTTAGGGCTAAGTACCATAAGGACTACAAGAGAAAAAGAAAAACAAGTAACACATGAAGCATATACGATAAGGAGGCACCACAGTCCAGAGCACGAGCTCTGGAATCACACAGGCTTGGATCGAATCCCAGCTAAGCCACTACCATCTATATACCCTGAAGGACAGGCCAAGGTTTAAATGTTGTTTTACCAGATTTCAAAAAAGAAGTGAAGAAAGAACCTATCTGCCGGGAAGGGACATCGTGGGGTGCAGTATCCAGTCGGATCAGGGCTCTGCATCTCCTGCTCAGAAACCTTGGCCACCTGGCTCATGGTGATGCTGGCAGCTGAGCAGCCCTGGAGAAGGCGATCCTGTCTCCAGGTCTCGCAGAGAAGCTGGGGAGGTCTCCGGACGAGGTGGCCCACACCCTGGTAAGCTCTGGCTGCCTCCTGCCCTCAGGTCTGAGCAGGCTCTGGTCTCTGGGCCCCGTGGTGGGGAAGGCCTGGCCGATACATACACAGGGCTGAGGGGCCTGCAGAGCCAGTCCCCAGGCAGGGTGAGCTCTGGAGGAGGCTTCCACAGTCCCCAGCAGTCTCCGCATGGTGGCCCATCTGGCGCCAAACACCTGCCACCCACAGCGAGAAGTCCCAGACACTAGAAAGTCCAGAAGGGGCCCCACCCTTTGCCTTTGGGCCTGGGTTAAGCCACCAGCTGGGCTTGCACGTGACCCCTGCCTCACCCCCCTGCCCCGCCCGCCCTTTCTCTGTGACACGTACAATGGATATGTCATAAAGCCAGGCTGAGCCAGTGCTATAAATTCAGAGGAGTTAGAATCTAGGAAGAAGCTCTCCCACTTTCACTCTCTGCTCTCAGATCAGGGAGGCAGTACCTCTAATATGGAAGCTATGGACACCACACCTCCCTCCCAGGCTGTCCTCTTCCATTCTGCTCATGTTTTCCCCAGCACCCCATTGACGGCTTTGGCGGGTATAGGGGCTTCAGCAGGCAGCACGTCTGACCCCGAACCTATGGACACCACACCTCCTTCACATGCTGTTATCTTCCATTCTGCTCCTGTTTTCCCCAGCACCCCATTGACGGCTTTGGCGGGCATCGGTGCTTCAGCAGGCAGCACCTCAGACCCCGAACCTATGGACACCACACCTCCTTCACACGCTGTCATCTTCCATTCTGCTCCTGTTTTCCCCAGCACCCCATTGACGGCCCTGGCGGGCATCGGTGCTTCCGCAGTCAGCACGTCTGACCCCGAACCTATGGACACCACACCTCCTTCCCAGGCTGTCATCTTCTATTCTGCTCCTGTTTTCTCCAGCACCCCATTTTCGGCTTTGGTGGGCATCAGTGCCTCAGCAGTCAGCACCTCAGACCCCGAACCTATGGACACCACACCTCCTTCCCAGGCTGTCATCTTCCATCCTGCTCCTCTTTACCCCAGCACCCCATTTACCGCTTAGGCCGGCACTGGTGCTTCAGCAGGCAGCACCTCTAACACCAAAGCTATGGACACCACACCTCCTTCCCAGGCTGTCATTTTCCAGTCTGCCCTGTCTCCAAGTAGAACCACTACCCATTACACACTGCTGTTCCCAGTTCTGGGAACACACCACCCAGTGGTAGCAATGCCTCAGCCCATGCCTCGACTCATTTACCTGCAACGTGAGCCAACAGATAGACCAACACTTCAAAGTTATGACAGAAAATTGAGTAAGTTATACGCTTGGAATTTCATTTATTATTATTAACAAGCACAACTGTAGTGCTTAGACTATAACAAGTACTATTCTAAGGGCTTACCAAATATTAACTCACATATTCCTCATAATGGCAACCCTAGTGGTAGGGAATATTCATAATGTTCACTTTTTGGGGGGAAACTGAGGCTCAGAGACGTTGAATAGCTTGCCTAATGCCACACAGTTAGTAGGTGGCAAAACCCGGGATTAAAACCAGACCATCTAGACTTTCATCACTTTGCTGTGTCACCTTATTATAAGTTGTGGTTAGGGAAGGGACTAAATTGACAAGACTCTGAACTAAAAGGAGAAGGGAGAAATGAGAAAATGAGTGATCCTAGAAACTAGAGAAGGTTTAGGCTCAGAAATTTCTGGTGATGAGACCCAGAAGAACAAGAACTTGGTTGGAATGTTAACTTGGGATAGTATCTGAATCCACTGAGAAATGGTTTTGTTTCCTGTAAAATTTAGAAAGGTCAGTTGGATGAAGATTAACGAAGACAAAAGTAGAAAGGAAAAGAAAAAGGTGCCTTAAGTGAGACATAACCGCTCCCCTCTACGTACACACAGGTTGTGTCCTGTGGGAAAGAATGGAGCTCTCTCTACCGGGTTGGTCACCAGGCTGAACAAGGAGAAACATGGCAACCATTGTACTGGTTTTGATGATCCCTCAAAACCAAGGCTTCAGTTTCCAAGAACGACCTACGGTAGCATAACTAGTGTGTGTCACACATGCCACTAAGTGTGTTTCCAGTCACACATTTTAATTGGAGAAATACTTCCTATGAGGTAGGCATTAGTTCGCTATGGCTGCTGTAACAAATTACTACAAATGTGCTTGCTTCTAACAAAACACACTTATTTTCTTATGGTTCTGGAAGACAGAGGTCCAAAACCAGTTTCCCTGGGCTGAAACCAGGAGTCAACAGGGCCATCCATCCTCCTTCTAGAGGCTCTAAGCGAGAATCTCTTTCCTCGCCAGCATTCCTTCACTTCTGGCCACATCAATCCAACCCCAACTTCATCATCACATTCTCTTTGGGGTAAAAATTCCCTCTGCCTCTCTCTTACGAGAACACCAGTGGTTATATTTGGGCCCGTCCAGGTAGTCCAGGAGAATCTTCCCATCTGAGAACCATTACTTTCATCCCACTGGCAAAGTGCCTTCTGCCATTTAAGGTGACATTCACAGGTTCTGGAGAGTAGGATGTGGACATTTGGGGGCAATGGTATTATTCGGTCTACTACAAGGTAGATACTATTATCTTTCTCAGATGTAGGAAATGACGTTTAGGGAAGTAGTCTGTCTCAGGTCTACAATTTCCAGAGTAGAGACTTACATTCTGCCACTGACACTTTAGGACACACCCTAAACTACTTTAATCTGTGTCCTTAACTACTGCGTAATCCTTGGTTAAGAGTCACACTTAGGTATCAAGACCCAATTGAATAGAACGCAAGTACTGTCTCCTCTTTCACTATGTTTGCCTGGTGTACTGATGAATCTTGCCCAGAGCAGAAGAGTTCAGAAAAGTGTTATGCAGGTGTACGAAGAGAAAGCATTTACTGTTTGATGTGCACGGAGGAACGGAAGGCTTTTTCAAATAAAATGAAATAAAATATGCCACCAAATAGTCAATTGTCACAGCAGAGGTAACCCCGTGGGAGTCATGAGGAGACTAAAATTATCTCCAATTGTGCAGGGCAGAAAAGTTTCAATGAAGGCAGGTGTAGTTCAGCCAAGGCCTACAGCACAGAAGTAGGAATTTGGGTATGTACGAATGGGAAAAAAGACATTTGAGGCATGGGAAATAGTTTAATGCAGAATGGACGAGAAATATGCATTAGACCTTTTCTAAAACAACTGGCTTATTAACTCAGTAAATCGATTTAGTCAGTCAAACTAGCTTTAGCTGATTACTTATCCAGGGGATAGCTGTTGAGAGTAATTTTTGTCACAGAACAGTAAATAAAATGGTTGAACTATAGCTTTAGGCTTGCTAAGCGAAATAGATGGCTCTAGATGATTTTCAAGTGACTTACTTGGTAGTACTCACGAAATTGGGGGTTAACAATTGCTTAAGAAAACAAAGAGAATCGATTTTAAATAAAGTAGCTACTGTGTAAACTATCTGTTCAGTAGCTCATGTTAAACGGATGTTTATAATCCCCATTGGACAACCAACTACATTTTTGCAAATGGCAATGTGAATTGCTGTTGCATAAACTATAGCAATGACCACCTATGTAATTTGTTGTCCAAACCAGAAATCTTCTAACAATACTGGTGTCCTAATAAAAATAAGCACGAAGGGAACACACAGTGGGTGTCTCCCGTGTGCCTGTGCATGCATCTATATCTCACTGAACCCTCATAACAGCCCCCAAGAGAGGGACTCTGGGCGTCCCCATGCTGCTTGTGGAGAAACAGGCACAGGAAGGTTCAATAGTCTATCTACCTAATATCGCACAGAGGGTGGCAGAGCCCGTTTTTAAACCACCTGCCTCCAATACCAGGTGCCAGGAGCCAGACTCAGCCTACAGCTCTCTTCTGCTCGCCTGGAGGTGAAACAATGTGTCATGATTAGTCAAATCCCGTCTTCACTCATCAAGGTAGGTTGAACACCTGCCCGTCCTCCAAGTAGCATGTAGCATAAGCAATAAGATGTTTGTCCCGAGATCGTCCAGGAACTTGGAATCAGCTGTGCCTGGTTAGGCTGAGCTGGTTTAGAGTGGAGAGGACCACCGATCTTCCACCTGGGCAAGTGCCTTTTGACCTCCTGCCATCAGAGGGCCGAAATCTCCAGCCTGAGAATGTGCTGAGCCCTGTAGCCTAGTTACGCCAGCTCAGAACAATGATGAGCACACCTTTTTCCAGTCACCTTTCCTCATGCTCCCCATGCCTCATACTGCCCTGCTTCTTTATTCTTTATCCCACAGATACCCAAAGCCCCTTGCCTTTGGGGAGGCGGATTTGAAACCTATTGTCACGTCACGTCCTCGCTTGGCTGCCCTGTGAATAAACCTCCTCTTTGCTGCAAACCTCAGCATTTCAGTGTTTTGGCTTGCTGCGCCTCAGACAGAATGGTTGGGAGCAGCGGTACAGGTCCCTTGCCTGTGAGGGATGCTGGTTCCTAGTAGTCACGTTGGGGATGTTTTCTCCTCTCGGGGTGGGGGAGGGGCAGACATCCTGCTCTTCCGGAAAGGGAGAAACACAGGTGCCAAACCCTTGCCCTCAGCGTCACCGTCACCTAGGAGCTTGTTAGAAGCACAGAATCCAGGCCCCACCCAGAACTACTGAATACCAGCCTGCATTTAACAAGATCCACAAGAGAGGCATACCCATATTAAAGTTGGAGAGGCACCAAGCTGTCATCGTCTTCTCCACGGCTAATGAAAACGAAGCAGAGGTTCATCCCGAGCCGACTCTGCCTCAGTCACCTGGATATCACGTGAGCTCATTTAATCCTCCCCAGAACCTGCAAATGAGACTGAGGGTCAGAGTGGTCTAGCACCCAAGGTTCCATAAAAGAACATGACCAAGGCTCACTGGAGCCCAGACTTCCAAAACAGAAGGCCCCTGAGCACAGCATGGCACCACCGCAGCCCAAACCGTGGGCCTGGAGGGTAGGCCAGGCTCCCCACGCAGAGTTCACGCCATTCGACAGATGCCTACAGCAGACCACAAGGCAATATGAGAAGTAAGTTCTGATTGTGGAATCTCTGAATTTTGAGATTTAAAGAAAATTATCTGTTTTCGGGGGATGGTTAAAACAGTTCTACCAAGGAGTAAAGAGAGGGCATCTCAAGGCCCCTTCTGGACTTAGAATTTAATGCCTACTTATTGAGAAATGCTCCGTGCATTTGCTCAGCCCTACGTCGAGATGAAGTTCTCTGTGCCCTAGAAGCTTAGGTTCTAAAAAGGCCACAGAAATGGGTGAGACCTCAAAAATGCCAGAACAATGCAACGGCCTTAATCAGACTGTCTTTGCTTTGCCTTGCTTACAAGTCACTGACTTTAAACTGAATATGGTGTCATGTCTTTACGTTTCTTGAAGCTTTTTTTTTTACAAAAGATCATATAAAGATTTTCTTCCATGGTAAAACTTTTATATTGTATTTCTCTTAAACTGGAGTGTGGTACATTTACCCTCCATCAGATAATTGCTTACAACTCACCTTGCTTTATTAAGAATACCGCTAGAGGCTTCTATGTCCCTACTAACAAAAATACATTTTCAGGCCCATTCAAACCAGTGAAAATCCAAGATTTCAGAGCACAAGATAATGAAAATTCTCTCTATCCGCTTCTTTTACTACTTTTAGCCTGTTAACGGTCCCTAAGTGTGTCAGATGAAAGGTACTGTCGCGGGAATTGACATCTTTAACAGCATTCCATACAGGTAAGTCTAGATTGTTCCAATTTCTCAGAAAGTTGGACACATTTACTGCCTCTATGACATCTCTAGGGTGTGTGGAAGAAATATAAAAGAGGCCTGTACAATGTATTTCTCAAAATATACACACAAAGAGTTTGCACATACAAACAGGGAAACCTTATAAATAGTGTATGGGGAGCAAAGTATTGTCGGTAACGGAACTACTCATTTCGAAAGACAACACTGTCACCAAGTGTCCCCTCACCAAAACTGACTGGGAATGTTTAGGGGCCACCAAACCAGAGGTGGAGATTTTTAGGCACATTCTTGCCAGAAAAGAGAGCCTAGGGCATAAACCACTCAACTTGTTGGCACGAATGCCAGGGCACCTCAAGCAAGTGGATATAGAAGCCTACGTAATGCTTGGAAGTAGGAAGCTTTGGGGGACTACACCTGGGCTGGTACTGGCCTCTCTCCCCAAAGGGACAAGGAGAGCAGAAACCTGGATGGAGTCAAGAGAGAGCAAAAAGAATGGCAAGGCTGGGTATGGAGCAACGTTTGGATCCAGGAGCATGTGTCTCAGAACTGCTGGGGCTCTGCAGACCAGCTGCATCCCCATTCTCCTTGACCCTCATTGGTATAATGAACTCAGGGTGGGCGCATCCCGGCTGCCAAGTCACTTCCACCCGTCCATGGAGTTGACGGTTACTTGCTCACAGTGAACCAACCGCTCTGGACCTAACAGCTACTGCAGGGGGCGGTAGTGGAGAACAAGGTGATGACAACGACCAGATGCGAAGGAGGAAGAGACATTCAGCGGACCGACTGGGTGGACTGATGGTGTGGCGTTAAGTCTGCAGAGCTAAAGGGGCCAGATGTAGAAAAGGGAAGGGGAACCATGAGGATATGGTCAAGCCCCATCGTATAGATATTTCATCCGTATGTTGTATGCAAGTTCCATTCAATTTGCTCTGAGTGAAAAAGAGAGAACAAAATTATCCTTTAAACCACGTCAGTGACTTTATTTACCATCTCATTTGATGAGCTCATAGCCCAGGGTCAGAGGGAAATGGGAGCTGTGAGTCTGCCATCTCTCAGGAAGTCTCAGGCCTCAGAGGCCCCTCATAGCCAAACTACCTCACCTTTTGCACCTTTCAAGCAACGTTATTCCTAAGTGCGAGTCACCCTCTTCATCAGGTTCTCCAAGAAACAGCAGTCTCTCCCAATGACAGAGGAAAAATGGGCTACTTTGGCTTTCTGAGGCACAATATGTAGTTCTCCAAAATGGTACCTGCCTGGGGGATTTTTCAAGAAAATTAAGCATCAGTGGTGATTTGTTTGTCTTCACATAATGTATGACCCAGATGTGCTGAGAAATAAGAAAAGGACGAACGAATCAAGGGCAGCTGATCCAAGGAGGCAAGGGGCAACTTCCACAGCCTACGTGGAAAGCTAGAGGAAGGGAACATCCAGCTGGTGGGAGCTGAAGACAGGGGCCAGTCCTCCTTGGGCTCGGGATGCCACCGCCTCTTCCTACATCTTCACGCTCTCCTTCTCTGTTGGTCCCTCCCAGCCATATTAAAGAGCCACAAGGAAATGCTCTCCTCCATTCCATTTTCCTGTCCTCCTATCCACCCCTCCCTTCTTTCCCTTTGCCATCAATTTCTTGACTTGCCCCCCATTTCTCCCCTCCCATCTACACTGCGACCTGGTTTCTGCCCCACTACTCCCGTGAAACTGACCTCCTTGAAGCCCCCAATGATTTCTCTGTTGACAAGTCCAGGGGACTACTTCTCAATCCTTATCTTTGTGACCGCCAAGCCGAGTTAGACCTTAAACAACGTCTCTGTCTTGAAAATCTCTTCCCTTGGCTTCTGCGCCACCTTTCCTTTTCTTTTCATGACACCGATCACAACCAGTGCTGCAGATTCCATCGAATTAAGGAATGCTGTTGCCTACACGTGTGAATGAGCTAAAGTGAGTACAGTACTGAAGTAGAGGACACCTAAAGTGAAACGTCTTCATGTACGTCCACGTGGCTGAGCAGCAAGTTAACCTTTCATACATGTGTTAAAGAAGAAGAGTTGGGTTTTATTTTATTTACTTTTCCCTGGACTGTGTTGAATGGCTATCATCTACAAGTTCAGGCTACTTTTTGCTGAGGATTAATAATGCACTGGGAGAGCTGAGAGAAACCTGAATAATAGAGCTGTCTTTTTCTTGACCAGTTCACCTTAGTTTCCCAAACTCTAAGTCTTTCTCTAATTCTTTCCCCTTTTTATTGTAGTAAAATGAACATAACACAAAATTCACCATTTGGATCATTTTACAATTCACTGTACCATTCAGTGGAATTTACTACTGTCACAATGTTGTGCAACTATCACCACTGCCTAGCTGCAAAACATTTTCATCAACCAAGAGGAAACCTACACCCATTTTAAGGAGTCATTCCCAATTTCCCTCTCTTCCAAAGCCCTGGCAACCACTAATGTATAATCTTTTCTGTGTGTATGGATTTGCCACTGCTGGACATTTCATATAAATGGAACCATACAAGATGTAGCTTTTCATGCCTGACTTCTTTCACTTAGTTGCATCCATCATGTAGCATGTATCAGAAATCCACTCACTGTTACGGCTGAATCCTTCATACTGATTGAATACAAAATTAAAAATACGTTGAGAGTGAAGCTCTGTTTTAATGGCACATCTATTAGGCCAATTCATTGAAAGAAGCTGAAGATGGAGATGTTGTTGTGAAATGATAATCGTTGAGAAGCCTCAGCCAATTGGATAATGAAAAGTTTGGGAAATGTTGCAAAAAATTAGCTGATTTATATTAAAAGCCTATTAAACAAGGATTCAGGAGATTGTTTTTTTCTTGCAGGTAACTTAAATGAGGCAGAAAGAAATAACTGCCCTTTAAAACACATTTTGAAAGGATTCAATTTATTCTTAATAGACGAATGGGCGGGAGTACACGAACTTCACATCCAATATGGACTCCCTGTCCAAACAGTGTTTGTCGTTCTAGCCACCACTATCGAATTATATTTCTTGAGAGTAAGGCAGCTCAATTCCTGCATATTACTTTCTAAACTTCATCCATCAAATCCATTAATACAGTATAAACAAGAGTTGTTCATGTTTAAGTGCAGTTCAAATATCAGGTATAAAGAACCCCCAGTAAGAAAAAGAATCCTATATCTCTTGCCAGAATGTGGTCAGCTCTGGGGTGCTCTGCTAGCTGAAAGACACATTCCTTATTAAGAGGATAGAGGCTGTTTAAGAGGGATGAGAGCCAAAAAAATTTAACTACATATATGTGTTAAGAGCAGTGCTAGGTTATCTCATGTTCTAGATCAGTCAAGGCTCACCATTTTACATACGTGAAAAGCAAAGTTAAAAGTGTATTCGTAGGGCTTCCCTGTTGGCGCAGTGGTTAAGGATCCACCTGCCAGTGCACGGGACACACGTTTGAGCCCTGGTCCGGGAAGATCCCACATGCCACGGAGCAACTAAGACCATGTGCCACAACTACTGAGCCTGCGTGCTAGAGCCCGTGAACCACAACTACTGAAGCCCACGCACCTAGGCCCCGTGCTCAGCAACAGCGAGAAGCCACCACAATGAGAATCCCGCGTACTGCAACAGAGTAGCCCCCGCTCACTGCAACTAGAGAAAGCCTGCGCACAGCAACGAAGAGCCTAGGCAGCCAAAGATAAATAAATAAATACGTCTATTTTTAAAAAAATGTGTTTTAGTAACTTACTAAAAGGCACGCAATCAGTAAACATGAGCAAGGATTCAATCCCAAATCTGTCACACTGAAGTTGAAGCTAATACTCGAGATTGATAAAAACAGCACTAATTTAAAACTTCAGAGGTATTTTTTACTTCATACTTTCACTAATGCTCTTTGGAGATAAATCATTTCATTTATATGGGCCTTAGTTTTTACAACTATAATAGTTGGAAGCTTGACTAGGTGATCTGTATGTAGTCTTCCAATTCTAAAATGTTCCACTAATTTGGATTCCTACAATAATTGCCCTTGCAATACATGCATGCTGCCACCAAGTAGCAGTAGAGACTACTAGTTCCTTTTTTATCCCTAGTGGGGGTGCATTTTGACAGCAGACTTATCCGTCAATAGTACAACCTGTTAGTATAACTATAAGATAACAAAATAATCTGGTATTCTTTCCTGTAAAAGAGAAGCTTTACATTGTGTCTGTGAATCGTACCAGAATCACCTGTAGCTTTATAAATATAGAGGAAATCCTGAACCCATTGAATGAGAATCTTCAGAGACAGGACTTGGGCATCTGGAATTTTGGGCTCCCATCATTTGTATATTTTATTTCATTTTATTTTTGCCTATGTACAATATTTGTCACATCCTTTTGAATCTTTAAAAGGTTCTTTCTGTTTTAAATTTTAGAATATTCCATAATCTTCACCTACTTTTCATAAGGTGTTATCTGTTATGTTTATTCGATCTTGTGCTTCTCCTGGTTAAGACTTCTTTCTTTCCTTTTTTTTTTCTCGTGGCCCTGCCTCATGTCTTGCAGGATCTTAGTTCCCTGACATGGGATTGGACCCCAGGGTCCCAGCAGTGAAAGCGCCATGTTCTAAACACTGGACCACCAGGGAAGTCCCAAGATTTCAGTTTTAAATGACATTTTTTCCACTCTAATTCATTCCTGGGATCAGTTTCATGTTTGGACATTAAAGCAACCTTGCATTGCCAGAATAAAGCTACTTTGATTTTGATATATGATTGTTTTACATACCATGGATACAGTTTGTGCTTCTCTTTACACATTTTGCATGCATGTTCAAAGGAGAAACTGGCCTGTGATTCTATTCTTGTAATATCCTTTATAGATTATTTTTAAGATTCTATACTTTATTTTTTAGTTATTTATTTTTGGCTGCATTGGGTCTTCATTGCTGCATGCATGCTTTCTCTAGTTTTGGCGAGCGGGGGTCTATTCTTTGTTGCAGTGAGTAGGCTTCTCATTGCAGCCTTCTGACCGCATGGGCTTCTGACACCATTCGTCGGTGCTACTTCAGTTCCTTACCCCTTCCCTTCTGACCCTGGGCGGTGAAATCCTCTTTCTGCAGCTGGCCTGCGGCAGAAAGTCAATGAGGCAAGAGTAGGCTTGGAGTATCCAAGGAGCTGAAAGGATGTCAGCGTGTGAAAAACAGAGCGAGCAAATTGGAGAGGAGAAGGAAACACTCAGAGAGGAAACAGAGGCCCAGATTTCTAGGTCTGTGGAGGCACTCTGAGGACTTTGCACTTTCTGTGAAGAAGCCACTGAAGAAATTTGAGTGACATGATCTGACTTATGTTTTAACAAGATCTCTCTGGATGCCACGTTGATTAGAGATTTTAGGAGAGCAAGGACAAGCCCCAGAAGACCAACAGTTGATTCAAAGAAGTGATTACTCAAACCTGGTCCCCCTCCTCAATGAGGACGCAGAGCAGGAATCGACAAATAATGGCCACAAATCAAATCAGGCTCTCAGCCTGGATCTGTGGGACTGTGAGCTAATAACGGTTCTCACGTTCAGAAAGCTTGTTGAAGAAGAAAGAGGAGGAGAAGCTACAGAAACTGTATATGGCCCACAAAGCCTAAGATATTTAAAATCCAGAAGATGCTTTCCAACACCTGATGTAAAGCATGTGGCTGGTAGGAGGTCCTCAACCGAATTTGGAAGAGGATTACATGAGTCAGTTCGTTCCTGAAAACACTGTAAAGTGATAGGGGTCAAGAAACATTTACCCGTTCACCCTTAACCTTCACAAATGATGCCAGTTCCGTTGAGCTATTGAAAAATACATTCTGGCTTTCAAAAAAGTAACCCAGAGGGCATTTTCTCACATAGGCAAGGTCATAAACAACTGTCAAGTGAAGTTGAAATAGCAACAAATCAAATAATAACAAAAACATTTTTACAGAATTTTAAATCTTACAAAGCATTTTCATGTTCATTATCTAATTTAATCCCCAAATCAACGTCATGAGATAGTTATTATTTCCCCATTAGAAATGGCCACATATTAAATCCTTAGTGATTGCTCAAGAAAAGCTGAAATCTTGAGTGTTACATCCATTAATGCCATGGTTGGGTGTTTTCCCATGGGAACACTGGATGCTAAAATCCACAGGGATTTTCAGCTCAAGATGGCAGACTAGGAAATATATTTACTTTCTGTTCCTCCTGAAACCATATCTCAATAAAACTGTAGAAATACCAAAATAAATCAACCAATAAAAGCCAAGATATTTTGGAATTCATCAACCACAGAAAGATTTCAACACATTTCGAGAAGGCAAACAATGAAATGGAGGAGCCGTGAATAAAATAATGAAGAAAATAAGGCTGAACCTAAGTAAGGTCTGCACAAAGCCACTCAGCTTTTGCTGAGCTCCGGTTATAGTAAAGGGCAGAGGAAAGAAGAGGGGCTGAAAAGAAGGAGACAAAACGTCATTTTAGGAAAAACAGTTCATTTAATGAGCTCCAGGGAACACTCAGCCTGCTGCCATACTAACTCATGAATTACAATGGATTGTTGGTAAGCAAGACAAGAAAACAGGGAAGAAACAAAAGAAACAAAAATCAAGACATTGTTTCTAACTGAACTCTTCTCAAAGGAGATCGAGGAATTATGGTTCAATGCCACAGCTGTAAATCATTTCTGCTCTTGGAGTGGTTACAAAGGGCTTATAATATTTCCCTTTTGTTCAGACAGAATTTAGGTCTGAGCAAAAGCTTTTGTGTCCTCCAACCCCAACATTTATTGGGGATGGAAGCCCAGATTTGCTGGGACATACCATAAAAAGAATCTCATGAGCAGAGGGTCAAACTGATTTTGGAATATATGAATTATGTCCAGTGTGAGTTTCAATAGGTTTTAAAATATATACATACATACATATGTATATATATACATTTTTACTGATCTATATGATTTTGGGTTCTGAAACTTCTACATGTCACATGCGTGATACATAACAGACAATGTCAGCCCCAGGAGGGAGAAAACACTCCAATGAAGCAAGCCAAAGAAACAAGTTTTAAGCAAGGTCAAGTGATGTGTAGACCAGGATTGTTCAATTCCTACCTGTCATGCTGAAGCTTCCAGCTCCTGAATAACAACACATGCTTCCCTTGTCCTAGACAGCCAAGAGTATGTCTCCTCTCTTGGGCATAAGAATCTCTAGAGTTACATATCTGTAGTAAGAGTGGACCCAGCTGGCATACTCACAATGACCAAATTGTGTTGATCGTACTTTATACCAATACATCGCCCCACGCTGAAGTTGCAAGAAATGATATACTTGCTTTCTAGACATGAATGACACGCCTTACTGGATATACTCCAGGAAGGCCAGAGAAGCTGGCTTCTAATCCATACGGAACAATTCACTGGTGAATTTCTTTCACGATAGCCCATGATTTATCTAGAATATCATCTTGACATATCTGGATCCTTCAAACTAGACAAAGGGAAAATACGGGCTTCAAGCCTCAATTAGAAATATGGAATGGTGCCATGCTGACAACTGGTGGTCCCTGACCTGTATCTTCTGAGATTAGAACACAGTGTGGTGGATGACCAATTCATGCATTGAACAAAAGAAGACCTCCTACAGGGCAGTGTAGCTGTTCGTTACAGGTATGGCACTTAGGGCTAAGTACCATAAGGACTACAAGAGAAAAAGAAAAACAAGTAACACATGAAGCATATACGATAAGGAGGCACCACAGTCCAGAGCACGAGCTCTGGAATCACACAGGCTTGGATCGAATCCCAGCTAAGCCACTACCATCTATATACCCTGAAGGACAGGCCAAGGTTTAAATGTTGTTTTGCCAGATTTCAAAAAAGAAGTGAAGAAAGAACCTATCTGCCAGGAAGGGACATCGTGGGGTGCAGTATCCAGTTGGATCAGGGCTCTGCATCTCCTGCTCAGAAACCTTGGCCACCTGGCTCATGGTGATGCTGGCAGCTGAGCAGCCCTGGAGAAGGCGATCCTGTCTCCAGGTCTTGCAGAGAAGCTGGGGAGGTCTCCGGACGAGGTGGCCCACACCCTGGTAAGCTCTGGCTGCCTCCTGCCCTCAGGTCTGAGCAGGCTCTGGCCTCTGGGCCCCGTGGTGGGGAAGGCCTGGCCGATACATACACAGGGCTGAGGGGCCTGCAGAGCCAGTCCCCAGGCAGGGTGAGCTCTGGAGGAGGCTTCCACAGTCCCCAGCAGTCTCCGCATGGTGGCCCATCTGGCGCCAAACACCTGCCACGCACAGCGAGAAGTCCCAGCCACTAGAAAGTCCAGAAGGGGCCCCACCCTTTGCCTTTGGGCCTGGGTTAAGCCACCAGCTGGGCTTGCACGTGACCCCTGCCTCACCCCCTGCCCCGCCCGCCCTTTCTCTGTGACACGTACAATGGATATGTCATAAAGCCAGGCTGAGCCAGTGCTATAAATTCAGAGGAGTTAGAATCTAGGAAGAAGCTCTCCCACTTTCACTCTCTGCTCTCAGATCAGGCAGGCAGTACCTCTAATATGGAAGCGATGGACACCACACCTACCTCCCAGGCTGTCCTCTTCCATTCTGCTCATGTTTTCCCCAGCACCCCATTGACGGCTTTGGCGGGTATCGGGGCTTCAGCAGGCAGCACGTCTGACCCCGAATCTATGGACACCACACCTCCTTCACATGCTGTTATCTTCCATTCTGCTCCTGTTTTCCCCAGCACCCCATTGACGGCTTTGTCGGGCATCGGTGCTTCAGCAGGCAGCACCTCAGACCCCGAACCTATGGACACCACACCTCCTTCACACGCTGTCATCTTCCACTCTGCTCCTGTTTTCCCCAGCACCCCATTTACGGGTTTGGCGGCCATCGGTGCTTCAGCAGGAATCACGTCAGACCCCAAACCTATGGACACCACACCTCCTTCACATGCTGTCATCTTCCATTCTGCTCCTGTTTTCCCCAGCACCCCATTTACGGCCCTGGCGGGCATCGGTGCTTCCGCAGTCAGCACGTCTGACCCCGAACCTATGGACACCACACCTCCTTCCCAGGCTGTCATCTTCTATTCTGCTCCTGTTTTCTCCAGCACCCCATTTTCGGGTTTGGTGGGCATCGGTGCCTCAGCAGTCAGCACCTCAGACCCCGAACCTATGGACACCACACCTCCTTCCCAGGCTGTCATCTTCCATCCTGCTCCTCTTTACCCCAGCACCCCATTGACCGCTTAGGCCGGCACTGGTGCTTCAGCAGGCAGCACCTCTAACACCAAAGCTATGGACACCACACCTCCTTCCCAGGCTGTCATTTTCCAGTCTGCCCTGTCTCCAAGTAGAACCACTACCCATTACACACTGCTGTTCCCAGTTCTGGGAACACACCACCCAGTGGTAGCAATGCCTCAGCCCATGCCTCGACTCATTTACCTGCAACGTGAGCCAACAGATAGACCAACACTTCAAAGTTATGACAGAAAATTGAGTAAGTTATACGCTTGGAATTTCATTTATTATTATTAACAAGCACAACTGTAGTGCTTAGACTATAACAAGTACTATTCTAAGGGCTTACCAAATATTAACTCACTTATTCCTCATAATGGCAACCCTAGTGGTAGGGAATATTCATAATGTTCACTTTTTGGGGGGAAACTGAGGCTCAGAGACGTTGAATACCTTGCCTAATGCCACACAGTTAGTAGGTGGCAAAACCCGGGATTAAAACCAGACCATCTAGACTTTCATCACTTTGCTGTGTCACCTTATTATAAGTTGTGGTTAGGGAAGGGACTAAATTGACAAGATTCTGAACTAAAAGGAGAAGGGAGAAATGAGAAAATGAGTGATCCTAGAAACTAGAGAAGGTTTAGGCTCAGAAATTTCTGGTGATGAGACCTAGAAGAACAAGAACTTGGTTGGAATATTAACTTGGGGTAGTATCTGAATCCACTAAGAAATGGTTTTTTTTCCTGTAAAATTTAGAAAGGTCAGTTGGATGAAGATTAACGAAGACAAAAGTAGAAAGGAAAAGAAAAAGGTGCCTTAAGTGAGACATAACCGCTCCCCTCTACGTACCCACAGGTTGTGTCCTGTGGGAAAGGATGGAGCTCTCTCTACCGGGTTGGTCACCAGGCTGAACAAGGAGAAACATGGCAACCATTGTACTGGTTTTGATGATCCCTCAAAACCAAGGCTTCAGTTTCCAAGAACGACCTACGGTAGCATAACTAGTGTGTGTCACACATGCCACTAAGTGTGTTTCCAGTCACACATTTTAATTGGAGAAATACTTCCTATGAGGTAGGCATTAGTTCGCTATGGCTGCTGTAACAAATTACTACAAATGTGCTTGCTTCTAACAAAACACACTTATTTTCTTATGGTTCTGGAAGACAGAGGTCCAAAACCAGTTTCCCTGGGCTGAAACCAGGAGTCAACAGGGCCATCCATCCTCCTTCTAGAGGCTCTAAGCGAGAATCTCTTTCCTCGCCAGCATTCCTTCACTTCTGGCCACATCAATCCAACCCCAACTTCATCATCACATTCTCTTTGGGGTAAAAATTCCCTCTGCCTCTCTCTTACGAGAACACCAGTGGTTATATTTGGGCCCGTCCAGGTTGTCCAGGAGAATCTTCCCATCTGAGAACCATTATTTTCATCCCACTGGCAAAGTGCCTTCTGCCATTTAAGGTGACATTCACAGGTTCTGGAGAGTAGGATGTGGACATTTGGGGGCAATGGTATTATTCGGTCTACTACAAGGTAGATACTATTATCTTTCTCAGATGTAGGAAATGACGTTTAGGGAAGTAGTCTGTCTCAGGTCTACAATTTCCAGAGTAGAGACTTACATTCTGCCACTGACACTTTAGGACACACCCTAAACAACTTTAATCTGTGTCCTTAACTAGTGCGTAATCCTTGGTTAAGAGTCACACTTAGGTATCAAGACCCAATTGAATAGAACGCAAGTACTGTCTCCTCTTTCACTATGTTTGCCTGGTGTACTGATGAATCTTGCCCAGAGCAGAAGAGTTCAGAAAAGTGTTATGCAGGTGTACGAAGAGAAAGCATTTACTGTTTGATGTGCACGGAGGAACGGAAGGCTTTTTCAAATAAAATAAAATAAAATATGCCACCAAATAGTCAATTGTCACAGCAGAGGTAACCCCGTGGGAGTCATGAGGAGACTAAAATTATCTCCAATTGTGCAGGGCAGAAAAGTTTCAATGAAGGCAGGTGTAGTTCAGCCAAGGCCTACAGCACAGAAGTAGGAATTTGGGTATGTACGAATGGGAAAAAAGACATTTGAGGCATGGGAAATAGTTTAATGCAGAATGGACGAGAAATATGCATTAGACCTTTTCTAAAACAACTGGCTTATTAACTCAGTAAATCGATTTAGTCAGTCAAACTAGCTTTAGCTGATTACTTATCCAGGGGATAGCTGTTGAGAGTAATTTTTGTCACAGAACAGTAAATAAAATGGTTGAACTATAGCTTTAGGCTTGCTAAGCGAAATAGATGGCTCTAGATGATTTTCAAGTGACTTACTTGGTAGTACTCACGAAATTGGGGGTTAACAATTGCTTAAGAAAACAAAGAGAATTGATTTTAAATAAAGTAGCTACTGTGTAAACTATCTGTTCAGTAGCTCATGTTAAACGGATGTTTATAATCCCCATTGGACAACCAACTACATTTTTGCAAATGGCAATGTGAATTGCTGTTGCATAAACTATAGCAATGACCACCTATGTAATTTGTTGTCCAAACCAGAAATCTTCTAACAATACTGGTGTCCTAATAAAAATAAGCACGAAGGGAACACACAGTGGGTGTCTCCCGTGTGCCTGTGCATGCATCTATATCTCACTGAACCCTCATAACAGCCCCCAAGAGAGGGACTCTGGGCGTCCCCATGCTGCTTGTGGAGAAACAGGCACAGGAAGGTTCAATAGTCTATCTACCTAATATCGCACAGAGGGTGGCAGAGCCCGTTTTTAAACCACCTGCCTCCAATACCAGGTGCCAGGAGCCAGACTCAGCCTACAGCTCTCTTCTGCTCGCCTGGAGGTGAAACAATGTGTCATGATTAGCCAAATCCCGTCTTCACTCATCAAGGTAGGTTGAACACCTGCACGTCCTCCAAGTAGCATGTAGCATAAGCAATAAGATGTCTGTCCCGTGATCGTCCAGGAACTTGGAATCAGCTGTGCCTGGTTAGGCTGAGCTGGTTTAGAGTGGAGAGGACCACCGATCTTCCACCTGGGCAAGTGCCTTTTGACCTCCTGCCATCAGAGGGCCGAAATCTCCAGCCTGAGAATGTGCTGAGCCCTGTAGCCTAGTTACGCCAGCTCAGAACAATGATGAGCACACCTTTTTCCAGTCACCTTTCCTCATGCTCCCCATGCCTCATACTGCCCTGCTTCTTTATTCTTTATCCCACAGATACCCAAAGCCCCTTGCCTTTGGGGAGGCGGATTTGAGACCTATTGTCACGTCACGTCCTCGCTTGGCTGCCCTGTGAATAAACCTCCTCTTTGCTGCAAACCTCAGCATTTCAGTGTTTTGGCTTGCTGCGCCTCAGACAGAATGGTTGGGAGCAGTGGTACAGGTCCCTTGCCTGTGAGGGATGCTGGTTCCTAGTAGTCACGTTGCGGATGTTTTCTCCTCTCGGGGTGGGGGCGGGGCAGACATCCTGCTCTTCCGGAAAGGGAGAAACACAGGTGCCAAACCCTTGCCCTCAGCGTCACCGTCACCTAGGAGCTTGTTAGAAGCCAGAATCCAGGCCCCACCCAGAACTACTGAATACCAGCCTGCATTTAACAAGATCCACAAGAGAGGCATACCCATATTAAAGTTGGAGAGGCACCAAGCTGTCATCGTCTTCTCCACGGCTAATGAAAACGAAGCAAAGGTTCATCCCGAGCCGACTCTGCCTCAGTCACCTGGATATCACATGAGCTCATTTCATCCTCCCCAGAACCTGCAAATGAGACTGAGGGTCAGAGTGGTCTAGCACCCAAGGTTCCATAAAAGAACATGACCAAGGCTCACTGGAGCCCAGACTTCCAAAAAAGAAGGCCCCTGAGCACAGCATGGCACCACCGCAGCCCAAACCGTGGGCCTGGAGGGTAGGCCAGGCTCCCCACGCAGAGTTCACACCATTCGACAGATGCCCACAGCAGACCACAAGGCAATATGAGAAGTAAGTTCTGATTGTGGAATCTCTGAATTTTGAGATTTAAAGAAAAAAATCTGTTTTCGGGGGATGGTTAAAACAGTTCTACCAAGGAGTAAAGAGAGGGCATCTCAAGGCCCCTTCTGGACTTAGAATTTAATGCCTACTTATGGAGAAATGCTCCGTGCATTTGCTCAGCCCTACGTCGAGATGAAGTTCTCTGTGCCCTAGAAGCTTAGGTTCTAAAAAGGCCACAGAAATGGGTGAGACCTTAAAAATGCCAGAACAATGCAACGGCCTTAATCAGACTGTCTTTGCTTTGCCTTGCTTAATAGTCTCTGACTTTAAACTGAATATGGTGTCATGTCTTTACGTTTCTTGAAGCTTTTTTTTTTACAAAAGATCATATAAAGATTTTCTTCCATGGTAAAACTTTTATATTGTATTTCTCTTAAACTGGAGTGTGGTACATTTACCCTCCATCAGATGATTGCTTACAACTCACCTTGCTTTATTAAGAATACCGCTAGAGACTTCTATGTCCCTACTAACAAAAATACATTTTCAGGCCCATTCAAACCAGTGAAAATCCAAGATTTCAGAGCACAAGATAATGAAAATTCTCTCTATCCACGTCTTTTACTACTTTTAGCCTGTTAACAGTCCCTAAGTGTGTCAGATGAAAGGTACTGTCGCGGGAATTGACATCTTTAACAGCATTCCATACAGGTAAGTCTTGATTGTTCCAATTTCTCAGAAAGTTGGACACATTTACTGCCTCTATGACATCTCTAGGGTGTGTGGAAGAAATAAAAAAGAGGCCTGTACAATGTATTTCTCAAAATATACACACAAAGAGTTTGCACATACAAACAGGGAAACCTTATAAATAATGTATGGGGAGCAAAGTATTGTCGGTAACGGAACTACTCATTTCGAAAGACAACACTGTCACCAAGTGTCCCCTCACCAAAACTGACTGGGAATGTTTAGGGGCCACCAAACCAGAGGTGGAGATTTTTAGGCACATTCTTGCCAGAAAAGAGAGCCTAGGGCATAAACCACTCAACTTGTTGGCACGAATGCCAGGGCAACCCAAGCAAGTGGATATAGAAGCCTACGTAATGCTTGGAAGTAGGAAGCTTTGGGGGACTACACCTGGGCTGGTACTGGCCTCCCTCCCCAAAGGGACAAGGAGAGCAGAAACCTGGATGGAGTCAAGAGAGAGCAAAAAGAAAGGCAAGGCTGGGTATGGAGCAACGTTTGGATCCAGGGGCATGTGTCTCAGAACTGCTGGGGCTCTGCAGACCAGCTGCATCCCCATTCTCCTTGACCCTCATTGGTATAATGAACTCAGGGTGGGCGCATCCCGGCTGCCAAGTCACTTCCACCCGTCCATGGAGTTGACGGTTACTTGCTCACAGTGAACCAACCGCTCTGGACCTAACAGCTACTGCAGGGGGCGGTAGTGGAGAACAAGGTGACGACAAGGACCAGATGCGAAGGAGGAAGAGACATTCAGCGGACCGACTGGGTGGACTGATGGTGTGGCGTTAAGTCTGCAGAGCTAAAGGGGCCAGATGTAGAAAAGGGAAGGGGAACCATGAGGATATGGTCAAGCCCCTTCGTATAGATGTTTCATCCGTATGTTGTATGCAAGTTCCATTCAATTTGCTCTGAGTGAAAAAGAGAGAACAAAATTATCCTTTAAACCATGTCAGTGATTTTATTTACCATCTCATTTGATGAGCTCATAGCCCAGGGTCAGAGGGAAATGGGAGCTGTGAGTCTGCCATCTCTCAGGAAGTCTCAGGCCTCAGAGGCCCCTCATAGCCAAACTACCTCACCTTTTGCACCTTTCAAGCAACGTTATTCCTAAGTGCGAGTCACCCTCTTCATCAGGTTCTCCAAGAAACAGCAGTCTCTCTCAATGACAGAGGAAAAATGGGCTACTTTGGCTTTCTGAGGCACAATATGTAGTTCTCCAAAATGGTACCTGCCTGGGGGATTTTTCAAGAAAATTAAGCATCAGTGGTGATTTGTTTGTCTTCACATAACGTATGACCCAGATGTGCTGAGAAATAAGAAAAGGACGAACGAATCAAGGGCAGCTGATCCAAGGAGGCAAGGGGCAACTTCCACAGCCTACGTGGAAAGCTAGAGGAAGGGAACATCCAGCTGGTGGGAGCTGAAGACAGGGGCCAGTCCTCCTTGGTCTCGGGATGCCACCCCCTCTTCCTACATCTTCACGCTCTCCTTCTCTGTTGGCCCCTCCCAGCCATATTAAAGAGCCACAAGGAAATGCTCTCCTCCATTCCATTTTCCTGTCCTCCTATCCACCCCTCCCTTCTTTCCCTTTGCCATCAATTTCTTGACTTGCCCCCCATTTCTCCCCTCCCATCTACACTGCGATCTGTTTTCTGCCCCACTACTCCCGTGAAACTGACCTCCTTGAAGCCCCCAATGATTTCTCTGTTGACAAGTCCAGGGGACTACTTCTCAATCCTTATCTTTGTGACCGCCAAGCCGAGTTAGACCTTAAACAACGTCTCTGTCTTGAAAATCTCTTCCCTTGGCTTCTGCGCCACCTTTCCTTTTCTTTTCATGACACAGATCACAACCAGTGCTGCAGATTCCATCGAATTAAGGAATGCTGTTGCCTACATGTGTGAATGAGCTAAAGTGAGTACAGTACTGAAGTAGAGGACACCTAAAGTGAAACGTCTTCATGTACGTCCACGTGGCTGAGCAGCAAGTTAACCTTTCATACATGTGTTAAAGAAGAAGAGTTGGGTTTTATTTTATTTACTTTTCCCTGGACTGTGTTGAATGGCTATCATCTACAAGTTCAGGCTACTTTTTGCTGAGGATTAATAATGCACTGGGAGAGCTGAGAGAAAACTGAATAATAGAGCTGTCATTTTCTTGACCAGTTCACCTTAGTTTCCCAAACTCTAAGTCTTTCTCCAATTCTTTTCCCTTTTTATTGTAGTAAAATGAACATAACACAAAATTCACCATTTGGATCATTTTACAATTCACTGTACCATTCAGTGGAATTTACTACTGTCACAATGTTGTGCAACTATCACCACTGCCTAGCTGCAAAACATTTTCATCAACCAAGAGGAAACCTACACCCATTTTAAGGAGTCATTCCCAATTTCCCTCTCTTCCAAACCCCTGGCAACCACTAATGTATAATCTTTTCTGTGTGTATGGATTTGCCACTGCTGGACATTTCATATAAATGGAACCATACAATATGTAGCCTTTCATGCCTGACTTCTTTCACTTAGTTGCATCCATCATGTAGCATGTATCAGAAATCCACTCACTGTTACGGCTGAATCCTTCATACTGTTTGAATACAAAATTAAAAATACGTTGAGAGTGAAGCTCTGTTTTAATGGCACATCTATTAGGCCAATTCATTGAAAGAAGCTGAAGATGGAGATGTTGTTGTGAAATGATAATCGTTGAGAAGCCTCAGCCAATTGGATAATGAAAAGTTTGGGAAATGTTGCAAAAAATTAGCTGATTTATATTAAAAGCCTATTAAACAAGGATTCAGGAGATTGTCTTTTTCTTGCAGGTAACTTAAATGAGGCAGAAAGAAACTGCCCTTTAAAACACATTTTGAAAGGATTCTATTTATTCTTAATAGACGAATGGGAGGGAGTACAGCAAGTTCACATCCAATATGGACTCCCTGTCCAAACACTGTTTGTCGTTCTAGCCACCGCTATCGAATTATATTTCTTGAGAGTAAGGCAGCTCAATTCCTGCATATTACTTTCTAAACTTCATCCATCAAATCCATTAATACAGTATAAACAAGAGTTGTTCATGTTTAAGTGCAGTTCAAATATCAGGTATAAAGAACCCCCAGTAAGAAAAAGAATCCTATATCTCTTGCCAGAATGTGGTCAGCTCTGGGGTGCTCTGCTAGCTGAAAGACACATTCCTTATTAAGAGGATAGAGGCTGTTTAAGAGGGATGAGAGCCAAAAAAATTTAACTACATATATGTGTTAAGAACAGTGCTAGGTTATCTCATGTTCTAGATCAGTCAAGGCTCACCATTTTACATACGTGAAAAGCAAAGTTAAAAGTGTATTCGTAGGGCTTCCCTGTTGGCGCAGTGGTTAAGGATCCACCTGCCAGTGCACGGGACACACGTTTGAGCCCTGGTCCGGGAAGATCCCACATGCCACGGAGCAACTAAGACCATGTGCCACAACTACTGAGCCTGCGTGCTAGAGCCCGTGAACCACAACTACTGAAGCCCACGCACCTAGACCCCGTGCTCAGCAACAGCGAGAAGCCACCACAATGAGAATCCCGCGTACTGCAACAGAGTAGCCCCCGCTCACTGCAACTAGAGAAAGCCTGCGCACAGCAACGAAGAGCCTAGGCAGCCAAAGATAAATAAATAAATACGTCTATTTTTAAAAAAATGTGTTTTAGTAACTTACTAAAAGGCACGCAATCAGTAAACATGAGCAAGGATTCAATCCCAAATCTGTCACACTGAAGTTGAAGCTAATACTCGAGATTGATAAAAACAGCACTAATTTAAAACTTCAGAGGTATTTGTTACTTCATACTTTCACTAATGCTCTTTGGAGATAAATCATTTCATTTATATGGGCCTTAGTTTTTACAACTATAATAGTTGGAAGCTTGACTAGGTGATCTGTATGTAGCCTTCCAATTCTAAAATGTTCCACTAATTTGGATTCCTACAGTAATTGCCCTTGCAATACATGCATGCTGCCACCAAGTAGCAGTAGAGACTACTAGTTCCTTTTTTATCCCTAGTGGGGGTGCATTTTGACAGCAGACTTATCCGTCAATAGTACAACCTGTTAGTATAACTATAAGATAACAAAATAATCTGGTATTCTTTCCTGTAAAAGAGAAGCTTTACATTGTGTCTGTGAATCGTACCAGAATCACCTGTAGCTTTATAAATATAGAGGAAATCCTGAACCCATTGAATGAGAATCTTCAGAGACAGGACTTGGGCATCTGGAATTTTGGGCTCCCATCATTTGTATATTTTATTTCATTTTATTTTTGCCTATGTACAATATTTGCCACATCCTTTTGAATCTTTAAAAGGTTCTTTCTGTTTTAAATTTTTGAATATTCCATAATCTTCACCTACTTTTCATAAGGTGTTATCTGTTATGTTTATTCGATCTTGTGCTTCTCCTGGTTAAGACTTCTTTCTTTCCTTTTTTTTTTCTCGTGGCCCTGCCTCATGTCTTGCAGGATCTTAGTTCCCTGACATGGGATTGGACCCCAGGGTCCCAGCAGTGAAAGCGCCATGTTCTAAACACTGGACCACCAGGGAAGTCCCAAGATTTCAGTTTTAAATGACTTTTTTCCCACTCTAATTCATTCCTGGGATCAGTTTCATGTTTGGACATTAAAGCAACCTTGCATTGCCAGAATAAAGCTACTTTGATTTTGATATATGATTGTTTTACATACCATGGATACAGTTTGTGCTTCTCTTTACACATTTTGCATGCATGTTCAAAGGAGAAACTGGCCTGTGATTCTATTCTTGTAATATCCTTTATAGATTATTTTTAAGATTCTATACTTTATTTTTTATTTATTTATTTTTGGCTGCATTGGGTCTTCATTGCTGCATGCATGCTTTCTCTAGTTTTGGCGAGCGGGGGTCTATTCTTTGTTGCAGTGAGTAGGCTTCTCATTGCAGCCTTCGGACCGCATGGGCTTCTGACACCATTCGTCGGTGCTACTTCAGTTCCTTACCCCTTCCCTTCTGACCCTGGGCGGTGAAATCCTCTTTCTGCGGCTGGCCTGCGGCAGAAAGTCAATGAGGCAAGAGTAGGCTTGGAGTATCCAAGGAGCAGAAAGGATGTCAGCGTGTGAAAAACAGAGCGAGCAAATTGGAGAGGAGAAGGAAACACTCAGAGAGGAAACAGAGGCCCAGATTTCTAGGTCTGTGGAGGCACTCTGAGGACTTTGCACTTTCTGTGAAGAAGCCACTGAAGAAATTTGAGTGACATGATCTGACTTATGTTTTAACAAGATCTCTCTGGATGCCACGTTGATTAGAGATTGTAGGAGAGCAAGGACAAGCCCCAGAAGACCAACAGTTGATTCAAAGAAGTGATTACTCAAACCTGGTCCCCCTCCTCAATGAGGACGCAGGGCAGGAATCGACAAATAATGGCCACAAATCAAATCAGGCTCTCAGCCTGGATCTGTGGGACTGTGAGCTAATAACGGTTCTCACGTTCAGAAAGCTTGTTGAAGAAGAAAGAGGAGGAGAAGCTACAGAAACTGTATATGGCCCACAAAGCCTAAGATATTTAAAATCCAGAAGATGCTTTCCAACACCTGATGTAAAGCATGTGGCTGGTAGGAGGTCCTCAACCAAATTTGGAAGAGGAATACATGAGTCAGTTCGTTCCTGAAAACACTGTAAAGTGATAGGGGTCAAGAAACATTTACCCGTTCACCCTAAACCTTCACAAATGATGCCAGTTCCGTTGAGCTATTGAAAAATACATTCTGGCTTTCAAAAAAGTAACCCAGAGGGCATTTTCTCACATAGGCAAGGTCATAAACAACTGTCAAGTGAAGTTGAAATAGCAACAAATCAAATAATAACAAAAACCTTTTTACAGAATTTTAAATCTTACAAAGCATTTTCATGTTCATTATCTAATTTAATCCCCAAATCAACGTCATGAGATAGTTATTATTTCCCCATTAGAAATGACCACATATTAAATCCTTAGTGATTGCTCAAGAAAAGCTGAAATCTTGAGTGTTACATCCATTAATGCCATGGTTGGGTGTTTTCCCATGGGAACACTGGATGCTAAAATCCACAGGGATTTTCAGCTCAAGATGGCAGACTAGGAAATATATTTACTTTCTGTTCCTCCTGAAACCATATCTCAATAAAACTGTAGAAATACCAAAATTAATCAACCAATAAAAGCCAAGATATTTTGGAAGTCATCAACCACAGAAAGATTTCAACACATTTCGAGAAGGCAAACAATGAAATGGAGGAGCCGTGAATAAAATAATGAAGAAAAAAAGGCTGAACCTAAGTAAGGTCTGCACAAAGCCACTCAGCTTTTGCTGAGCTCCGGTTATAGTAAAGGGCAGAGGAAAGAAGAGGGGCTGAAAACAAGGAGACAAAACGTCATTTTAGGAAAAACAGTTCATTTAATGAGCTCCAGGGAACACTCAGCCTGCTGCCATACTAACTCATGAATTACAATGGATTGTTGGTAAGCAAGACAAGAAAACAGGGAAGAAACAAAAGAAACAAAAATCAAGACATTGTTTCTAACTGAACTCTTCTCAAAGGAGATCGAGGAATTATGGTTCAATGCCACAGCTGTAAATCATTTCTGCTCTTGGAGAGGTTACAAAGGGCTTATAATATTTCCCTTTTGTTCAGACAGAATTTAGGTCTGAGCAAAAGCTTTTGTGTCCTCCAACCCCAACATTTATTGGGGATGGAAGCCCAGATTTGCTGGGACATACCATAAAAAGAATCTCATGAGCAGAGGGTCAAACTGATTTTGGAATATATGAATTATGTCCAGTGTGAGTTTCAATAGGTTTTAAAATATATACATACATACATATATATATATATATACATTTTTACTGATCTATATGATTTTGGGTTCTGAAACTTCTACATGTCACATGCGTGATACATAACAGAGAATGTCAGCCCCAGGAGGGAGAAAACACTCCAATGAAGCAAGCCAAAGAAACAAGTTTTAAGCAAGGTCAAGTGATGTGTAGACCAGGATTGTTCAATTCCTACCTGTCATGCTGAAGCTTCCAGCTCCTGAATAACAACACATGCTTCCCTTGTCCTAGACAGCCAAGAGTATGTCTCCTCTCTTGGGCATAAGAATCTCTAGAGTTACATATCTGTAGTAAGAGTGGACCCAGCTGGCATACTCACAATGACCAAATTGTGTTGATCGTACTTTATACCAATACATCGCCCCACGCTGAAGTTGCAATAAATGATATATTTGCTTTCTAGACATGAATGAGACGCCTTACTGGATATACTCCAGGAAGGCCAGAGAAGCTGGCTTCTAATCCATACGGAACAATTCACTGGTGAATTTCTTTCACGATAGCCCATGATTTATCTAGAATATCATCTTGACATATCTGGATCCTTCAAACTAGACAAAGGGAAAATACGGGCTTCAAGCCTCAATTAGAAATATGGAATGGTGCCATGCTGACAACTGGTGGTCCCTGACCTGTATCTTCTGAGATTAGAACACAGTGTGGTGGATGACCAATTCATGCATTGAACAAAAGAAGACCTCCTACAGGGCAGTGTAGCTGTTCGTTACAGGTATGGCACTTAGGGCTAAGTACCATAAGGACTACAAGAGAAAAAGAAAAACAAGTAACACATGAAGCATATACGATAAGGAGGCACCACAGTCCAGAGCACGAGCTCTGGAATCACACAGGCTTGGATCGAATCCCAGCTAAGCCACTACCATCTATATACCCTGAAGGACAGGCCAAGGTTTAAATGTTGTTTTACCAGATTTCAAAAAAGAAGTGAAGAAAGAACCTATCTGCCGGGAAGGGACATCGTGGGGTGCAGTATCCAGTCGGATCAGGGCTCTGCATCTCCTGCTCAGAAACCTTGGCCACCTGGCTCATGGTGATGCTGGCAGCTGAGCAGCCCTGGAGAAGGCGATCCTGTCTCCAGGTCTCGCAGAGAAGCTGGGGAGGTCTCCGGACGAGGTGGCCCACACCCTGGTAAGCTCTGGCTGCCTCCTGCCCTCAGGTCTCAGCAGGCTCTGGCCTCTGGGCCCCGTGGTGGGGAAGGCCTGGCCGATACATACACAGGGCTGAGGGGCCTGCAGAGCCAGTCCCCAGGCAGGGTGAGCTCTGGAGGAGGCTTCCACAGTCCCCAGCAGTCTCCGCATGGTGGCCCAGCTGGCGCCAAACACCTGCCACCCACAGCGAGAAGTCCCAGCCACTAGAAAGTCCAGAAGGGGCCCCACCCTTTCCCTTTGGGCCTGGGTTAAGCCACCAGCTGGGCTTGCACGTGACCCCTGCCTCACCCCCTGCCCCGCCCGCCCTTTCTCTGTGACACGTACAATGGATATGTCATAAAGCCAGGCTGAGCCAGTGCTATAAATTCAGAGGAGTTAGAATCTAGGAAGAAGCTCTCCCACTTTCACTCTCTGCTCTCAGATCAGCAGGCAGTACCTCTAATATGGAAGCGATGGACACCACACCTCCCTCCCAGGCTGTCCTCTTCCATTCTGCTCATGTTTTCCCCAGCACCCCATTGACGGCTTTGGCGGGTATCGGGGCTTCAGCAGGCAGCACGTCTGACCCCGAACCTATGGACACCACACCTCCTTCACATGCTGTTATCTTCCATTCTGCTCCTGTTTTCCCCAGCACCGCATTGACGGCTTTGGCGGGCATCGGTGCTTCAGCAGGCAACACCTCAGACCCCGAACCTATGGACACCACACCTCCTTCACACGCTGTCATCTTCCACTCTGCTCCTGTTTTCCCCAGCACCCCATTGACGGGTTTGGTGGGCATCGGTGCTGCAGCAGGAATCACGTCAGACCCCGAACCTATGGACACCACACCTCCTTCACATGCTGTCATCTTCCATTCTGCTCCTGTTTTCCCAAGCACCCCAGTTTCGGCTTTGGCGGGCATCGGTGCTTCAGCAGGGAGCACGTCAGACCCCGAACCTATGGACACCACACCTCCTTCACACGCTGTCATCTTCCATTCTGCTCCTGTTTTCCCCAGCACCCCATTGACGGCCCTGGCGGGCATCGGTGCTTCCGCAGTCAGCACGTCTGACCCCGAACCTATGGACACCACACCTCCTTCCCAGGCTGTCATCTTCTATTCTGCTCCTGTTTTCTCCAGCACCCCTTTTTCGGCTTTGGTGGGCATCGGTGCCTCAGCAGTCAGCACCTCAGACCCCGAACCTATGGACACCACACCTCCTTCCCAGGCTGTCATCTTCCATCCTGCTCCTCTTTACCCCAGCACCCCATTTACCGCTTAGGCCGGCACTGGTGCTTCAGCAGGCAGCACCTCTAACACCAAAGCTATGGACACCACACCTCCTTCCCAGGCTGTCATTTTCCAGTCTGCCCTGTCTCCAAGTAGAACCACTACCCATTTCACACTGCTCTTCCCAGTTCTGGGAACACACCACCCAGTGGTAGCAATGCCTCAGCCCATGCCTCGACTCATTTACCTGCAATGTGAGCCAACAGATAGACCAACACTTCAAAGTTATGACAGAAAATTGAGTAAGTTATACGCTTGGAATTTCATTTATTATTATTAACAAGCACAACTGTAGTGCTTAGACTATAACAAGTACTATTCTAAGGGCTTACCAAATATTAACTCACTTATTCCTCATAATGGCAACCCTAGTGGTAGGGAATATTCATAGTGTTCACTTTTTGTGGGGAAACTGAGGCTCAGAGACGTTGAATAGCTTGCCTAATGCCACACAGTTAGTAGGTGGCAAAACCCGGGATTAAAACCAGACCATCTAGACTTTCATCACTTTGCTGTGTCACCTTATTATAAGTTGTGGTTAGGGAAGGGACTAAATTGACAAGACTCTGAACTAAAAGGAGAAGGGAGAAATGAGAAAATGAGTGATCCTAGAAACTAGAGAAGGTTTAGGCTCAGAAATTTCTGGTGATGAGACCCAGAAGAACAAGAACTTGGTTGGAATGTTAACTTGGGGTAGAATCTGAATCCACTGAGAAATGGTTTTGTTTCCTGTAAAATTTAGAAAGGTCAGTTGGATGAAGATTAACGAAGACAAAAGTAGAAAGGAAAAGAAAAAGGTGCCTTAAGTGAGACATAACCGCTCCCCTCTACGTACCCACAGGTTGTGTCCTGTGGGAAAGGATGGAGCTCTCTCTACCGGGTTGGTCACCAGGCTGAACAAGGAGAAACATGGCAACCATTGTACTGGTTTTGATGATCCCTCAAAACCAAGGCTTCAGTTTCCAAGAACGACCTACGGTAGCATAACTAGTGTGTGTCACACATGCCACTAAGTGTGTTTCCAGTCACACATTTTAATTGGGGAAATACTTCCTATGAGGTAGGCATTAGTTCGCTATGGCTGCTGTAACAAATTACTACAAATGTGCTTGCTTCTAACAAAACACACTTATTTTCTTATGGTTCTGGAAGACAGAGGTCCAAAACCAGTTTCCCTGGGCTGAAACCAGGAGTCAACAGGGCCATCCATCCTCCTTCTAGAGGCTCTAAGCGAGAATCTGTTTCTTCGCCAGCATTCCTTCACTTCTGGCCACATCAATCCAACCCCAACTTCATCATCACATTCTCTTTGGGGTAAAAATTCCCTCTGCCTCTCTCTTACGAGAACACCAGTGGTTATATTTGGGCCCGTCCAGGTAGTCCAGGAGAATCTTCCCATCTGAGAACCATTACTTTCATCCCACTGGCAAAGTGCCTTCTGCCATTTAAGGTGACATTCACAGGTTCTGGAGAGTAGGATGTGGACATTTGGGGGCAATGGTATTATTCGGTCTACTACAAGGTAGATACTATTATCTTTCTCAGATGTAGGAAATGACGTTTAGGGAAGTAGTCTGTCTCAGGTCTACAATTTCCAGAGTAGAGACTTACATTCTGCCACTGACACTTTAGGACACACCCTAAACAACTTTAATCTGTGTCCTTAACTAGTGCGTAATCCTTGGTTAAGAGTCACACTTAGGTATCAAGACCCAATTGAATAGAACGCAAGTACTGTCTCCTCTTTCACTATGTTTGCCTGGTGTACTGATGAATCTTGCCCAGAGCAGAAGAGTTCAGAAAAGTGTTATGCAGGTGTACGAAGAGAAAGCATTTACTGTTTGATGTGCACGGAGGAACGGAAGGCTTTTTCAAATAAAATAAAATAAAATATGCCACCAAATAGTCAATTGTCACAACAGAGGTAACCCCGTGGGAGTCATGAGGAGACTAAAATTATCTCCAATTGTGCAGGGCAGAAAAGTTTCAATGAAGGCAGGTGTAGTTCAGCCAAGGCCTACAGCACAGAAGTAGGAATTTGGGTATGTACGAATGGGATAAAAGACATTTGAGGCATGGGAAATAGTTTAATGCAGAATGGACGAGAAATATGCATTAGACCTTTTCTAAAACAACTGGCTTATTAACTCAGTAAATCGATTTAGTCAGTCAAACTAGCTTTAGCTGATTACTTATCCAGGGGATAGCTGTTGAGAGTAATTTTTGTCACAGAACAGTAAATAAAATGGTTGAACTATAGCTTTAGGCTTGCTAAGCGAAATAGATGGCTCTAGATGATTTTCAAGTGACTTACTTGGTAGTACTCACGAAATTGGGGGTTAACAATTGCTTAAGAAAACAAAGAGAATTGATTTTAAATAAAGTAGCTACTGTGTAAACTATCTGTTCAGTAGCTCATGTTAAACGGATGTTTATAATCCCCATTGGACAACCAACTACATTTTTGCAAATGGCAATGTGAATTGCTGTTGCATAAACTATAGCAATGACCACCTATGTAATTTGTTGTCCAAACCAGAAATCTTCTAACAATACTGGTGTCCTAATAAAAATAAGCACGAAGGGAACACACAGTGGGTGTCTCCCGTGTGCCTGTGCATGCATCTATATCTCACTGAACCCTCATAACAGCCCCCAAGAGAGGGACTCTGGGCGTCCCCATGCTGCTTGTGGAGAAACAGGCACAGGAAGGTTCAATAGTCTATCTACCTAATATCGCACAGAGGGTGGCAGAGCCCGTTTTTAAACCACCTGCCTCCAATACCAGGTGCCAGGAGCCAGACTCAGCCTACAGCTCTCTTCTGCTCGCCTGGAGGTGAAACAATGTGTCATGATTAGCCAAATCCCGTCTTCACTCATCAAGGTAGGTTGAACACCTGCACGTCCTCCAAGTAGCATGTAGCATAAGCAATAAGATGTCTGTCCCGTGATCGTCCAGGAACTTGGAATCAGCTGTGCCTGGTTAGGCTGAGCTGGTTTAGAGTGGAGAGGACCACCGATCTTCCACCTGGGCAAGTGCCTTTTGACCTCCTGCCATCAGAGGGCCGAAATCTCCAGCCTGAGAATGTGCTGAGCCCTGTAGCCTAGTTACGCCAGCTCAGAACAATGATGAGCACACCTTTTTCCAGTCACCTTTCCTCATGCTCCCCATGCCTCATACTGCCCTGCTTCTTTATTCTTTATCCCACAGATACCCAAAGCCCCTTGCCTTTGGGGAGGCGGATTTGAGACCTATTGTCACGTCACGTCCTCGCTTGGCTGCCCTGTGAATAAACCTCCTCTTTGCTGCAAACCTCAGCATTTCAGTGTTTTGGCTTGCTGCGCCTCAGACAGAATGGTTGGGAGCAGTGGTACAGGTCCCTTGCCTGTGAGGGATGCTGGTTCCTAGTAGTCACGTTGCGGATGTTCTCTCCTCTCGGGGTGGGGGCGGGGCAGACATCCTGCTCTTCCGGAAAGGGAGAAACACAGGTGCCAAACCCTTGCCCTCAGCGTCACCGTCACCTAGGAGCTTGTTAGAAGCACAGAATCCAGGCCCCACCCAGAACTACTGAATACCAGCCTGCATTTAACAAGATCCACAAGAGAGGCATACCCATATTAAAGTTGGAGAGGCACCAAGCTGTCATCGTCTTCTCCACGGCTAATGAAAACGAAGCAAAGGTTCATCCCGAGCCGACTCTGCCTCAGTCACCTGGATATCACATGAGCTCATTTAATCCTCCCCAGAACCTGCAAATGAGACTGAGGGTCAGAGTGGTCTAGCACCCAAGGTTCCATAAAAGAACATGACCAAGGCTCACTGGAGCCCAGACTTCCAAAAAAGAAGGCCCCTGAGCACAGCATGGCACCACCGCAGCCCAAACCGTGGGCCTGGAGGGTAGGCCAGGCTCCCCACGCAGAGTTCACACCATTCGACAGATGCCCACAGCAGACCACAAGGCAATATGAGAAGTAAGTTCTGATTGTGGAATCTCTGAATTTTGAGATTTAAAGAAAAAAATCTGTTTTCGGGGGATGGTTAAAACAGTTCTACCAAGGAGTAAAGAGAGGGCATCTCAAGGCCCCTTCTGGACTTAGAATTTAATGCCTACTTATGGAGAAATGCTCCGTGCATTTGCTCAGCCCTACGTCGAGATGAAGTTCTCTGTGCCCTAGAAGCTTAGGTTCTAAAAAGGCCACAGAAATGGGTGAGACCTCAAAAATGCCAGAACAATGCAACGGCCTTAATCACACTGTCTTTGCTTTGCCTTGCTTACAAGTCACTGACTTTAAACTGAATATGGTGTCATGTCTTTACGTTTCTTGAAGCTTTTTTTTTTACAAAAGATCATATAAAGATTTTCTTCCATGGTAAAACTTTTATATTGTATTTCTCTTAAACTGGAGTGTGGTACATTTACCCTCCATCAGATGATTGCTTACAACTCACCTTGCTTTATTAAGAATACCGCTAGAGGCTTCTATGTCCCTACTAACAAAAATACATTTTCAGGCCCATTCAAACCAGTGAAAATCCAAGATTTCAGAGCACAAGATAATGAAAATTCTCTCTATCCACGTCTTTTACTACTTTTAGCCTGTTAACAGTCCCTAAGTGTGTCAGATGAAAGGTACTGTCGCGGGAATTGACATCTTTAACAGCATTCCATACAGGTAAGTCTTGATTGTTCCAATTTCTCAGAAAGTTGGACACATTTACTGCCTCTATGACATCTCTAGGGTGTGTGGAAGAAATAAAAAAGAGGCCTGTACAATGTATTTCTCAAAATATACACACAAAGAGTTTGCACATACAAACAGGGAAACCTTATAAATAATGTATGGGGAGCAAAGTATTGTCGGTAACGGAACTACTCATTTCGAAAGACAACACTGTCACCAAGTGTCCCCTCACCAAAACTGACTGGGAATGTTTAGGGGCCACCAAACCAGAGGTGGAGATTTTTAGGCACATTCTTGCCAGAAAAGAGAGCCTAGGGCATAAACCACTCAACTTGTTGGCACGAATGCCAGGGCAACCCAAGCAAGTGGATATAGAAGCCTACGTAATGCTTGGAAGTAGGAAGCTTTGGGGGACTACACCTGGGCTGGTACTGGCCTCCCTCCCCAAAGGGACAAGGAGAGCAGAAACCTGGATGGAGTCAAGAGAGAGCAAAAAGAAAGGCAAGGCTGGGTATGGAGCAACGTTTGGATCCAGGGGCATGTGTCTCAGAACTGCTGGGGCTCTGCAGACCAGCTGCATCCCCATTCTCCTTGACCCTCATTGGTATAATGAACTCAGGGTGGGTGCATCCCAGCTGCCAAGTCACTTCCACCCGTCCATGGAGTTGACGGTTACTTGCTCACAGTGAACCAACCGCTCTGGACCTAACAGCTACTGCAGGGGGCGGTAGTGGAGAACAAGGTGACGACAAGGACCAGATGCGAAGGAGGAAGAGACATTCAGCGGACCGACTGGGTGGACTGATGGTGTGGCGTTAAGTCTGCAGAGCTAAAGGGGCCAGATGTAGAAAAGGGAAGGGGAACCATGAGGATATGGTCAAGCCCCTTCGTATAGATGTTTCATCCGTATGTTGTATGCAAGTTCCATTCAATTTGCTCTGAGTGAAAAAGAGAGAACAAAATTATCCTTTAAACCATGTCAGTGATTTTATTTACCATCTCATTTGATGAGCTCATAGCCCAGGGTCAGAGGGAAATGGGAGCTGTGAGTCTGCCATCTCTCAGGAAGTCTCAGGCCTCAGAGGCCCCTCATAGCCAAACTACCTCACCTTTTGCACCTTTCAAGCAACGTTATTCCTAAGTGCGAGTCACCCTCTTCATCAGGTTCTCCAAGAAACAGCAGTCTCTCTCAATGACAGAGGAAAAATGGGCTACTTTGGCTTTCTGAGGCACAATATGTAGTTCTCCAAAATGGTACCTGCCTGGGGGATTTTTCAAGAAAATTAAGCATCAGTGGTGATTTGTTTGTCTTCACATAACGTATGACCCAGATGTGCTGAGAAATAAGAAAAGGACGAACGAATCAAGGGCAGCTGATCCAAGGAGGCAAGGGGCAACTTCCACAGCCTACGTGGAAAGCTAGAGGAAGGGAACATCCAGCTGGTGGGAGCTGAAGACAGGGGCCAGTCCTCCTTGGTCTCGGGATGCCACCCCCTCTTCCTACATCTTCACGCTCTCCTTCTCTGTTGGCCCCTCCCAGCCATATTAAAGAGCCACAAGGAAATGCTCTCCTCCATTCCATTTTCCTGTCCTCCTATCCACCCCTCCCTTCTTTCCCTTTGCCATCAATTTCTTGACTTGCCCCCCATTTCTCCCCTCCCATCTACACTGCGATCTGTTTTCTGCCCCACTACTCCCGTGAAACTGACCTCCTTGAAGCCCCCAATGATTTCTCTGTTGACAAGTCCAGGGGACTACTTCTCAATCCTTATCTTTGTGACCGCCAAGCCGAGTTAGACCTTAAACAACGTCTCTGTCTTGAAAATCTCTTCCCTTGGCTTCTGCGCCACCTTTCCTTTTCTTTTCATGACACAGATCACAGCCAGTGCTGCAGATTCCATCGAATTAAGGAATGCTGTTGCCTACATGTGTGAATGAGCTAAAGTGAGTACAGTACTGAAGTAGAGGACACCTAAAGTGAAACGTCTTCATGTACGTCCACGTGGCTGAGCAGCAAGTTAACCTTTCATACATGTGTTAAAGAAGAAGAGTTGGGTTTTATTTTATTTACTTTTCCCTGGACTGTGTTGAATGGCTATCATCTACAAGTTCAGGCTACTTTTTGCTGAGGATTAATAATGCACTGGGAGAGCTGAGAGAAAACTGAATAATAGAGCTGTCATTTTCTTGACCAGTTCACCTTAGTTTCCCAAACTCTAAGTCTTTCTCCAATTCTTTTCCCTTTTTATTGTAGTAAAATGAACATAACACAAAATTCACCATTTGGATCATTTTACAATTCACTGTACCATTCAGTGGAATTTACTACTGTCACAATGTTGTGCAACTATCACCACTGCCTAGCTGCAAAACATTTTCATCAACCAAGAGGAAACCTACACCCATTTTAAGGAGTCATTCCCAATTTCCCTCTCTTCCAAACCCCTGGCAACCACTAATGTATAATCTTTTCTGTGTGTATGGATTTGCCACTGCTGGACATTTCATATAAATGGAACCATACAATATGTAGCCTTTCATGCCTGACTTCTTTCACTTAGTTGCATCCATCATGTAGCATGTATCAGAAATCCACTCACTGTTACAGCTGAATCCTTCATACTGTTTGAATACAAAATTAAAAATACGTTGAGAGTGAAGCTCTGTTTTAATGGCACATCTATTAGGCCAATTCATTGAAAGAAGCTGAAGATGGAGATGTTGTTGTGAAATGATAATCGTTGAGAAGCCTCAGCCAATTGGATAATGAAAAGTTTGGGAAATGTTGCAAAAAATTAGCTGATTTATATTAAAAGCCTATTAAACAAGGATTCAGGAGATTGTCTTTTTCTTGCAGGTAACTTAAATGAGGCAGAAAGAAATAACTGCCCTTTAAAACACATTTTGAAAGGATTCTATTTATTCTTAATAGACGAATGGGAGGGAGTACAGCAAGTTCACATCCAATATGGACTCCCTGTCCAAACACTGTTTGTCGTTCTAGCCACCGCTATCGAATTATATTTCTTGAGAGTAAGGCAGCTCAATTCCTGCATATTACTTTCTAAACTTCATCCATCAAATCCATTAATACAGTATAAACAAGAGTTGTTCATGTTTAAGTGCAGTTCAAATATCAGGTATAAAGAACCCCCAGTAAGAAAAAGAATCCTATATCTCTTGCCAGAATGTGGTCAGCTCTGGGGTGCTCTGCTAGCTGAAAGACACATTCCTTATTAAGAGGATAGAGGCTGCTTAAGAGGGATGAGAGCCAAAAAAATTTAACTACATATATGTGTTAAGAACAGTGCTAGGTTATCTCATGTTCTAGATCAGTCAAGGCTCACCATTTTACATACGTGAAAAGCAAAGTTAAAAGTGTATTCGTAGGGCTTCCCTGTTGGCGCAGTGGTTAAGGATCCACCTGCCAGTGCACGGGACACACGTTTGAGCCCTGGTCCGGGAAGATCCCACATGCCACGGAGCAACTAAGACCATGTGCCACAACTACTGAGCCTGCGTGCTAGAGCCCGTGAACCACAACTACTGAAGCCCACGCACCTAGACCCCGTGCTCAGCAACAGCGAGAAGCCACCACAATGAGAATCCCGCGTACTGCAACAGAGTAGCCCCCGCTCACTGCAACTAGAGAAAGCCTGCGCACAGCAACGAAGAGCCTAGGCAGCCAAAGATAAATAAATAAATACGTCTATTTTTAAAAAAATGTGTTTTAGTAACTTACTAAAAGGCACGCAATCAGTAAACATGAGCAAGGATTCAATCCCAAATCTGTCACACTGAAGTTGAAGCTAATACTCGAGATTGATAAAAACAGCACTAATTTAAAACTTCAGAGGTATTTGTTACTTCATACTTTCACTAATGCTCTTTGGAGATAAATCATTTCATTTATATGGGCCTTAGTTTTTACAACTGTAATAGTTGGAAGCTTGACTAGGTGATCTGTATGTAGCCTTCCAATTCTAAAATGTTCCACTAATTTGGATTCCTACAATAATTGCCCTTGCAATACATGCATGCTGCCACCAAGTAGCAGTAGAGACTACTAGTTCCTTTTTTATCCCTAGTGGGGGTGCATTTTGACAGCAGACTTATCCGTCAATAGTACAACCTGTTAGTATAACTATAAGATAACAAAATAATCTGGTATTCTTTCCTGTAAAAGAGAAGCTTTACATTGTGTCTGTGAATCGTACCAGAATCACCTGTAGCTTTATAAATATAGAGGAAATCCTGAACCCATTGAATGAGAATCTTCAGAGACAGGACTTGGGCATCTGGAATTTTGGGCTCCCATCATTTGTATATTTTATTTCATTTTATTTTTGCCTATGTACAATATTTGCCACATCCTTTTGAATCTTTAAAAGGTTCTTTCTGTTTTAAATTTTAGAATATTCCATAATCTTCACCTACTTTTCATAAGGTGTTATCTGTTATGTTTATTCGATCTTGTGCTTCTCCTGGTTAAGACTTCTTTCTTTCCTTTTTTTTTTCTCGTGGCCCTGCCTCATGTCTTGCAGGATCTTAGTTCCCTGACATGGGATTGGACCCCAGGGTCCCAGCAGTGAAAGCGCCATGTTCTAAACACTGGACCACCAGGGAAGTCCCAAGATTTCAGTTTTAAATGACTTTTTTCCCACTCTAGTTCATTCCTGGGATCAGTTTCATGTTTGGACATTAAAGCAACCTTGCATTGCCAGAATAAAGCTACTTTGATTTTGATATATGATTGTTTTACATACCATGGATACAGTTTGTGCTTCTCTTTACACATTTTGCATGCATGTTCAAAGGAGAAACTGGCCTGTGATTCTATTCTTGTAATATCCTTTATAGATTATTTTTAAGATTCTATACTTTATTTTTTATTTATTTATTTTTGGCTGCATTGGGTCTTCATTGCTGCATGCATGCTTTCTCTAGTTTTGGCGAGCGGGGGTCTATTCTTTGTTGCAGTGAGTAGGCTTCTCATTGCAGTCTTCTGACCGCATGGGCTTCTGACCCCATTCGTCGGTGCTACTTCAGTTCCTTACCCCTTCCCTTCTGACCCTGGGCGGTGAAATCCTCTTTCTGCGGCTGGCCTGCGGCAGAAAGTCAATGAGGCAAGAGTAGGCTTGGAGTATCCAAGGAGCAGAAAGGATGTCAGCGTGTGAAAAACAGAGCGAGCAAATTGGAGAGGAGAAGGAAACACTCAGAGAGGAAACAGAGGCCCAGATTTCTAGGTCTGTGGAGGCACTCTGAGGACTTTGCACTTTCTGTGAAGAAGCCACTGAAGAAATTTGAGTGACATGATCTGACTTATGTTTTAACAAGATCTCTCTGGATGCCACGTTGATTAGAGATTGTAGGAGAGCAAGGACAAGCCCCAGAAGACCAACAGTTGATTCAAAGAAGTGATTACTCAAACCTGGTCCCCCTCCTCAATGAGGACGCAGGGCAGGAATCGACAAATAATGGCCACAAATCAAATCAGGCTCTCAGCCTGGATCTGTGGGACTGTGAGCTAATAACGGTTCTCACGTTCAGAAAGCTTGTTGAAGAAGAAAGAGGAGGAGAAGCTACAGAAACTGTATATGGCCCACAAAGCCTAAGATATTTAAAATCCAGAAGATGCTTTCCAACACCTGATGTAAAGCATGTGGCTGGTAGGAGGTCCTCAACCAAATTTGGAAGAGGAATACATGAGTCAGTTCGTTCCTGAAAACACTGTAAAGTGATAGGGGTCAAGAAACATTTACCCGTTCACCCTAAACCTTCACAAATGATGCCAGTTCCGTTGAGCTATTGAAAAATACATTCTGGCTTTCAAAAAAGTAACCCAGAGGGCATTTTCTCACATAGGCAAGGTCATAAACAACTGTCAAGTGAAGTTGAAATAGCAACAAATCAAATAATAACAAAAACCTTTTTACAGAATTTTAAATCTTACAAAGCATTTTCATGTTCATTATCTAATTTAATCCCCAAATCAACGTCATGAGATAGTTATTATTTCCCCATTAGAAATGACCACATATTAAATCCTTAGTGATTGCTCAAGAAAAGCTGAAATCTTGAGTGTTACATCCATTAATGCCATGGTTGGGTGTTTTCCCATGGGAACACTGGATGCTAAAATCCACAGGGATTTTCAGCTCAAGATGGCAGACTAGGAAATATATTTACTTTCTGTTCCTCCTGAAACCATATCTCAATAAAACTGTAGAAATACCAAAATTAATCAACCAATAAAAGCCAAGATATTTTGGAAGTCATCAACCACAGAAAGATTTCAACACATTTCGAGAAGGCAAACAATGAAATGGAGGAGCCGTGAATAAAATAATGAAGAAAAAAAGGCTGAACCTAAGTAAGGTCTGCACAAAGCCACTCAGCTTTTGCTGAGCTCCGGTTATAGTAAAGGGCAGAGGAAAGAAGAGGGGCTGAAAACAAGGAGACAAAACGTCATTTTAGGAAAAACAGTTCATTTAATGAGCTCCAGGGAACACTCAGCCTGCTGCCATACTAACTCATGAATTACAATGGATTGTTGGTAAGCAAGACAAGAAAACAGGGAAGAAACAAAAGAAACAAAAATCAAGACATTGTTTCTAACTGAACTCTTCTCAAAGGAGATCGAGGAATTATGGTTCAATGCCACAGCTGTAAATCATTTCTGCTCTTGGAGAGGTTACAAAGGGCTTATAATATTTCCCTTTTGTTCAGACAGAATTTAGGTCTGAGCAAAAGCTTTTGTGTCCTCCAACCCCAACATTTATTGGGGATGGAAGCCCAGATTTGCTGGGACATACCATAAAAAGAATCTCATGAGCAGAGGGTCAAACTGATTTTGGAATATATGAATTATGTCCAGTGTGAGTTTCAATAGGTTTTAAAATATATACATACATACATATATATATATATATATATATACATTTTTACTGATCTATATGATTTTGGGTTCTGAAACTTCTACATGTCACATGCGTGATACATAACAGACAATGTCAGCCCCAGGAGGGAGAAAACACTCCAATGAAGCAAGCCAAAGAAACAAGTTTTAAGCAAGGTCAAGTGATGTGTAGACCAGGATTGTTCAATTCCTACCTGTCATGCTGAAGCTTCCAGCTCCTGAATAACAACACATGCTTCCCTTGTCCTAGACAGCCAAGAGTATGTCTCCTCTCTTGGGCATAAGAATCTCTAGAGTTACATATCTGTAGTAAGAGTGGACCCAGCTGGCATACTCACAATGACCAAATTGTGTTGATCGTACTTTATACCAATACATCGCCCCACGCTGAAGTTGCAATAAATGATATATTTGCTTTCTAGACATGAATGAGACGCCTTACTGGATATACTCCAGGAAGGCCAGAGAAGCTGGCTTCTAATCCATACGGAACAATTCACTGGTGAATTTCTTTCACGATAGCCCATGATTTATCTAGAATATCATCTTGACATATCTGGATCCTTCAAACTAGACAAAGGGAAAATACGGGCTTCAAGCCTCAATTAGAAATATGGAATGGTGCCATGCTGACAACTGGTGGTCCCTGACCTGTATCTTCTGAGATTAGAACACAGTGTGGTGGATGACCAATTCATGCATTGAACAAAAGAAGACCTCCTACAGGGCAGTGTAGCTGTTCGTTACAGGTATGGCACTTAGGGCTAAGTACCATAAGGACTACAAGAGAAAAAGAAAAACAAGTAACACATGAAGCATATACGATAAGGAGGCACCACAGTCCAGAGCACGAGCTCTGGAATCACACAGGCTTGGATCGAATCCCAGCTAAGCCACTACCATCTATATACCCTGAAGGACAGGCCAAGGTTTAAATGTTGTTTTACCAGATTTCAAAAAAGAAGTGAAGAAAGAACCTATCTGCCGGGAAGGGACATCGTGGGGTGCAGTATCCAGTCGGATCAGGGCTCTGCATCTCCTGCTCAGAAACCTTGGCCACCTGGCTCATGGTGATGCTGGCAGCTGAGCAGCCCTGGAGAAGGCGATCCTGTCTCCAGGTCTCGCAGAGAAGCTGGGGAGGTCTCCGGACGAGGTGGCCCACACCCTGGTAAGCTCTGGCTGCCTCCTGCCCTCAGGTCTGAGCAGGCTCTGGCCTCTGGGCCCCGTGGTGGGGAAGGCCTGGCCGATACATACACAGGGCTGAGGGGCCTGCAGAGCCAGTCCCCAGGCAGGGTGAGCTCTGGAGGAGGCTTCCACAGTCCCCAGCAGTCTCCGCATGGTGGCCCAGCTGGCGCCAAACACCTGCCACCCACAGCGAGAAGTCCCAGCCACTAGAAAGTCCAGAAGGGGCCCCACCCTTTCCCTTTGGGCCTGGGTTAAGCCACCAGCTGGGCTTGCACGTGACCCCTGCCTCACCCCCTGCCCCGCCCGCCCTTTCTCTGTGACACGTACAATGGATATGTCATAAAGCCAGGCTGAGCCAGTGCTATAAATTCAGAGGAGTTAGAATCTAGGAAGAAGCTCTCCCACTTTCACTCTCTGCTCTCAGATCAGCAGGCAGTACCTCTAATATGGAAGCTATGGACACCACACCTCCCTCCCAGGCTGTCCTCTTCCATTCTGCTCATGTTTTCCCCAGCACCCCATTGACGGCTTTGGCGGGTATCGGGGCTTCAGCAGGCAGCACGTCTGACCCCGAACCTATGGACACCACACCTCCTTCCCATGCTGTTATCTTCCATTCTGCTCCTGTTTTCCCCAGCACCCCATTGACGGCTTTGGCGGGCATCGGTGCTTCAGCAGGCAGCACCTCAGACCCCGAACCTATGGACACCACACCTCCTTCACACGCTGTCATCTTCCACTCTGCTCCTGTTTTCCCCAGCACCCCATTGACGGGTTTGGCGGGCATCGGTGCTTCAGCAGGAATCACGTCAGACCCCGAACCTATGGACACCACACCTCCTTCACATGCTGTCATCTTCCATTCTGCTCCTGTTTTCCCAAGCACCCCAGTTTCGGCTTTGGCGGGCATCGGTGCTTCAGCAGGGAGCACGTCAGACCCCGAACCTATGGACACCACACCTCCTTCACACGCTGTCATCTTCCATTCTGCTCCTGTTTTCCCCAGCACCCCATTGACGGCCCTGGCGGGCATCGGTGCTTCCGCAGTCAGCACGTCTGACCCCGAACCTATGGACACCACACCTCCTTCCCAGGCTGTCATCTTCTATTCTGCTCCTGTTTTCTCCAGCACCCCTTTTTCGGCTTTGGTGGGCATCGGTGCCTCAGCAGTCAGCACCTCAGACCCCGAACCTATGGACACCACACCTCCTTCCCAGGCTGTCATCTTCCATCCTGCTCCTCTTTACCCCAGCACCCCATTTACCGCTTAGGCCGGCACTGGTGCTTCAGCAGGCAGCACCTCTAACACCAAAGCTATGGACACCACACCTCCTTCCCAGGCTGTCATTTTCCAGTCTGCCCTGTCTCCAAGTAGAACCACTACCCATTTCACACTGCTCTTCCCAGTTCTGGGAACACACCACCCAGTGGTAGCAATGCCTCAGCCCATGCCTCGACTCATTTACCTGCAACGTGAGCCAACAGATAGACCAACACTTCAAAGTTATGACAGAAAATTGAGTAAGTTATACGCTTGGAATTTCATTTATTATTATTAACAAGCACAACTGTAGTGCTTAGACTATAACAAGTACTATTCTAAGGGCTTACCAAATATTAACTCACTTATTCCTCATAATGGCAACCCTAGTGGTAGGGAATATTCATAGTGTTCACTTTTTGGGGGGAAACTGAGGCTCAGAGACGTTGAATAGCTTGCCTAATGCCACACAGTTAGTAGGTGGCAAAACCCGGGATTAAAACCAGACCATCTAGACTTTCATCACTTTGCTGTGTCACCTTATTATAAGTTGTGGTTAGGGAAGGGACTAAATTGACAAGACTCTGAACTAAAAGGAGAAGGGAGAAATGAGAAAATGAGTGATCCTAGAAACTAGAGAAGGTTTAGGCTCAGAAATTTCTGGTGATGAGACCCAGAAGAACAAGAACTTGGTTGGAATGTTAACTTGGGGTAGAATCTGAATCCACTGAGAAATGGTTTTGTTTCCTGTAAAATTTAGAAAGGTCAGTTGGATGAAGATTAACGAAGACAAAAGTAGAAAGGAAAAGAAAAAGGTGCCTTAAGTGAGACATAACCGCTCCCCTCTACGTACCCACAGGTTGTGTCCTGTGGGAAAGGATGGAGCTCTCTCTACCGGGTTGGTCACCAGGCTGAACAAGGAGAAACATGGCAACCATTGTACTGGTTTTGATGATCCCTCAAAACCAAGGCTTCAGTTTCCAAGAACGACCTACGGTAGCATAACTAGTGTGTGTCACACATGCCACTAAGTGTGTTTCCAGTCACACATTTTAATTGGGGAAATACTTCCTATGAGGTAGGCATTAGTTCGCTATGGCTGCTGTAACAAATTACTACAAATGTGCTTGCTTCTAACAAAACACACTTATTTTCTTATGGTTCTGGAAGACAGAGGTCCAAAACCAGTTTCCCTGGGCTGAAACCAGGAGTCAACAGGGCCATCCATCCTCCTTCTAGAGGCTCTAAGCGAGAATCTGTTTCTTCGCCAGCATTCCTTCACTTCTGGCCACATCAATCCAACCCCAACTTCATCATCACATTCTCTTTGGGGTAAAAATTCCCTCTGCCTCTCTCTTACGAGAACACCAGTGGTTATATTTGGGCCCGTCCAGGTAGTCCAGGAGAATCTTCCCATCTGAGAACCATTACTTTCATCCCACTGGCAAAGTGCCTTCTGCCATTTAAGGTGACATTCACAGGTTCTGGAGAGTAGGATGTGGACATTTGGGGGCAATGGTATTATTCGGTCTACTACAAGGTAGATACTATTATCTTTCTCAGATGTAGGAAATGACGTTTAGGGAAGTAGTCTGTCTCAGGTCTACAATTTCCAGAGTAGAGACTTACATTCTGCCACTGACACTTTAGGACACACCCTAAACAACTTTAATCTGTGTCCTTAACTACTGCGTAATCCTTGGTTAAGAGTCACACTTAGGTATCAAGACCCAATTGAATAGAACGCAAGTACTGTCTCCTCTTTCACTATGTTTGCCTGGTGTACTGATGAATCTTGCCCAGAGCAGAAGAGTTCAGAAAAGTGTTATGCAGGTGTACGAAGAGAAAGCATTTACTGTTTGATGTGCACGGAGGAACGGAAGGCTTTTTCAAATAAAATAAAATAAAATATGCCACCAAATAGTCAATTGTCACAACAGAGGTAACCCCGTGGGAGTCATGAGGAGACTAAAATTATCTCCAATTGTGCAGGGCAGAAAAGTTTCAATGAAGGCAGGTGTAGTTCAGCCAAGGCCTACAGCACAGAAGTAGGAATTTGGGTATGTACGAATGGGAAAAAAGACATTTGAGGCATGGGAAATAGTTTAATGCAGAATGGACGAGAAATATGCATTAGACCTTTTCTAAAACAACTGGCTTATTAACTCAGTAAATCGATTTAGTCAGTCAAACTAGCTTTAGCTGATTACTTATCCAGGGGATAGCTGTTGAGAGTAATTTTTGTCACAGAACAGTAAATAAAATGGTTGAACTATAGCTTTAGGCTTGCTAAGCGAAATAGATGGCTCTAGATGATTTTCAAGTGACTTACTTGGTAGTACTCACGAAATTGGGGGTTAACAATTGCTTAAGAAAACAAAGAGAATTGATTTTAAATAAAGTAGCTACTGTGTAAACTATCTGTTCAGTAGCTCATGTTAAACGGATGTTTATAATCCCCATTGGACAACCAACTACATTTTTGCAAATGGCAATGTGAATTGCTGTTGCATAAACTATAGCAATGACCACCTATGTAATTTGTTGTCCAAACCAGAAATCTTCTAACAATACTGGTGTCCTAATAAAAATAAGCACGAAGGGAACACACAGTGGGTGTCTCCCGTGTGCCTGTGCATGCATCTATATCTCACTGAACCCTCATAACAGCCCCCAAGAGAGGGACTCTGGGCGTCCCCATGCTGCTTGTGGAGAAACAGGCACAGGAAGGTTCAATAGTCTATCTACCTAATATCGCACAGAGGGTGGCAGAGCCCGTTTTTAAACCACCTGCCTCCAATACCAGGTGCCAGGAGCCAGACTCAGCCTACAGCTCTCTTCTGCTCGCCTGGAGGTGAAACAATGTGTCATGATTAGCCAAATCCCGTCTTCACTCATCAAGGTAGGTTGAACACCTGCACGTCCTCCAAGTAGCATGTAGCATAAGCAATAAGATGTCTGTCCCGTGATCGTCCAGGAACTTGGAATCAGCTGTGCCTGGTTAGGCTGAGCTGGTTTAGAGTGGAGAGGACCACCGATCTTCCACCTGGGCAAGTGCCTTTTGACCTCCTGCCATCAGAGGGCCGAAATCTCCAGCCTGAGAATGTGCTGAGCCCTGTAGCCTAGTTACGCCAGCTCAGAACAATGATGAGCACACCTTTTTCCAGTCACCTTTCCTCATGCTCCCCATGCCTCATACTGCCCTGCTTCTTTATTCTTTATCCCACAGATACCCAAAGCCCCTTGCCTTTGGGGAGGCGGATTTGAGACCTATTGTCACGTCACGTCCTCGCTTGGCTGCCCTGTGAATAAACCTCCTCTTTGCTGCAAACCTCAGCATTTCAGTGTTTTGGCTTGCTGCGCCTCAGACAGAATGGTTGGGAGCAGTGGTACAGGTCCCTTGCCTGTGAGGGATGCTGGTTCCTAGTAGTCACGTTGCGGATGTTCTCTCCTCTCGGGGTGGGGGCGGGGCAGACATCCTGCTCTTCCGGAAAGGGAGAAACACAGGTGCCAAACCCTTGCCCTCAGCGTCACCGTCACCTAGGAGCTTGTTAGAAGCACAGAATCCAGGCCCCACCCAGAACTACTGAATACCAGCCTGCATTTAACAAGATCCACAAGAGAGGCATACCCATATTAAAGTTGGAGAGGCACCAAGCTGTCATCGTCTTCTCCACGGCTAATGAAAACGAAGCAAAGGTTCATCCCGAGCCGACTCTGCCTCAGTCACCTGGATATCACATGAGCTCATTTAATCCTCCCCAGAACCTGCAAATGAGACTGAGGGTCAGAGTGGTCTAGCACCCAAGGTTCCATAAAAGAACATGACCAAGGCTCACTGGAGCCCAGACTTCCAAAAAAGAAGGCCCCTGAGCACAGCATGGCACCACCGCAGCCCAAACCGTGGGCCTGGAGGGTAGGCCAGGCTCCCCACGCAGAGTTCACACCATTCGACAGATGCCCACAGCAGACCACAAGGCAATATGAGAAGTAAGTTCTGATTGTGGAATCTCTGAATTTTGAGATTTAAAGAAAAAAATCTGTTTTCGGGGGATGGTTAAAACAGTTCTACCAAGGAGTAAAGAGAGGGCATCTCAAGGCCCCTTCTGGACTTAGAATTTAATGCCTACTTATGGAGAAATGCTCCGTGCATTTGCTCAGCCCTACGTCGAGATGAAGTTCTCTGTGCCCTAGAAGCTTAGGTTCTAAAAAGGCCACAGAAATGGGTGAGACCTCAAAAATGCCAGAACAATGCAACGGCCTTAATCACACTGTCTTTGCTTTGCCTTGCTTACAAGTCACTGACTTTAAACTGAATATGGTGTCATGTCTTTACGTTTCTTGAAGCTTTTTTTTTTACAAAAGATCATATAAAGATTTTCTTCCATGGTAAAACTTTTATATTGTATTTCTCTTAAACTGGAGTGTGGTACATTTACCCTCCATCAGATGATTGCTTACAACTCACCTTGCTTTATTAAGAATACCGCTAGAGGCTTCTATGTCCCTACTAACAAAAATACATTTTCAGGCCCATTCAAACCAGTGAAAATCCAAGATTTCAGAGCACAAGATAATGAAAATTCTCTCTATCCACGTCTTTTACTACTTTTAGCCTGTTAACAGTCCCTAAGTGTGTCAGATGAAAGGTACTGTCGCGGGAATTGACATCTTTAACAGCATTCCATACAGGTAAGTCTTGATTGTTCCAATTTCTCAGAAAGTTGGACACATTTACTGCCTCTATGACATCTCTAGGGTGTGTGGAAGAAATAAAAAAGAGGCCTGTACAATGTATTTCTCAAAATATACACACAAAGAGTTTGCACATACAAACAGGGAAACCTTATAAATAATGTATGGGGAGCAAAGTATTGTCGGTAACGGAACTACTCATTTCGAAAGACAACACTGTCACCAAGTGTCCCCTCACCAAAACTGACTGGGAATGTTTAGGGGCCACCAAACCAGAGGTGGAGATTTTTAGGCACATTCTTGCCAGAAAAGAGAGCCTAGGGCATAAACCACTCAACTTGTTGGCACGAATGCCAGGGCAACCCAAGCAAGTGGATATAGAAGCCTACGTAATGCTTGGAAGTAGGAAGCTTTGGGGGACTACACCTGGGCTGGTACTGGCCTCCCTCCCCAAAGGGACAAGGAGAGCAGAAACCTGGATGGAGTCAAGAGAGAGCAAAAAGAAAGGCAAGGCTGGGTATGGAGCAACGTTTGGATCCAGGGGCATGTGTCTCAGAACTGCTGGGGCTCTGCAGACCAGCTGCATCCCCATTCTCCTTGACCCTCATTGGTATAATGAACTCAGGGTGGGTGCATCCCGGCTGCCAAGTCACTTCCACCCGTCCATGGAGTTGACGGTTACTTGCTCACAGTGAACCAACCGCTCTGGACCTAACAGCTACTGCAGGGGGCGGTAGTGGAGAACAAGGTGACGACAAGGACCAGATGCGAAGGAGGAAGAGACATTCAGCGGACCGACTGGGTGGACTGATGGTGTGGCGTTAAGTCTGCAGAGCTAAAGGGGCCAGATGTAGAAAAGGGAAGGGGAACCATGAGGATATGGTCAAGCCCCTTCGTATAGATGTTTCATCCGTATGTTGTATGCAAGTTCCATTCAATTTGCTCTGAGTGAAAAAGAGAGAACAAAATTATCCTTTAAACCATGTCAGTGATTTTATTTACCATCTCATTTGATGAGCTCATAGCCCAGGGTCAGAGGGAAATGGGAGCTGTGAGTCTGCCATCTCTCAGGAAGTCTCAGGCCTCAGAGGCCCCTCATAGCCAAACTACCTCACCTTTTGCACCTTTCAAGCAACGTTATTCCTAAGTGCGAGTCACCCTCTTCATCAGGTTCTCCAAGAAACAGCAGTCTCTCTCAATGACAGAGGAAAAATGGGCTACTTTGGCTTTCTGAGGCACAATATGTAGTTCTCCAAAATGGTACCTGCCTGGGGGATTTTTCAAGAAAATTAAGCATCAGTGGTGATTTGTTTGTCTTCACATAACGTATGACCCAGATGTGCTGAGAAATAAGAAAAGGACGAACGAATCAAGGGCAGCTGATCCAAGGAGGCAAGGGGCAACTTCCACAGCCTACGTGGAAAGCTAGAGGAAGGGAACATCCAGCTGGTGGGAGCTGAAGACAGGGGCCAGTCCTCCTTGGTCTCGGGATGCCACCCCCTCTTCCTACATCTTCACGCTCTCCTTCTCTGTTGGCCCCTCCCAGCCATATTAAAGAGCCACAAGGAAATGCTCTCCTCCATTCCATTTTCCTGTCCTCCTATCCACCCCTCCCTTCTTTCCCTTTGCCATCAATTTCTTGACTTGCCCCCCATTTCTCCCCTCCCATCTACACTGCGATCTGTTTTCTGCCCCACTACTCCCGTGAAACTGACCTCCTTGAAGCCCCCAATGATTTCTCTGTTGACAAGTCCAGGGGACTACTTCTCAATCCTTATCTTTGTGACCGCCAAGCCGAGTTAGACCTTAAACAACGTCTCTGTCTTGAAAATCTCTTCCCTTGGCTTCTGCGCCACCTTTCCTTTTCTTTTCATGACACAGATCACAGCCAGTGCTGCAGATTCCATCGAATTAAGGAATGCTGTTGCCTACATGTGTGAATGAGCTAAAGTGAGTACAGTACTGAAGTAGAGGACACCTAAAGTGAAACGTCTTCATGTACGTCCACGTGGCTGAGCAGCAAGTTAACCTTTCATACATGTGTTAAAGAAGAAGAGTTGGGTTTTATTTTATTTACTTTTCCCTGGACTGTGTTGAATGGCTATCATCTACAAGTTCAGGCTACTTTTTGCTGAGGATTAATAATGCACTGGGAGAGCTGAGAGAAAACTGAATAATAGAGCTGTCATTTTCTTGACCAGTTCACCTTAGTTTCCCAAACTCTAAGTCTTTCTCCAATTCTTTTCCCTTTTTATTGTAGTAAAATGAACATAACACAAAATTCACCATTTGGATCATTTTACAATTCACTGTACCATTCAGTGGAATTTACTACTGTCACAATGTTGTGCAACTATCACCACTGCCTAGCTGCAAAACATTTTCATCAACCAAGAGGAAACCTACACCCATTTTAAGGAGTCATTCCCAATTTCCCTCTCTTCCAAACCCCTGGCAACCACTAATGTATAATCTTTTCTGTGTGTATGGATTTGCCACTGCTGGACATTTCATATAAATGGAACCATACAATATGTAGCCTTTCATGCCTGACTTCTTTCACTTAGTTGCATCCATCATGTAGCATGTATCAGAAATCCACTCACTGTTACAGCTGAATCCTTCATACTGTTTGAATACAAAATTAAAAATACGTTGAGAGTGAAGCTCTGTTTTAATGGCACATCTATTAGGCCAATTCATTGAAAGAAGCTGAAGATGGAGATGTTGTTGTGAAATGATAATCGTTGAGAAGCCTCAGCCAATTGGATAATGAAAAGTTTGGGAAATGTTGCAAAAAATTAGCTGATTTATATTAAAAGCCTATTAAACAAGGATTCAGGAGATTGTCTTTTTCTTGCAGGTAACTTAAATGAGGCAGAAAGAAATAACTGTCCTTTAAAACACATTTTGAAAGGATTCTATTTATTCTTAATAGACGAATGGGAGGGAGTACAGCAAGTTCACATGCAATATGGACTCCCTGTCCAAACACTGTTTGTCGTTCTAGCCACCGCTATCGAATTATATTTCTTGAGAGTAAGGCAGCTCAATTCCTGCATATTACTTTCTAAACTTCATCCATCAAATCCATTAATACAGTATAAACAAGAGTTGTTCATGTTTAAGTGCAGTTCAAATATCAGGTATAAAGAACCCCCAGTAAGAAAAAGAATCCTATATCTCTTGCCAGAATGTGGTCAGCTCTGGGGTGCTCTGCTAGCTGAAAGACACATTCCTTATTAAGAGGATAGAGGCTGCTTAAGAGGGATGAGAGCCAAAAAAATTTAACTACATATATGTGTTAAGAACAGTGCTAGGTTATCTCATGTTCTAGATCAGTCAAGGCTCACCATTTTACATACGTGAAAAGCAAAGTTAAAAGTGTATTCGTAGGGCTTCCCTGTTGGCGCAGTGGTTAAGGATCCACCTGCCAGTGCACGGGACACACGTTTGAGCCCTGGTCCGGGAAGATCCCACATGCCACGGAGCAACTAAGACCATGTGCCACAACTACTGAGCCTGCGTGCTAGAGCCCGTGAACCACAACTACTGAAGCCCACGCACCTAGACCCCGTGCTCAGCAACAGCGAGAAGCCACCACAATGAGAATCCCGCGTACTGCAACAGAGTAGCCCCCGCTCACTGCAACTAGAGAAAGCCTGCGCACAGCAACGAAGAGCCTAGGCAGCCAAAGATAAATAAATAAATACGTCTATTTTTTAAAAAATGTGTTTTAGTAACTTACTAAAAGGCACGCAATCAGTAAACATGAGCAAGGATTCAATCCCAAATCTGTCACACTGAAGTTGAAGCTAATACTCGAGATTGATAAAAACAGCACTAATTTAAAACTTCAGAGGTATTTGTTACTTCATACTTTCACTAATGCTCTTTGGAGATAAATCATTTCATTTATATGGGCCTTAGTTTTTACAACTGTAATAGTTGGAAGCTTGACTAGGTGATCTGTATGTAGCCTTCCAATTCTAAAATGTTCCACTAATTTGGATTCCTACAATAATTGCCCTTGCAATACATGCATGCTGCCACCAAGTAGCAGTAGAGACTACTAGTTCCTTTTTTATCCCTAGTGGGGGTGCATTTTGACAGCAGACTTATCCGTCAATAGTACAACCTGTTAGTATAACTATAAGATAACAAAATAATCTGGTATTCTTTCCTGTAAAAGAGAAGCTTTACATTGTGTCTGTGAATCGTACCAGAATCACCTGTAGCTTTATAAATATAGAGGAAATCCTGAACCCATTGAATGAGAATCTTCAGAGACAGGACTTGGGCATCTGGAATTTTGGGCTCCCATCATTTGTATATTTTATTTCATTTTATTTTTGCCTATGTACAATATTTGCCACATCCTTTTGAATCTTTAAAAGGTTCTTTCTGTTTTAAATTTTTGAATATTCCATAATCTTCACCTACTTTTCATAAGGTGTTATCTGTTATGTTTATTCGATCTTGTGCTTCTCCTGGTTAAGACTTCTTTCTTTCCTTTTTTTTTTCTCGTGGCCCTGCCTCATGTCTTGCAGGATCTTAGTTCCCTGACATGGGATTGGACCCCAGGGTCCCAGCAGTGAAAGCGCCATGTTCTAAACACTGGACCACCAGGGAAGTCCCAAGATTTCAGTTTTAAATGACTTTTTTCCCACTCTAATTCATTCCTGGGATCAGTTTCATGTTTGGACATTAAAGCAACCTTGCATTGCCAGAATAAAGCTACTTTGATTTTGATATATGATTGTTTTACATACCATGGATACAGTTTGTGCTTCTCTTTACACATTTTGCATGCATGTTCAAAGGAGAAACTGGCCTGTGATTCTATTCTTGTAATATCCTTTATAGATTATTTTTAAGATTCTATACTTTATTTTTTATTTATTTATTTTTGGCTGCATTGGGTCTTCATTGCTGCATGCATGCTTTCTCTAGTTTTGGCGAGCGGGGGTCTATTCTTTGTTGCAGTGAGTAGGCTTCTCATTGCAGCCTTCTGACCGCATGGGCTTCTGACCCCATTCGTCGGTGCTACTTCAGTTCCTTACCCCTTCCCTTCTGACCCTGGGCGGTGAAATCCTCTTTCTGCGGCTGGCCTGCGGCAGAAAGTCAATGAGGCAAGAGTAGGCTTGGAGTATCCAAGGAGCAGAAAGGATGTCAGCGTGTGAAAAACAGAGCGAGCAAATTGGAGAGGAGAAGGAAACACTCAGAGAGGAAACAGAGGCCCAGATTTCTAGGTCTGTGGAGGCACTCTGAGGACTTTGCACTTTCTGTGAAGAAGCCACTGAAGAAATTTGAGTGACATGATCTGACTTATGTTTTAACAAGATCTCTCTGGATGCCACGTTGATTAGAGATTGTAGGAGAGCAAGGACAAGCCCCAGAAGACCAACAGTTGATTCAAAGAAGTGATTACTCAAACCTGGTCCCCCTCCTCAATGAGGACGCAGGGCAGGAATCGACAAATAATGGCCACAAATCAAATCAGGCTCTCAGCCTGGATCTGTGGGACTGTGAGCTAATAACGGTTCTCACGTTCAGAAAGCTTGTTGAAGAAGAAAGAGGAGGAGAAGCTACAGAAACTGTATATGGCCCACAAAGCCTAAGATATTTAAAATCCAGAAGATGCTTTCCAACACCTGATGTAAAGCATGTGGCTGGTAGGAGGTCCTCAACCAAATTTGGAAGAGGAATACATGAGTCAGTTCGTTCCTGAAAACACTGTAAAGTGATAGGGGTCAAGAAACATTTACCCGTTCACCCTAAACCTTCACAAATGATGCCAGTTCCGTTGAGCTATTGAAAAATACATTCTGGCTTTCAAAAAAGTAACCCAGAGGGCATTTTCTCACATAGGCAAGGTCATAAACAACTGTCAAGTGAAGTTGAAATAGCAACAAATCAAATAATAACAAAAACCTTTTTACAGAATTTTAAATCTTACAAAGCATTTTCATGTTCATTATCTAATTTAATCCTCAAATCAACGTCATGAGATAGTTATTATTTCCCCATTAGAAATGACCACATATTAAATCCTTAGTGATTGCTCAAGAAAAGCTGAAATCTTGAGTGTTACATCCATTAATGCCATGGTTGGGTGTTTTCCCATGGGAACACTGGATGCTAAAATCCACAGGGATTTTCAGCTCAAGATGGCAGACTAGGAAATATATTTACTTTCTGTTCCTCCTGAAACCATATCTCAATAAAACTGTAGAAATACCAAAATTAATCAACCAATAAAAGCCAAGATATTTTGGAAGTCATCAACCACAGAAAGATTTCAACACATTTCGAGAAGGCAAACAATGAAATGGAGGAGCCGTGAATAAAATAATGAAGAAAAAAAGGCTGAACCTAAGTAAGGTCTGCACAAAGCCACTCAGCTTTTGCTGAGCTCCGGTTATAGTAAAGGGCAGAGGAAAGAAGAGGGGCTGAAAACAAGGAGACAAAACGTCATTTTAGGAAAAACAGTTCATTTAATGAGCTCCAGGGAACACTCAGCCTGCTGCCATACTAACTCATGAATTACAATGGATTGTTGGTAAGCAAGACAAGAAAACAGGGAAGAAACAAAAGAAACAAAAATCAAGACATTGTTTCTAACTGAACTCTTCTCAAAGGAGATCGAGGAATTATGGTTCAATGCCACAGCTGTAAATCATTTCTGCTCTTGGAGAGGTTACAAAGGGCTTATAATATTTCCCTTTTGTTCAGACAGAATTTAGGTCTGAGCAAAAGCTTTCGTGTCCTCCAACCCCAACATTTATTGGGGATGGAAGCTCAGATTTGCTGGGACATACCATAAAAAGAATCTCATGAGCAGAGGGTCAAACTGATTTTGGAATATATGAATTATGTCCAGTGTGAGTTTCAATAGGTTTTAAAATATATACATACATACATATATATATATATATATACATTTTTACTGATCTATATGATTTTGGGTTCTGAAACTTCTACATGTCACATGCGTGATACATAACAGACAATGTCAGCCCCAGGAGGGAGAAAACACTCCAATGAAGCAAGCCAAAGAAACAAGTTTTAAGCAAGGTCAAGTGATGTGTAGACCAGGATTGTTCAATTCCTACCTGTCATGCTGAAGCTTCCAGCTCCTGAATAACAACACATGCTTCCCTTGTCCTAGACAGCCAAGAGTATGTCTCCTCTCTTGGGCATAAGAATCTCTAGAGTTACATATCTGTAGTAAGAGTGGACCCAGCTGGCATACTCACAATGACCAAATTGTGTTGATCGTACTTTATACCAATACATCGCCCCACGCTGAAGTTGCAATAAATGATATATTTGCTTTCTAGACATGAATGAGACGCCTTACTGGATATACTCCAGGAAGGCCAGAGAAGCTGGCTTCTAATCCATACGGAACAATTCACTGGTGAATTTCTTTCACGATAGCCCATGATTTATCTAGAATATCATCTTGACATATCTGGATCCTTCAAACTAGACAAAGGGAAAATACGGGCTTCAAGCCTCAATTAGAAATATGGAATGGTGCCATGCTGACAACTGGTGGTCCCTGACCTGTATCTTCTGAGATTAGAACACAGTGTGGTGGATGACCAATTCATGCATTGAACAAAAGAAGACCTCCTACAGGGCAGTGTAGCTGTTCGTTACAGGTATGGCACTTAGGGCTAAGTACCATAAGGACTACAAGAGAAAAAGAAAAACAAGTAACACATGAAGCATATACGATAAGGAGGCACCACAGTCCAGAGCACGAGCTCTGGAATCACACAGGCTTGGATCGAATCCCAGCTAAGCCACTACCATCTATATACCCTGAAGGACAGGCCAAGGTTTAAATGTTGTTTTACCAGATTTCAAAAAAGAAGTGAAGAAAGAACCTATCTGCCGGGAAGGGACATCGTGGGGTGCAGTATCCAGTCGGATCAGGGCTCTGCATCTCCTGCTCAGAAACCTTGGCCACCTGGCTCATGGTGATGCTGGCAGCTGAGCAGCCCTGGAGAAGGCGATCCTGTCTCCAGGTCTCGCAGAGAAGCTGGGGAGGTCTCCGGACGAGGTGGCCCACACCCTGGTAAGCTCTGGCTGCCTCCTGCCCTCAGGTCTGAGCAGGCTCTGGCCTCTGGGCCCCGTGGTGGGGAAGGCCTGGCCGATACATACACAGGGCTGAGGGGCCTGCAGAGCCAGTCCCCAGGCAGGGTGAGCTCTGGAGGAGGCTTCCACAGTCCCCAGCAGTCTCCGCATGGTGGCCCATCTGGCGCCAAACACCTGCCACCCACAGCGAGAAGTCCCAGCCACTAGAAAGTCCAGAAGGGGCCCCACCCTTTGCCTTTGGGCCTGGGTTAAGCCACCAGCTGGGCTTGCACGTGACCCCTGCCTCACCCCCTGCCCCGCCCGCCCTTTCTCTGTGACACGTACAATGGATATGTCATAAAGCCAGGCTGAGCCAGTGCTATAAATTCAGAGGAGTTAGAATCTAGGAAGAAGCTCTCCCACTTTCACTCTCTGCTCTCAGATCAGGCAGGCAGTACCTCTAATATGGAAGCTATGGACACCACACCTCCCTCCCAGGCTGTCCTCTTCCATTCTGCTCATGTTTTCCCCAGCACCCCATTGACGGCTTTGGCGGGTATCGGGGCTTCAGCAGGCAGCACGTCTGACCCCGAACCTATGGACACCACACCTCCTTCCCATGCTGTTATCTTCCATTCTGCTCCTGTTTTCCCCAGCACCCCATTGACGGCTTTGGCGGGCATCGGTGCTTCAGCAGGCAGCACCTCAGACCCCGAACCTATGGACACCACACCTCCTTCACACGCTGTCATCTTCCACTCTGCTCCTGTTTTCCCCAGCACCCCATTGACGGGTTTGGCGGGCATCGGTGCTTCAGCAGGAATCACGTCAGACCCCGAACCTATGGACACCACACCTCCTTCACATGCTGTCATCTTCCATTCTGCTCCTGTTTTCCCAAGCACCCCAGTTTCGGCTTTGGCGGGCATCGGTGCTTCAGCAGGGAGCACGTCAGACCCCGAACCTATGGACACCACACCTCCTTCACACGCTGTCATCTTCCATTCTGCTCCTGTTTTCCCCAGCACCCCATTGACGGCCCTGGCGGGCATCGGTGCTTCCGCAGTCAGCACGTCTGACCCCGAACCTATGGACACCACACCTCCTTCCCAGGCTGTCATCTTCTATTCTGCTCCTGTTTTCTCCAGCACCCCATTTTCGGCTTTGGTGGGCATCGGTGCCTCAGCAGTCAGCACCTCAGACCCCGAACCTATGGACACCACACCTCCTTCCCAGGCTGTCATCTTCCATCCTGCTCCTCTTTACCCCAGCACCCCATTTACCGCTTAGGCCGGCACTGGTGCTTCAGCAGGCAGCACCTCTAACACCAAAGCTATGGACACCACACCTCCTTCCCAGGCTGTCATTTTCCAGTCTGCCCTGTCTCCAAGTAGAACCACTACCCATTTCACACTGCTCTTCCCAGTTCTGGGAACACACCACCCAGTGGTAGCAATGCCTCAGCCCATGCCTCGACTCATTTACCTGCAACGTGAGCCAACAGATAGACCAACACTTCAAAGTTATGACAGAAAATTGAGTAAGTTATACGCTTGGAATTTCATTTATTATTATTAACAAGCACAACTGTAGTGCTTAGACTATAACAAGTACTATTCTAAGGGCTTACCAAATATTAACTCACTTATTCCTCATAATGGCAACCCTAGTGGTAGGGAATATTCATAGTGTTCACTTTTTGGGGGGAAACTGAGGCTCAGAGACGTTGAATAGCTTGCCTAATGCCACACAGTTAGTAGGTGGCAAAACCCGGGATTAAAACCAGACCATCTAGACTTTCATCACTTTGCTGTGTCACCTTATTATAAGTTGTGGTTAGGGAAGGGACTAAATTGACAAGACTCTGAACTAAAAGGAGAAGGGAGAAATGAGAAAATGAGTGATCCTAGAAACTAGAGAAGGTTTAGGCTCAGAAATTTCTGGTGATGAGACCCAGAAGAACAAGAACTTGGTTGGAATGTTAACTTGGGGTAGAATCTGAATCCACTGAGAAATGGTTTTGTTTCCTGTAAAATTTAGAAAGGTCAGTTGGATGAAGATTAACGAAGACAAAAGTAGAAAGGAAAAGAAAAAGGTGCCTTAAGTGAGACATAACCGCTCCCCTCTACGTACCCACAGGTTGTGTCCTGTGGGAAAGGATGGAGCTCTCTCTACCGGGTTGGTCACCAGGCTGAACAAGGAGAAACATGGCAACCATTGTACTGGTTTTGATGATCCCTCAAAACCAAGGCTTCAGTTTCCAAGAACGACCTACGGTAGCATAACTAGTGTGTGTCACACATGCCACTAAGTGTGTTTCCAGTCACACATTTTAATTGGGGAAATACTTCCTATGAGGTAGGCATTAGTTCGCTATGGCTGCTGTAACAAATTACTACAAATGTGCTTGCTTCTAACAAAACACACTTATTTTCTTATGGTTCTGGAAGACAGAGGTCCAAAACCAGTTTCCCTGGGCTGAAACCAGGAGTCAACAGGGCCATCCATCCTCCTTCTAGAGGCTCTAAGCGAGAATCTGTTTCTTCGCCAGCATTCCTTCACTTCTGGCCACATCAATCCAACCCCAACTTCATCATCACATTCTCTTTGGGGTAAAAATTCCCTCTGCCTCTCTCTTACGAGAACACCAGTGGTTATATTTGGGCCCGTCCAGGTAGTCCAGGAGAATCTTCCCATCTGAGAACCATTACTTTCATCCCACTGGCAAAGTGCCTTCTGCCATTTAAGGTGACATTCACAGGTTCTGGAGAGTAGGATGTGGACATTTGGGGGCAATGGTATTATTCGGTCTACTACAAGGTAGATACTATTATCTTTCTCAGATGTAGGAAATGACGTTTAGGGAAGTAGTCTGTCTCAGGTCTACAATTTCCAGAGTAGAGACTTACATTCTGCCACTGACACTTTAGGACACACCCTAAACAACTTTAATCTGTGTCCTTAACTACTGCGTAATCCTTGGTTAAGAGTCACACTTAGGTATCAAGACCCAATTGAATAGAACGCAAGTACTGTCTCCTCTTTCACTATGTTTGCCTGGTGTACTGATGAATCTTGCCCAGAGCAGAAGAGTTCAGAAAAGTGTTATGCAGGTGTACGAAGAGAAAGCATTTACTGTTTGATGTGCACGGAGGAACGGAAGGCTTTTTCAAATAAAATAAAATAAAATATGCCACCAAATAGTCAATTGTCACAACAGAGGTAACCCCGTGGGAGTCATGAGGAGACTAAAATTATCTCCAATTGTGCAGGGCAGAAAAGTTTCAATGAAGGCAGGTGTAGTTCAGCCAAGGCCTACAGCACAGAAGTAGGAATTTGGGTATGTACGAATGGGAAAAAAGACATTTGAGGCATGGGAAATAGTTTAATGCAGAATGGACGAGAAATATGCATTAGACCTTTTCTAAAACAACTGGCTTATTAACTCAGTAAATCGATTTAGTCAGTCAAACTAGCTTTAGCTGATTACTTATCCAGGGGATAGCTGTTGAGAGTAATTTTTGTCACAGAACAGTAAATAAAATGGTTGAACTATAGCTTTAGGCTTGCTAAGCGAAATAGATGGCTCTAGATGATTTTCAAGTGACTTACTTGGTAGTACTCACGAAATTGGGGGTTAACAATTGCTTAAGAAAACAAAGAGAATTGATTTTAAATAAAGTAGCTACTGTGTAAACTATCTGTTCAGTAGCTCATGTTAAACGGATGTTTATAATCCCCATTGGACAACCAACTACATTTTTGCAAATGGCAATGTGAATTGCTGTTGCATAAACTATAGCAATGACCACCTATGTAATTTGTTGTCCAAACCAGAAATCTTCTAACAATACTGGTGTCCTAATAAAAATAAGCACGAAGGGAACACACAGTGGGTGTCTCCCGTGTGCCTGTGCATGCATCTATATCTCACTGAACCCTCATAACAGCCCCCAAGAGAGGGACTCTGGGCGTCCCCATGCTGCTTGTGGAGAAACAGGCACAGGAAGGTTCAATAGTCTATCTACCTAATATCGCACAGAGGGTGGCAGAGCCCGTTTTTAAACCACCTGCCTCCAATACCAGGTGCCAGGAGCCAGACTCAGCCTACAGCTCTCTTCTGCTCGCCTGGAGGTGAAACAATGTGTCATGATTAGCCAAATCCCGTCTTCACTCATCAAGGTAGGTTGAACACCTGCACGTCCTCCAAGTAGCATGTAGCATAAGCAATAAGATGTCTGTCCCGTGATCGTCCAGGAACTTGGAATCAGCTGTGCCTGGTTAGGCTGAGCTGGTTTAGAGTGGAGAGGACCACCGATCTTCCACCTGGGCAAGTGCCTTTTGACCTCCTGCCATCAGAGGGCCGAAATCTCCAGCCTGAGAATGTGCTGAGCCCTGTAGCCTAGTTACGCCAGCTCAGAACAATGATGAGCACACCTTTTTCCAGTCACCTTTCCTCATGCTCCCCATGCCTCATACTGCCCTGCTTCTTTATTCTTTATCCCACAGATACCCAAAGCCCCTTGCCTTTGGGGAGGCGGATTTGAGACCTATTGTCACGTCACGTCCTCGCTTGGCTGCCCTGTGAATAAACCTCCTCTTTGCTGCAAACCTCAGCATTTCAGTGTTTTGGCTTGCTGCGCCTCAGACAGAATGGTTGGGAGCAGTGGTACAGGTCCCTTGCCTGTGAGGGATGCTGGTTCCTAGTAGTCACGTTGCGGATGTTCTCTCCTCTCGGGGTGGGGGCGGGGCAGACATCCTGCTCTTCCGGAAAGGGAGAAACACAGGTGCCAAACCCTTGCCCTCAGCGTCACCGTCACCTAGGAGCTTGTTAGAAGCACAGAATCCAGGCCCCACCCAGAACTACTGAATACCAGCCTGCATTTAACAAGATCCACAAGAGAGGCATACCCATATTAAAGTTGGAGAGGCACCAAGCTGTCATCGTCTTCTCCACGGCTAATGAAAACGAAGCAAAGGTTCATCCCGAGCCGACTCTGCCTCAGTCACCTGGATATCACATGAGCTCATTTAATCCTCCCCAGAACCTGCAAATGAGACTGAGGGTCAGAGTGGTCTAGCACCCAAGGTTCCATAAAAGAACATGACCAAGGCTCACTGGAGCCCAGACTTCCAAAAAAGAAGGCCCCTGAGCACAGCATGGCACCACCGCAGCCCAAACCGTGGGCCTGGAGGGTAGGCCAGGCTCCCCACGCAGAGTTCACACCATTCGACAGATGCCCACAGCAGACCACAAGGCAATATGAGAAGTAAGTTCTGATTGTGGAATCTCTGAATTTTGAGATTTAAAGAAAAAAATCTGTTTTCGGGGGATGGTTAAAACAGTTCTACCAAGGAGTAAAGAGAGGGCATCTCAAGGCCCCTTCTGGACTTAGAATTTAATGCCTACTTATGGAGAAATGCTCCGTGCATTTGCTCAGCCCTACGTCGAGATGAAGTTCTCTGTGCCCTAGAAGCTTAGGTTCTAAAAAGGCCACAGAAATGGGTGAGACCTCAAAAATGCCAGAACAATGCAACGGCCTTAATCACACTGTCTTTGCTTTGCCTTGCTTACAAGTCACTGACTTTAAACTGAATATGGTGTCATGTCTTTACGTTTCTTGAAGCTTTTTTTTTTACAAAAGATCATATAAAGATTTTCTTCCATGGTAAAACTTTTATATTGTATTTCTCTTAAACTGGAGTGTGGTACATTTACCCTCCATCAGATGATTGCTTACAACTCACCTTGCTTTATTAAGAATACCGCTAGAGGCTTCTATGTCCCTACTAACAAAAATACATTTTCAGGCCCATTCAAACCAGTGAAAATCCAAGATTTCAGAGCACAAGATAATGAAAATTCTCTCTATCCACGTCTTTTACTACTTTTAGCCTGTTAACAGTCCCTAAGTGTGTCAGATGAAAGGTACTGTCGCGGGAATTGACATCTTTAACAGCATTCCATACAGGTAAGTCTTGATTGTTCCAATTTCTCAGAAAGTTGGACACATTTACTGCCTCTATGACATCTCTAGGGTGTGTGGAAGAAATAAAAAAGAGGCCTGTACAATGTATTTCTCAAAATATACACACAAAGAGTTTGCACATACAAACAGGGAAACCTTATAAATAATGTATGGGGAGCAAAGTATTGTCGGTAACGGAACTACTCATTTCGAAAGACAACACTGTCACCAAGTGTCCCCTCACCAAAACTGACTGGGAATGTTTAGGGGCCACCAAACCAGAGGTGGAGATTTTTAGGCACATTCTTGCCAGAAAAGAGAGCCTAGGGCATAAACCACTCAACTTGTTGGCACGAATGCCAGGGCAACCCAAGCAAGTGGATATAGAAGCCTACGTAATGCTTGGAAGTAGGAAGCTTTGGGGGACTACACCTGGGCTGGTACTGGCCTCCCTCCCCAAAGGGACAAGGAGAGCAGAAACCTGGATGGAGTCAAGAGAGAGCAAAAAGAAAGGCAAGGCTGGGTATGGAGCAACGTTTGGATCCAGGGGCATGTGTCTCAGAACTGCTGGGGCTCTGCAGACCAGCTGCATCCCCATTCTCCTTGACCCTCATTGGTATAATGAACTCAGGGTGGGTGCATCCCGGCTGCCAAGTCACTTCCACCCGTCCATGGAGTTGACGGTTACTTGCTCACAGTGAACCAACCGCTCTGGACCTAACAGCTACTGCAGGGGGCGGTAGTGGAGAACAAGGTGACGACAAGGACCAGATGCGAAGGAGGAAGAGACATTCAGCGGACCGACTGGGTGGACTGATGGTGTGGCGTTAAGTCTGCAGAGCTAAAGGGGCCAGATGTAGAAAAGGGAAGGGGAACCATGAGGATATGGTCAAGCCCCTTCGTATAGATGTTTCATCCGTATGTTGTATGCAAGTTCCATTCAATTTGCTCTGAGTGAAAAAGAGAGAACAAAATTATCCTTTAAACCATGTCAGTGATTTTATTTACCATCTCATTTGATGAGCTCATAGCCCAGGGTCAGAGGGAAATGGGAGCTGTGAGTCTGCCATCTCTCAGGAAGTCTCAGGCCTCAGAGGCCCCTCATAGCCAAACTACCTCACCTTTTGCACCTTTCAAGCAACGTTATTCCTAAGTGCGAGTCACCCTCTTCATCAGGTTCTCCAAGAAACAGCAGTCTCTCTCAATGACAGAGGAAAAATGGGCTACTTTGGCTTTCTGAGGCACAATATGTAGTTCTCCAAAATGGTACCTGCCTGGGGGATTTTTCAAGAAAATTAAGCATCAGTGGTGATTTGTTTGTCTTCACATAACGTATGACCCAGATGTGCTGAGAAATAAGAAAAGGACGAACGAATCAAGGGCAGCTGATCCAAGGAGGCAAGGGGCAACTTCCACAGCCTACGTGGAAAGCTAGAGGAAGGGAACATCCAGCTGGTGGGAGCTGAAGACAGGGGCCAGTCCTCCTTGGTCTCGGGATGCCACCCCCTCTTCCTACATCTTCACGCTCTCCTTCTCTGTTGGCCCCTCCCAGCCATATTAAAGAGCCACAAGGAAATGCTCTCCTCCATTCCATTTTCCTGTCCTCCTATCCACCCCTCCCTTCTTTCCCTTTGCCATCAATTTCTTGACTTGCCCCCCATTTCTCCCCTCCCATCTACACTGCGATCTGTTTTCTGCCCCACTACTCCCGTGAAACTGACCTCCTTGAAGCCCCCAATGATTTCTCTGTTGACAAGTCCAGGGGACTACTTCTCAATCCTTATCTTTGTGACCGCCAAGCCGAGTTAGACCTTAAACAACGTCTCTGTCTTGAAAATCTCTTCCCTTGGCTTCTGCGCCACCTTTCCTTTTCTTTTCATGACACAGATCACAGCCAGTGCTGCAGATTCCATCGAATTAAGGAATGCTGTTGCCTACATGTGTGAATGAGCTAAAGTGAGTACAGTACTGAAGTAGAGGACACCTAAAGTGAAACGTCTTCATGTACGTCCACGTGGCTGAGCAGCAAGTTAACCTTTCATACATGTGTTAAAGAAGAAGAGTTGGGTTTTATTTTATTTACTTTTCCCTGGACTGTGTTGAATGGCTATCATCTACAAGTTCAGGCTACTTTTTGCTGAGGATTAATAATGCACTGGGAGAGCTGAGAGAAAACTGAATAATAGAGCTGTCATTTTCTTGACCAGTTCACCTTAGTTTCCCAAACTCTAAGTCTTTCTCCAATTCTTTTCCCTTTTTATTGTAGTAAAATGAACATAACACAAAATTCACCATTTGGATCATTTTACAATTCACTGTACCATTCAGTGGAATTTACTACTGTCACAATGTTGTGCAACTATCACCACTGCCTAGCTGCAAAACATTTTCATCAACCAAGAGGAAACCTACACCCATTTTAAGGAGTCATTCCCAATTTCCCTCTCTTCCAAACCCCTGGCAACCACTAATGTATAATCTTTTCTGTGTGTATGGATTTGCCACTGCTGGACATTTCATATAAATGGAACCATACAATATGTAGCCTTTCATGCCTGACTTCTTTCACTTAGTTGCATCCATCATGTAGCATGTATCAGAAATCCACTCACTGTTACAGCTGAATCCTTCATACTGTTTGAATACAAAATTAAAAATACGTTGAGAGTGAAGCTCTGTTTTAATGGCACATCTATTAGGCCAATTCATTGAAAGAAGCTGAAGATGGAGATGTTGTTGTGAAATGATAATCGTTGAGAAGCCTCAGCCAATTGGATAATGAAAAGTTTGGGAAATGTTGCAAAAAATTAGCTGATTTATATTAAAAGCCTATTAAACAAGGATTCAGGAGATTGTCTTTTTCTTGCAGGTAACTTAAATGAGGCAGAAAGAAATAACTGTCCTTTAAAACACATTTTGAAAGGATTCTATTTATTCTTAATAGACGAATGGGAGGGAGTACAGCAAGTTCACATGCAATATGGACTCCCTGTCCAAACACTGTTTGTCGTTCTAGCCACCGCTATCGAATTATATTTCTTGAGAGTAAGGCAGCTCAATTCCTGCATATTACTTTCTAAACTTCATCCATCAAATCCATTAATACAGTATAAACAAGAGTTGTTCATGTTTAAGTGCAGTTCAAATATCAGGTATAAAGAACCCCCAGTAAGAAAAAGAATCCTATATCTCTTGCCAGAATGTGGTCAGCTCTGGGGTGCTCTGCTAGCTGAAAGACACATTCCTTATTAAGAGGATAGAGGCTGCTTAAGAGGGATGAGAGCCAAAAAAATTTAACTACATATATGTGTTAAGAACAGTGCTAGGTTATCTCATGTTCTAGATCAGTCAAGGCTCACCATTTTACATACGTGAAAAGCAAAGTTAAAAGTGTATTCGTAGGGCTTCCCTGTTGGCGCAGTGGTTAAGGATCCACCTGCCAGTGCACGGGACACACGTTTGAGCCCTGGTCCGGGAAGATCCCACATGCCACGGAGCAACTAAGACCATGTGCCACAACTACTGAGCCTGCGTGCTAGAGCCCGTGAACCACAACTACTGAAGCCCACGCACCTAGACCCCGTGCTCAGCAACAGCGAGAAGCCACCACAATGAGAATCCCGCGTACTGCAACAGAGTAGCCCCCGCTCACTGCAACTAGAGAAAGCCTGCGCACAGCAACGAAGAGCCTAGGCAGCCAAAGATAAATAAATAAATACGTCTATTTTTTAAAAAATGTGTTTTAGTAACTTACTAAAAGGCACGCAATCAGTAAACATGAGCAAGGATTCAATCCCAAATCTGTCACACTGAAGTTGAAGCTAATACTCGAGATTGATAAAAACAGCACTAATTTAAAACTTCAGAGGTATTTGTTACTTCATACTTTCACTAATGCTCTTTGGAGATAAATCATTTCATTTATATGGGCCTTAGTTTTTACAACTGTAATAGTTGGAAGCTTGACTAGGTGATCTGTATGTAGCCTTCCAATTCTAAAATGTTCCACTAATTTGGATTCCTACAATAATTGCCCTTGCAATACATGCATGCTGCCACCAAGTAGCAGTAGAGACTACTAGTTCCTTTTTTATCCCTAGTGGGGGTGCATTTTGACAGCAGACTTATCCGTCAATAGTACAACCTGTTAGTATAACTATAAGATAACAAAATAATCTGGTATTCTTTCCTGTAAAAGAGAAGCTTTACATTGTGTCTGTGAATCGTACCAGAATCACCTGTAGCTTTATAAATATAGAGGAAATCCTGAACCCATTGAATGAGAATCTTCAGAGACAGGACTTGGGCATCTGGAATTTTGGGCTCCCATCATTTGTATATTTTATTTCATTTTATTTTTGCCTATGTACAATATTTGCCACATCCTTTTGAATCTTTAAAAGGTTCTTTCTGTTTTAAATTTTTGAATATTCCATAATCTTCACCTACTTTTCATAAGGTGTTATCTGTTATGTTTATTCGATCTTGTGCTTCTCCTGGTTAAGACTTCTTTCTTTCCTTTTTTTTTTCTCGTGGCCCTGCCTCATGTCTTGCAGGATCTTAGTTCCCTGACATGGGATTGGACCCCAGGGTCCCAGCAGTGAAAGCGCCATGTTCTAAACACTGGACCACCAGGGAAGTCCCAAGATTTCAGTTTTAAATGACTTTTTTCCCACTCTAATTCATTCCTGGGATCAGTTTCATGTTTGGACATTAAAGCAACCTTGCATTGCCAGAATAAAGCTACTTTGATTTTGATATATGATTGTTTTACATACCATGGATACAGTTTGTGCTTCTCTTTACACATTTTGCATGCATGTTCAAAGGAGAAACTGGCCTGTGATTCTATTCTTGTAATATCCTTTATAGATTATTTTTAAGATTCTATACTTTATTTTTTATTTATTTATTTTTGGCTGCATTGGGTCTTCATTGCTGCATGCATGCTTTCTCTAGTTTTGGCGAGCGGGGGTCTATTCTTTGTTGCAGTGAGTAGGCTTCTCATTGCAGCCTTCTGACCGCATGGGCTTCTGACACCATTCGTCGGTGCTACTTCAGTTCCTTACCCCTTCCCTTCTGACCCTGGGCGGTGAAATCCTCTTTCTACGGCTGGCCTGCGGCAGAAAGTCAATGAGGCAAGAGTAGGCTTGGAGTATCCAAGGAGCAGAAAGGATGTCAGCGTGTGAAAAACAGAGCGAGCAAATTGGAGAGGAGAAGGAAACACTCAGAGAGGAAACAGAGGCCCAGATTTCTAGGTCTGTGGAGGCACTCTGAGGACTTTGCACTTTCTGTGAAGAAGCCACTGAAGAAATTTGAGTGACATGATCTGACTTATGTTTTAACAAGATCTCTCTGGATGCCACGTTGATTAGAGATTGTAGGAGAGCAAGGACAAGCCCCAGAAGACCAACAGTTGATTCAAAGAAGCGATTACTCAAACCTGGTCCCCCTCCTCAATGAGGACGCAGGGCAGGAATCGACAAATAATGGCCACAAATCAAATCAGGCTCTCAGCCTGGATCTGTGGGACTGTGAGCTAATAACGGTTCTCACGTTCAGAAAGCTTGTTGAAGAAGAAAGAGGAGGAGAAGCTACAGAAACTGTATATGGCCCACAAAGCCTAAGATATTTAAAATCCAGAAGATGCTTTCCAACACCTGATGTAAAGCATGTGGCTGGTAGGAGGTCCTCAACCAAATTTGGAAGAGGAATACATGAGTCAGTTCGTTCCTGAAAACACTGTAAAGTGATAGGGGTCAAGAAACATTTACCCGTTCACCCTAAACCTTCACAAATGATGCCAGTTCCGTTGAGCTATTGAAAAATACATTCTGGCTTTCAAAAAAGTAACCCAGAGGGCATTTTCTCACATAGGCAAGGTCATAAACAACTGTCAAGTGAAGTTGAAATAGCAACAAATCAAATAATAACAAAAACATTTTTACAGAATTTTAAATCTTACAAAGCATTTTCATGTTCATTATCTAATTTAATCCCCAAATCAACGTCATGAGATAGTTATTATTTCCCCATTAGAAATGACCACATATTAAATCCTTAGTGATTGCTCAAGAAAAGCTGAAATCTTGAGTGTTACATCCATTAATGCCATGGTTGGGTGTTTTCCCATGGGAACACTGGATGCTAAAATCCACAGGGATTTTCAGCTCAAGATGGCAGACTAGGAAATATATTTACTTTCTGTTCCTCCTGAAACCATATCTCAATAAAACTGTAGAAATACCAAAATTAATCAACCAATAAAAGCCAAGATATTTTGGAAGTCATCAACCACAGAAAGATTTCAACACATTTCGAGAAGGCAAACAATGAAATGGAGGAGCCGTGAATAAAATAATGAAGAAAAAAAGGCTGAACCTAAGTAAGGTCTGCACAAAGCCACTCAGCTTTTGCTGAGCTCCGGTTATAGTAAAGGGCAGAGGAAAGAAGAGGGGCTGAAAACAAGGAGACAAAACGTCATTTTAGGAAAAACAGTTCATTTAATGAGCTCCAGGGAACACTCAGCCTGCTGCCATACTAACTCATGAATTACAATGGATTGTTGGTAAGCAAGACAAGAAAACAGGGAAGAAACAAAAGAAACAAAAATCAAGACATTGTTTCTAACTGAACTCTTCTCAAAGGAGATCGAGGAATTATGGTTCAATGCCACAGCTGTAAATCATTTCTGCTCTTGGAGAGGTTACAAAGGGCTTATAATATTTCCCTTTTGTTCAGACAGAATTTAGGTCTGAGCAAAAGCTTTTGTGTCCTCCAACCCCAACATTTATTGGGGATGGAAGCCCAGATTTGCTGGGACATACCATAAAAAGAATCTCATGAGCAGAGGGTCAAACTGATTTTGGAATATATGAATTATGTCCAGTGTGAGTTTCAATAGGTTTTAAAATATATACATACATACATATATATATATATATATATATATATATATATATACATTTTTACTGATCTATATGATTTTGGGTTCTGAAACTTCTACATGTCACATGCGTGATACATAACAGACAATGTCAGCCCCAGGAGGGAGAAAACACTCCAATGAAGCAAGCCAAAGAAACAAGTTTTAAGCAAGGTCAAGTGATGTGTAGACCAGGATTGTTCAATTCCTACCTGTCATGCTGAAGCTTCCAGCTCCTGAATAACAACACATGCTTCCCTTGTCCTAGACAGCCAAGAGTATGTCTCCTCTCTTGGGCATAAGAATCTCTAGAGTTACATATCTGTAGTAAGAGTGGACCCAGCTGGCATACTCACAATGACCAAATTGTGTTGATCGTACTTTAAACCAATACATCGCCCCACGCTGAAGTTGCAATAAATGATATATTTGCTTTCTAGACATGAATGAGACGCCTTACTGGATATACTCCAGGAAGGCCAGAGAAGCTGGCTTCTAATCCATACGGAACAATTCACTGGTGAATTTCTTTCACGATAGCCCATGATTTATCTAGAATATCATCTTGACATATCTGGATCCTTCAAACTAGACAAAGGGAAAATACGGGCTTCAAGCCTCAATTAGAAATATGGAATGGTGCCATGCTGACAACTGGTGGTCCCTGACCTGTATCTTCTGAGATTAGAACACAGTGTGGTGGATGACCAATTCATGCATTGAACAAAAGAAGACCTCCTACAGGGCAGTGTAGCTGTTCGTTACAGGTATGGCACTTAGGGCTAAGTACCATAAGGACTACAAGAGAAAAAGAAAAACAAGTAACACATGAAGCATATACGATAAGGAGGCACCACAGTCCAGAGCACGAGCTCTGGAATCACACAGGCTTGGATCGAATCCCAGCTAAGCCACTACCATCTATATACCCTGAAGGACAGGCCAAGGTTTAAATGTTGTTTTACCAGATTTCAAAAAAGAAGTGAAGAAAGAACCTATCTGCCGGGAAGGGACATCGTGGGGTGCAGTATCCAGTCGGATCAGGGCTCTGCATCTCCTGCTCAGAAACCTTGGCCACCTGGCTCATGGTGATGCTGGCAGCTGAGCAGCCCTGGAGAAGGCGATCCTGTCTCCAGGTCTCGCAGAGAAGCTGGGGAGGTCTCCGGACGAGGTGGCCCACACCCTGGTAAGCTCTGGCTGCCTCCTGCCCTCAGGTCTGAGCAGGCTCTGGCCTCTGGGCCCCGTGGTGGGGAAGGCCTGGCCGATACATACACAGGGCTGAGGGGCCTGCAGAGCCAGTCCCCAGGCAGGGTGAGCTCTGGAGGAGGCTTCCACAGTCCCCAGCAGTCTCCGCATGGTGGCCCAGCTGGCGCCAAACACCTGCCACCCACAGCGAGAAGTCCCAGCCACTAGAAAGTCCAGAAGGGGCCCCACCCTTTCCCTTTGGGCCTGGGTTAAGCCACCAGCTGGGCTTGCACGTGACCCCTGCCTCACCCCCTGCCCCGCCCGCCCTTTCTCTGTGACACGTACAATAGATATGTCATAAAGCCAGGCTGAGCCAGTGCTATAAATTCAGAGGAGTTAGAATCTAGGAAGAAGCTCTCCCACTTTCACTCTCTGCTCTCAGATCAGCAGGCAGTACCTCTAATATGGAAGCTATGGACACCACACCTCCCTCCCAGGCTGTCCTCTTCCATTCTGCTCATGTTTTCCCCAGCACCCCATTGACGGCTTTGGCGGGTATCGGGGCTTCAGCAGGCAGCACGTCTGACCCCGAACCTATGGACACCACACCTCCTTCCCATGCTGTTATCTTCCATTCTGCTCCTGTTTTCCCCAGCACCCCATTGACGGCTTTGGCGGGCATCGGTGCTTCAGCAGGCAGCACCTCAGACCCCGAACCTATGGACACCACACCTCCTTCACACGCTGTCATCTTCCACTCTGCTCCTGTTTTCCCCAGCACCCCATTGACGGGTTTGGCGGGCATCGGTGCTGCAGCAGGAATCACGTCAGACCCCGAACCTATGGACACCACACCTCCTTCACATGCTGTCATCTTCCATTCTGCTCCTGTTTTCCCAAGCACCCCAGTTTCGGCTTTGGCGGGCATCGGTGCTTCAGCAGGGAGCACGTCAGACCCCGAACCTATGGACACCACACCTCCTTCACACGCTGTCATCTTCCATTCTGCTCCTGTTTTCCCCAGCACCCCATTGACGGCCCTGGCGGGCATCGGTGCTTCCGCAGTCAGCACGTCTGACCCCGAACCTATGGACACCACACCTCCTTCCCAGGCTGTCATCTTCTATTCTGCTCCTGTTTTCTCCAGCACCCCTTTTTCGGCTTTGGTGGGCATCGGTGCCTCAGCAGTCAGCACCTCAGACCCCGAACCTATGGACACCACACCTCCTTCCCAGGCTGTCATCTTCCATCCTGCTCCTCTTTACCCCAGCACCCCATTTACCGCTTAGGCCGGCACTGGTGCTTCAGCAGGCAGCACCTCTAACACCAAAGCTATGGACACCACACCTCCTTCCCAGGCTGTCATTTTCCAGTCTGCCCTGTCTCCAAGTAGAACCACTACCCATTTCACACTGCTCTTCCCAGTTCTGGGAACACACCACCCAGTGGTAGCAATGCCTCAGCCCATGCCTCGACTCATTTACCTGCAACGTGAGCCAACAGATAGACCAACACTTCAAAGTTATGACAGAAAATTGAGTAAGTTATACGCTTGGAATTTCATTTATTATTATTAACAAGCACAACTGTAGTGCTTAGACTATAACAAGTACTATTCTAAGGGCTTACCAAATATTAACTCACTTATTCCTCATAATGGCAACCCTAGTGGTAGGGAATATTCATAGTGTTCACTTTTTGGGGGGAAACTGAGGCTCAGAGACGTTGAATAGCTTGCCTAATGCCACACAGTTAGTAGGTGGCAAAACCCGGGATTAAAACCAGACCATCTAGACTTTCATCACTTTGCTGTGTCACCTTATTATAAGTTGTGGTTAGGGAAGGGACTAAATTGACAAGACTCTGAACTAAAAGGAGAAGGGAGAAATGAGAAAATGAGTGATCCTAGAAACTAGAGAAGGTTTAGGCTCAGAAATTTCTGGTGATGAGACCCAGAAGAACAAGAACTTGGTTGGAATGTTAACTTGGGGTAGAATCTGAATCCACTGAGAAATGGTTTTGTTTCCTGTAAAATTTAGAAAGGTCAGTTGGATGAAGATTAACGAAGACAAAAGTAGAAAGGAAAAGAAAAAGGTGCCTTAAGTGAGACATAACCGCTCCCCTCTACGTACCCACAGGTTGTGTCCTGTGGGAAAGGATGGAGCTCTCTCTACCGGGTTGGTCACCAGGCTGAACAAGGAGAAACATGGCAACCATTGTACTGGTTTTGATGATCCCTCAAACCAAGGCTTCAGTTTCCAAGAACGACCTACGGTAGCATAACTAGTGTGTGTCACACATGCCACTAAGTGTGTTTCCAGTCACACATTTTAATTGGGGAAATACTTCCTATGAGGTAGGCATTAGTTCGCTATGGCTGCTGTAACAAATTACTACAAATGTGCTTGCTTCTAACAAAACACACTTATTTTCTTATGGTTCTGGAAGACAGAGGTCCAAAACCAGTTTCCCTGGGCTGAAACCAGGAGTCAACAGGGCCATCCATCCTCCTTCTAGAGGCTCTAAGCGAGAATCTGTTTCTTCGCCAGCATTCCTTCACTTCTGGCCACATCAATCCAACCCCAACTTCATCATCACATTCTCTTTGGGGTAAAAATTCCCTCTGCCTCTCTCTTACGAGAACACCAGTGGTTATATTTGGGCCCGTCCAGGTAGTCCAGGAGAATCTTCCCATCTGAGAACCATTACTTTCATCCCACTGGCAAAGTGCCTTCTGCCATTTAAGGTGACATTCACAGGTTCTGGAGAGTAGGATGTGGACATTTGGGGGCAATGGTATTATTCGGTCTACTACAAGGTAGATACTATTATCTTTCTCAGATGTAGGAAATGACGTTTAGGGAAGTAGTCTGTCTCAGGTCTACAATTTCCAGAGTAGAGACTTACATTCTGCCACTGACACTTTAGGACACACCCTAAACAACTTTAATCTGTGTCCTTAACTACTGCGTAATCCTTGGTTAAGAGTCACACTTAGGTATCAAGACCCAATTGAATAGAACGCAAGTACTGTCTCCTCTTTCACTATGTTTGCCTGGTGTACTGATGAATCTTGCCCAGAGCAGAAGAGTTCAGAAAAGTGTTATGCAGGTGTACGAAGAGAAAGCATTTACTGTTTGATGTGCACGGAGGAACGGAAGGCTTTTTCAAATAAAATAAAATAAAATATGCCACCAAATAGTCAATTGTCACAACAGAGGTAACCCCGTGGGAGTCATGAGGAGACTAAAATTATCTCCAATTGTGCAGGGCAGAAAAGTTTCAATGAAGGCAGGTGTAGTTCAGCCAAGGCCTACAGCACAGAAGTAGGAATTTGGGTATGTACGAATGGGAAAAAAGACATTTGAGGCATGGGAAATAGTTTAATGCAGAATGGACGAGAAATATGCATTAGACCTTTTCTAAAACAACTGGCTTATTAACTCAGTAAATCGATTTAGTCAGTCAAACTAGCTTTAGCTGATTACTTATCCAGGGGATAGCTGTTGAGAGTAATTTTTGTCACAGAACAGTAAATAAAATGGTTGAACTATAGCTTTAGGCTTGCTAAGCGAAATAGATGGCTCTAGATGATTTTCAAGTGACTTACTTGGTAGTACTCACGAAATTGGGGGTTAACAATTGCTTAAGAAAACAAAGAGAATTGATTTTAAATAAAGTAGCTACTGTGTAAACTATCTGTTCAGTAGCTCATGTTAAACGGATGTTTATAATCCCCATTGGACAACCAACTACATTTTTGCAAATGGCAATGTGAATTGCTGTTGCATAAACTATAGCAATGACCACCTATGTAATTTGTTGTCCAAACCAGAAATCTTCTAACAATACTGGTGTCCTAATAAAAATAAGCACGAAGGGAACACACAGTGGGTGTCTCCCGTGTGCCTGTGCATGCATCTATATCTCACTGAACCCTCATAACAGCCCCCAAGAGAGGGACTCTGGGCGTCCCCATGCTGCTTGTGGAGAAACAGGCACAGGAAGGTTCAATAGTCTATCTACCTAATATCGCACAGAGGGTGGCAGAGCCCGTTTTTAAACCACCTGCCTCCAATACCAGGTGCCAGGAGCCAGACTCAGCCTACAGCTCTCTTCTGCTCGCCTGGAGGTGAAACAATGTGTCATGATTAGCCAAATCCCGTCTTCACTCATCAAGGTAGGTTGAACACCTGCACGTCCTCCAAGTAGCATGTAGCATAAGCAATAAGATGTCTGTCCCGTGATCGTCCAGGAACTTGGAATCAGCTGTGCCTGGTTAGGCTGAGCTGGTTTAGAGTGGAGAGGACCACCGATCTTCCACCTGGGCAAGTGCCTTTTGACCTCCTGCCATCAGAGGGCCGAAATCTCCAGCCTGAGAATGTGCTGAGCCCTGTAGCCTAGTTACGCCAGCTCAGAACAATGATGAGCACACCTTTTTCCAGTCACCTTTCCTCATGCTCCCCATGCCTCATACTGCCCTGCTTCTTTATTCTTTATGCCACAGATACCCAAAGCCCCTTGCCTTTGGGGAGGCGGATTTGAGACCTATTGTCACGTCACGTCCTCGCTTGGCTGCCCTGTGAATAAACCTCCTCTTTGCTGCAAACCTCAGCATTTCAGTGTTTTGGCTTGCTGCGCCTCAGACAGAATGGTTGGGAGCAGTGGTACAGGTCCCTTGCCTGTGAGGGATGCTGGTTCCTAGTAGTCACGTTGCGGATGTTTTCTCCTCTCGGGGTGGGGGCGGGGCAGACATCCTGCTCTTCCGCAAAGGGAGAAACACAGGTGCCAAACCTTTGCCCTCAGCGTCACCGTCACCTAGGAGCTTGTTAGAAGCACAGAATCCAGGCCCCACCCAGAACTACTGAATACCAGCCTGCATTTAACAAGATCCACAAGAGAGGCATACCCATATTAAAGTTGGAGAGGCACCAAGCTGTCATCGTCTTCTCCACGGCTAATGAAAACGAAGCAAAGGTTCATCCCGAGCCAACTCTGCCTCAGTCACCTGGATATCACATGAGCTCATTTAATCCTCCCCAGAACCTGCAAATGAGACTGAGGGTCAGAGTGGTCTAGCACCCAAGGTTCCATAAAAGAACATGACCAAGGCTCACTGGAGCCCAGACTTCCAAAACAGAAGGCCCCTGAGCACAGCATGGCACCACCGCAGCCCAAACCGTGGGCCTGGAGGGTAGGCCAGGCTCCCCACGCAGAGTTCACACCATTCGACAGATGCCCACAGCAGACCACAGGCAATATGAGAAGTAAGTTCTGATTGTGGAATCTCTGAATTTTGAGATTTAAAGAAAAAAATCTGTTGTCAGGAGATGGTTAAAACAGTTCTACCAAGGAGTAAAGAGAGGGCATCTCAAGGCCCCTTCTGGACTTAGAATTTAATGCCTACTTATGGAGAAATGCTCCGTGCATTTGCTCAGCCCTACGTCGAGATGAAGTTCTCTGTGCCCTAGAAGCTTAGGTTCTAAAAAGGCCACAGAAATGGGTGAGACCTCAAAAATGCCAGAACAATGCAACGGCCTTAATCACACTGTCTTTGCTTTGCCTTGCTTACAAGTCACTGACTTTAAACTGAATATGGTGTCATGTCTTTACGTTTCTTGAAGCTTTTTTTTTTTACAAAAGATCATATAAAGATTTTCTTCCATGGTAAAACTTTTATATTGTATTTCTCTTAAACTGGAGTGTGGTACATTTACCCTCCATCAGATGATTGCTTACAACTCACCTTGCTTTATTAAGAATACCGCTAGAGGCTTCTATGTCCCTACTAACAAAAATACATTTTCAGGCCCATTCAAACCAGTGAAAATCCAAGATTTCAGAGCACAAGATAATGAAAATTCTCTCTATCCACGTCTTTTACTACTTTTAGCCTGTTAACAGTCCCTAAGTGTGTCAGATGAAAGGTACTGTCGCGGGAATTGACATCTTTAACAGCATTCCATACAGGTAAGTCTTGATTGTTCCAATTTCTCAGAAAGTTGGACACATTTACTGCCTCTATGACATCTCTAGGGTGTGTGGAAGAAATAAAAAAGAGGCCTGTACAATGTATTTCTCAAAATATACACACAAAGAGTTTGCACATACAAACAGGGAAACCTTATAAATAATGTATGGGGAGCAAAGTATTGTCGGTAACGGAACTACTCATTTCGAAAGACAACACTGTCACCAAGTGTCCCCTCACCAAAACTGACTGGGAATGTTTAGGGGCCACCAAACCAGAGGTGGAGATTTTTAGGCACATTCTTGCCAGAAAAGAGAGCCTAGGGCATAAACCACTCAACTTGTTGGCACGAATGCCAGGGCAACCCAAGCAAGTGGATATAGAAGCCTACGTAATGCTTGGAAGTAGGAAGCTTTGGGGGACTACACCTGGGCTGGTACTGGCCTCCCTCCCCAAAGGGACAAGGAGAGCAGAAACCTGGATGGAGTCAAGAGAGAGCAAAAAGAAAGGCAAGGCTGGGTATGGAGCAACGTTTGGATCCAGGGGCATGTGTCTCAGAACTGCTGGGGCTCTGCAGACCAGCTGCATCCCCATTCTCCTTGACCCTCATTGGTATAATGAACTCAGGGTGGGCGCATCCCGGCTGCCAAGTCACTTCCACCCGTCCATGGAGTTGACGGTTACTTGCTCACAGTGAACCAACCGCTCTGGACCTAACAGCTACTGCAGGGGGCGGTAGTGGAGAACAAGGTGACGACAAGGACCAGATGCGAAGGAGGAAGAGACATTCAGCGGACCGACTGGGTGGACTGATGGTGTGGCGTTAAGTCTGCAGAGCTAAAGGGGCCAGATGTAGAAAAGGGAAGGGGAACCATGAGGATATGGTCAAGCCCCTTCGTATAGATGTTTCATCCGTATGTTGTATGCAAGTTCCATTCAATTTGCTCTGAGTGAAAAAGAGAGAACAAAATTATCCTTTAAACCATGTCAGTGATTTTATTTACCATCTCATTTGATGAGCTCATAGCCCAGGGTCAGAGGGAAATGGGAGCTGTGAGTCTGCCATCTCTCAGGAAGTCTCAGGCCTCAGAGGCCCCTCATAGCCAAACTACCTCACCTTTTGCACCTTTCAAGCAACGTTATTCCTAAGTGCGAGTCACCCTCTTCATCAGGTTCTCCAAGAAACAGCAGTCTCTCTCAATGACAGAGGAAAAATGGGCTACTTTGGCTTTCTGAGGCACAATATGTAGTTCTCCAAAATGGTACCTGCCTGGGGGATTTTTCAAGAAAATTAAGCATCAGTGGTGATTTGTTTGTCTTCACATAACGTATGACCCAGATGTGCTGAGAAATAAGAAAAGGACGAACGAATCAAGGGCAGCTGATCCAAGGAGGCAAGGGGCAACTTCCACAGCCTACGTGGAAAGCTAGAGGAAGGGAACATCCAGCTGGTGGGAGCTGAAGACAGGGGCCAGTCCTCCTTGGTCTCGGGATGCCACCCCCTCTTCCTACATCTTCACGCTCTCCTTCTCTGTTGGCCCCTCCCAGCCATATTAAAGAGCCACAAGGAAATGCTCTCCTCCATTCCATTTTCCTGTCCTCCTATCCACCCCTCCCTTCTTTCCCTTTGCCATCAATTTCTTGACTTGCCCCCCATTTCTCCCCTCCCATCTACACTGCGATCTGTTTTCTGCCCCACTACTCCCGTGAAACTGACCTCCTTGAAGCCCCCAATGATTTCTCTGTTGACAAGTCCAGGGGACTACTTCTCAATCCTTATCTTTGTGACCGCCAAGCCGAGTTAGACCTTAAACAACGTCTCTGTCTTGAAAATCTCTTCCCTTGGCTTCTGCGCCACCTTTCCTTTTCTTTTCATGACACAGATCACAACCAGTGCTGCAGATTCCATCGAATTAAGGAATGCTGTTGCCTACATGTGTGAATGAGCTAAAGTGAGTACAGTACTGAAGTAGAGGACACCTAAAGTGAAACGTCTTCATGTACGTCCACGTGGCTGAGCAGCAAGTTAACCTTTCATACATGTGTTAAAGAAGAAGAGTTGGGTTTTATTTTATTTACTTTTCCCTGGACTGTGTTGAATGGCTATCATCTACAAGTTCAGGCTACTTTTTGCTGAGGATTAATAATGCACTGGGAGAGCTGAGAGAAAACTGAATAATAGAGCTGTCATTTTCTTGACCAGTTCACCTTAGTTTCCCAAACTCTAAGTCTTTCTCCAATTCTTTTCCCTTTTTATTGTAGTAAAATGAACATAACACAAAATTCACCATTTGGATCATTTTACAATTCACTGTACCATTCAGTGGAATTTACTACTGTCACAATGTTGTGCAACTATCACCACTGCCTAGCTGCAAAACATTTTCATCAACCAAGAGGAAACCTACACCCATTTTAAGGAGTCATTCCCAATTTCCCTCTCTTCCAAACCCCTGGCAACCACTAATGTATAATCTTTTCTGTGTGTATGGATTTGCCACTGCTGGACATTTCATATAAATGGAACCATACAATATGTAGCCTTTCATGCCTGACTTCTTTCACTTAGTTGCATCCATCATGTAGCATGTATCAGAAATCCACTCACTGTTACAGCTGAATCCTTCATACTGTTTGAATACAAAATTAAAAATACGTTGAGAGTGAAGCTCTGTTTTAATGGCACATCTATTAGGCCAATTCATTGAAAGAAGCTGAAGATGGAGATGTTGTTGTGAAATGATAATCGTTGAGAAGCCTCAGCCAATTGGATAATGAAAAGTTTGGGAAATGTTGCAAAAAATTAGCTGATTTATATTAAAAGCCTATTAAACAAGGATTCAGGAGATTGTCTTTTTCTTGCAGGTAACTTAAATGAGGCAGAAAGAAATAACTGCCCTTTAAAACACATTTTGAAAGGATTCTATTTATTCTTAATAGACGAATGGGAGGGAGTACAGCAAGTTCACATGCAATATGGACTCCCTGTCCAAACACTGTTTGTCGTTCTAGCCACCGCTATCGAATTATATTTCTTGAGAGTAAGGCAGCTCAATTCCTGCATATTACTTTCTAAACTTCATCCATCAAATCCATTAATACAGTATAAACAAGAGTTGTTCATGTTTAAGTGCAGTTCAAATATCAGGTATAAAGAACCCCCAGTAAGAAAAAGAATCCTATATCTCTTGCCAGAATGTGGTCAGCTCTGGGGTGCTCTGCTAGCTGAAAGACACATTCCTTATTAAGAGGATAGAGGCTGTTTAAGAGGGATGAGAGCCAAAAAAATTTAACTACATATATGTGTTAAGAACAGTGCTAGGTTATCTCATGTTCTAGATCAGTCAAGGCTCACCATTTTACATACGTGAAAAGCAAAGTTAAAAGTGTATTCGTAGGGCTTCCCTGTTGGCGCAGTGGTTAAGGATCCACCTGCCAGTGCACGGGACACACGTTTGAGCCCTGGTCCGGGAAGATCCCACATGCCACGGAGCAACTAAGACCATGTGCCACAACTACTGAGCCTGCGTGCTAGAGCCCGTGAACCACAACTACTGAAGCCCACGCACCTAGACCCCGTGCTCAGCAACAGCGAGAAGCCACCACAATGAGAATCCCGCGTACTGCAACAGAGTAGCCCCCGCTCACTGCAACTAGAGAAAGCCTGCGCACAGCAACGAAGAGCCTAGGCAGCCAAAGATAAATAAATAAATACGTCTATTTTTAAAAAAATGTGTTTTAGTAACTTACTAAAAGGCACGCAATCAGTAAACATGAGCAAGGATTCAATCCCAAATCTGTCACACTGAAGTTGAAGCTAATACTCGAGATTGATAAAAACAGCACTAATTTAAAACTTCAGAGGTATTTGTTACTTCATACTTTCACTAATGCTCTTTGGAGATAAATCATTTCATTTATATGGGCCTTAGTTTTTACAACTATAATAGTTGGAAGCTTGACTAGGTGATCTGTATGTAGCCTTCCAATTCTAAAATGTTCCACTAATTTGGATTCCTACAATAATTGCCCTTGCAATACATGCATGCTGCCACCAAGTAGCAGTAGAGACTACTAGTTCCTTTTTTATCCCTAGTGGGGGTGCATTTTGACAGCAGACTTATCCGTCAATAGTACAACCTGTTAGTATAACTATAAGATAACAAAATAATCTGGTATTCTTTCCTGTAAAAGAGAAGCTTTACATTGTGTCTGTGAATCGTACCAGAATCACCTGTAGCTTTATAAATATAGAGGAAATCCTGAACCCATTGAATGAGAATCTTCAGAGACAGGACTTGGGCATCTGGAATTTTGGGCTCCCATCATTTGTATATTTTATTTCATTTTATTTTTGCCTATGTACAATATTTGCCACATCCTTTTGAATCTTTAAAAGGTTCTTTCTGTTTTAAATTTTAGAATATTCCATAATCTTCACCTACTTTTCATAAGGTGTTATCTGTTATGTTTATTCGATCTTGTGCTTCTCCTGGTTAAGACTTCTTTCTTTCCTTTTTTTTTTCTCGTGGCCCTGCCTCATGTCTTGCAGGATCTTAGTTCCCTGACATGGGATTGGACCCCAGGGTCCCAGCAGTGAAAGCGCCATGTTCTAAACACTGGACCACCAGGGAAGTCCCAAGATTTCAGTTTTAAATGACTTTTTTCCCACTCTAATTCATTCCTGGGATCAGTTTCATGTTTGGACATTAAAGCAACCTTGCATTGCCAGAATAAAGCTACTTTGATTTTGATATATGATTGTTTTACATACCATGGATACAGTTTGTGCTTCTCTTTACACATTTTGCATGCATGTTCAAAGGAGAAACTGGCCTGTGATTCTATTCTTGTAATATCCTTTATAGATTATTTTTAAGATTCTATACTTTATTTTTTATTTATTTATTTTTGGCTGCATTGGGTCTTCATTGCTGCATGCATGCTTTCTCTAGTTTTGGCGAGCGGGGGTCTATTCTTTGTTGCAGTGAGTAGGCTTCTCATTGCAGCCTTCTGACCGCATGGGCTTCTGACACCATTCGTCGGTGCTACTTCAGTTCCTTACCCCTTCCCTTCTGACCCTGGGCGGTGAAATCCTCTTTCTGCGGCTGGCCTGCGGCAGAAAGTCAATGAGGCAAGAGTAGGCTTGGAGTATCCAAGGAGCAGAAAGGATGTCAGCGTGTGAAAAACAGAGCGAGCAAATTGGAGAGGAGAAGGAAACACTCAGAGAGGAAACAGAGGCCCAGATTTCTAGGTCTGTGGAGGCACTCTGAGGACTTTGCACTTTCTGTGAAGAAGCCACTGAAGAAATTTGAGTGACATGATCTGACTTATGTTTTAACAAGATCTCTCTGGATGCCACGTTGATTAGAGATTGTAGGAGAGCAAGGACAAGCCCCAGAAGACCAACAGTTGATTCAAAGAAGTGATTACTCAAACCTGGTCCCCCTCCTCAATGAGGACGCAGGGCAGGAATCGACAAATAATGGCCACAAATCAAATCAGGCTCTCAGCCTGGATCTGTGGGACTGTGAGCTAATAACGGTTCTCACGTTCAGAAAGCTTGTTGAAGAAGAAAGAGGAGGAGAAGCTACAGAAACTGTATATGGCCCACAAAGCCTAAGATATTTAAAATCCAGAAGATGCTTTCCAACACCTGATGTAAAGCATGTGGCTGGTAGGAGGTCCTCAACCAAATTTGGAAGAGGAATACATGAGTCAGTTCGTTCCTGAAAACACTGTAAAGTGATAGGGGTCAAGAAACATTTACCCGTTCACCCTAAACCTTCACAAATGATGCCAGTTCCGTTGAGCTATTGAAAAATACATTCTGGCTTTCAAAAAAGTAACCCAGAGGGCATTTTCTCACATAGGCAAGGTCATAAACAACTGTCAAGTGAAGTTGAAATAGCAACAAATCAAATAATAACAAAAACCTTTTTACAGAATTTTAAATCTTACAAAGCATTTTCATGTTCATTATCTAATTTAATCCCCAAATCAACGTCATGAGATAGTTATTATTTCCCCATTAGAAATGACCACATATTAAATCCTTAGTGATTGCTCAAGAAAAGCTGAAATCTTGAGTGTTACATCCATTAATGCCATGGTTGGGTGTTTTCCCATGGGAACACTGGATGCTAAAATCCACAGGGATTTTCAGCTCAAGATGGCAGACTAGGAAATATATTTACTTTCTGTTCCTCCTGAAACCATATCTCAATAAAACTGTAGAAATACCAAAATTAATCAACCAATAAAAGCCAAGATATTTTGGAAGTCATCAACCACAGAAAGATTTCAACACATTTCGAGAAGGCAAACAATGAAATGGAGGAGCCGTGAATAAAATAATGAAGAAAAAAAGGCTGAACCTAAGTAAGGTCTGCACAAAGCCACTCAGCTTTTGCTGAGCTCCGGTTATAGTAAAGGGCAGAGGAAAGAAGAGGGGCTGAAAACAAGGAGACAAAACGTCATTTTAGGAAAAACAGTTCATTTAATGAGCTCCAGGGAACACTCAGCCTGCTGCCATACTAACTCATGAATTACAATGGATTGTTGGTAAGCAAGACAAGAAAACAGGGAAGAAACAAAAGAAACAAAAATCAAGACATTGTTTCTAACTGAACTCTTCTCAAAGGAGATCGAGGAATTATGGTTCAATGCCACAGCTGTAAATCATTTCTGCTCTTGGAGAGGTTACAAAGGGCTTATAATATTTCCCTTTTGTTCAGACAGAATTTAGGTCTGAGCAAAAGCTTTTGTGTCCTCCAACCCCAACATTTATTGGGGATGGAAGCCCAGATTTGCTGGGACATACCATAAAAAGAATCTCATGAGCAGAGGGTCAAACTGATTTTGGAATATATGAATTATGTCCAGTGTGAGTTTCAATAGGTTTTAAAATATATACATACATACATATATATATATATATATACATTTTTACTGATCTATATGATTTTGGGTTCTGAAACTTCTACATGTCACATGCGTGATACATAACAGACAATGTCAGCCCCAGGAGGGAGAAAACACTCCAATGAAGCAAGCCAAAGAAACAAGTTTTAAGCAAGGTCAAGTGATGTGTAGACCAGGATTGTTCAATTCCTACCTGTCATGCTGAAGCTTCCAGCTCCTGAATAACAACACATGCTTCCCTTGTCCTAGACAGCCAAGAGTATGTCTCCTCTCTTGGGCATAAGAATCTCTAGAGTTACATATCTGTAGTAAGAGTGGACCCAGCTGGCATACTCACAATGACCAAATTGTGTTGATCGTACTTTATACCAATACATCGCCCCACGCTGAAGTTGCAATAAATGATATATTTGCTTTCTAGACATGAATGAGACGCCTTACTGGATATACTCCAGGAAGGCCAGAGAAGCTGGCTTCTAATCCATACGGAACAATTCACTGGTGAATTTCTTTCACGATAGCCCATGATTTATCTAGAATATCATCTTGACATATCTGGATCCTTCAAACTAGACAAAGGGAAAATACGGGCTTCAAGCCTCAATTAGAAATATGGAATGGTGCCATGCTGACAACTGGTGGTCCCTGACCTGTATCTTCTGAGATTAGAACACAGTGTGGTGGATGACCAATTCATGCATTGAACAAAAGAAGACCTCCTACAGGGCAGTGTAGCTGTTCGTTACAGGTATGGCACTTAGGGCTAAGTACCATAAGGACTACAAGAGAAAAAGAAAAACAAGTAACACATGAAGCATATACGATAAGGAGGCACCACAGTCCAGAGCACGAGCTCTGGAATCACACAGGCTTGGATCGAATCCCAGCTAAGCCACTACCATCTATATACCCTGAAGGACAGGCCAAGGTTTAAATGTTGTTTTACCAGATTTCAAAAAAGAAGTGAAGAAAGAACCTATCTGCCGGGAAGGGACATCGTGGGGTGCAGTATCCAGTCGGATCAGGGCTCTGCATCTCCTGCTCAGAAACCTTGGCCACCTGGCTCATGGTGATGCTGGCAGCTGAGCAGCCCTGGAGAAGGCGATCCTGTCTCCAGGTCTCGCAGAGAAGCTGGGGAGGTCTCCGGACGAGGTGGCCCACACCCTGGTAAGCTCTGGCTGCCTCCTGCCCTCAGGTCTCAGCAGGCTCTGGCCTCTGGGCCCCGTGGTGGGGAAGGCCTGGCCGATACATACACAGGGCTGAGGGGCCTGCAGAGCCAGTCCCCAGGCAGGGTGAGCTCTGGAGGAGGCTTCCACAGTCCCCAGCAGTCTCCGCATGGTGGCCCATCTGGCGCCAAACACCTGCCACCCACAGCGAGAAGTCCCAGCCACTAGAAAGTCCAGAAGGGGCCCCACCCTTTCCCTTTGGGCCTGGGTTAAGCCACCAGCTGGGCTTGCACGTGACCCCTGCCTCACCCCCTGCCCCGCCCGCCCTTTCTCTGTGACACGTACAATGGATATGTCATAAAGCCAGGCTGAGCCAGTGCTATAAATTCAGAGGAGTTAGAATCTAGGAAGAAGCTCTCCCACTTTCACTCTCTGCTCTCAGATCAGGCAGGCAGTACCTCTAATATGGAAGCTATGGACACCACACCTCCCTCCCAGGCTGTCCTCTTCCATTCTGCTCATGTTTTCCCCAGCACCCCATTGACGGCTTTGGCGGGTATCGGGGCTTCAGCAGGCAGCACGTCTGACCCCGAACCTATGGACACCACACCTCCTTCCCATGCTGTTATCTTCCATTCTGCTCCTGTTTTCCCCAGCACCCCATTGACGGCTTTGGCGGGCATCGGTGCTTCAGCAGGCAGCACCTCAGACCCCGAACCTATGGACACCACACCTCCTTCACACGCTGTCATCTTCCACTCTGCTCCTGTTTTCCCCAGCACCCCATTGACGGGTTTGGCGGGCATCGGTGCTTCAGCAGGAATCACGTCAGACCCCGAACCTATGGACACCACACCTCCTTCACATGCTGTCATCTTCCATTCTGCTCCTGTTTTCCCAAGCACCCCAGTTTCGGCTTTGGCGGGCATCGGTGCTTCAGCAGGGAGCACGTCAGACCCCGAACCTATGGACACCACACCTCCTTCACACGCTGTCATCTTCCATTCTGCTCCTGTTTTCCCCAGCACCCCATTGACGGCCCTGGCGGGCATCGGTGCTTCCGCAGTCAGCACGTCTGACCCCGAACCTATGGACACCACACCTCCTTCCCAGGCTGTCATCTTCTATTCTGCTCCTGTTTTCTCCAGCACCCCATTTTCGGCTTTGGTGGGCATCGGTGCCTCAGCAGTCAGCACCTCAGACCCCGAACCTATGGACACCACACCTCCTTCCCAGGCTGTCATCTTCCATCCTGCTCCTCTTTACCCCAGCACCCCATTTACCGCTTAGGCCGGCACTGGTGCTTCAGCAGGCAGCACCTCTAACACCAAAGCTATGGACACCACACCTCCTTCCCAGGCTGTCATTTTCCAGTCTGCCCTGTCTCCAAGTAGAACCACTACCCATTTCACACTGCTCTTCCCAGTTCTGGGAACACACCACCCAGTGGTAGCAATGCCTCAGCCCATGCCTCGACTCATTTACCTGCAACGTGAGCCAACAGATAGACCAACACTTCAAAGTTATGACAGAAAATTGAGTAAGTTATACGCTTGGAATTTCATTTATTATTATTAACAAGCACAACTGTAGTGCTTAGACTATAACAAGTACTATTCTAAGGGCTTACCAAATATTAACTCACTTATTCCTCATAATGGCAACCCTAGTGGTAGGGAATATTCATAGTGTTCACTTTTTGGGGGGAAACTGAGGCTCAGAGACGTTGAATAGCTTGCCTAATGCCACACAGTTAGTAGGTGGCAAAACCCGGGATTAAAACCAGACCATCTAGACTTTCATCACTTTGCTGTGTCACCTTATTATAAGTTGTGGTTAGGGAAGGGACTAAATTGACAAGACTCTGAACTAAAAGGAGAAGGGAGAAATGAGAAAATGAGTGATCCTAGAAACTAGAGAAGGTTTAGGCTCAGAAATTTCTGGTGATGAGACCCAGAAGAACAAGAACTTGGTTGGAATGTTAACTTGGGGTAGAATCTGAATCCACTGAGAAATGGTTTTGTTTCCTGTAAAATTTAGAAAGGTCAGTTGGATGAAGATTAACGAAGACAAAAGTAGAAAGGAAAAGAAAAAGGTGCCTTAAGTGAGACATAACCGCTCCCCTCTACGTACCCACAGGTTGTGTCCTGTGGGAAAGGATGGAGCTCTCTCTACCGGGTTGGTCACCAGGCTGAACAAGGAGAAACATGGCAACCATTGTACTGGTTTTGATGATCCCTCAAAACCAAGGCTTCAGTTTCCAAGAACGACCTACGGTAGCATAACTAGTGTGTGTCACACATGCCACTAAGTGTGTTTCCAGTCACACATTTTAATTGGGGAAATACTTCCTATGAGGTAGGCATTAGTTCGCTATGGCTGCTGTAACAAATTACTACAAATGTGCTTGCTTCTAACAAAACACACTTATTTTCTTATGGTTCTGGAAGACAGAGGTCCAAAACCAGTTTCCCTGGGCTGAAACCAGGAGTCAACAGGGCCATCCATCCTCCTTCTAGAGGCTCTAAGCGAGAATCTGTTTCCTCGCCAGCATTCCTTCACTTCTGGCCACATCAATCCAACCCCAACTTCATCATCACATTCTCTTTGGGGTAAAAATTCCCTCTGCCTCTCTCTTACGAGAACACCAGTGGTTATATTTGGGCCCGTCCAGGTAGTCCAGGAGAATCTTCCCATCTGAGAACCATTACTTTCATCCCACTGGCAAAGTGCCTTCTGCCATTTAAGGTGACATTCACAGGTTCTGGAGAGTAGGATGTGGACATTTGGGGGCAATGGTATTATTCGGTCTACTACAAGGTAGATACTATTATCTTTCTCAGATGTAGGAAATGACGTTTAGGGAAGTAGTCTGTCTCAGGTCTACAATTTCCAGAGTAGAGACTTACATTCTGCCACTGACACTTTAGGACACACCCTAAACAACTTTAATCTGTGTCCTTAACTACTGCGTAATCCTTGGTTAAGAGTCACACTTAGGTATCAAGACCCAATTGAATAGAACGCAAGTACTGTCTCCTCTTTCACTATGTTTGCCTGGTGTACTGATGAATCTTGCCCAGAGCAGAAGAGTTCAGAAAAGTGTTATGCAGGTGTACGAAGAGAAAGCATTTACTGTTTGATGTGCACGGAGGAACGGAAGGCTTTTTCAAATAAAATAAAATAAAATATGCCACCAAATAGTCAATTGTCACAACAGAGGTAACCCCGTGGGAGTCATGAGGAGACTAAAATTATCTCCAATTGTGCAGGGCAGAAAAGTTTCAATGAAGGCAGGTGTAGTTCAGCCAAGGCCTACAGCACAGAAGTAGGAATTTGGGTATGTACGAATGGGAAAAAAGACATTTGAGGCATGGGAAATAGTTTAATGCAGAATGGACGAGAAATATGCATTAGACCTTTTCTAAAACAACTGGCTTATTAACTCAGTAAATCGATTTAGTCAGTCAAACTAGCTTTAGCTGATTACTTATCCAGGGGATAGCTGTTGAGAGTAATTTTTGTCACAGAACAGTAAATAAAATGGTTGAACTATAGCTTTAGGCTTGCTAAGCGAAATAGATGGCTCTAGATGATTTTCAAGTGACTTACTTGGTAGTACTCACGAAATTGGGGGTTAACAATTGCTTAAGAAAACAAAGAGAATTGATTTTAAATAAAGTAGCTACTGTGTAAACTATCTGTTCAGTAGCTCATGTTAAACGGATGTTTATAATCCCCATTGGACAACCAACTACATTTTTGCAAATGGCAATGTGAATTGCTGTTGCATAAACTATAGCAATGACCACCTATGTAATTTGTTGTCCAAACCAGAAATCTTCTAACAATACTGGTGTCCTAATAAAAATAAGCACGAAGGGAACACACAGTGGGTGTCTCCCGTGTGCCTGTGCATGCATCTATATCTCACTGAACCCTCATAACAGCCCCCAAGAGAGGGACTCTGGGCGTCCCCATGCTGCTTGTGGAGAAACAGGCACAGGAAGGTTCAATAGTCTATCTACCTAATATCGCACAGAGGGTGGCAGAGCCCGTTTTTAAACCACCTGCCTCCAATACCAGGTGCCAGGAGCCAGACTCAGCCTACAGCTCTCTTCTGCTCGCCTGGAGGTGAAACAATGTGTCATGATTAGCCAAATCCCGTCTTCACTCATCAAGGTAGGTTGAACACCTGCACGTCCTCCAAGTAGCATGTAGCATAAGCAATAAGATGTCTGTCCCGTGATCGTCCAGGAACTTGGAATCAGCTGTGCCTGGTTAGGCTGAGCTGGTTTAGAGTGGAGAGGACCACCGATCTTCCACCTGGGCAAGTGCCTTTTGACCTCCTGCCATCAGAGGGCCGAAATCTCCAGCCTGAGAATGTGCTGAGCCCTGTAGCCTAGTTACGCCAGCTCAGAACAATGATGAGCACACCTTTTTCCAGTCACCTTTCCTCATGCTCCCCATGCCTCATACTGCCCTGCTTCTTTATTCTTTATCCCACAGATACCCAAAGCCCCTTGCCTTTGGGGAGGCGGATTTGAGACCTATTGTCACGTCACGTCCTCGCTTGGCTGCCCTGTGAATAAACCTCCTCTTTGCTGCAAACCTCAGCATTTCAGTGTTTTGGCTTGCTGCGCCTCAGACAGAATGGTTGGGAGCAGTGGTACAGCTCCCTTGCCTGTGAGGGATGCTGGTTCCTAGTAGTCACGTTGCGGATGTTTTCTCCTCTCGGGGTGGGGGCGGGGCAGACATCCTGCTCTTCCGGAAAGGGAGAAACACAGGTGCCAAACCCTTGCCCTCAGCGTCACCGTCACCTAGGAGCTTGTTAGAAGCACAGAATCCAGGCCCCACCCAGAACTACTGAATACCAGCCTGCATTTAACAAGATCCACAAGAGAGGCATACCCATATTAAAGTTGGAGAGGCACCAAGCTGTCATCGTCTTCTCCACGGCTAATGAAAACGAAGCAAAGGTTCATCCCGAGCCGACTCTGCCTCAGTCACCTGGATATCACATGAGCTCATTTCATCCTCCCCAGAACCTGCAAATGAGACTGAGGGTCAGAGTGGTCTAGCACCCAAGGTTCCATAAAAGAACATGACCAAGGCTCACTGGAGCCCAGACTTCCAAAAAAGAAGGCCCCTGAGCACAGCATGGCACCACCGCAGCCCAAACCGTGGGCCTGGAGGGTAGGCCAGGCTCCCCACGCAGAGTTCACACCATTCGACAGATGCCCACAGCAGACCACAAGGCAATATGAGAAGTAAGTTCTGATTGTGGAATCTCTGAATTTTGAGATTTAAAGAAAAAAATCTGTTTTCGGGGGATGGTTAAAACAGTTCTACCAAGGAGTAAAGAGAGGGCATCTCAAGGCCCCTTCTGGACTTAGAATTTAATGCCTACTTATGGAGAAATGCTCCGTGCATTTGCTCAGCCCTACGTCGAGATGAAGTTCTCTGTGCCCTAGAAGCTTAGGTTCTAAAAAGGCCACAGAAATGGGTGAGACCTCAAAAATGCCAGAACAATGCAACGGCCTTAATCAGACTGTCTTTGCTTTGCCTTGCTTACAAGTCACTGACTTTAAACTGAATATGGTGTCATGTCTTTACGTTTCTTGAAGCTTTTTTTTTTACAAAAGATCATATAAAGATTTTCTTCCATGGTAAAACTTTTATATTGTATTTCTCTTAAACTGGAGTGTGGTACATTTACCCTCCATCAGATGATTGCTTACAACTCACCTTGCTTTATTAAGAATACCGCTAGAGGCTTCTATGTCCCTACTAACAAAAATACATTTTCAGGCCCATTCAAACCAGTGAAAATCCAAGATTTCAGAGCACAAGATAATGAAAATTCTCTCTATCCACGTCTTTTACTACTTTTAGCCTGTTAACAGTCCCTAAGTGTGTCAGATGAAAGGTACTGTCGCGGGAATTGACATCTTTAACAGCATTCCATACAGGTAAGTCTTGATTGTTCCAATTTCTCAGAAAGTTGGACACATTTACTGCCTCTATGACATCTCTAGGGTGTGTGGAAGAAATAAAAAAGAGGCCTGTACAATGTATTTCTCAAAATATACACACAAAGAGTTTGCACATACAAACAGGGAAACCTTATAAATAATGTATGGGGAGCAAAGTATTGTCGGTAACGGAACTACTCATTTCGAAAGACAACACTGTCACCAAGTGTCCCCTCACCAAAACTGACTGGGAATGTTTAGGGGCCACCAAACCAGAGGTGGAGATTTTTAGGCACATTCTTGCCAGAAAAGAGAGCCTAGGGCATAAACCACTCAACTTGTTGGCACGAATGCCAGGGCAACCCAAGCAAGTGGATATAGAAGCCTACGTAATGCTTGGAAGTAGGAAGCTTTGGGGGACTACACCTGGGCTGGTACTGGCCTCCCTCCCCAAAGGGACAAGGAGAGCAGAAACCTGGATGGAGTCAAGAGAGAGCAAAAAGAAAGGCAAGGCTGGGTATGGAGCAACGTTTGGATCCAGGGGCATGTGTCTCAGAACTGCTGGGGCTCTGCAGACCAGCTGCATCCCCATTCTCCTTGACCCTCATTGGTATAATGAACTCAGGGTGGGCGCATCCCGGCTGCCAAGTCACTTCCACCCGTCCATGGAGTTGACGGTTACTTGCTCACAGTGAACCAACCGCTCTGGACCTAACAGCTACTGCAGGGGGCGGTAGTGGAGAACAAGGTGACGACAAGGACCAGATGCGAAGGAGGAAGAGACATTCAGCGGACCGACTGGGTGGACTGATGGTGTGGCGTTAAGTCTGCAGAGCTAAAGGGGCCAGATGTAGAAAAGGGAAGGGGAACCATGAGGATATGGTCAAGCCCCTTCGTATAGATGTTTCATCCGTATGTTGTATGCAAGTTCCATTCAATTTGCTCTGAGTGAAAAAGAGAGAACAAAATTATCCTTTAAACCATGTCAGTGATTTTATTTACCATCTCATTTGATGAGCTCATAGCCCAGGGTCAGAGGGAAATGGGAGCTGTGAGTCTGCCATCTCTCAGGAAGTCTCAGGCCTCAGAGGCCCCTCATAGCCAAACTACCTCACCTTTTGCACCTTTCAAGCAACGTTATTCCTAAGTGCGAGTCACCCTCTTCATCAGGTTCTCCAAGAAACAGCAGTCTCTCTCAATGACAGAGGAAAAATGGGCTACTTTGGCTTTCTGAGGCACAATATGTAGTTCTCCAAAATGGTACCTGCCTGGGGGATTTTTCAAGAAAATTAAGCATCAGTGGTGATTTGTTTGTCTTCACATAACGTATGACCCAGATGTGCTGAGAAATAAGAAAAGGACGAACGAATCAAGGGCAGCTGATCCAAGGAGGCAAGGGGCAACTTCCACAGCCTACGTGGAAAGCTAGAGGAAGGGAACATCCAGCTGGTGGGAGCTGAAGACAGGGGCCAGTCCTCCTTGGTCTCGGGATGCCACCCCCTCTTCCTACATCTTCACGCTCTCCTTCTCTGTTGGCCCCTCCCAGCCATATTAAAGAGCCACAAGGAAATGCTCTCCTCCATTCCATTTTCCTGTCCTCCTATCCACCCCTCCCTTCTTTCCCTTTGCCATCAATTTCTTGACTTGCCCCCCATTTCTCCCCTCCCATCTACACTGCGATCTGGTTTCTGCCCCACTACTCCCGTGAAACTGACCTCCTTGAAGCCCCCAATGATTTCTCTGTTGACAAGTCCAGGGGACTACTTCTCAATCCTTATCTTTGTGACCGCCAAGCCGAGTTAGACCTTAAACAACGTCTCTGTCTTGAAAATCTCTTCCCTTGGCTTCTGCGCCACCTTTCCTTTTCTTTTCATGACACAGATCACAACCAGTGCTGCAGATTCCATCGAATTAAGGAATGCTGTTGCCTACATGTGTGAATGAGCTAAAGTGAGTACAGTACTGAAGTAGAGGACACCTAAAGTGAAACGTCTTCATGTACGTCCACGTGGCTGAGCAGCAAGTTAACCTTTCATACATGTGTTAAAGAAGAAGAGTTGGGTTTTATTTTATTTACTTTTCCCTGGACTGTGTTGAATGGCTATCATCTACAAGTTCAGGCTACTTTTTGCTGAGGATTAATAATGCACTGGGAGAGCTGAGAGAAAACTGAATAATAGAGCTGTCATTTTCTTGACCAGTTCACCTTAGTTTCCCAAACTCTAAGTCTTTCTCCAATTCTTTTCCCTTTTTATTGTAGTAAAATGAACATAACACAAAATTCACCATTTGGATCATTTTACAATTCACTGTACCATTCAGTGGAATTTACTACTGTCACAATGTTGTGCAACTATCACCACTGCCTAGCTGCAAAACATTTTCATCAACCAAGAGGAAACCTACACCCATTTTAAGGAGTCATTCCCAATTTCCCTCTCTTCCAAACCCCTGGCAACCACTAATGTATAATCTTTTCTGTGTGTATGGATTTGCCACTGCTGGACATTTCATATAAATGGAACCATACAATATGTAGCCTTTCATGCCTGACTTCTTTCACTTAGTTGCATCCATCATGTAGCATGTATCAGAAATCCACTCACTGTTACAGCTGAATCCTTCATACTGTTTGAATACAAAATTAAAAATACGTTGAGAGTGAAGCTCTGTTTTAATGGCACATCTATTAGGCCAATTCATTGAAAGAAGCTGAAGATGGAGATGTTGTTGTGAAATGATAATCGTTGAGAAGCCTCAGCCAATTGGATAATGAAAAGTTTGGGAAATGTTGCAAAAAATTAGCTGATTTATATTAAAAGCCTATTAAACAAGGATTCAGGAGATTGTCTTTTTCTTGCAGGTAACTTAAATGAGGCAGAAAGAAATAACTGCCCTTTAAAACACATTTTGAAAGGATTCTATTTATTCTTAATAGACGAATGGGAGGGAGTACAGCAAGTTCACATCCAATATGGACTCCCTGTCCAAACACTGTTTGTCGTTCTAGCCACCGCTATCGAATTATATTTCTTGAGAGTAAGGCAGCTCAATTCCTGCATATTACTTTCTAAACTTCATCCATCAAATCCATTAATACAGTATAAACAAGAGTTGTTCATGTTTAAGTGCAGTTCAAATATCAGGTATAAAGAACCCCCAGTAAGAAAAAGAATCCTATATCTCTTGCCAGAATGTGGTCAGCTCTGGGGTGCTCTGCTAGCTGAAAGACACATTCCTTATTAAGAGGATAGAGGCTGTTTAAGAGGGATGAGAGCCAAAAAAATTTAACTACATATATGTGTTAAGAACAGTGCTAGGTTATCTCATGTTCTATATCAGTCAAGGCTCACCATTTTACATACGTGAAAAGCAAAGTTAAAAGTGTATTCGTAGGGCTTCCCTGTTGGCGCAGTGGTTAAGGATCCACCTGCCAGTGCACGGGACACACGTTTGAGCCCTGGTCCGGGAAGATCCCACATGCCACGGAGCAACTAAGACCATGTGCCACAACTACTGAGCCTGCGTGCTAGAGCCCGTGAACCACAACTACTGAAGCCCACGCACCTAGACCCCGTGCTCAGCAACAGCGAGAAGCCACCACAATGAGAATCCCGCGTACTGCAACAGAGTAGCCCCCGCTCACTGCAACTAGAGAAAGCCTGCGCACAGCAACGAAGAGCCTAGGCAGCCAAAGATAAATAAATAAATACGTCTATTTTTAAAAAAATGTGTTTTAGTAACTTACTAAAAGGCACGCAATCAGTAAACATGAGCAAGGATTCAATCCCAAATCTGTCACACTGAAGTTGAAGCTAATACTCGAGATTGATAAAAACAGCACTAATTTAAAACTTCAGAGGTATTTGTTACTTCATACTTTCACTAATGCTCTTTGGAGATAAATCATTTCATTTATATGGGCCTTAGTTTTTACAACTATAATAGTTGGAAGCTTGACTAGGTGATCTGTATGTAGCCTTCCAATTCTAAAATGTTCCACTAATTTGGATTCCTACAGTAATTGCCCTTGCAATACATGCATGCTGCCACCAAGTAGCAGTAGAGACTACTAGTTCCTTTTTTATCCCTAGTGGGGGTGCATTTTGACAGCAGACTTATCCGTCAATAGTACAACCTGTTAGTATAACTATAAGATAACAAAATAATCTGGTATTCTTTCCTGTAAAAGAGAAGCTTTACATTGTGTCTGTGAATCGTACCAGAATCACCTGTAGCTTTATAAATATAGAGGAAATCCTGAACCCATTGAATGAGAATCTTCAGAGACAGGACTTGGGCATCTGGAATTTTGGGCTCCCATCATTTGTATATTTTATTTCATTTTATTTTTGCCTATGTACAATATTTGCCACATCCTTTTGAATCTTTAAAAGGTTCTTTCTGTTTTAAATTTTAGAATATTCCATAATCTTCACCTACTTTTCATAAGGTGTTATCTGTTATGTTTATTCGATCTTGTGCTTCTCCTGGTTAAGACTTCTTTCTTTCCTTTTTTTTTTCTCGTGGCCCTGCCTCATGTCTTGCAGGATCTTAGTTCCCTGACATGGGATTGGACCCCAGGGTCCCAGCAGTGAAAGCGCCATGTTCTAAACACTGGACCACCAGGGAAGTCCCAAGATTTCAGTTTTAAATGACTTTTTTCCCACTCTAATTCATTCCTGGGATCAGTTTCATGTTTGGACATTAAAGCAACCTTGCATTGCCAGAATAAAGCTACTTTGATTTTGATATATGATTGTTTTACATACCATGGATACAGTTTGTGCTTCTCTTTACACATTTTGCATGCATGTTCAAAGGAGAAACTGGCCTGTGATTCTATTCTTGTAATATCCTTTATAGATTATTTTTAAGATTCTATACTTTATTTTTTATTTATTTATTTTTGGCTGCATTGGGTCTTCATTGCTGCATGCATGCTTTCTCTAGTTTTGGCGAGCGGGGGTCTATTCTTTGTTGCAGTGAGTAGGCTTCTCATTGCAGCCTTCTGACCGCATGGGCTTCTGACCCCATTCGTCGGTGCTACTTCAGTTCCTTACCCCTTCCCTTCTGACCCTGGGCGGTGAAATCCTCTTTCTGCGGCTGGCCTGCGGCAGAAAGTCAATGAGGCAAGAGTAGGCTTGGAGTATCCAAGGAGCAGAAAGGATGTCAGCGTGTGAAAAACAGAGCGAGCAAATTGGAGAGGAGAAGGAAACACTCAGAGAGGAAACAGAGGCCCAGATTTCTAGGTCTGTGGAGGCACTCTGAGGACTTTGCACTTTCTGTGAAGAAGCCACTGAAGAAATTTGAGTGACATGATCTGACTTATGTTTTAACAAGATCTCTCTGGATGCCACGTTGATTAGAGATTGTAGGAGAGCAAGGACAAGCCCCAGAAGACCAACAGTTGATTCAAAGAAGTGATTACTCAAACCTGGTCCCCCTCCTCAATGAGGACGCAGGGCAGGAATCGACAAATAATGGCCACAAATCAAATCAGGCTCTCAGCCTGGATCTGTGGGACTGTGAGCTAATAACGGTTCTCACGTTCAGAAAGCTTGTTGAAGAAGAAAGAGGAGGAGAAGCTACAGAAACTGTATATGGCCCACAAAGCCTAAGATATTTAAAATCCAGAAGATGCTTTCCAACACCTGATGTAAAGCATGTGGCTGGTAGGAGGTCCTCAACCAAATTTGGAAGAGGAATACATGAGTCAGTTCGTTCCTGAAAACACTGTAAAGTGATAGGGGTCAAGAAACATTTACCCGTTCACCCTAAACCTTCACAAATGATGCCAGTTCCGTTGAGCTATTGAAAAATACATTCTGGCTTTCAAAAAAGTAACCCAGAGGGCATTTTCTCACATAGGCAAGGTCATAAACAACTGTCAAGTGAAGTTGAAATAGCAACAAATCAAATAATAACAAAAACATTTTTACAGAATTTTAAATCTTACAAAGCATTTTCATGTTCATTATCTAATTTAATCCCCAAATCAACGTCATGAGATAGTTATTATTTCCCCATTAGAAATGACCACATATTAAATCCTTAGTGATTGCTCAAGAAAAGCTGAAATCTTGAGTGTTACATCCATTAATGCCATGGTTGGGTGTTTTCCCATGGGAACACTGGATGCTAAAATCCACAGGGATTTTCAGCTCAAGATGGCAGACTAGGAAATATATTTACTTTCTGTTCCTCCTGAAACCATATCTCAATAAAACTGTAGACATACCAAAATTAATCAACCAATAAAAGCCAAGATATTTTGGAAGTCATCAACCACAGAAAGATTTCAACACATTTCGAGAAGGCAAACAATGAAATGGAGGAGCCGTGAATAAAATAATGAAGAAAAAAAGGCTGAACCTAAGTAAGGTCTGCACAAAGCCACTCAGCTTTTGCTGAGCTCCGGTTATAGTAAAGGGCAGAGGAAAGAAGAGGGGCTGAAAACAAGGAGACAAAACGTCATTTTAGGAAAAACAGTTCATTTAATGAGCTCCAGGGAACACTCAGCCTGCTGCCATACTAACTCATGAATTACAATGGATTGTTGGTAAGCAAGACAAGAAAACAGGGAAGAAACAAAAGAAACAAAAATCAAGACATTGTTTCTAACTGAACTCTTCTCAAAGGAGATCGAGGAATTATGGTTCAATGCCACAGCTGTAAATCATTTCTGCTCTTGGAGAGGTTACAAAGGGCTTATAATATTTCCCTTTTGTTCAGACAGAATTTAGGTCTGAGCAAAAGCTTTTGTGTCCTCCAACCCCAACATTTATTGGGGATGGAAGCCCAGATTTGCTGGGACATACCATAAAAAGAATCTCATGAGCAGAGGGTCAAACTGATTTTGGAATATATGAATTATGTCCAGTGTGAGTTTCAATAGGTTTTAAAATATATACATACATACATATATATATATATATATACATTTTTACTGATCTATATGATTTTGGGTTCTGAAACTTCTACATGTCACATGCGTGATACATAACAGACAATGTCAGCCCCAGGAGGGAGAAAACACTCCAATGAAGCAAGCCAAAGAAACAAGTTTTAAGCAAGGTCAAGTGATGTGTAGACCAGGATTGTTCAATTCCTACCTGTCATGCTGAAGCTTCCAGCTCCTGAATAACAACACATGCTTCCCTTGTCCTAGACAGCCAAGAGTATGTCTCCTCTCTTGGGCATAAGAATCTCTAGAGTTACATATCTGTAGTAAGAGTGGACCCAGCTGGCATACTCACAATGACCAAATTGTGTTGATCGTACTTTATACCAATACATCGCCCCACGCTGAAGTTGCAATAAATGATATATTTGCTTTCTAGACATGAATGAGACGCCTTACTGGATATACTCCAGGAAGGCCAGAGAAGCTGGCTTCTAATCCATACGGAACAATTCACTGGTGAATTTCTTTCACGATAGCCCATGATTTATCTAGAATATCATCTTGACATATCTGGATCCTTCAAACTAGACAAAGGGAAAATACGGGCTTCAAGCCTCAATTAGAAATATGGAATGGTGCCATGCTGACAACTGGTGGTCCCTGACCTGTATCTTCTGAGATTAGAACACAGTGTGGTGGATGACCAATTCATGCATTGAACAAAAGAAGACCTCCTACAGGGCAGTGTAGCTGTTCGTTACAGGTATGGCACTTAGGGCTAAGTACCATAAGGACTACAAGAGAAAAAGAAAAACAAGTAACACATGAAGCATATACGATAAGGAGGCACCACAGTCCAGAGCACGAGCTCTGGAATCACACAGGCTTGGATCGAATCCCAGCTAAGCCACTACCATCTATATACCCTGAAGGACAGGCCAAGGTTTAAATGTTGTTTTACCAGATTTCAAAAAAGAAGTGAAGAAAGAACCTATCTGCCGGGAAGGGACATCGTGGGGTGCAGTATCCAGTCGGATCAGGGCTCTGCATCTCCTGCTCAGAAACCTTGGCCACCTGGCTCATGGTGATGCTGGCAGCTGAGCAGCCCTGGAGAAGGCGATCCTGTCTCCAGGTCTCGCAGAGAAGCTGGGGAGGTCTCCGGACGAGGTGGCCCACACCCTGGTAAGCTCTGGCTGCCTCCTGCCCTCAGGTCTCAGCAGGCTCTGGCCTCTGGGCCCCGTGGTGGGGAAGGCCTGGCCGATACATACACAGGGCTGAGGGGCCTGCAGAGCCAGTCCCCAGGCAGGGTGAGCTCTGGAGGAGGCTTCCACAGTCCCCAGCAGTCTCCGCATGGTGGCCCAGCTGGCGCCAAACACCTGCCACCCACAGCGAGAAGTCCCAGCCACTAGAAAGTCCAGAAGGGGCCCCACCCTTTCCCTTTGGGCCTGGGTTAAGCCACCAGCTGGGCTTGCACGTGACCCCTGCCTCACCCCCTGCCCCGCCCGCCCTTTCTCTGTGACACGTACAATGGATATGTCATAAAGCCAGGCTGAGCCAGTGCTATAAATTCAGAGGAGTTAGAATCTAGGAAGAAGCTCTCCCACTTTCACTCTCTGCTCTCAGATCAGGCAGGCAGTACCTCTAATATGGAAGCTATGGACACCACACCTCCCTCCCAGGCTGTCCTCTTCCATTCTGCTCATGTTTTCCCCAGCACCCCATTGACGGCTTTGGCGGGTATCGGGGCTTCAGCAGGCAGCACGTCTGACCCCGAACCTATGGACACCACACCTCCTTCCCATGCTGTTATCTTCCATTCTGCTCCTGTTTTCCCCAGCACCCCATTGACGGCTTTGGCGGGCATCGGTGCTTCAGCAGGCAGCACCTCAGACCCCGAACCTATGGACACCACACCTCCTTCACACGCTGTCATCTTCCACTCTGCTCCTGTTTTCCCCAGCACCCCATTGACGGGTTTGGCGGGCATCGGTGCTTCAGCAGGAATCACGTCAGACCCCGAACCTATGGACACCACACCTCCTTCACATGCTGTCATCTTCCATTCTGCTCCTGTTTTCCCAAGCACCCCAGTTTCGGCTTTGGCGGGCATCGGTGCTTCAGCAGGGAGCACGTCAGACCCCGAACCTATGGACACCACACCTCCTTCACACGCTGTCATCTTCCATTCTGCTCCTGTTTTCCCCAGCACCCCATTGACGGCCCTGGCGGGCATCGGTGCTTCCGCAGTCAGCACGTCTGACCCCGAACCTATGGACACCACACCTCCTTCCCAGGCTGTCATCTTCTATTCTGCTCCTGTTTTCTCCAGCACCCCTTTTTCGGCTTTGGTGGGCATCGGTGCCTCAGCAGTCAGCACCTCAGACCCCGAACCTATGGACACCACACCTCCTTCCCAGGCTGTCATCTTCCATCCTGCTCCTCTTTACCCCAGCACCCCATTTACCGCTTAGGCCGGCACTGGTGCTTCAGCAGGCAGCACCTCTAACACCAAAGCTATGGACACCACACCTCCTTCCCAGGCTGTCATTTTCCAGTCTGCCCTGTCTCCAAGTAGAACCACTACCCATTTCACACTGCTCTTCCCAGTTCTGGGAACACACCACCCAGTGGTAGCAATGCCTCAGCCCATGCCTCGACTCATTTACCTGCAACGTGAGCCAACAGATAGACCAACACTTCAAAGTTATGACAGAAAATTGAGTAAGTTATACGCTTGGAATTTCATTTATTATTATTAACAAGCACAACTGTAGTGCTTAGACTATAACAAGTACTATTCTAAGGGCTTACCAAATATTAACTCACTTATTCCTCATAATGGCAACCCTAGTGGTAGGGAATATTCATAGTGTTCACTTTTTGGGGGGAAACTGAGGCTCAGAGACGTTGAATAGCTTGCCTAATGCCACACAGTTAGTAGGTGGCAAAACCCGGGATTAAAACCAGACCATCTAGACTTTCATCACTTTGCTGTGTCACCTTATTATAAGTTGTGGTTAGGGAAGGGACTAAATTGACAAGACTCTGAACTAAAAGGAGAAGGGAGAAATGAGAAAATGAGTGATCCTAGAAACTAGAGAAGGTTTAGGCTCAGAAATTTCTGGTGATGAGACCCAGAAGAACAAGAACTTGGTTGGAATGTTAACTTGGGGTAGAATCTGAATCCACTGAGAAATGGTTTTGTTTCCTGTAAAATTTAGAAAGGTCAGTTGGATGAAGATTAACGAAGACAAAAGTAGAAAGGAAAAGAAAAAGGTGCCTTAAGTGAGACATAACCGCTCCCCTCTACGTACCCACAGGTTGTGTCCTGTGGGAAAGGATGGAGCTCTCTCTACCGGGTTGGTCACCAGGCTGAACAAGGAGAAACATGGCAACCATTGTACTGGTTTTGATGATCCCTCAAAACCAAGGCTTCAGTTTCCAAGAACGACCTACGGTAGCATAACTAGTGTGTGTCACACATGCCACTAAGTGTGTTTCCAGTCACACATTTTAATTGGGGAAATACTTCCTATGAGGTAGGCATTAGTTCGCTATGGCTGCTGTAACAAATTACTACAAATGTGCTTGCTTCTAACAAAACACACTTATTTTCTTATGGTTCTGGAAGACAGAGGTCCAAAACCAGTTTCCCTGGGCTGAAACCAGGAGTCAACAGGGCCATCCATCCTCCTTCTAGAGGCTCTAAGCGAGAATCTGTTTCTTCGCCAGCATTCCTTCACTTCTGGCCACATCAATCCAACCCCAACTTCATCATCACATTCTCTTTGGGGTAAAAATTCCCTCTGCCTCTCTCTTACGAGAACACCAGTGGTTATATTTGGGCCCGTCCAGGTAGTCCAGGAGAATCTTCCCATCTGAGAACCATTACTTTCATCCCACTGGCAAAGTGCCTTCTGCCATTTAAGGTGACATTCACAGGTTCTGGAGAGTAGGATGTGGACATTTGGGGGCAATGGTATTATTCGGTCTACTACAAGGTAGATACTATTATCTTTCTCAGATGTAGGAAATGACGTTTAGGGAAGTAGTCTGTCTCAGGTCTACAATTTCCAGAGTAGAGACTTACATTCTGCCACTGACACTTTAGGACACACCCTAAACAACTTTAATCTGTGTCCTTAACTACTGCGTAATCCTTGGTTAAGAGTCACACTTAGGTATCAAGACCCAATTGAATAGAACGCAAGTACTGTCTCCTCTTTCACTATGTTTGCCTGGTGTACTGATGAATCTTGCCCAGAGCAGAAGAGTTCAGAAAAGTGTTATGCAGGTGTACGAAGAGAAAGCATTTACTGTTTGATGTGCACGGAGGAACGGAAGGCTTTTTCAAATAAAATAAAATAAAATATGCCACCAAATAGTCAATTGTCACAACAGAGGTAACCCCGTGGGAGTCATGAGGAGACTAAAATTATCTCCAATTGTGCAGGGCAGAAAAGTTTCAATGAAGGCAGGTGTAGTTCAGCCAAGGCCTACAGCACAGAAGTAGGAATTTGGGTATGTACGAATGGGAAAAAAGACATTTGAGGCATGGGAAATAGTTTAATGCAGAATGGACGAGAAATATGCATTAGACCTTTTCTAAAACAACTGGCTTATTAACTCAGTAAATCGATTTAGTCAGTCAAACTAGCTTTAGCTGATTACTTATCCAGGGGATAGCTGTTGAGAGTAATTTTTGTCACAGAACAGTAAATAAAATGGTTGAACTATAGCTTTAGGCTTGCTAAGCGAAATAGATGGCTCTAGATGATTTTCAAGTGACTTACTTGGTAGTACTCACGAAATTGGGGGTTAACAATTGCTTAAGAAAACAAAGAGAATTGATTTTAAATAAAGTAGCTACTGTGTAAACTATCTGTTCAGTAGCTCATGTTAAACGGATGTTTATAATCCCCATTGGACAACCAACTACATTTTTGCAAATGGCAATGTGAATTGCTGTTGCATAAACTATAGCAATGACCACCTATGTAATTTGTTGTCCAAACCAGAAATCTTCTAACAATACTGGTGTCCTAATAAAAATAAGCACGAAGGGAACACACAGTGGGTGTCTCCCGTGTGCCTGTGCATGCATCTATATCTCACTGAACCCTCATAACAGCCCCCAAGAGAGGGACTCTGGGCGTCCCCATGCTGCTTGTGGAGAAACAGGCACAGGAAGGTTCAATAGTCTATCTACCTAATATCGCACAGAGGGTGGCAGAGCCCGTTTTTAAACCACCTGCCTCCAATACCAGGTGCCAGGAGCCAGACTCAGCCTACAGCTCTCTTCTGCTCGCCTGGAGGTGAAACAATGTGTCATGATTAGCCAAATCCCGTCTTCACTCATCAAGGTAGGTTGAACACCTGCACGTCCTCCAAGTAGCATGTAGCATAAGCAATAAGATGTCTGTCCCGTGATCGTCCAGGAACTTGGAATCAGCTGTGCCTGGTTAGGCTGAGCTGGTTTAGAGTGGAGAGGACCACCGATCTTCCACCTGGGCAAGTGCCTTTTGACCTCCTGCCATCAGAGGGCCGAAATCTCCAGCCTGAGAATGTGCTGAGCCCTGTAGCCTAGTTACGCCAGCTCAGAACAATGATGAGCACACCTTTTTCCAGTCACCTTTCCTCATGCTCCCCATGCCTCATACTGCCCTGCTTCTTTATTCTTTATCCCACAGATACCCAAAGCCCCTTGCCTTTGGGGAGGCGGATTTGAGACCTATTGTCACGTCACGTCCTCGCTTGGCTGCCCTGTGAATAAACCTCCTCTTTGCTGCAAACCTCAGCATTTCAGTGTTTTGGCTTGCTGCGCCTCAGACAGAATGGTTGGGAGCAGTGGTACAGCTCCCTTGCCTGTGAGGGATGCTGGTTCCTAGTAGTCACGTTGCGGATGTTTTCTCCTCTCGGGGTGGGGGCGGGGCAGACATCCTGCTCTTCCGGAAAGGGAGAAACACAGGTGCCAAACCCTTGCCCTCAGCGTCACCGTCACCTAGGAGCTTGTTAGAAGCACAGAATCCAGGCCCCACCCAGAACTACTGAATACCAGCCTGCATTTAACAAGATCCACAAGAGAGGCATACCCATATTAAAGTTGGAGAGGCACCAAGCTGTCATCGTCTTCTCCACGGCTAATGAAAACGAAGCAAAGGTTCATCCCGAGCCGACTCTGCCTCAGTCACCTGGATATCACATGAGCTCATTTCATCCTCCCCAGAACCTGCAAATGAGACTGAGGGTCAGAGTGGTCTAGCACCCAAGGTTCCATAAAAGAACATGACCAAGGCTCACTGGAGCCCAGACTTCCAAAAAAGAAGGCCCCTGAGCACAGCATGGCACCACCGCAGCCCAAACCGTGGGCCTGGAGGGTAGGCCAGGCTCCCCACGCAGAGTTCACACCATTCGACAGATGCCCACAGCAGACCACAAGGCAATATGAGAAGTAAGTTCTGATTGTGGAATCTCTGAATTTTGAGATTTAAAGAAAAAAATCTGTTTTCGGGGGATGGTTAAAACAGTTCTACCAAGGAGTAAAGAGAGGGCATCTCAAGGCCCCTTCTGGACTTAGAATTTAATGCCTACTTATGGAGAAATGCTCCGTGCATTTGCTCAGCCCTACGTCGAGATGAAGTTCTCTGTGCCCTAGAAGCTTAGGTTCTAAAAAGGCCACAGAAATGGGTGAGACCTCAAAAATGCCAGAACAATGCAACGGCCTTAATCAGACTGTCTTTGCTTTGCCTTGCTTACAAGTCACTGACTTTAAACTGAATATGGTGTCATGTCTTTACGTTTCTTGAAGCTTTTTTTTTTACAAAAGATCATATAAAGATTTTCTTCCATGGTAAAACTTTTATATTGTATTTCTCTTAAACTGGAGTGTGGTACATTTACCCTCCATCAGATGATTGCTTACAACTCACCTTGCTTTATTAAGAATACCGCTAGAGGCTTCTATGTCCCTACTAACAAAAATACATTTTCAGGCCCATTCAAACCAGTGAAAATCCAAGATTTCAGAGCACAAGATAATGAAAATTCTCTCTATCCACGTCTTTTACTACTTTTAGCCTGTTAACAGTCCCTAAGTGTGTCAGATGAAAGGTACTGTCGCGGGAATTGACATCTTTAACAGCATTCCATACAGGTAAGTCTTGATTGTTCCAATTTCTCAGAAAGTTGGACACATTTACTGCCTCTATGACATCTCTAGGGTGTGTGGAAGAAATAAAAAAGAGGCCTGTACAATGTATTTCTCAAAATATACACACAAAGAGTTTGCACATACAAACAGGGAAACCTTATAAATAATGTATGGGGAGCAAAGTATTGTCGGTAACGGAACTACTCATTTCGAAAGACAACACTGTCACCAAGTGTCCCCTCACCAAAACTGACTGGGAATGTTTAGGGGCCACCAAACCAGAGGTGGAGATTTTTAGGCACATTCTTGCCAGAAAAGAGAGCCTAGGGCATAAACCACTCAACTTGTTGGCACGAATGCCAGGGCAACCCAAGCAAGTGGATATAGAAGCCTACGTAATGCTTGGAAGTAGGAAGCTTTGGGGGACTACACCTGGGCTGGTACTGGCCTCCCTCCCCAAAGGGACAAGGAGAGCAGAAACCTGGATGGAGTCAAGAGAGAGCAAAAAGAAAGGCAAGGCTGGGTATGGAGCAACGTTTGGATCCAGGGGCATGTGTCTCAGAACTGCTGGGGCTCTGCAGACCAGCTGCATCCCCATTCTCCTTGACCCTCATTGGTATAATGAACTCAGGGTGGGCGCATCCCGGCTGCCAAGTCACTTCCACCCGTCCATGGAGTTGACGGTTACTTGCTCACAGTGAACCAACCGCTCTGGACCTAACAGCTACTGCAGGGGGCGGTAGTGGAGAACAAGGTGACGACAAGGACCAGATGCGAAGGAGGAAGAGACATTCAGCGGACCGACTGGGTGGACTGATGGTGTGGCGTTAAGTCTGCAGAGCTAAAGGGGCCAGATGTAGAAAAGGGAAGGGGAACCATGAGGATATGGTCAAGCCCCTTCGTATAGATGTTTCATCCGTATGTTGTATGCAAGTTCCATTCAATTTGCTCTGAGTGAAAAAGAGAGAACAAAATTATCCTTTAAACCATGTCAGTGATTTTATTTACCATCTCATTTGATGAGCTCATAGCCCAGGGTCAGAGGGAAATGGGAGCTGTGAGTCTGCCATCTCTCAGGAAGTCTCAGGCCTCAGAGGCCCCTCATAGCCAAACTACCTCACCTTTTGCACCTTTCAAGCAACGTTATTCCTAAGTGCGAGTCACCCTCTTCATCAGGTTCTCCAAGAAACAGCAGTCTCTCTCAATGACAGAGGAAAAATGGGCTACTTTGGCTTTCTGAGGCACAATATGTAGTTCTCCAAAATGGTACCTGCCTGGGGGATTTTTCAAGAAAATTAAGCATCAGTGGTGATTTGTTTGTCTTCACATAACGTATGACCCAGATGTGCTGAGAAATAAGAAAAGGACGAACGAATCAAGGGCAGCTGATCCAAGGAGGCAAGGGGCAACTTCCACAGCCTACGTGGAAAGCTAGAGGAAGGGAACATCCAGCTGGTGGGAGCTGAAGACAGGGGCCAGTCCTCCTTGGTCTCGGGATGCCACCCCCTCTTCCTACATCTTCACGCTCTCCTTCTCTGTTGGCCCCTCCCAGCCATATTAAAGAGCCACAAGGAAATGCTCTCCTCCATTCCATTTTCCTGTCCTCCTATCCACCCCTCCCTTCTTTCCCTTTGCCATCAATTTCTTGACTTGCCCCCCATTTCTCCCCTCCCATCTACACTGCGATCTGGTTTCTGCCCCACTACTCCCGTGAAACTGACCTCCTTGAAGCCCCCAATGATTTCTCTGTTGACAAGTCCAGGGGACTACTTCTCAATCCTTATCTTTGTGACCGCCAAGCCGAGTTAGACCTTAAACAACGTCTCTGTCTTGAAAATCTCTTCCCTTGGCTTCTGCGCCACCTTTCCTTTTCTTTTCATGACACAGATCACAACCAGTGCTGCAGATTCCATCGAATTAAGGAATGCTGTTGCCTACATGTGTGAATGAGCTAAAGTGAGTACAGTACTGAAGTAGAGGACACCTAAAGTGAAACGTCTTCATGTACGTCCACGTGGCTGAGCAGCAAGTTAACCTTTCATACATGTGTTAAAGAAGAAGAGTTGGGTTTTATTTTATTTACTTTTCCCTGGACTGTGTTGAATGGCTATCATCTACAAGTTCAGGCTACTTTTTGCTGAGGATTAATAATGCACTGGGAGAGCTGAGAGAAAACTGAATAATAGAGCTGTCATTTTCTTGACCAGTTCACCTTAGTTTCCCAAACTCTAAGTCTTTCTCCAATTCTTTTCCCTTTTTATTGTAGTAAAATGAACATAACACAAAATTCACCATTTGGATCATTTTACAATTCACTGTACCATTCAGTGGAATTTACTACTGTCACAATGTTGTGCAACTATCACCACTGCCTAGCTGCAAAACATTTTCATCAACCAAGAGGAAACCTACACCCATTTTAAGGAGTCATTCCCAATTTCCCTCTCTTCCAAACCCCTGGCAACCACTAATGTATAATCTTTTCTGTGTGTATGGATTTGCCACTGCTGGACATTTCATATAAATGGAACCATACAATATGTAGCCTTTCATGCCTGACTTCTTTCACTTAGTTGCATCCATCATGTAGCATGTATCAGAAATCCACTCACTGTTACAGCTGAATCCTTCATACTGTTTGAATACAAAATTAAAAATACGTTGAGAGTGAAGCTCTGTTTTAATGGCACATCTATTAGGCCAATTCATTGAAAGAAGCTGAAGATGGAGATGTTGTTGTGAAATGATAATCGTTGAGAAGCCTCAGCCAATTGGATAATGAAAAGTTTGGGAAATGTTGCAAAAAATTAGCTGATTTATATTAAAAGCCTATTAAACAAGGATTCAGGAGATTGTCTTTTTCTTGCAGGTAACTTAAATGAGGCAGAAAGAAATAACTGCCCTTTAAAACACATTTTGAAAGGATTCTATTTATTCTTAATAGACGAATGGGAGGGAGTACAGCAAGTTCACATCCAATATGGACTCCCTGTCCAAACACTGTTTGTCGTTCTAGCCACCGCTATCGAATTATATTTCTTGAGAGTAAGGCAGCTCAATTCCTGCATATTACTTTCTAAACTTCATCCATCAAATCCATTAATACAGTATAAACAAGAGTTGTTCATGTTTAAGTGCAGTTCAAATATCAGGTATAAAGAACCCCCAGTAAGAAAAAGAATCCTATATCTCTTGCCAGAATGTGGTCAGCTCTGGGGTGCTCTGCTAGCTGAAAGACACATTCCTTATTAAGAGGATAGAGGCTGTTTAAGAGGGATGAGAGCCAAAAAAATTTAACTACATATATGTGTTAAGAACAGTGCTAGGTTATCTCATGTTCTATATCAGTCAAGGCTCACCATTTTACATACGTGAAAAGCAAAGTTAAAAGTGTATTCGTAGGGCTTCCCTGTTGGCGCAGTGGTTAAGGATCCACCTGCCAGTGCACGGGACACACGTTTGAGCCCTGGTCCGGGAAGATCCCACATGCCACGGAGCAACTAAGACCATGTGCCACAACTACTGAGCCTGCGTGCTAGAGCCCGTGAACCACAACTACTGAAGCCCACGCACCTAGACCCCGTGCTCAGCAACAGCGAGAAGCCACCACAATGAGAATCCCGCGTACTGCAACAGAGTAGCCCCCGCTCACTGCAACTAGAGAAAGCCTGCGCACAGCAACGAAGAGCCTAGGCAGCCAAAGATAAATAAATAAATACGTCTATTTTTTAAAAAATGTGTTTTAGTAACTTACTAAAAGGCACGCAATCAGTAAACATGAGCAAGGATTCAATCCCAAATCTGTCACACTGAAGTTGAAGCTAATACTCGAGATTGATAAAAACAGCACTAATTTAAAACTTCAGAGGTATTTGTTACTTCATACTTTCACTAATGCTCTTTGGAGATAAATCATTTCATTTATATGGGCCTTAGTTTTTACAACTATAATAGTTGGAAGCTTGACTAGGTGATCTGTATGTAGCCTTCCAATTCTAAAATGTTCCACTAATTTGGATTCCTACAATAATTGCCCTTGCAATACATGCATGCTGCCACCAAGTAGCAGTAGAGACTACTAGTTCCTTTTTTATCCCTAGTGGGGGTGCATTTTGACAGCAGACTTATCCGTCAATAGTACAACCTGTTAGTATAACTATAAGATAACAAAATAATCTGGTATTCTTTCCTGTAAAAGAGAAGCTTTACATTGTGTCTGTGAATCGTACCAGAATCACCTGTAGCTTTATAAATATAGAGGAAATCCTGAACCCATTGAATGAGAATCTTCAGAGACAGGACTTGGGCATCTGGAATTTTGGGCTCCCATCATTTGTATATTTTATTTCATTTTATTTTTGCCTATGTACAATATTTGCCACATCCTTTTGAATCTTTAAAAGGTTCTTTCTGTTTTAAATTTTAGAATATTCCATAATCTTCACCTACTTTTCATAAGGTGTTATCTGTTATGTTTATTCGATCTTGTGCTTCTCCTGGTTAAGACTTCTTTCTTTCCTTTTTTTTTTCTCGTGGCCCTGCCTCATGTCTTGCAGGATCTTAGTTCCCTGACATGGGATTGGACCCCAGGGTCCCAGCAGTGAAAGCGCCATGTTCTAAACACTGGACCACCAGGGAAGTCCCAAGATTTCAGTTTTAAATGACTTTTTTCCCACTCTAATTCATTCCTGGGATCAGTTTCATGTTTGGACATTAAAGCAACCTTGCATTGCCAGAATAAAGCTACTTTGATTTTGATATATGATTGTTTTACATACCATGGATACAGTTTGTGCTTCTCTTTACACATTTTGCATGCATGTTCAAAGGAGAAACTGGCCTGTGATTCTATTCTTGTAATATCCTTTATAGATTATTTTTAAGATTCTATACTTTATTTTTTATTTATTTATTTTTGGCTGCATTGGGTCTTCATTGCTGCATGCATGCTTTCTCTAGTTTTGGCGAGCGGGGGTCTATTCTTTGTTGCAGTGAGTAGGCTTCTCATTGCAGCCTTCTGACCGCATGGGCTTCTGACCCCATTCGTCGGTGCTACTTCAGTTCCTTACCCCTTCCCTTCTGACCCTGGGCGGTGAAATCCTCTTTCTGCGGCTGGCCTGCGGCAGAAAGTCAATGAGGCAAGAGTAGGCTTGGAGTATCCAAGGAGCAGAAAGGATGTCAGCGTGTGAAAAACAGAGCGAGCAAATTGGAGAGGAGAAGGAAACACTCAGAGAGGAAACAGAGGCCCAGATTTCTAGGTCTGTGGAGGCACTCTGAGGACTTTGCACTTTCTGTGAAGAAGCCACTGAAGAAATTTGAGTGACATGATCTGACTTATGTTTTAACAAGATCTCTCTGGATGCCACGTTGATTAGAGATTGTAGGAGAGCAAGGACAAGCCCCAGAAGACCAACAGTTGATTCAAAGAAGTGATTACTCAAACCTGGTCCCCCTCCTCAATGAGGACGCAGGGCAGGAATCGACAAATAATGGCCACAAATCAAATCAGGCTCTCAGCCTGGATCTGTGGGACTGTGAGCTAATAACGGTTCTCACGTTCAGAAAGCTTGTTGAAGAAGAAAGAGGAGGAGAAGCTACAGAAACTGTATATGGCCCACAAAGCCTAAGATATTTAAAATCCAGAAGATGCTTTCCAACACCTGATGTAAAGCATGTGGCTGGTAGGAGGTCCTCAACCAAATTTGGAAGAGGAATACATGAGTCAGTTCGTTCCTGAAAACACTGTAAAGTGATAGGGGTCAAGAAACATTTACCCGTTCACCCTAAACCTTCACAAATGATGCCAGTTCCGTTGAGCTATTGAAAAATACATTCTGGCTTTCAAAAAAGTAACCCAGAGGGCATTTTCTCACATAGGCAAGGTCATAAACAACTGTCAAGTGAAGTTGAAATAGCAACAAATCAAATAATAACAAAAACATTTTTACAGAATTTTAAATCTTACAAAGCATTTTCATGTTCATTATCTAATTTAATCCCCAAATCAACGTCATGAGATAGTTATTATTTCCCCATTAGAAATGACCACATATTAAATCCTTAGTGATTGCTCAAGAAAAGCTGAAATCTTGAGTGTTACATCCATTAATGCCATGGTTGGGTGTTTTCCCATGGGAACACTGGATGCTAAAATCCACAGGGATTTTCAGCTCAAGATGGCAGACTAGGAAATATATTTACTTTCTGTTCCTCCTGAAACCATATCTCAATAAAACTGTAGAAATACCAAAATTAATCAACCAATAAAAGCCAAGATATTTTGGAAGTCATCAACCACAGAAAGATTTCAACACATTTCGAGAAGGCAAACAATGAAATGGAGGAGCCGTGAATAAAATAATGAAGAAAAAAAGGCTGAACCTAAGTAAGGTCTGCACAAAGCCACTCAGCTTTTGCTGAGCTCCGGTTATAGTAAAGGGCAGAGGAAAGAAGAGGGGCTGAAAACAAGGAGACAAAACGTCATTTTAGGAAAAACAGTTCATTTAATGAGCTCCAGGGAACACTCAGCCTGCTGCCATACTAACTCATGAATTACAATGGATTGTTGGTAAGCAAGACAAGAAAACAGGGAAGAAACAAAAGAAACAAAAATCAAGACATTGTTTCTAACTGAACTCTTCTCAAAGGAGATCGAGGAATTATGGTTCAATGCCACAGCTGTAAATCATTTCTGCTCTTGGAGAGGTTACAAAGGGCTTATAATATTTCCCTTTTGTTCAGACAGAATTTAGGTCTGAGCAAAAGCTTTTGTGTCCTCCAACCCCAACATTTATTGGGGATGGAAGCCCAGATTTGCTGGGACATACCATAAAAAGAATCTCATGAGCAGAGGGTCAAACTGATTTTGGAATATATGAATTATGTCCAGTGTGAGTTTCAATAGGTTTTAAAATATATACATACATACATATATATATATATATATAAACATTTTTACTGATCTATATGATTTTGGGTTCTGAAACTTCTACATGTCACATGCGTGATACATAACAGACAATGTCAGCCCCAGGAGGGAGAAAACACTCCAATGAAGCAAGCCAAAGAAACAAGTTTTAAGCAAGGTCAAGTGATGTGTAGACCAGGATTGTTCAATTCCTACCTGTCATGCTGAAGCTTCCAGCTCCTGAATAACAACACATGCTTCCCTTGTCCTAGACAGCCAAGAGTATGTCTCCTCTCTTGGGCATAAGAATCTCTAGAGTTACATATCTGTAGTAAGAGTGGACCCAGCTGGCATACTCACAATGACCAAATTGTGTTGATCGTACTTTATACCAATACATCGCCCCACGCTGAAGTTGCAATAAATGATATATTTGCTTTCTAGACATGAATGAGACGCCTTACTGGATATACTCCAGGAAGGCCAGAGAAGCTGGCTTCTAATCCATACGGAACAATTCACTGGTGAATTTCTTTCACGATAGCCCATGATTTATCTAGAATATCATCTTGACATATCTGGATCCTTCAAACTAGACAAAGGGAAAATACGGGCTTCAAGCCTCAATTAGAAATATGGAATGGTGCCATGCTGACAACTGGTGGTCCCTGACCTGTATCTTCTGAGATTAGAACACAGTGTGGTGGATGACCAATTCATGCATTGAACAAAAGAAGACCTCCTACAGGGCAGTGTAGCTGTTCGTTACAGGTATGGCACTTAGGGCTAAGTACCATAAGGACTACAAGAGAAAAAGAAAAACAAGTAACACATGAAGCATATACGATAAGGAGGCACCACAGTCCAGAGCACGAGCTCTGGAATCACACAGGCTTGGATCGAATCCCAGCTAAGCCACTACCATCTATATACCCTGAAGGACAGGCCAAGGTTTAAATGTTGTTTTACCAGATTTCAAAAAAGAAGTGAAGAAAGAACCTATCTGCCGGGAAGGGACATCGTGGGGTGCAGTATCCAGTCGGATCAGGGCTCTGCATCTCCTGCTCAGAAACCTTGGCCACCTGGCTCATGGTGATGCTGGCAGCTGAGCAGCCCTGGAGAAGGCGATCCTGTCTCCAGGTCTCGCAGAGAAGCTGGGGAGGTCTCCGGACGAGGTGGCCCACACCCTGGTAAGCTCTGGCTGCCTCCTGCCCTCAGGTCTCAGCAGGCTCTGGCCTCTGGGCCCCGTGGTGGGGAAGGCCTGGCCGATACATACACAGGGCTGAGGGGCCTGCAGAGCCAGTCCCCAGGCAGGGTGAGCTCTGGAGGAGGCTTCCACAGTCCCCAGCAGTCTCCGCATGGTGGCCCAGCTGGCGCCAAACACCTGCCACCCACAGCGAGAAGTCCCAGCCACTAGAAAGTCCAGAAGGGGCCCCACCCTTTCCCTTTGGGCCTGGGTTAAGCCACCAGCTGGGCTTGCACGTGACCCCTGCCTCACCCCCTGCCCCGCCCGCCCTTTCTCTGTGACACGTACAATGGATATGTCATAAAGCCAGGCTGAGCCAGTGCTATAAATTCAGAGGAGTTAGAATCTAGGAAGAAGCTCTCCCACTTTCACTCTCTGCTCTCAGATCAGCAGGCAGTACCTCTAATATGGAAGCTATGGACACCACACCTCCCTCCCAGGCTGTCCTCTTCCATTCTGCTCATGTTTTCCCCAGCACCCCATTGACGGCTTTGGCGGGTATCGGGGCTTCAGCAGGCAGCACGTCTGACCCCGAACCTATGGACACCACACCTCCTTCCCATGCTGTTATCTTCCATTCTGCTCCTGTTTTCCCCAGCACCCCATTGACGGCTTTGGCGGGCATCGGTGCTTCAGCAGGCAGCACCTCAGACCCCGAACCTATGGACACCACACCTCCTTCACACGCTGTCATCTTCCACTCTGCTCCTGTTTTCCCCAGCACCCCATTGACGGGTTTGGCGGGCATCGGTGCTGCAGCAGGAATCACGTCAGACCCCGAACCTATGGACACCACACCTCCTTCACATGCTGTCATCTTCCATTCTGCTCCTGTTTTCCCAAGCACCCCAGTTTCGGCTTTGGCGGGCATCGGTGCTTCAGCAGGGAGCACGTCAGACCCCGAACCTATGGACACCACACCTCCTTCACACGCTGTCATCTTCCATTCTGCTCCTGTTTTCCCCAGCACCCCATTGACGGCCCTGGCGGGCATCGGTGCTTCCGCAGTCAGCACGTCTGACCCCGAACCTATGGACACCACACCTCCTTCCCAGGCTGTCATCTTCTATTCTGCTCCTGTTTTCTCCAGCACCCCTTTTTCGGCTTTGGTGGGCATCGGTGCCTCAGCAGTCAGCACCTCAGACCCCGAACCTATGGACACCACACCTCCTTCCCAGGCTGTCATCTTCCATCCTGCTCCTCTTTACCCCAGCACCCCATTTACCGCTTAGGCCGGCACTGGTGCTTCAGCAGGCAGCACCTCTAACACCAAAGCTATGGACACCACACCTCCTTCCCAGACTGTCATTTTCCAGTCTGCCCTGTCTCCAAGTAGAACCACTACCCATTTCACACTGCTCTTCCCAGTTCTGGGAACACACCACCCAGTGGTAGCAATGCCTCAGCCCATGCCTCGACTCATTTACCTGCAACGTGAGCCAACAGATAGACCAACACTTCAAAGTTATGACAGAAAATTGAGTAAGTTATACGCTTGGAATTTCATTTATTATTATTAACAAGCACAACTGTAGTGCTTAGACTATAACAAGTACTATTCTAAGGGCTTACCAAATATTAACTCACTTATTCCTCATAATGGCAACCCTAGTGGTAGGGAATATTCATAGTGTTCACTTTTTTGGGGGAAACTGAGGCTCAGAGACGTTGAATAGCTTGCCTAATGCCACACAGTTAGTAGGTGGCAAAACCCGGGATTAAAACCAGACCATCTAGACTTTCATCACTTTGCTGTGTCACCTTATTATAAGTTGTGGTTAGGGAAGGGACTAAATTGACAAGACTCTGAACTAAAAGGAGAAGGGAGAAATGAGAAAATGAGTGATCCTAGAAACTAGAGAAGGTTTAGGCTCAGAAATTTCTGGTGATGAGACCCAGAAGAACAAGAACTTGGTTGGAATGTTAACTTGGGGTAGAATCTGAATCCACTGAGAAATGGTTTTGTTTCCTGTAAAATTTAGAAAGGTCAGTTGGATGAAGATTAACGAAGACAAAAGTAGAAAGGAAAAGAAAAAGGTGCCTTAAGTGAGACATAACCGCTCCCCTCTACGTACCCACAGGTTGTGTCCTGTGGGAAAGGATGGAGCTCTCTCTACCGGGTTGGTCACCAGGCTGAACAAGGAGAAACATGGCAACCATTGTACTGGTTTTGATGATCCCTCAAACCAAGGCTTCAGTTTCCAAGAACGACCTACGGTAGCATAACTAGTGTGTGTCACACATGCCACTAAGTGTGTTTCCAGTCACACATTTTAATTGGGGAAATACTTCCTATGAGGTAGGCATTAGTTCGCTATGGCTGCTGTAACAAATTACTACAAATGTGCTTGCTTCTAACAAAACACACTTATTTTCTTATGGTTCTGGAAGACAGAGGTCCAAAACCAGTTTCCCTGGGCTGAAACCAGGAGTCAACAGGGCCATCCATCCTCCTTCTAGAGGCTCTAAGCGAGAATCTGTTTCTTCGCCAGCATTCCTTCACTTCTGGCCACATCAATCCAACCCCAACTTCATCATCACATTCTCTTTGGGGTAAAAATTCCCTCTGCCTCTCTCTTACGAGAACACCAGTGGTTATATTTGGGCCCGTCCAGGTAGTCCAGGAGAATCTTCCCATCTGAGAACCATTACTTTCATCCCACTGGCAAAGTGCCTTCTGCCATTTAAGGTGACATTCACAGGTTCTGGAGAGTAGGATGTGGACATTTGGGGGCAATGGTATTATTCGGTCTACTACAAGGTAGATACTATTATCTTTCTCAGATGTAGGAAATGACGTTTAGGGAAGTAGTCTGTCTCAGGTCTACAATTTCCAGAGTAGAGACTTACATTCTGCCACTGACACTTTAGGACACACCCTAAACAACTTTAATCTGTGTCCTTAACTACTGCGTAATCCTTGGTTAAGAGTCACACTTAGGTATCAAGACCCAATTGAATAGAACGCAAGTACTGTCTCCTCTTTCACTATGTTTGCCTGGTGTACTGATGAATCTTGCCCAGAGCAGAAGAGTTCAGAAAAGTGTTATGCAGGTGTACGAAGAGAAAGCATTTACTGTTTGATGTGCACGGAGGAACGGAAGGCTTTTTCAAATAAAATAAAATAAAATATGCCACCAAATAGTCAATTGTCACAACAGAGGTAACCCCGTGGGAGTCATGAGGAGACTAAAATTATCTCCAATTGTGCAGGGCAGAAAAGTTTCAATGAAGGCAGGTGTAGTTCAGCCAAGGCCTACAGCACAGAAGTAGGAATTTGGGTATGTACGAATGGGAAAAAAGACATTTGAGGCATGGGAAATAGTTTAATGCAGAATGGACGAGAAATATGCATTAGACCTTTGCTAAAACAACTGGCTTATTAACTCAGTAAATCGATTTAGTCAGTCAAACTAGCTTTAGCTGATTACTTATCCAGGGGATAGCTGTTGAGAGTAATTTTTGTCACAGAACAGTAAATAAAATGGTTGAACTATAGCTTTAGGCTTGCTAAGCGAAATAGATGGCTCTAGATGATTTTCAAGTGACTTACTTGGCAGTACTCACAAAATTGGGGGTTAACAATTGCTTAAGAAAACAAAGAGAATTGATTTTAAATAAAGTAGCTACTGTGTAAACTATCTGTTCAGTAGCTCATGTTAAACGGATGTTTATAATCCCCATTGGACAACCAACTACATTTTTGCAAATGGCAATGTGAATTGCTGTTGCATAAACTATAGCAATGACCACCTATGTAATTTGTTGTCCAAACCAGAAATCTTCTAACAATACTGGTGTCCTAATAAAAATAAGCACGAAGGGAACACACAGTGGGTGTCTCCCGTGTGCCTGTGCATGCATCTATATCTCACTGAACCCTCATAACAGCCCCCAAGAGAGGGACTCTGGGCGTCCCCATGCTGCTTGTGGAGAAACAGGCACAGGAAGGTTCAATAGTCTATCTACCTAATATCGCACAGAGGGTGGCAGAGCCCGTTTTTAAACCACCTGCCTCCAATACCAGGTGCCAGGAGCCAGACTCAGCCTACAGCTCTCTTCTGCTCGCCTGGAGGTGAAACAATGTGTCATGATTAGCCAAATCCCGTCTTCACTCATCAAGGTAGGTTGAACACCTGCACGTCCTCCAAGTAGCATGTAGCATAAGCAATAAGATGTCTGTCCCGTGATCGTCCAGGAACTTGGAATCAGCTGTGCCTGGTTAGGCTGAGCTGGTTTAGAGTGGAGAGGACCACCGATCTTCCACCTGGGCAAGTGCCTTTTGACCTCCTGCCATCAGAGGGCCGAAATCTCCAGCCTGAGAATGTGCTGAGCCCTGTAGCCTAGTTACGCCAGCTCAGAACAATGATGAGCACACCTTTTTCCAGTCACCTTTCCTCATGCTCCCCATGCCTCATACTGCCCTGCTTCTTTATTCTTTATGCCACAGATACCCAAAGCCCCTTGCCTTTGGGGAGGCGGATTTGAGACCTATTGTCACGTCACGTCCTCGCTTGGCTGCCCTGTGAATAAACCTCCTCTTTGCTGCAAACCTCAGCATTTCAGTGTTTTGGCTTGCTGCGCCTCAGACAGAATGGTTGGGAGCAGTGGTACAGGTCCCTTGCCTGTGAGGGATGCTGGTTCCTAGTAGTCACGGTGCGGATGTTTTCTCCTCTCGGGGTGGGGGCGGGGCAGACATCCTGCTCTTCCGGAAAGGGAGAAACACAGGTGCCAAACCCTTGCCCTCAGCGTCACCGTCACCTAGGAGCTTGTTAGAAGCACAGAATCCAGGCCCCACCCAGAACTACTGAATACCAGCCTGCATTTAACAAGATCCACAAGAGAGGCATACCCATATTAAAGTTGGAGAGGCACCAAGCTGTCATCGTCTTCTCCACGGCTAATGAAAACGAAGCAAAGGTTCATCCCGAGCCGACTCTGCCTCAGTCACCTGGATATCACATGAGCTCATTTCATCCTCCCCAGAACCTGCAAATGAGACTGAGGGTCAGAGTGGTCTAGCACCCAAGGTTCCATAAAAGAACATGACCAAGGCTCACTGGAGCCCAGACTTCCAAAAAAGAAGGCCCCTGAGCACAGCATGGCACCACCGCAGCCCAAACCGTGGGCCTGGAGGGTAGGCCAGGCTCCCCACGCAGAGTTCACACCATTCGACAGATGCCCACAGCAGACCACAAGGCAATATGAGAAGTAAGTTCTGATTGTGGAATCTCTGAATTTTGAGATTTAAAGAAAAAAATCTGTTTTCGGGGGATGGTTAAAACAGTTCTACCAAGGAGTAAAGAGAGGGCATCTCAAGGCCCCTTCTGGACTTAGAATTTAATGCCTACTTATGGAGAAATGCTCCGTGCATTTGCTCAGCCCTACGTCGAGATGAAGTTCTCTGTGCCCTAGAAGCTTAGGTTCTAAAAAGGCCACAGAAATGGGTGAGACCTCAAAAATGCCAGAACAATGCAACGGCCTTAATCAGACTGTCTTTGCTTTGCCTTGCTTACAAGTCACTGACTTTAAACTGAATATGGTGTCATGTCTTTACGTTTCTTGAAGCTTTTTTTTTTACAAAAGATCGTATAAAGATTTTCTTCCATGGTAAAACTTTTATATTGTATTTCTCTTAAACTGGAGTGTGGTACATTTACCCTCCATCAGATGATTGCTTACAACTCACCTTGCTTTATTAAGAATACCGCTAGAGGCTTCTATGTCCCTACTAACAAAAATACATTTTCAGGCCCATTCAAACCAGTGAAAATCCAAGATTTCAGAGCACAAGATAATGAAAATTCTCTCTATCCACGTCTTTTACTACTTTTAGCCTGTTAACAGTCCCTAAGTGTGTCAGATGAAAGGTACTGTCGCGGGAATTGACATCTTTAACAGCATTCCATACAGGTAAGTCTTGATTGTTCCAATTTCTCAGAAAGTTGGACACATTTACTGCCTCTATGACATCTCTAGGGTGTGTGGAAGAAATAAAAAAGAGGCCTGTACAATGTATTTCTCAAAATATACACACAAAGAGTTTGCACATACAAACAGGGAAACCTTATAAATAATGTATGGGGAGCAAAGTATTGTCGGTAACGGAACTACTCATTTCGAAAGACAACACTGTCACCAAGTGTCCCCTCACCAAAACTGACTGGGAATGTTTAGGGGCCACCAAACCAGAGGTGGAGATTTTTAGGCACATTCTTGCCAGAAAAGAGAGCCTAGGGCATAAACCACTCAACTTGTTGGCACGAATGCCAGGGCAACCCAAGCAAGTGGATATAGAAGCCTACATAATGCTTGGAAGTAGGAAGCTTTGGGGGACTACACCTGGGCTGGTACTGGCCTCCCTCCCCAAAGGGACAAGGAGAGCAGAAACCTGGATGGAGTCAAGAGAGAGCAAAAAGAAAGGCAAGGCTGGGTATGGAGCAACGTTTGGATCCAGGGGCATGTGTCTCAGAACTGCTGGGGCTCTGCAGACCAGCTGCATCCCCATTCTCCTTGACCCTCATTGGTATAATGAACTCAGGGTGGGTGCATCCCGGCTGCCAAGTCACTTCCACCCGTCCATGGAGTTGACGGTTACTTGCTCACAGTGAACCAACCGCTCTGGACCTAACAGCTACTGCAGGGGGCGGTAGTGGAGAACAAGGTGACGACAAGGACCAGATGCGAAGGAGGAAGAGACATTCAGCGGACCGACTGGGTGGACTGATGGTGTGGCGTTAAGTCTGCAGAGCTAAAGGGGCCAGATGTAGAAAAGGGAAGGGGAACCATGAGGATATGGTCAAGCCCCTTCGTATAGATGTTTCATCCGTATGTTGTATGCAAGTTCCATTCAATTTGCTCTGAGTGAAAAAGAGAGAACAAAATTATCCTTTAAACCATGTCAGTGATTTTATTTACCATCTCATTTGATGAGCTCATAGCCCAGGGTCAGAGGGAAATGGGAGCTGTGAGTCTGCCATCTCTCAGGAAGTCTCAGGCCTCAGAGGCCCCTCATAGCCAAACTACCTCACCTTTTGCACCTTTCAAGCAACGTTATTCCTAAGTGCGAGTCACCCTCTTCATCAGGTTCTCCAAGAAACAGCAGTCTCTCTCAATGACAGAGGAAAAATGGGCTACTTTGGCTTTCTGAGGCACAATATGTAGTTCTCCAAAATGGTACCTGCCTGGGGGATTTTTCAAGAAAATTAAGCATCAGTGGTGATTTGTTTGTCTTCACATAACGTATGACCCAGATGTGCTGAGAAATAAGAAAAGGACGAACGAATCAAGGGCAGCTGATCCAAGGAGGCAAGGGGCAACTTCCACAGCCTACGTGGAAAGCTAGAGGAAGGGAACATCCAGCTGGTGGGAGCTGAAGACAGGGGCCAGTCCTCCTTGGTCTCGGGATGCCACCCCCTCTTCCTACATCTTCACGCTCTCCTTCTCTGTTGGCCCCTCCCAGCCATATTAAAGAGCCACAAGGAAATGCTCTCCTCCATTCCATTTTCCTGTCCTCCTATCCACCCCTCCCTTCTTTCCCTTTGCCATCAATTTCTTGACTTGCCCCCCATTTCTCCCCTCCCATCTACACTGCGATCTGGTTTCTGCCCCACTACTCCCGTGAAACTGACCTCCTTGAAGCCCCCAATGATTTCTCTGTTGACAAGTCCAGGGGACTACTTCTCAATCCTTATCTTTGTGACCGCCAAGCCGAGTTAGACCTTAAACAACGTCTCTGTCTTGAAAATCTCTTCCCTTGGCTTCTGCGCCACCTTTCCTTTTCTTTTCATGACACAGATCACAGCCAGTGCTGCAGATTCCATCGAATTAAGGAATGCTGTTGCCTACATGTGTGAATGAGCTAAAGTGAGTACAGTACTGAAGTAGAGGACACCTAAAGTGAAACGTCTTCATGTACGTCCACGTGGCTGAGCAGCAAGTTAACCTTTCATACATGTGTTAAAGAAGAAGAGTTGGGTTTTATTTTATTTACTTTTCCCTGGACTGTGTTGAATGGCTATCATCTACAAGTTCAGGCTACTTTTTGCTGAGGATTAATAATGCACTGGGAGAGCTGAGAGAAAACTGAATAATAGAGCTGTCATTTTCTTGACCAGTTCACCTTAGTTTCCCAAACTCTAAGTCTTTCTCCAATTCTTTTCCCTTTTTATTGTAGTAAAATGAACATAACACAAAATTCACCATTTGGATCATTTTACAATTCACTGTACCATTCAGTGGAATTTACTACTGTCACAATGTTGTGCAACTATCACCACTGCCTAGCTGCAAAACATTTTCATCAACCAAGAGGAAACCTACACCCATTTTAAGGAGTCATTCCCAATTTCCCTCTCTTCCAAACCCCTGGCAACCACTAATGTATAATCTTTTCTGTGTGTATGGATTTGCCACTGCTGGACATTTCATATAAATGGAACCATACAATATGTAGCCTTTCATGCCTGACTTCTTTCACTTAGTTGCATCCATCATGTAGCATGTATCAGAAATCCACTCACTGTTACAGCTGAATCCTTCATACTGTTTGAATACAAAATTAAAAATACGTTGAGAGTGAAGCTCTGTTTTAATGGCACATCTATTAGGCCAATTCATTGAAAGAAGCTGAAGATGGAGATGTTGTTGTGAAATGATAATCGTTGAGAAGCCTCAGCCAATTGGATAATGAAAAGTTTGGGAAATGTTGCAAAAAATTAGCTGATTTATATTAAAAGCCTATTAAACAAGGATTCAGGAGATTGTCTTTTTCTTGCAGGTAACTTAAATGAGGCAGAAAGAAATAACTGCCCTTTAAAACACATTTTGAAAGGATTCTATTTATTCTTAATAGACGAATGGGAGGGAGTACAGCAAGTTCACATCCAATATGGACTCCCTGTCCAAACACTGTTTGTCGTTCTAGCCACCGCTATCGAATTATATTTCTTGAGAGTAAGGCAGCTCAATTCCTGCATATTACTTTCTAAACTTCATCCATCAAATCCATTAATACAGTATAAACAAGAGTTGTTCATGTTTAAGTGCAGTTCAAATATCAGGTATAAAGAACCCCCAGTAAGAAAAAGAATCCTATATCTCTTGCCAGAATGTGGTCAGCTCTGGGGTGCTCTGCTAGCTGAAAGACACATTCCTTATTAAGAGGATAGAGGCTGCTTAAGAGGGATGAGAGCCAAAAAAATTTAACTACATATATGTGTTAAGAACAGTGCTAGGTTATCTCATGTTCTAGATCAGTCAAGGCTCACCATTTTACATACGTGAAAAGCAAAGTTAAAAGTGTATTCGTAGGGCTTCCCTGTTGGCGCAGTGGTTAAGGATCCACCTGCCAGTGCACGGGACACACGTTTGAGCCCTGGTCCGGGAAGATCCCACATGCCACGGAGCAACTAAGACCATGTGCCACAACTACTGAGCCTGCGTGCTAGAGCCCATGAACCACAACTACTGAAGCCCACGCACCTAGACCCCGTGCTCAGCAACAGCGAGAAGCCACCACAATGAGAATCCCGCGTACTGCAACAGAGTAGCCCCCGCTCACTGCAACTAGAGAAAGCCTGCGCACAGCAACGAAGAGCCTAGGCAGCCAAAGATAAATAAATAAATACGTCTATTTTTAAAAAAATGTGTTTTAGTAACTTACTAAAAGGCACGCAATCAGTAAACATGAGCAAGGATTCAATCCCAAATCTGTCACACTGAAGTTGAAGCTAATACTCGAGATTGATAAAAACAGCACTAATTTAAAACTTCAGAGGTATTTGTTACTTCATACTTTCACTAATGCTCTTTGGAGATAAATCATTTCATTTATATGGGCCTTAGTTTTTACAACTGTAATAGTTGGAAGCTTGACTAGGTGATCTGTATGTAGCCTTCCAATTCTAAAATGTTCCACTAATTTGGATTCCTACAATAATTGCCCTTGCAATACATGCATGCTGCCACCAAGTAGCAGTAGAGACTACTAGTTCCTTTTTTATCCCTAGTGGGGGTGCATTTTGACAGCAGACTTATCCGTCAATAGTACAACCTGTTAGTATAACTATAAGATAACAAAATAATCTGGTATTCTTTCCTGTAAAAGAGAAGCTTTACATTGTGTCTGTGAATCGTACCAGAATCACCTGTAGCTTTATAAATATAGAGGAAATCCTGAACCCATTGAATGAGAATCTTCAGAGACAGGACTTGGGCATCTGGAATTTTGGGCTCCCATCATTTGTATATTTTATTTCATTTTATTTTTGCCTATGTACAATATTTGCCACATCCTTTTGAATCTTTAAAAGGTTCTTTCTGTTTTAAATTTTAGAATATTCCATAATCTTCACCTACTTTTCATAAGGTGTTATCTGTTATGTTTATTCGATCTTGTGCTTCTCCTGGTTAAGACTTCTTTCTTTCCTTTTTTTTTTCTCGTGGCCCTGCCTCATGTCTTGCAGGATCTTAGTTCCCTGACATGGGATTGGACCCCAGGGTCCCAGCAGTGAAAGCGCCATGTTCTAAACACTGGACCACCAGGGAAGTCCCAAGATTTCAGTTTTAAATGACTTTTTTCCCACTCTAATTCATTCCTGGGATCAGTTTCATGTTTGGACATTAAAGCAACCTTGCATTGCCAGAATAAAGCTACTTTGATTTTGATATATGATTGTTTTACATACCATGGATACAGTTTGTGCTTCTCTTTACACATTTTGCATGCATGTTCAAAGGAGAAACTGGCCTGTGATTCTATTCTTGTAATATCCTTTATAGATTATTTTTAAGATTCTATACTTTATTTTTTATTTATTTATTTTTGGCTGCATTGGGTCTTCATTGCTGCATGCATGCTTTCTCTAGTTTTGGCGAGCGGGGGTCTATTCTTTGTTGCAGTGAGTAGGCTTCTCATTGCAGCCTTCTGACCGCATGGGCTTCTGACCCCATTCGTCGGTGCTACTTCAGTTCCTTACCCCTTCCCTTCTGACCCTGGGCGGTGAAATCCTCTTTCTGCGGCTGGCCTGCGGCAGAAAGTCAATGAGGCAAGAGTAGGCTTGGAGTATCCAAGGAGCAGAAAGGATGTCAGCGTGTGAAAAACAGAGCGAGCAAATTGGAGAGGAGAAGGAAACACTCAGAGAGGAAACAGAGGCCCAGATTTCTAGGTCTGTGGAGGCACTCTGAGGACTTTGCACTTTCTGTGAAGAAGCCACTGAAGAAATTTGAGTGACATGATCTGACTTATGTTTTAACAAGATCTCTCTGGATGCCACGTTGATTAGAGATTGTAGGAGAGCAAGGACAAGCCCCAGAAGACCAACAGTTGATTCAAAGAAGTGATTACTCAAACCTGGTCCCCCTCCTCAATGAGGACGCAGGGCAGGAATCGACAAATAATGGCCACAAATCAAATCAGGCTCTCAGCCTGGATCTGTGGGACTGTGAGCTAATAACGGTTCTCACGTTCAGAAAGCTTGTTGAAGAAGAAAGAGGAGGAGAAGCTACAGAAACTGTATATGGCCCACAAAGCCTAAGATATTTAAAATCCAGAAGATGCTTTCCAACACCTGATGTAAAGCATGTGGCTGGTAGGAGGTCCTCAACCAAATTTGGAAGAGGAATACATGAGTCAGTTCGTTCCTGAAAACACTGTAAAGTGATAGGGGTCAAGAAACATTTACCCGTTCACCCTAAACCTTCACAAATGATGCCAGTTCCGTTGAGCTATTGAAAAATACATTCTGGCTTTCAAAAAAGTAACCCAGAGGGCATTTTCTCACATAGGCAAGGTCATAAACAACTGTCAAGTGAAGTTGAAATAGCAACAAATCAAATAATAACAAAAACATTTTTACAGAATTTTAAATCTTACAAAGCATTTTCATGTTCATTATCTAATTTAATCCCCAAATCAACGTCATGAGATAGTTATTATTTCCCCATTAGAAATGACCACATATTAAATCCTTAGTGATTGCTCAAGAAAAGCTGAAATCTTGAGTGTTACATCCATTAATGCCATGGTTGGGTGTTTTCCCATGGGAACACTGGATGCTAAAATCCACAGGGATTTTCAGCTCAAGATGGCAGACTAGGAAATATATTTACTTTCTGTTCCTCCTGAAACCATATCTCAATAAAACTGTAGAAATACCAAAATTAATCAACCAATAAAAGCCAAGATATTTTGGAAGTCATCAACCACAGAAAGATTTCAACACATTTCGAGAAGGCAAACAATGAAATGGAGGAGCCGTGAATAAAATAATGAAGAAAAAAAGGCTGAACCTAAGTAAGGTCTGCACAAAGCCACTCAGCTTTTGCTGAGCTCCGGTTATAGTAAAGGGCAGAGGAAAGAAGAGGGGCTGAAAACAAGGAGACAAAACGTCATTTTAGGAAAAACAGTTCATTTAATGAGCTCCAGGGAACACTCAGCCTGCTGCCATACTAACTCATGAATTACAATGGATTGTTGGTAAGCAAGACAAGAAAACAGGGAAGAAACAAAAGAAACAAAAATCAAGACATTGTTTCTAACTGAACTCTTCTCAAAGGAGATCGAGGAATTATGGTTCAATGCCACAGCTGTAAATCATTTCTGCTCTTGGAGAGGTTACAAAGGGCTTATAATATTTCCCTTTTGTTCAGACAGAATTTAGGTCTGAGCAAAAGCTTTTGTGTCCTCCAACCCCAACATTTATTGGGGATGGAAGCCCAGATTTGCTGGGACATACCATAAAAAGAATCTCATGAGCAGAGGGTCAAACTGATTTTGGAATATATGAATTATGTCCAGTGTGAGTTTCAATAGGTTTTAAAATATATACATACATACATATATATATATATATATACATTTTTACTGATCTATATGATTTTGGGTTCTGAAACTTCTACATGTCACATGCGTGATACATAACAGACAATGTCAGCCCCAGGAGGGAGAAAACACTCCAATGAAGCAAGCCAAAGAAACAAGTTTTAAGCAAGGTCAAGTGATGTGTAGACCAGGATTGTTCAATTCCTACCTGTCATGCTGAAGCTTCCAGCTCCTGAATAACAACACATGCTTCCCTTGTCCTAGACAGCCAAGAGTATGTCTCCTCTCTTGGGCATAAGAATCTCTAGAGTTACATATCTGTAGTAAGAGTGGACCCAGCTGGCATACTCACAATGACCAAATTGTGTTGATCGTACTTTATACCAATACATCGCCCCACGCTGAAGTTGCAATAAATGATATATTTGCTTTCTAGACATGAATGAGACGCCTTACTGGATATACTCCAGGAAGGCCAGAGAAGCTGGCTTCTAATCCATACGGAACAATTCACTGGTGAATTTCTTTCACGATAGCCCATGATTTATCTAGAATATCATCTTGACATATCTGGATCCTTCAAACTAGACAAAGGGAAAATACGGGCTTCAAGCCTCAATTAGAAATATGGAATGGTGCCATGCTGACAACTGGTGGTCCCTGACCTGTATCTTCTGAGATTAGAACACAGTGTGGTGGATGACCAATTCATGCATTGAACAAAAGAAGACCTCCTACAGGGCAGTGTAGCTGTTCGTTACAGGTATGGCACTTAGGGCTAAGTACCATAAGGACTACAAGAGAAAAAGAAAAACAAGTAACACATGAAGCATATACGATAAGGAGGCACCACAGTCCAGAGCACGAGCTCTGGAATCACACAGGCTTGGATCGAATCCCAGCTAAGCCACTACCATCTATATACCCTGAAGGACAGGCCAAGGTTTAAATGTTGTTTTACCAGATTTCAAAAAAGAAGTGAAGAAAGAACCTATCTGCCGGGAAGGGACATCGTGGGGTGCAGTATCCAGTCGGATCAGGGCTCTGCATCTCCTGCTCAGAAACCTTGGCCACCTGGCTCATGGTGATGCTGGCAGCTGAGCAGCCCTGGAGAAGGCGATCCTGTCTCCAGGTCTCGCAGAGAAGCTGGGGAGGTCTCCGGACGAGGTGGCCCACACCCTGGTAAGCTCTGGCTGCCTCCTGCCCTCAGGTCTGAGCAGGCTCTGGCCTCTGGGCCCCGTGGTGGGGAAGGCCTGGCCGATACATACACAGGGCTGAGGGGCCTGCAGAGCCAGTCCCCAGGCAGGGTGAGCTCTGGAGGAGGCTTCCACAGTCCCCAGCAGTCTCCGCATGGTGGCCCAGCTGGCGCCAAACACCTGCCACCCACAGCGAGAAGTCCCAGCCACTAGAAAGTCCAGAAGGGGCCCCACCCTTTCCCTTTGGGCCTGGGTTAAGCCACCAGCTGGGCTTGCACGTGACCCCTGCCTCACCCCCTGCCCCACCCGCCCTTTCTCTGTGACACGTACAATGGATATGTCATAAAGCCAGGCTGAGCCAGTGCTATAAATTCAGAGGAGTTAGAATCTAGGAAGAAGCTCTCCCACTTTCACTCTCTGCTCTCAGATCAGCAGGCAGTACCTCTAATATGGAAGCTATGGACACCACACCTCCCTCCCAGGCTGTCCTCTTCCATTCTGCTCATGTTTTCCCCAGCACCCCATTGACGGCTTTGGCGGGTATCGGGGCTTCAGCAGGCAGCACGTCTGACCCCGAACCTATGGACACCACACCTCCTTCCCATGCTGTTATCTTCCATTCTGCTCCTGTTTTCCCCAGCACCCCATTGACGGCTTTGGCGGGCATCGGTGCTTCAGCAGGCAGCACCTCAGACCCCGAACCTATGGACACCACACCTCCTTCACACGCTGTCATCTTCCACTCTGCTCCTGTTTTCCCCAGCACCCCATTGACGGGTTTGGCGGGCATCGGTGCTGCAGCAGGAATCACGTCAGACCCCGAACCTATGGACACCACACCTCCTTCACATGCTGTCATCTTCCATTCTGCTCCTGTTTTCCCAAGCACCCCAGTTTCGGCTTTGGCGGGCATCGGTGCTTCAGCAGGGAGCACGTCAGACCCCGAACCTATGGACACCACACCTCCTTCACACGCTGTCATCTTCCATTCTGCTCCTGTTTTCCCCAGCACCCCATTGACGGCCCTGGCGGGCATCGGTGCTTCCGCAGTCAGCAAGTCTGACCCCGAACCTATGGACACCACACCTCCTTCCCAGGCTGTCATCTTCTATTCTGCTCCTGTTTTCTCCAGCACCCCTTTTTCGGCTTTGGTGGGCATCGGTGCCTCAGCAGTCAGCACCTCAGACCCCGAACCTATGGACACCACACCTCCTTCCCAGGCTGTCATCTTCCATCCTGCTCCTCTTTACCCCAGCACCCCATTTACCGCTTAGGCCGGCACTGGTGCTTCAGCAGGCAGCACCTCTAACACCAAAGCTATGGACACCACACCTCCTTCCCAGACTGTCATTTTCCAGTCTGCCCTGTCTCCAAGTAGAACCACTACCCATTTCACACTGCTCTTCCCAGTTCTGGGAACACACCACCCAGTGGTAGCAATGCCTCAGCCCATGCCTCGACTCATTTACCTGCAACGTGAGCCAACAGATAGACCAACACTTCAAAGTTATGACAGAAAATTGAGTAAGTTATACGCTTGGAATTTCATTTATTATTATTAACAAGCACAACTGTAGTGCTTAGACTATAACAAGTACTATTCTAAGGGCTTACCAAATATTAACTCACTTATTCCTCATAATGGCAACCCTAGTGGTAGGGAATATTCATAGTGTTCACTTTTTTGGGGGAAACTGAGGCTCAGAGACGTTGAATAGCTTGCCTAATGCCACACAGTTAGTAGGTGGCAAAACCCGGGATTAAAACCAGACCATCTAGACTTTCATCACTTTGCTGTGTCACCTTATTATAAGTTGTGGTTAGGGAAGGGACTAAATTGACAAGACTCTGAACTAAAAGGAGAAGGGAGAAATGAGAAAATGAGTGATCCTAGAAACTAGAGAAGGTTTAGGCTCAGAAATTTCTGGTGATGAGACCCAGAAGAACAAGAACTTGGTTGGAATGTTAACTTGGGGTAGAATCTGAATCCACTGAGAAATGGTTTTGTTTCCTGTAAAATTTAGAAAGGTCAGTTGGATGAAGATTAACGAAGACAAAAGTAGAAAGGAAAAGAAAAAGGTGCCTTAAGTGAGACATAACCGCTCCCCTCTACGTACCCACAGGTTGTGTCCTGTGGGAAAGGATGGAGCTCTCTCTACCGGGTTGGTCACCAGGCTGAACAAGGAGAAACATGGCAACCATTGTACTGGTTTTGATGATCCCTCAAACCAAGGCTTCAGTTTCCAAGAACGACCTACGGTAGCATAACTAGTGTGTGTCACACATGCCACTAAGTGTGTTTCCAGTCACACATTTTAATTGGGGAAATACTTCCTATGAGGTAGGCATTAGTTCGCTATGGCTGCTGTAACAAATTACTACAAATGTGCTTGCTTCTAACAAAACACACTTATTTTCTTATGGTTCTGGAAGACAGAGGTCCAAAACCAGTTTCCCTGGGCTGAAACCAGGAGTCAACAGGGCCATCCATCCTCCTTCTAGAGGCTCTAAGCGAGAATCTGTTTCTTCGCCAGCATTCCTTCACTTCTGGCCACATCAATCCAACCCCAACTTCATCATCACATTCTCTTTGGGGTAAAAATTCCCTCTGCCTCTCTCTTACGAGAACACCAGTGGTTATATTTGGGCCCGTCCAGGTAGTCCAGGAGAATCTTCCCATCTGAGAACCATTACTTTCATCCCACTGGCAAAGTGCCTTCTGCCATTTAAGGTGACATTCACAGGTTCTGGAGAGTAGGATGTGGACATTTGGGGGCAATGGTATTATTCGGTCTACTACAAGGTAGATACTATTATCTTTCTCAGATGTAGGAAATGACGTTTAGGGAAGTAGTCTGTCTCAGGTCTACAATTTCCAGAGTAGAGACTTACATTCTGCCACTGACACTTTAGGACACACCCTAAACAACTTTAATCTGTGTCCTTAACTACTGCGTAATCCTTGGTTAAGAGTCACACTTAGGTATCAAGACCCAATTGAATAGAACGCAAGTACTGTCTCCTCTTTCACTATGTTTGCCTGGTGTACTGATGAATCTTGCCCAGAGCAGAAGAGTTCAGAAAAGTGTTATGCAGGTGTACGAAGAGAAAGCATTTACTGTTTGATGTGCACGGAGGAACGGAAGGCTTTTTCAAATAAAATAAAATAAAATATGCCACCAAATAGTCAATTGTCACAACAGAGGTAACCCCGTGGGAGTCATGAGGAGACTAAAATTATCTCCAATTGTGCAGGGCAGAAAAGTTTCAATGAAGGCAGGTGTAGTTCAGCCAAGGCCTACAGCACAGAAGTAGGAATTTGGGTATGTACGAATGGGAAAAAAGACATTTGAGGCATGGGAAATAGTTTAATGCAGAATGGACGAGAAATATGCATTAGACCTTTTCTAAAACAACTGGCTTATTAACTCAGTAAATCGATTTAGTCAGTCAAACTAGCTTTAGCTGATTACTTATCCAGGGGATAGCTGTTGAGAGTAATTTTTGTCACAGAACAGTAAATAAAATGGTTGAACTATAGCTTTAGGCTTGCTAAGCGAAATAGATGGCTCTAGATGATTTTCAAGTGACTTACTTGGCAGTACTCACGAAATTGGGGGTTAACAATTGCTTAAGAAAACAAAGAGAATTGATTTTAAATAAAGTAGCTACTGTGTAAACTATCTGTTCAGTAGCTCATGTTAAACGGATGTTTATAATCCCCATTGGACAACCAACTACATTTTTGCAAATGGCAATGTGAATTGCTGTTGCATAAACTATAGCAATGACCACCTATGTAATTTGTTGTCCAAACCAGAAATCTTCTAACAATACTGGTGTCCTAATAAAAATAAGCACGAAGGGAACACACAGTGGGTGTCTCCCGTGTGCCTGTGCATGCATCTATATCTCACTGAACCCTCATAACAGCCCCCAAGAGAGGGACTCTGGGCGTCCCCATGCTGCTTGTGGAGAAACAGGCACAGGAAGGTTCAATAGTCTATCTACCTAATATCGCACAGAGGGTGGCAGAGCCCGTTTTTAAACCACCTGCCTCCAATACCAGGTGCCAGGAGCCAGACTCAGCCTACAGCTCTCTTCTGCTCGCCTGGAGGTGAAACAATGTGTCATGATTAGCCAAATCCCGTCTTCACTCATCAAGGTAGGTTGAACACCTGCACGTCCTCCAAGTAGCATGTAGCATAAGCAATAAGATGTCTGTCCCGTGATCGTCCAGGAACTTGGAATCAGCTGTGCCTGGTTAGGCTGAGCTGGTTTAGAGTGGAGAGGACCACCGATCTTCCACCTGGGCAAGTGCCTTTTGACCTCCTGCCATCAGAGGGCCGAAATCTCCAGCCTGAGAATGTGCTGAGCCCTGTAGCCTAGTTACGCCAGCTCAGAACAATGATGAGCACACCTTTTTCCAGTCACCTTTCCTCATGCTCCCCATGCCTCATACTGCCCTGCTTCTTTATTCTTTATGCCACAGATACCCAAAGCCCCTTGCCTTTGGGGAGGCGGATTTGAGACCTATTGTCACGTCACGTCCTCGCTTGGCTGCCCTGTGAATAAACCTCCTCTTTGCTGCAAACCTCAGCATTTCAGTGTTTTGGCTTGCTGCGCCTCAGACAGAATGGTTGGGAGCAGTGGTACAGGTCCCTTGCCTGTGAGGGATGCTGGTTCCTAGTAGTCACGTTGCGGATGTTTTCTCCTCTCGGGGTGGGGGCGGGGCAGACATCCTGCTCTTCCGGAAAGGGAGAAACACAGGTGCCAAACCCTTGCCCTCAGCGTCACCGTCACCTAGGAGCTTGTTAGAAGCACAGAATCCAGGCCCCACCCAGAACTACTGAATACCAGCCTGCATTTAACAAGATCCACAAGAGAGGCATACCCATATTAAAGTTGGAGAGGCACCAAGCTGTCATCGTCTTCTCCACGGCTAATGAAAACGAAGCAAAGGTTCATCCCGAGCCGACTCTGCCTCAGTCACCTGGATATCACATGAGCTCATTTAATCCTCCCCAGAACCTGCAAATGAGACTGAGGGTCAGAGTGGTCTAGCACCCAAGGTTCCATAAAAGAACATGACCAAGGCTCACTGGAGCCCAGACTTCCAAAAAAGAAGGCCCCTGAGCACAGCATGGCACCACCGCAGCCCAAACCGTGGGCCTGGAGGGTAGGCCAGGCTCCCCACGCAGAGTTCACACCATTCGACAGATGCCCACAGCAGACCACAAGGCAATATGAGAAGTAAGTTCTGATTGTGGAATCTCTGAATTTTGAGATTTAAAGAAAAAAATCTGTTTTCGGGGGATGGTTAAAACAGTTCTACCAAGGAGTAAAGAGAGGGCATCTCAAGGCCCCTTCTGGACTTAGAATTTAATGCCTACTTATGGAGAAATGCTCCGTGCATTTGCTCAGCCCTACGTCGAGATGAAGTTCTCTGTGCCCTAGAAGCTTAGGTTCTAAAAAGGCCACAGAAATGGGTGAGACCTCAAAAATGCCAGAACAATGCAACGGCCTTAATCAGACTGTCTTTGCTTTGCCTTGCTTACAAGTCACTGACTTTAAACTGAATATGGTGTCATGTCTTTACGTTTCTTGAAGCTTTTTTTTTTACAAAAGATCGTATAAAGATTTTCTTCCATGGTAAAACTTTTATATTGTATTTCTCTTAAACTGGAGTGTGGTACATTTACCCTCCATCAGATGATTGCTTACAACTCACCTTGCTTTATTAAGAATACCGCTAGAGGCTTCTATGTCCCTACTAACAAAAATACATTTTCAGGCCCATTCAAACCAGTGAAAATCCAAGATTTCAGAGCACAAGATAATGAAAATTCTCTCTATCCACGTCTTTTACTACTTTTAGCCTGTTAACAGTCCCTAAGTGTGTCAGATGAAAGGTACTGTCGCGGGAATTGACATCTTTAACAGCATTCCATACAGGTAAGTCTTGATTGTTCCAATTTCTCAGAAAGTTGGACACATTTACTGCCTCTATGACATCTCTAGGGTGTGTGGAAGAAATAAAAAAGAGGCCTGTACAATGTATTTCTCAAAATATACACACAAAGAGTTTGCACATACAAACAGGGAAACCTTATAAATAATGTATGGGGAGCAAAGTATTGTCGGTAACGGAACTACTCATTTCGAAAGACAACACTGTCACCAAGTGTCCCCTCACCAAAACTGACTGGGAATGTTTAGGGGCCACCAAACCAGAGGTGGAGATTTTTAGGCACATTCTTGCCAGAAAAGAGAGCCTAGGGCATAAACCACTCAACTTGTTGGCACGAATGCCAGGGCAACCCAAGCAAGTGGATATAGAAGCCTACGTAATGCTTGGAAGTAGGAAGCTTTGGGGGACTACACCTGGGCTGGTACTGGCCTCCCTCCCCAAAGGGACAAGGAGAGCAGAAACCTGGATGGAGTCAAGAGAGAGCAAAAAGAAAGGCAAGGCTGGGTATGGAGCAACGTTTGGATCCAGGGGCATGTGTCTCAGAACTGCTGGGGCTCTGCAGACCAGCTGCATCCCCATTCTCCTTGACCCTCATTGGTATAATGAACTCAGGGTGGGTGCATCCCGGCTGCCAAGTCACTTCCACCCGTCCATGGAGTTGACGGTTACTTGCTCACAGTGAACCAACCGCTCTGGACCTAACAGCTACTGCAGGGGGCGGTAGTGGAGAACAAGGTGACGACAAGGACCAGATGCGAAGGAGGAAGAGACATTCAGCGGACCGACTGGGTGGACTGATGGTGTGGCGTTAAGTCTGCAGAGCTAAAGGGGCCAGATGTAGAAAAGGGAAGGGGAACCATGAGGATATGGTCAAGCCCCTTCGTATAGATGTTTCATCCGTATGTTGTATGCAAGTTCCATTCAATTTGCTCTGAGTGAAAAAGAGAGAACAAAATTATCCTTTAAACCATGTCAGTGATTTTATTTACCATCTCATTTGATGAGCTCATAGCCCAGGGTCAGAGGGAAATGGGAGCTGTGAGTCTGCCATCTCTCAGGAAGTCTCAGGCCTCAGAGGCCCCTCATAGCCAAACTACCTCACCTTTTGCACCTTTCAAGCAACGTTATTCCTAAGTGCGAGTCACCCTCTTCATCAGGTTCTCCAAGAAACAGCAGTCTCTCTCAATGACAGAGGAAAAATGGGCTACTTTGGCTTTCTGAGGCACAATATGTAGTTCTCCAAAATGGTACCTGCCTGGGGGATTTTTCAAGAAAATTAAGCATCAGTGGTGATTTGTTTGTCTTCACATAACGTATGACCCAGATGTGCTGAGAAATAAGAAAAGGACGAACGAATCAAGGGCAGCTGATCCAAGGAGGCAAGGGGCAACTTCCACAGCCTACGTGGAAAGCTAGAGGAAGGGAACATCCAGCTGGTGGGAGCTGAAGACAGGGGCCAGTCCTCCTTGGTCTCGGGATGCCACCCCCTCTTCCTACATCTTCACGCTCTCCTTCTCTGTTGGCCCCTCCCAGCCATATTAAAGAGCCACAAGGAAATGCTCTCCTCCATTCCATTTTCCTGTCCTCCTATCCACCCCTCCCTTCTTTCCCTTTGCCATCAATTTCTTGACTTGCCCCCCATTTCTCCCCTCCCATCTACACTGCGATCTGGTTTCTGCCCCACTACTCCCGTGAAACTGACCTCCTTGAAGCCCCCAATGATTTCTCTGTTGACAAGTCCAGGGGACTACTTCTCAATCCTTATCTTTGTGACCGCCAAGCCGAGTTAGACCTTAAACAACGTCTCTGTCTTGAAAATCTCTTCCCTTGGCTTCTGCGCCACCTTTCCTTTTCTTTTCATGACACAGATCACAGCCAGTGCTGCAGATTCCATCGAATTAAGGAATGCTGTTGCCTACATGTGTGAATGAGCTAAAGTGAGTACAGTACTGAAGTAGAGGACACCTAAAGTGAAACGTCTTCATGTACGTCCACGTGGCTGAGCAGCAAGTTAACCTTTCATACATGTGTTAAAGAAGAAGAGTTGGGTTTTATTTTATTTACTTTTCCCTGGACTGTGTTGAATGGCTATCATCTACAAGTTCAGGCTACTTTTTGCTGAGGATTAATAATGCACTGGGAGAGCTGAGAGAAAACTGAATAATAGAGCTGTCATTTTCTTGACCAGTTCACCTTAGTTTCCCAAACTCTAAGTCTTTCTCCAATTCTTTTCCCTTTTTATTGTAGTAAAATGAACATAACACAAAATTCACCATTTGGATCATTTTACAATTCACTGTACCATTCAGTGGAATTTACTACTGTCACAATGTTGTGCAACTATCACCACTGCCTAGCTGCAAAACATTTTCATCAACCAAGAGGAAACCTACACCCATTTTAAGGAGTCATTCCCAATTTCCCTCTCTTCCAAACCCCTGGCAACCACTAATGTATAATCTTTTCTGTGTGTATGGATTTGCCACTGCTGGACATTTCATATAAATGGAACCATACAATATGTAGCCTTTCATGCCTGACTTCTTTCACTTAGTTGCATCCATCATGTAGCATGTATCAGAAATCCACTCACTGTTACAGCTGAATCCTTCATACTGTTTGAATACAAAATTAAAAATACGTTGAGAGTGAAGCTCTGTTTTAATGGCACATCTATTAGGCCAATTCATTGAAAGAAGCTGAAGATGGAGATGTTGTTGTGAAATGATAATCGTTGAGAAGCCTCAGCCAATTGGATAATGAAAAGTTTGGGAAATGTTGCAAAAAATTAGCTGATTTATATTAAAAGCCTATTAAACAAGGATTCAGGAGATTGTCTTTTTCTTGCAGGTAACTTAAATGAGGCAGAAAGAAATAACTGCCCTTTAAAACACATTTTGAAAGGATTCTATTTATTCTTAATAGACGAATGGGAGGGAGTACAGCAAGTTCACATCCAATATGGACTCCCTGTCCAAACACTGTTTGTCGTTCTAGCCACCGCTATCGAATTATATTTCTTGAGAGTAAGGCAGCTCAATTCCTGCATATTACTTTCTAAACTTCATCCATCAAATCCATTAATACAGTATAAACAAGAGTTGTTCATGTTTAAGTGCAGTTCAAATATCAGGTATAAAGAACCCCCAGTAAGAAAAAGAATCCTATATCTCTTGCCAGAATGTGGTCAGCTCTGGGGTGCTCTGCTAGCTGAAAGACACATTCCTTATTAAGAGGATAGAGGCTGCTTAAGAGGGATGAGAGCCAAAAAAATTTAACTACATATATGTGTTAAGAACAGTGCTAGGTTATCTCATGTTCTAGATCAGTCAAGGCTCACCATTTTACATACGTGAAAAGCAAAGTTAAAAGTGTATTCGTAGGGCTTCCCTGTTGGCGCAGTGGTTAAGGATCCACCTGCCAGTGCACGGGACACACGTTTGAGCCCTGGTCCGGGAAGATCCCACATGCCACGGAGCAACTAAGACCATGTGCCACAACTACTGAGCCTGCGTGCTAGAGCCCGTGAACCACAACTACTGAAGCCCACGCACCTAGACCCCGTGCTCAGCAACAGCGAGAAGCCACCACAATGAGAATCCCGCGTACTGCAACAGAGTAGCCCCCGCTCACTGCAACTAGAGAAAGCCTGCGCACAGCAACGAAGAGCCTAGGCAGCCAAAGATAAATAAATAAATACGTCTATTTTTAAAAAAATGTGTTTTAGTAACTTACTAAAAGGCACGCAATCAGTAAACATGAGCAAGGATTCAATCCCAAATCTGTCACACTGAAGTTGAAGCTAATACTCGAGATTGATAAAAACAGCACTAATTTAAAACTTCAGAGGTATTTGTTACTTCATACTTTCACTAATGCTCTTTGGAGATAAATCATTTCATTTATATGGGCCTTAGTTTTTACAACTGTAATAGTTGGAAGCTTGACTAGGTGATCTGTATGTAGCCTTCCAATTCTAAAATGTTCCACTAATTTGGATTCCTACAATAATTGCCCTTGCAATACATGCATGCTGCCACCAAGTAGCAGTAGAGACTACTAGTTCCTTTTTTATCCCTAGTGGGGGTGCATTTTGACAGCAGACTTATCCGTCAATAGTACAACCTGTTAGTATAACTATAAGATAACAAAATAATCTGGTATTCTTTCCTGTAAAAGAGAAGCTTTACATTGTGTCTGTGAATCGTACCAGAATCACCTGTAGCTTTATAAATATAGAGGAAATCCTGAACCCATTGAATGAGAATCTTCAGAGACAGGACTTGGGCATCTGGAATTTTGGGCTCCCATCATTTGTATATTTTATTTCATTTTATTTTTGCCTATGTACAATATTTGCCACATCCTTTTGAATCTTTAAAAGGTTCTTTCTGTTTTAAATTTTAGAATATTCCATAATCTTCACCTACTTTTCATAAGGTGTTATCTGTTATGTTTATTCGATCTTGTGCTTCTCCTGGTTAAGACTTCTTTCTTTCCTTTTTTTTTTCTCGTGGCCCTGCCTCATGTCTTGCAGGATCTTAGTTCCCTGACATGGGATTGGACCCCAGGGTCCCAGCAGTGAAAGCGCCATGTTCTAAACACTGGACCACCAGGGAAGTCCCAAGATTTCAGTTTTAAATGACTTTTTTCCCACTCTAATTCATTCCTGGGATCAGTTTCATGTTTGGACATTAAAGCAACCTTGCATTGCCAGAATAAAGCTACTTTGATTTTGATATATGATTGTTTTACATACCATGGATACAGTTTGTGCTTCTCTTTACACATTTTGCATGCATGTTCAAAGGAGAAACTGGCCTGTGATTCTATTCTTGTAATATCCTTTATAGATTATTTTTAAGATTCTATACTTTATTTTTTATTTATTTATTTTTGGCTGCATTGGGTCTTCATTGCTGCATGCATGCTTTCTCTAGTTTTGGCGAGCGGGGGTCTATTCTTTGTTGCAGTGAGTAGGCTTCTCATTGCAGCCTTCTGACCGCATGGGCTTCTGACCCCATTCGTCGGTGCTACTTCAGTTCCTTACCCCTTCCCTTCTGACCCTGGGCGGTGAAATCCTCTTTCTGCGGCTGGCCTGCGGCAGAAAGTCAATGAGGCAAGAGTAGGCTTGGAGTATCCAAGGAGCAGAAAGGATGTCAGCGTGTGAAAAACAGAGCGAGCAAATTGGAGAGGAGAAGGAAACACTCAGAGAGGAAACAGAGGCCCAGATTTCTAGGTCTGTGGAGGCACTCTGAGGACTTTGCACTTTCTGTGAAGAAGCCACTGAAGAAATTTGAGTGACATGATCTGACTTATGTTTTAACAAGATCTCTCTGGATGCCACGTTGATTAGAGATTGTAGGAGAGCAAGGACAAGCCCCAGAAGACCAACAGTTGATTCAAAGAAGTGATTACTCAAACCTGGTCCCCCTCCTCAATGAGGACGCAGGGCAGGAATCGACAAATAATGGCCACAAATCAAATCAGGCTCTCAGCCTGGATCTGTGGGACTGTGAGCTAATAACGGTTCTCACGTTCAGAAAGCTTGTTGAAGAAGAAAGAGGAGGAGAAGCTACAGAAACTGTATATGGCCCACAAAGCCTAAGATATTTAAAATCCAGAAGATGCTTTCCAACACCTGATGTAAAGCATGTGGCTGGTAGGAGGTCCTCAACCAAATTTGGAAGAGGAATACATGAGTCAGTTCGTTCCTGAAAACACTGTAAAGTGATAGGGGTCAAGAAACATTTACCCGTTCACCCTAAACCTTCACAAATGATGCCAGTTCCGTTGAGCTATTGAAAAATACATTCTGGCTTTCAAAAAAGTAACCCAGAGGGCATTTTCTCACATAGGCAAGGTCATAAACAACTGTCAAGTGAAGTTGAAATAGCAACAAATCAAATAATAACAAAAACATTTTTACAGAATTTTAAATCTTACAAAGCATTTTCATGTTCATTATCTAATTTAATCCCCAAATCAACGTCATGAGATAGTTATTATTTCCCCATTAGAAATGACCACATATTAAATCCTTAGTGATTGCTCAAGAAAAGCTGAAATCTTGAGTGTTACATCCATTAATGCCATGGTTGGGTGTTTTCCCATGGGAACACTGGATGCTAAAATCCACAGGGATTTTCAGCTCAAGATGGCAGACTAGGAAATATATTTACTTTCTGTTCCTCCTGAAACCATATCTCAATAAAACTGTAGAAATACCAAAATTAATCAACCAATAAAAGCCAAGATATTTTGGAAGTCATCAACCACAGAAAGATTTCAACACATTTCGAGAAGGCAAACAATGAAATGGAGGAGCCGTGAATAAAATAATGAAGAAAAAAAGGCTGAACCTAAGTAAGGTCTGCACAAAGCCACTCAGCTTTTGCTGAGCTCCGGTTATAGTAAAGGGCAGAGGAAAGAAGAGGGGCTGAAAACAAGGAGACAAAACGTCATTTTAGGAAAAACAGTTCATTTAATGAGCTCCAGGGAACACTCAGCCTGCTGCCATACTAACTCATGAATTACAATGGATTGTTGGTAAGCAAGACAAGAAAACAGGGAAGAAACAAAAGAAACAAAAATCAAGACATTGTTTCTAACTGAACTCTTCTCAAAGGAGATCGAGGAATTATGGTTCAATGCCACAGCTGTAAATCATTTCTGCTCTTGGAGAGGTTACAAAGGGCTTATAATATTTCCCTTTTGTTCAGACAGAATTTAGGTCTGAGCAAAAGCTTTTGTGTCCTCCAACCCCAACATTTATTGGGGATGGAAGCCCAGATTTGCTGGGACATACCATAAAAAGAATCTCATGAGCAGAGGGTCAAACTGATTTTGGAATATATGAATTATGTCCAGTGTGAGTTTCAATAGGTTTTAAAATATATACATACATACATATATATATATATATATACATTTTTACTGATCTATATGATTTTGGGTTCTGAAACTTCTACATGTCACATGCGTGATACATAACAGACAATGTCAGCCCCAGGAGGGAGAAAACACTCCAATGAAGCAAGCCAAAGAAACAAGTTTTAAGCAAGGTCAAGTGATGTGTAGACCAGGATTGTTCAATTCCTACCTGTCATGCTGAAGCTTCCAGCTCCTGAATAACAACACATGCTTCCCTTGTCCTAGACAGCCAAGAGTATGTCTCCTCTCTTGGGCATAAGAATCTCTAGAGTTACATATCTGTAGTAAGAGTGGACCCAGCTGGCATACTCACAATGACCAAATTGTGTTGATCGTACTTTATACCAATACATCGCCCCACGCTGAAGTTGCAATAAATGATATATTTGCTTTCTAGACATGAATGAGACGCCTTACTGGATATACTCCAGGAAGGCCAGAGAAGCTGGCTTCTAATCCATACGGAACAATTCACTGGTGAATTTCTTTCACGATAGCCCATGATTTATCTAGAATATCATCTTGACATATCTGGATCCTTCAAACTAGACAAAGGGAAAATACGGGCTTCAAGCCTCAATTAGAAATATGGAATGGTGCCATGCTGACAACTGGTGGTCCCTGACCTGTATCTTCTGAGATTAGAACACAGTGTGGTGGATGACCAATTCATGCATTGAACAAAAGAAGACCTCCTACAGGGCAGTGTAGCTGTTCGTTACAGGTATGGCACTTAGGGCTAAGTACCATAAGGACTACAAGAGAAAAAGAAAAACAAGTAACACATGAAGCATATACGATAAGGAGGCACCACAGTCCAGAGCACGAGCTCTGGAATCACACAGGCTTGGATCGAATCCCAGCTAAGCCACTACCATCTATATACCCTGAAGGACAGGCCAAGGTTTAAATGTTGTTTTACCAGATTTCAAAAAAGAAGTGAAGAAAGAACCTATCTGCCGGGAAGGGACATCGTGGGGTGCAGTATCCAGTCGGATCAGGGCTCTGCATCTCCTGCTCAGAAACCTTGGCCACCTGGCTCATGGTGATGCTGGCAGCTGAGCAGCCCTGGAGAAGGCGATCCTGTCTCCAGGTCTCGCAGAGAAGCTGGGGAGGTCTCCGGACGAGGTGGCCCACACCCTGGTAAGCTCTGGCTGCCTCCTGCCCTCAGGTCTCAGCAGGCTCTGGCCTCTGGGCCCCGTGGTGGGGAAGGCCTGGCCGATACATACACAGGGCTGAGGGGCCTGCAGAGCCAGTCCCCAGGCAGGGTGAGCTCTGGAGGAGGCTTCCACAGTCCCCAGCAGTCTCCGCATGGTGGCCCAGCTGGCGCCAAACACCTGCCACCCACAGCGAGAAGTCCCAGCCACTAGAAAGTCCAGAAGGGGCCCCACCCTTTCCCTTTGGGCCTGGGTTAAGCCACCAGCTGGGCTTGCACGTGACCCCTGCCTCACCCCCTGCCCCGCCCGCCCTTTCTCTGTGACACGTACAATGGATATGTCATAAAGCCAGGCTGAGCCAGTGCTATAAATTCAGAGGAGTTAGAATCTAGGAAGAAGCTCTCCCACTTTCACTCTCTGATCTCAGATCAGCAGGCAGTACCTCTAATATGGAAGCTATGGACACCACACCTCCCTCCCAGGCTGTCCTCTTCCATTCTGCTCCTGTTTTCCCCAGCACCCCATTGACGGCTTTGGCGGGCATCGGTGCTTCAGCAGGCAGCACCTCAGACCCCGAACCTATGGACACCACACCTCCTTCACACGCTGTCATCTTCCACTCTGCTCCTGTTTTCCCCAGCACCCCATTGACGGCTTTGGCGGGCATCGGTGCTGCAGCAGGAATCACGTCAGACCCCGAACCTATGGACACCACACCTCCTTCACATGCTGTCATCTTCCATTCTGCTCCTGTTTTCCCAAGCACCCCAGTTTCGGCTTTGGCGGGCATCGGTGCTTCAGCAGGGAGCACGTCAGACCCCGAACCTATGGACACCACACCTCCTTCACACGCTGTCATCTTCCATTCTGCTCCTGTTTTCCCCAGCACCCCATTGACGGCCCTGGCGGGCATCGGTGCTTCCGCAGTCAGCACGTCTGACCCCGAACCTATGGACACCACACCTCCTTCCCAGGCTGTCATCTTCTATTCTGCTCCTGTTTTCTCCAGCACCCCTTTTTCGGCTTTGGTGGGCATCGGTGCCTCAGCAGTCAGCACCTCAGACCCCGAACCTATGGACACCACACCTCCTTCCCAGGCTGTCATCTTCCATCCTGCTCCTCTTTACCCCAGCACCCCATTTACCGCTTAGGCCGGCACTGGTGCTTCAGCAGGCAGCACCTCTAACACCAAAGCTATGGACACCACACCTCCTTCCCAGGCTGTCATTTTCCAGTCTGCCCTGTCTCCAAGTAGAACCACTACCCATTTCACACTGCTCTTCCCAGTTCTGGGAACACACCACCCAGTGGTAGCAATGCCTCAGCCCATGCCTCGACTCATTTACCTGCAACGTGAGCCAACAGATAGACCAACACTTCAAAGTTATGACAGAAAATTGAGTAAGTTATACGCTTGGAATTTCATTTATTATTATTAACAAGCACAACTGTAGTGCTTAGACTATAACAAGTACTATTCTAAGGGCTTACCAAATATTAACTCACTTATTCCTCATAATGGCAACCCTAGTGGTAGGGAATATTCATAGTGTTCACTTTTTGGGGGGAAACTGAGTCTCAGAGACGTTGAATAGCTTGCCTAATGCCACACAGTTAGTAGGTGGCAAAACCCGGGATTAAAACCAGACCATCTAGACTTTCATCACTTTGCTGTGTCACCTTATTATAAGTTGTGGTTAGGGAAGGGACTAAATTGACAAGACTCTGAACTAAAAGGAGAAGGGAGAAATGAGAAAATGAGTGATCCTAGAAACTAGAGAAGGTTTAGGCTCAGAAATTTCTGGTGATGAGACCCAGAAGAACAAGAACTTGGTTGGAATGTTAACTTGGGGTAGAATCTGAATCCACTGAGAAATGGTTTTGTTTCCTGTAAAATTTAGAAAGGTCAGTTGGATGAAGATTAACGAAGACAAAAGTAGAAAGGAAAAGAAAAAGGTGCCTTAAGTGAGACATAACCGCTCCCCTCTACGTACCCACAGGTTGTGTCCTGTGGGAAAGGATGGAGCTCTCTCTACCGGGTTGGTCACCAGGCTGAACAAGGAGAAACATGGCAACCATTGTACTGGTTTTGATGATCCCTCAAACCAAGGCTTCAGTTTCCAAGAACGACCTACGGTAGCATAACTAGTGTGTGTCACACATGCCACTAAGTGTGTTTCCAGTCACACATTTTAATTGGGGAAATACTTCCTATGAGGTAGGCATTAGTTCGCTATGGCTGCTGTAACAAATTACTACAAATGTGCTTGCTTCTAACAAAACACACTTATTTTCTTATGGTTCTGGAAGACAGAGGTCCAAAACCAGTTTCCCTGGGCTGAAACCAGGAGTCAACAGGGCCATCCATCCTCCTTCTAGAGGCTCTAAGCGAGAATCTGTTTCTTCGCCAGCATTCCTTCACTTCTGGCCACATCAATCCAACCCCAACTTCATCATCACATTCTCTTTGGGGTAAAAATTCCCTCTGCCTCTCTCTTACGAGAACACCAGTGGTTATATTTGGGCCCGTCCAGGTAGTCCAGGAGAATCTTCCCATCTGAGAACCATTACTTTCATCCCACTGGCAAAGTGCCTTCTGCCATTTAAGGTGACATTCACAGGTTCTGGAGAGTAGGATGTGGACATTTGGGGGCAATGGTATTATTCGGTCTACTACAAGGTAGATACTATTATCTTTCTCAGATGTAGGAAATGACGTTTAGGGAAGTAGTCTGTCTCAGGTCTACAATTTCCAGAGTAGAGACTTACATTCTGCCACTGACACTTTAGGACACACCCTAAACAACTTTAATCTGTGTCCTTAACTACTGCGTAATCCTTGGTTAAGAGTCACACTTAGGTATCAAGACCCAATTGAATAGAACGCAAGTACTGTCTCCTCTTTCACTATGTTTGCCTGGTGTACTGATGAATCTTGCCCAGAGCAGAAGAGTTCAGAAAAGTGTTATGCAGGTGTACGAAGAGAAAGCATTTACTGTTTGATGTGCACGGAGGAACGGAAGGCTTTTTCAAATAAAATAAAATAAAATATGCCACCAAATAGTCAATTGTCACAACAGAGGTAACCCCGTGGGAGTCATGAGGAGACTAAAATTATCTCCAATTGTGCAGGGCAGAAAAGTTTCAATGAAGGCAGGTGTAGTTCAGCCAAGGCCTACAGCACAGAAGTAGGAATTTGGGTATGTACGAATGGGAAAAAAGACATTTGAGGCATGGGAAATAGTTTAATGCAGAATGGACGAGAAATATGCATTAGACCTTTTCTAAAACAACTGGCTTATTAACTCAGTAAATCGATTTAGTCAGTCAAACTAGCTTTAGCTGATTACTTATCCAGGGGATAGCTGTTGAGAGTAATTTTTGTCACAGAACAGTAAATAAAATGGTTGAACTATAGCTTTAGGCTTGCTAAGCGAAATAGATGGCTCTAGATGATTTTCAAGTGACTTACTTGGTAGTACTCACGAAATTGGGGGTTAACAATTGCTTAAGAAAACAAAGAGAATTGATTTTAAATAAAGTAGCTACTGTGTAAACTATCTGTTCAGTAGCTCATGTTAAACGGATGTTTATAATCCCCATTGGACAACCAACTACATTTTTGCAAATGGCAATGTGAATTGCTGTTGCATAAACTATAGCAATGACCACCTATGTAATTTGTTGTCCAAACCAGAAATCTTCTAACAATACTGGTGTCCTAATAAAAATAAGCACGAAGGGAACACACAGTGGGTGTCTCCCGTGTGCCTGTGCATGCATCTATATCTCACTGAACCCTCATAACAGCCCCCAAGAGAGGGACTCTGGGCGTCCCCATGCTGCTTGTGGAGAAACAGGCACAGGAAGGTTCAATAGTCTATCTACCTAATATCGCACAGAGGGTGGCAGAGCCCGTTTTTAAACCACCTGCCTCCAATACCAGGTGCCAGGAGCCAGACTCAGCCTACAGCTCTCTTCTGCTCGCCTGGAGGTGAAACAATGTGTCATGATTAGCCAAATCCCGTCTTCACTCATCAAGGTAGGTTGAACACCTGCACGTCCTCCAAGTAGCATGTAGCATAAGCAATAAGATGTCTGTCCCGTGATCGTCCAGGAACTTGGAATCAGCTGTGCCTGGTTAGGCTGAGCTGGTTTAGAGTGGAGAGGACCACCGATCTTCCACCTGGGCAAGTGCCTTTTGACCTCCTGCCATCAGAGGGCCGAAATCTCCAGCCTGAGAATGTGCTGAGCCCTGTAGCCTAGTTACGCCAGCTCAGAACAATGATGAGCACACCTTTTTCCAGTCACCTTTCCTCATGCTCCCCATGCCTCATACTGCCCTGCTTCTTTATTCTTTATGCCACAGATACCCAAAGCCCCTTGCCTTTGGGGAGGCGGATTTGAGACCTATTGTCACGTCACGTCCTCGCTTGGCTGCCCTGTGAATAAACCTCCTCTTTGCTGCAAACCTCAGCATTTCAGTGTTTTGGCTTGCTGCGCCTCAGACAGAATGGTTGGGAGCAGTGGTACAGGTCCCTTGCCTGTGAGGGATGCTGGTTCCTAGTAGTCACGTTGCGGATGTTTTCCCCTCTCGGGGTGGGGGCGGGGCAGACATCCTGCTCTTCCGGAAAGGGAGAAACACAGGTGCCAAACCTTTGCCCTCAGCGTCACCGTCACCTAGGAGCTTGTTAGAAGCACAGAATCCAGGCCCCACCCAGAACTACTGAATACCAGCCTGCATTTAACAAGATCCACAAGAGAGGCATACCCATATTAAAGTTGGAGAGGCACCAAGCTGTCATCGTCTTCTCCACGGCTAATGAAAACGAAGCAAAGGTTCATCCCGAGCCGACTCTGCCTCAGTCACCTGGATATCACATGAGCTCATTTCATCCTCCCCAGAACCTGCAAATGAGACTGAGGGTCAGAGTGGTCTAGCACCCAAGGTTCCATAAAAGAACATGACCAAGGCTCACTGGAGCCCAGACTTCCAAAAAAGAAGGCCCCTGAGCACAGCATGGCACCACCGCAGCCCAAACCGTGGGCCTGGAGGGTAGGCCAGGCTCCCCACGCAGAGTTCACACCATTCGACAGATGCCCACAGCAGACCACAGGCAATATGAGAAGTAAGTTCTGATTGTGGAATCTCTGAATTTTGAGATTTAAAGAAAAAAATCTGTTGTCGGGGGATGGTTAAAACAGTTCTACCAAGGAGTAAAGAGAGGGCATCTCAAGGCCCCTTCTGGACTTAGAATTTAATGCCTACTTATGGAGAAATGCTCCGTGCATTTGCTCAGCCCTACGTCGAGATGAAGTTCTCTGTGCCCTAGAAGCTTAGGTTCTAAAAAGGCCACAGAAATGGGTGAGACCTCAAAAATGCCAGAACAATGCAACGGCCTTAATCAGACTGTCTTTGCTTTGCCTTGCTTACAAGTCACTGACTTTAAACTGAATATGGTGTCATGTCTTTACGTTTCTTGAAGCTTTTTTTTTTACAAAAGATCATATAAAGATTTTCTTCCATGGTAAAACTTTTATATTGTATTTCTCTTAAACTGGAGTGTGGTACATTTACCCTCCATCAGATGATTGCTTACAACTCACCTTGCTTTATTAAGAATACCGCTAGAGGCTTCTATGTCCCTACTAACAAAAATACATTTTCAGGCCCATTCAAACCAGTGAAAATCCAAGATTTCAGAGCACAAGATAATGAAAATTCTCTCTATCCACGTCTTTTACTACTTTTAGCCTGTTAACAGTCCCTAAGTGTGTCAGATGAAAGGTACTGTCGCGGGAATTGACATCTTTAACAGCATTCCATACAGGTAAGTCTTGATTGTTCCAATTTCTCAGAAAGTTGGACACATTTACTGCCTCTATGACATCTCTAGGGTGTGTGGAAGAAATAAAAAAGAGGCCTGTACAATGTATTTCTCAAAATATACACACAAAGAGTTTGCACATACAAACAGGGAAACCTTATAAATAATGTATGGGGAGCAAAGTATTGTCGGTAACGGAACTACTCATTTCGAAAGACAACACTGTCACCAAGTGTCCCCTCACCAAAACTGACTGGGAATGTTTAGGGGCCACCAAACCAGAGGTGGAGATTTTTAGGCACATTCTTGCCAGAAAAGAGAGCCTAGGGCATAAACCACTCAACTTGTTGGCACGAATGCCAGGGCAACCCAAGCAAGTGGATATAGAAGCCTACGTAATGCTTGGAAGTAGGAAGCTTTGGGGGACTACACCTGGGCTGGTACTGGCCTCCCTCCCCAAAGGGACAAGGAGAGCAGAAACCTGGATGGAGTCAAGAGAGAGCAAAAAGAAAGGCAAGGCTGGGTATGGAGCAACGTTTGGATCCAGGGGCATGTGTCTCAGAACTGCTGGGGCTCTGCAGACCAGCTGCATCCCCATTCTCCTTGACCCTCATTGGTATAATGAACTCAGGGTGGGTGCATCCCGGCTGCCAAGTCACTTCCACCCGTCCATGGAGTTGACGGTTACTTGCTCACAGTGAACCAACCGCTCTGGACCTAACAGCTACTGCAGGGGGCGGTAGTGGAGAACAAGGTGACGACAAGGACCAGATGCGAAGGAGGAAGAGACATTCAGCGGACCGACTGGGTGGACTGATGGTGTGGCGTTAAGTCTGCAGAGCTAAAGGGGCCAGATGTAGAAAAGGGAAGGGGAACCATGAGGATATGGTCAAGCCCCTTCGTATAGATGTTTCATCCGTATGTTGTATGCAAGTTCCATTCAATTTGCTCTGAGTGAAAAAGAGAGAACAAAATTATCCTTTAAACCATGTCAGTGATTTTATTTACCATCTCATTTGATGAGCTCATAGCCCAGGGTCAGAGGGAAATGGGAGCTGTGAGTCTGCCATCTCTCAGGAAGTCTCAGGCCTCAGAGGCCCCTCATAGCCAAACTACCTCACCTTTTGCACCTTTCAAGCAACGTTATTCCTAAGTGCGAGTCACCCTCTTCATCAGGTTCTCCAAGAAACAGCAGTCTCTCTCAATGACAGAGGAAAAATGGGCTACTTTGGCTTTCTGAGGCACAATATGTAGTTCTCCAAAATGGTACCTGCCTGGGGGATTTTTCAAGAAAATTAAGCATCAGTGGTGATTTGTTTGTCTTCACATAACGTATGACCCAGATGTGCTGAGAAATAAGAAAAGGACGAACGAATCAAGGGCAGCTGATCCAAGGAGGCAAGGGGCAACTTCCACAGCCTACGTGGAAAGCTAGAGGAAGGGAACATCCAGCTGGTGGGAGCTGAAGACAGGGGCCAGTCCTCCTTGGTCTCGGGATGCCACCCCCTCTTCCTACATCTTCACGCTCTCCTTCTCTGTTGGCCCCTCCCAGCCATATTAAAGAGCCACAAGGAAATGCTCTCCTCCATTCCATTTTCCTGTCCTCCTATCCACCCCTCCCTTCTTTCCCTTTGCCATCAATTTCTTGACTTGCCCCCCATTTCTCCCCTCCCATCTACACTGCGATCTGGTTTCTGCCCCACTACTCCCGTGAAACTGACCTCCTTGAAGCCCCCAATGATTTCTCTGTTGACAAGTCCAGGGGACTACTTCTCAATCCTTATCTTTGTGACCGCCAAGCCGAGTTAGACCTTAAACAACGTCTCTGTCTTGAAAATCTCTTCCCTTGGCTTCTGCGCCACCTTTCCTTTTCTTTTCATGACACAGATCACAGCCAGTGCTGCAGATTCCATCGAATTAAGGAATGCTGTTGCCTACATGTGTGAATGAGCTAAAGTGAGTACAGTACTGAAGTAGAGGACACCTAAAGTGAAACGTCTTCATGTACGTCCACGTGGCTGAGCAGCAAGTTAACCTTTCATACATGTGTTAAAGAAGAAGAGTTGGGTTTTATTTTATTTACTTTTCCCTGGACTGTGTTGAATGGCTATCATCTACAAGTTCAGGCTACTTTTTGCTGAGGATTAATAATGCACTGGGAGAGCTGAGAGAAAACTGAATAATAGAGCTGTCATTTTCTTGACCAGTTCACCTTAGTTTCCCAAACTCTAAGTCTTTCTCCAATTCTTTTCCCTTTTTATTGTAGTAAAATGAACATAACACAAAATTCACCATTTGGATCATTTTACAATTCACTGTACCATTCAGTGGAATTTACTACTGTCACAATGTTGTGCAACTATCACCACTGCCTAGCTGCAAAACATTTTCATCAACCAAGAGGAAACCTACACCCATTTTAAGGAGTCATTCCCAATTTCCCTCTCTTCCAAACCCCTGGCAACCACTAATGTATAATCTTTTCTGTGTGTATGGATTTGCCACTGCTGGACATTTCATATAAATGGAACCATACAATATGTAGCCTTTCATGCCTGACTTCTTTCACTTAGTTGCATCCATCATGTAGCATGTATCAGAAATCCACTCACTGTTACAGCTGAATCCTTCATACTGTTTGAATACAAAATTAAAAATACGTTGAGAGTGAAGCTCTGTTTTAATGGCACATCTATTAGGCCAATTCATTGAAAGAAGCTGAAGATGGAGATGTTGTTGTGAAATGATAATCGTTGAGAAGCCTCAGCCAATTGGATAATGAAAAGTTTGGGAAATGTTGCAAAAAATTAGCTGATTTATATTAAAAGCCTATTAAACAAGGATTCAGGAGATTGTCTTTTTCTTGCAGGTAACTTAAATGAGGCAGAAAGAAATAACTGCCCTTTAAAACACATTTTGAAAGGATTCTATTTATTCTTAATAGACGAATGGGAGGGAGTACAGCAAGTTCACATCCAATATGGACTCCCTGTCCAAACACTGTTTGTCGTTCTAGCCACCGCTATCGAATTATATTTCTTGAGAGTAAGGCAGCTCAATTCCTGCATATTACTTTCTAAACTTCATCCATCAAATCCATTAATACAGTATAAACAAGAGTTGTTCATGTTTAAGTGCAGTTCAAATATCAGGTATAAAGAACCCCCAGTAAGAAAAAGAATCCTATATCTCTTGCCAGAATGTGGTCAGCTCTGGGGTGCTCTGCTAGCTGAAAGACACATTCCTTATTAAGAGGATAGAGGCTGCTTAAGAGGGATGAGAGCCAAAAAAATTTAACTACATATATGTGTTAAGAACAGTGCTAGGTTATCTCATGTTCTAGATCAGTCAAGGCTCACCATTTTACATACGTGAAAAGCAAAGTTAAAAGTGTATTCGTAGGGCTTCCCTGTTGGCGCAGTGGTTAAGGATCCACCTGCCAGTGCACGGGACACACGTTTGAGCCCTGGTCCGGGAAGATCCCACATGCCACGGAGCAACTAAGACCATGTGCCACAACTACTGAGCCTGCGTGCTAGAGCCCGTGAACCACAACTACTGAAGCCCACGCACCTAGACCCCGTGCTCAGCAACAGCGAGAAGCCACCACAATGAGAATCCCGCGTACTGCAACAGAGTAGCCCCCGCTCACTGCAACTAGAGAAAGCCTGCGCACAGCAACGAAGAGCCTAGGCAGCCAAAGATAAATAAATAAATACGTCTATTTTTAAAAAAATGTGTTTTAGTAACTTACTAAAAGGCACGCAATCAGTAAACATGAGCAAGGATTCAATCCCAAATCTGTCACACTGAAGTTGAAGCTAATACTCGAGATTGATAAAAACAGCACTAATTTAAAACTTCAGAGGTATTTGTTACTTCATACTTTCACTAATGCTCTTTGGAGATAAATCATTTCATTTATATGGGCCTTAGTTTTTACAACTGTAATAGTTGGAAGCTTGACTAGGTGATCTGTATGTAGCCTTCCAATTCTAAAATGTTCCACTAATTTGGATTCCTACAATAATTGCCCTTGCAATACATGCATGCTGCCACCAAGTAGCAGTAGAGACTACTAGTTCCTTTTTTATCCCTAGTGGGGGTGCATTTTGACAGCAGACTTATCCGTCAATAGTACAACCTGTTAGTATAACTATAAGATAACAAAATAATCTGGTATTCTTTCCTGTAAAAGAGAAGCTTTACATTGTGTCTGTGAATCGTACCAGAATCACCTGTAGCTTTATAAATATAGAGGAAATCCTGAACCCATTGAATGAGAATCTTCAGAGACAGGACTTGGGCATCTGGAATTTTGGGCTCCCATCATTTGTATATTTTATTTCATTTTATTTTTGCCTATGTACAATATTTGCCACATCCTTTTGAATCTTTAAAAGGTTCTTTCTGTTTTAAATTTTTGAATATTCCATAATCTTCACCTACTTTTCATAAGGTGTTATCTGTTATGTTTATTCGATCTTGTGCTTCTCCTGGTTAAGACTTCTTTCTTTCCTTTTTTTTTTCTCGTGGCCCTGCCTCATGTCTTGCAGGATCTTAGTTCCCTGACATGGGATTGGACCCCAGGGTCCCAGCAGTGAAAGCGCCATGTTCTAAACACTGGACCACCAGGGAAGTCCCAAGATTTCAGTTTTAAATGACTTTTTTCCCACTCTAATTCATTCCTGGGATCAGTTTCATGTTTGGACATTAAAGCAACCTTGCATTGCCAGAATAAAGCTACTTTGATTTTGATATATGATTGTTTTACATACCATGGATACAGTTTGTGCTTCTCTTTACACATTTTGCATGCATGTTCAAAGGAGAAACTGGCCTGTGATTCTATTCTTGTAATATCCTTTATAGATTATTTTTAAGATTCTATACTTTATTTTTTATTTATTTATTTTTGGCTGCATTGGGTCTTCATTGCTGCATGCATGCTTTCTCTAGTTTTGGCGAGCGGGGGTCTATTCTTTGTTGCAGTGAGTAGGTTTCTCATTGCAGCCTTCTGACCGCATGGGCTTCTGACCCCATTCGTCGGTGCTACTTCAGTTCCTTACCCCTTCCCTTCTGACCCTGGGCGGTGAAATCCTCTTTCTGCGGCTGGCCTGCGGCAGAAAGTCAATGAGGCAAGAGTAGGCTTGGAGTATCCAAGGAGCAGAAAGGATGTCAGCGTGTGAAAAACAGAGCGAGCAAATTGGAGAGGAGAAGGAAACACTCAGAGAGGAAACAGAGGCCCAGATTTCTAGGTCTGTGGAGGCACTCTGAGGACTTTGCACTTTCTGTGAAGAAGCCACTGAAGAAATTTGAGTGACATGATCTGACTTATGTTTTAACAAGATCTCTCTGGATGCCACGTTGATTAGAGATTGTAGGAGAGCAAGGACAAGCCCCAGAAGACCAACAGTTGATTCAAAGAAGTGATTACTCAAACCTGGTCCCCCTCCTCAATGAGGACGCAGGGCAGGAATCGACAAATAATGGCCACAAATCAAATCAGGCTCTCAGCCTGGATCTGTGGGACTGTGAGCTAATAACGGTTCTCACGTTCAGAAAGCTTGTTGAAGAAGAAAGAGGAGGAGAAGCTACAGAAACTGTATATGGCCCACAAAGCCTAAGATATTTAAAATCCAGAAGATGCTTTCCAACACCTGATGTAAAGCATGTGGCTGGTAGGAGGTCCTCAACCAAATTTGGAAGAGGAATACATGAGTCAGTTCGTTCCTGAAAACACTGTAAAGTGATAGGGGTCAAGAAACATTTACCCGTTCACCCTAAACCTTCACAAATGATGCCAGTTCCGTTGAGCTATTGAAAAATACATTCTGGCTTTCAAAAAAGTAACCCAGAGGGCATTTTCTCACATAGGCAAGGTCATAAACAACTGTCAAGTGAAGTTGAAATAGCAACAAATCAAATAATAACAAAAACATTTTTACAGAATTTTAAATCTTACAAAGCATTTTCATGTTCATTATCTAATTTAATCCCCAAATCAACGTCATGAGATAGTTATTATTTCCCCATTAGAAATGACCACATATTAAATCCTTAGTGATTGCTCAAGAAAAGCTGAAATCTTGAGTGTTACATCCATTAATGCCATGGTTGGGTGTTTTCCCATGGGAACACTGGATGCTAAAATCCACAGGGATTTTCAGCTCAAGATGGCAGACTAGGAAATATATTTACTTTCTGTTCCTCCTGAAACCATATCTCAATAAAACTGTAGAAATACCAAAATTAATCAACCAATAAAAGCCAAGATATTTTGGAAGTCATCAACCACAGAAAGATTTCAACACATTTCGAGAAGGCAAACAATGAAATGGAGGAGCCGTGAATAAAATAATGAAGAAAAAAAGGCTGAACCTAAGTAAGGTCTGCACAAAGCCACTCAGCTTTTGCTGAGCTCCGGTTATAGTAAAGGGCAGAGGAAAGAAGAGGGGCTGAAAACAAGGAGACAAAACGTCATTTTAGGAAAAACAGTTCATTTAATGAGCTCCAGGGAACACTCAGCCTGCTGCCATACTAACTCATGAATTACAATGGATTGTTGGTAAGCAAGACAAGAAAACAGGGAAGAAACAAAAGAAACAAAAATCAAGACATTGTTTCTAACTGAACTCTTCTCAAAGGAGATCGAGGAATTATGGTTCAATGCCACAGCTGTAAATCATTTCTGCTCTTGGAGAGGTTACAAAGGGCTTATAATATTTCCCTTTTGTTCAGACAGAATTTAGGTCTGAGCAAAAGCTTTTGTGTCCTCCAACCCCAACATTTATTGGGGATGGAAGCCCAGATTTGCTGGGACATACCATAAAAAGAATCTCATGAGCAGAGGGTCAAACTGATTTTGGAATATATGAATTATGTCCAGTGTGAGTTTCAATAGGTTTTAAAATATATACATACATACATATATATATATATATATATATATATATACATTTTTACTGATCTATATGATTTTGGGTTCTGAAACTTCTACATGTCACATGCGTGATACATAACAGACAATGTCAGCCCCAGGAGGGAGAAAACACTCCAATGAAGCAAGCCAAAGAAACAAGTTTTAAGCAAGGTCAAGTGATGTGTAGACCAGGATTGTTCAATTCCTACCTGTCATGCTGAAGCTTCCAGCTCCTGAATAACAACACATGCTTCCCTTGTCCTAGACAGCCAAGAGTATGTCTCCTCTCTTGGGCATAAGAATCTCTAGAGTTACATATCTGTAGTAAGAGTGGACCCAGCTGGCATACTCACAATGACCAAATTGTGTTGATCGTACTTTATACCAATACATCGCCCCACGCTGAAGTTGCAATAAATGATATATTTGCTTTCTAGACATGAATGAGACGCCTTACTGGATATACTCCAGGAAGGCCAGAGAAGCTGGCTTCTAATCCATACGGAACAATTCACTGGTGAATTTCTTTCACGATAGCCCATGATTTATCTAGAATATCATCTTGACATATCTGGATCCTTCAAACTAGACAAAGGGAAAATACGGGCTTCAAGCCTCAATTAGAAATATGGAAAGGTGCCATGCTGACAACTGGTGGTCCCTGACCTGTAACTTCTGAGATTAGAACACAGTGTGGTGGATGACCAATTCATGCATTGAACAAAAGAAGACCTCCTACAGGGCAGTGTAGCTGTTCGTTACAGGTATGGCACTTAGGGCTAAGTACCATAAGGACTACAAGAGAAAAAGAAAAACAAGTAACACATGAAGCATATACGATAAGGAGGCACCACAGTCCAGAGCACGAGCTCTGGAATCACACAGGCTTGGATCGAATCCCAGGTAAGCCACTACCATCTATATACCCTGAAGGACAGGCCAAGGTTTAAATGTTGTTTTACCAGATTTCAAAAAAGAAGTGAAGAAAGAACCTATCTGCCGGGAAGGGACATCGTGGGGTGCAGTATCCAGTCGGATCAGGGCTCTGCATCTCCTGCTCAGAAACCTTGGCCACCTGGCTCATGGTGATGCTGGCAGCTGAGCAGCCCTGGAGAAGGCGATCCTGTCTCCAGGTCTCGCAGAGAAGCTGGGGAGGTCTCCGGACGAGGTGGCCCACACCCTGGTAAGCTCTGGCTGCCTCCTGCCCTCAGGTCTCAGCAGGCTCTGGCCTCTGGGCCCCGTGGTGGGGAAGGCCTGGCCGATACATACACAGGGCTGAGGGGCCTGCAGAGCCAGTCCCCAGGCAGGGTGAGCTCTGGAGGAGGCTTCCACAGTCCCCAGCAGTCTCCGCATGGTGGCCCAGCTGGCGCCAAACACCTGCCACCCACAGCGAGAAGTCCCAGCCACTAGAAAGTCCAGAAGGGGCCCCACCCTTTCCCTTTGGGCCTGGGTTAAGCCACCAGCTGGGCTTGCACGTGACCCCTGCCTCACCCCCTGCCCCGCCCGCCCTTTCTCTGTGACACGTACAATGGATATGTCATAAAGCCAGGCTGAGCCAGTGCTATAAATTCAGAGGAGTTAATCTAGGAAGAAGCTCTCCCACTTTCACTCTCTGCTCTCAGATCAGGCAGGCAGTACCTCTAATATGGAAGCTATGGACACCACACCTCCCTCCCAGGCTGTCCTCTTCCATTCTGCTCATGTTTTCCCCAGCACCCCATTGACGGCTTTGGCGGGTATCGGGGCTTCAGCAGGCAGCACGTCTGACCCCGAACCTATGGACACCACACCTCCTTCCCATGCTGTTATCTTCCATTCTGCTCCTGTTTTCCCCAGCACCCCATTGACGGCTTTGGCGGGCATCGGTGCTTCAGCAGGCAGCACCTCAGACCCCGAACCTATGGACACCACACCTCCTTCACACGCTGTCATCTTCCACTCTGCTCCTGTTTTCCCCAGCACCCCATTGACGGGTTTGGCGGGCATCGGTGCTGCAGCAGGAATCACGTCAGACCCCGAACCTATGGACACCACACCTCCTTCACATGCTGTCATCTTCCATTCTGCTCCTGTTTTCCCAAGCACCCCAGTTTCGGCTTTGGCGGGCATCGGTGCTTCAGCAGGGAGCACGTCAGACCCCGAACCTATGGACACCACACCTCCTTCACACGCTGTCATCTTCCATTCTGCTCCTGTTTTCCCCAGCACCCCATTGACGGCCCTGGCGGGCATCGGTGCTTCCGCAGTCAGCACGTCTGACCCCGAACCTATGGACACCACACCTCCTTCCCAGGCTGTCATCTTCTATTCTGCTCCTGTTTTCTCCAGCACCCCTTTTTCGGCTTTGGTGGGCATCGGTGCCTCAGCAGTCAGCACCTCAGACCCCGAACCTATGGACACCACACCTCCTTCCCAGGCTGTCATCTTCCATCCTGCTCCTCTTTACCCCAGCACCCCATTGACCGCTTAGGCCGGCACTGGTGCTTCAGCAGGCAGCACCTCTAACACCAAAGCTATGGACACCACACCTCCTTCCCAGGCTGTCATTTTCCAGTCTGCCCTGTCTCCAAGTAGAACCACTACCCATTTCACACTGCTCTTCCCAGTTCTGGGAACACACCACCCAGTGGTAGCAATGCCTCAGCCCATGCCTCGACTCATTTACCTGCAACGTGAGCCAACAGATAGACCAACACTTCAAAGTTATGACAGAAAATTGAGTAAGTTATACGCTTGGAATTTCATTTATTATTATTAACAAGCACAACTGTAGTGCTTAGACTATAACAAGTACTATTCTAAGGGCTTACCAAATATTAACTCACTTATTCCTCATAATGGCAACCCTAGTGGTAGGGAATATTCATAGTGTTCACTTTTTGGGGGGAAACTGAGTCTCAGAGACGTTGAATAGCTTGCCTAATGCCACACAGTTAGTAGGTGGCAAAACCCGGGATTAAAACCAGACCATCTAGACTTTCATCACTTTGCTGTGTCACCTTATTATAAGTTGTGGTTAGGGAAGGGACTAAATTGACAAGACTCTGAACTAAAAGGAGAAGGGAGAAATGAGAAAATGAGTGATCCTAGAAACTAGAGAAGGTTTAGGCTCAGAAATTTCTGGTGATGAGACCCAGAAGAACAAGAACTTGGTTGGAATGTTAACTTGGGGTAGAATCTGAATCCACTGAGAAATGGTTTTGTTTCCTGTAAAATTTAGAAAGGTCAGTTGGATGAAGATTAACGAAGACAAAAGTAGAAAGGAAAAGAAAAAGGTGCCTTAAGTGAGACATAACCGCTCCCCTCTACGTACCCACAGGTTGTGTCCTGTGGGAAAGGATGGAGCTCTCTCTACCGGGTTGGTCACCAGGCTGAACAAGGAGAAACATGGCAACCATTGTACTGGTTTTGATGATCCCTCAAACCAAGGCTTCAGTTTCCAAGAACGACCTACGGTAGCATAACTAGTGTGTGTCACACATGCCACTAAGTGTGTTTCCAGTCACACATTTTAATTGGGGAAATACTTCCTATGAGGTAGGCATTAGTTCGCTATGGCTGCTGTAACAAATTACTACAAATGTGCTTGCTTCTAACAAAACACACTTATTTTCTTATGGTTCTGGAAGACAGAGGTCCAAAACCAGTTTCCCTGGGCTGAAACCAGGAGTCAACAGGGCCATCCATCCTCCTTCTAGAGGCTCTAAGCGAGAATCTGTTTCTTCGCCAGCATTCCTTCACTTCTGGCCACATCAATCCAACCCCAACTTCATCATCACATTCTCTTTGGGGTAAAAATTCCCTCTGCCTCTCTCTTACGAGAACACCAGTGGTTATATTTGGGCCCGTCCAGGTAGTCCAGGAGAATCTTCCCATCTGAGAACCATTACTTTCATCCCACTGGCAAAGTGCCTTCTGCCATTTAAGGTGACATTCACAGGTTCTGGAGAGTAGGATGTGGACATTTGGGGGCAATGGTATTATTCGGTCTACTACAAGGTAGATACTATTATCTTTCTCAGATGTAGGAAATGACGTTTAGGGAAGTAGTCTGTCTCAGGTCTACAATTTCCAGAGTAGAGACTTACATTCTGCCACTGACACTTTAGGACACACCCTAAACAACTTTAATCTGTGTCCTTAACTACTGCGTAATCCTTGGTTAAGAGTCACACTTAGGTATCAAGACCCAATTGAATAGAACGCAAGTACTGTCTCCTCTTTCACTATGTTTGCCTGGTGTACTGATGAATCTTGCCCAGAGCAGAAGAGTTCAGAAAAGTGTTATGCAGGTGTACGAAGAGAAAGCATTTACTGTTTGATGTGCACGGAGGAACGGAAGGCTTTTTCAAATAAAATAAAATAAAATATGCCACCAAATAGTCAATTGTCACAACAGAGGTAACCCCGTGGGAGTCATGAGGAGACTAAAATTATCTCCAATTGTGCAGGGCAGAAAAGTTTCAATGAAGGCAGGTGTAGTTCAGCCAAGGCCTACAGCACAGAAGTAGGAATTTGGGTATGTACGAATGGGAAAAAAGACATTTGAGGCATGGGAAATAGTTTAATGCAGAATGGACGAGAAATATGCATTAGACCTTTTCTAAAACAACTGGCTTATTAACTCAGTAAATCGATTTAGTCAGTCAAACTAGCTTTAGCTGATTACTTATCCAGGGGATAGCTGTTGAGAGTAATTTTTGTCACAGAACAGTAAATAAAATGGTTGAACTATAGCTTTAGGCTTGCTAAGCGAAATAGATGGCTCTAGATGATTTTCAAGTGACTTACTTGGTAGTACTCACGAAATTGGGGGTTAACAATTGCTTAAGAAAACAAAGAGAATTGATTTTAAATAAAGTAGCTACTGTGTAAACTATCTGTTCAGTAGCTCATGTTAAACGGATGTTTATAATCCCCATTGGACAACCAACTACATTTTTGCAAATGGCAATGTGAATTGCTGTTGCATAAACTATAGCAATGACCACCTATGTAATTTGTTGTCCAAACCAGAAATCTTCTAACAATACTGGTGTCCTAATAAAAATAAGCACGAAGGGAACACACAGTGGGTGTCTCCCGTGTGCCTGTGCATGCATCTATATCTCACTGAACCCTCATAACAGCCCCCAAGAGAGGGACTCTGGGCGTCCCCATGCTGCTTGTGGAGAAACAGGCACAGGAAGGTTCAATAGTCTATCTACCTAATATCGCACAGAGGGTGGCAGAGCCCGTTTTTAAACCACCTGCCTCCAATACCAGGTGCCAGGAGCCAGACTCAGCCTACAGCTCTCTTCTGCTCGCCTGGAGGTGAAACAATGTGTCATGATTAGCCAAATCCCGTCTTCACTCATCAAGGTAGGTTGAACACCTGCACGTCCTCCAAGTAGCATGTAGCATAAGCAATAAGATGTCTGTCCCGTGATCGTCCAGGAACTTGGAATCAGCTGTGCCTGGTTAGGCTGAGCTGGTTTAGAGTGGAGAGGACCACCGATCTTCCACCTGGGCAAGTGCCTTTTGACCTCCTGCCATCAGAGGGCCGAAATCTCCAGCCTGAGAATGTGCTGAGCCCTGTAGCCTAGTTACGCCAGCTCAGAACAATGATAGGCACACCTTTTTCCAGTCACCTTTCCTCATGCTCCCCATGCCTCATACTGCCCTGCTTCTTTATTCTTTATGCCACAGATACCCAAAGCCCCTTGCCTTTGGGGAGGCGGATTTGAGACCTATTGTCACGTCACGTCCTCGCTTGGCTGCCCTGTGAATAAACCTCCTCTTTGCTGCAAACCTCAGCATTTCAGTGTTTTGGCTTGCTGCGCCTCAGACAGAATGGTTGGGAGCAGTGGTACAGGTCCCTTGCCTGTGAGGGATGCTGGTTCCTAGTAGTCACGTTGCGGATGTTTTCTCCTCTCGGGGTGGGGGCGGGGCAGACATCCTGCTCTTCCGGAAAGGGAGAAACACAGGTGCCAAACCTTTGCCCTCAGCGTCACCGTCACCTAGGAGCTTGTTAGAAGCACAGAATCCAGGCCCCACCCAGAACTACTGAATACCAGCCTGCATTTAACAAGATCCACAAGAGAGGCATACCCATATTAAAGTTGGAGAGGCACCAAGCTGTCATCGTCTTCTCCACGGCTAATGAAAACGAAGCAAAGGTTCATCCCGAGCCGACTCTGCCTCAGTCACCTGGATATCACATGAGCTCATTTCATCCTCCCCAGAACCTGCAAATGAGACTGAGGGTCAGAGTGGTCTAGCACCCAAGGTTCCATAAAAGAACATGACCAAGGCTCACTGGAGCCCAGACTTCCAAAAAAGAAGGCCCCTGAGCACAGCATGGCACCACCGCAGCCCAAACCGTGGGCCTGGAGGGTAGGCCAGGCTCCCCACGCAGAGTTCACACCATTCGACAGATGCCCACAGCAGACCACAGGCAATATGAGAAGTAAGTTCTGATTGTGGAATCTCTGAATTTTGAGATTTAAAGAAAAAAATCTGTTGTCAGGGGATGGTTAAAACAGTTCTACCAAGGAGTAAAGAGAGGGCATCTCAAGGCCCCTTCTGGACTTAGAATTTAATGCCTACTTATGGAGAAATGCTCCGTGCATTTGCTCAGCCCTACGTCGAGATGAAGTTCTCTGTGCCCTAGAAGCTTAGGTTCTAAAAAGGCCACAGAAATGGGTGAGACCTCAAAAATGCCAGAACAATGCAACGGCCTTAATCAGACTGTCTTTGCTTTGCCTTGCTTACAAGTCACTGACTTTAAACTGAATATGGTGTCATGTCTTTACGTTTCTTGAAGCTTTTTTTTTTTACAAAAGATCATATAAAGATTTTCTTCCATGGTAAAACTTTTATATTGTATTTCTCTTAAACTGGAGTGTGGTACATTTACCCTCCATCAGATGATTGCTTACAACTCACCTTGCTTTATTAAGAATACCGCTAGAGGCTTCTATGTCCCTACTAACAAAAATACATTTTCAGGCCCATTCAAACCAGTGAAAATCCAAGATTTCAGAGCACAAGATAATGAAAATTCTCTCTATCCACGTCTTTTACTACTTTTAGCCTGTTAACAGTCCCTAAGTGTGTCAGATGAAAGGTACTGTCGCGGGAATTGACATCTTTAACAGCATTCCATACAGGTAAGTCTTGATTGTTCCAATTTCTCAGAAAGTTGGACACATTTACTGCCTCTATGACATCTCTAGGGTGTGTGGAAGAAATAAAAAAGAGGCCTGTACAATGTATTTCTCAAAATATACACACAAAGAGTTTGCACATACAAACAGGGAAACCTTATAAATAATGTATGGGGAGCAAAGTATTGTCGGTAACGGAACTACTCATTTCGAAAGACAACACTGTCACCAAGTGTCCCCTCACCAAAACTGACTGGGAATGTTTAGGGGCCACCAAACCAGAGGTGGAGATTTTTAGGCACATTCTTGCCAGAAAAGAGAGCCTAGGGCATAAACCACTCAACTTGTTGGCACGAATGCCAGGGCAACCCAAGCAAGTGGATATAGAAGCCTACGTAATGCTTGGAAGTAGGAAGCTTTGGGGGACTACACCTGGGCTGGTACTGGCCTCCCTCCCCAAAGGGACAAGGAGAGCAGAAACCTGGATGGAGTCAAGAGAGAGCAAAAAGAAAGGCAAGGCTGGGTATGGAGCAACGTTTGGATCCAGGGGCATGTGTCTCAGAACTGCTGGGGCTCTGCAGACCAGCTGCATCCCCATTCTCCTTGACCCTCATTGGTATAATGAACTCAGGGTGGGCGCATCCCGGCTGCCAAGTCACTTCCACCCGTCCATGGAGTTGACGGTTACTTGCTCACAGTGAACCAACCGCTCTGGACCTAACAGCTACTGCAGGGGGCGGTAGTGGAGAACAAGGTGACGACAAGGACCAGATGCGAAGGAGGAAGAGACATTCAGCGGACCGACTGGGTGGACTGATGGTGTGGCGTTAAGTCTGCAGAGCTAAAGGGGCCAGGTGTAGAAAAGGGAAGGGGAACCATGAGGATATGGTCAAGCCCCTTCGTATAGATGTTTCATCCGTATGTTGTATGCAAGTTCCATTCAATTTGCTCTGAGTGAAAAAGAGAGAACAAAATTATCCTTTAAACCATGTCAGTGATTTTATTTACCATCTCATTTGATGAGCTCATAGCCCAGGGTCAGAGGGAAATGGGAGCTGTGAGTCTGCCATCTCTCAGGAAGTCTCAGGCCTCAGAGGCCCCTCATAGCCAAACTACCTCACCTTTTGCACCTTTCAAGCAACGTTATTCCTAAGTGCGAGTCACCCTCTTCATCAGGTTCTCCAAGAAACAGCAGTCTCTCTCAGTGACAGAGGAAAAATGGGCTACTTTGGCTTTCTGAGGCACAATATGTAGTTCTCCAAAATGGTACCTGCCTGGGGGATTTTTCAAGAAAATTAAGCATCAGTGGTGATTTGTTTGTCTTCACATAACGTATGACCGAGATGTGCTGAGAAATAAGAAAAGGACGAACGAATCAAGGGCAGCTGATCCAAGGAGGCAAGGGGCAACTTCCACAGCCTACGTGGAAAGCTAGAGGAAGGGAACATCCAGCTGGTGGGAGCTGAAGACAGGGGCCAGTCCTCCTTGGTCTCGGGATGCCACCCCCTCTTCCTACATCTTCACGCTCTCCTTCTCTGTTGGCCCCTCCCAGCCATATTAAAGAGCCACAAGGAAATGCTCTCCTCCATTCCATTTTCCTGTCCTCCTATCCACCCCTCCCTTCTTTCCCTTTGCCATCAATTTCTTGACTTGCCCCCCATTTCTCCCCTCCCATCTACACTGCGATCTGGTTTCTGCCCCACTACTCCCGTGAAACTGACCTCCTTGAAGCCCCCAATGATTTCTCTGTTGACAAGTCCAGGGGACTACTTCTCAATCCTTATCTTTGTGACCGCCAAGCCGAGTTAGACCTTAAACAACGTCTCTGTCTTGAAAATCTCTTCCCTTGGCTTCTGCGCCACCTTTCCTTTTCTTTTCATGACACAGATCACAACCAGTGCTGCAGATTCCATCGAATTAAGGAATGCTGTTGCCTACATGTGTGAATGAGCTAAAGTGAGTACAGTACTGAAGTAGAGGACACCTAAAGTGAAACGTCTTCATGTACGTCCACGTGGCTGAGCAGCAAGTTAACCTTTCATACATGTGTTAAAGAAGAAGAGTTGGGTTTTATTTTATTTACTTTTCCCTGGACTGTGTTGAATGGCTATCATCTACAAGTTCAGGCTACTTTTTGCTGAGGATTAATAATGCACTGGGAGAGCTGAGAGAAAACTGAATAATAGAGCTGTCATTTTCTTGACCAGTTCACCTTAGTTTCCCAAACTCTAAGTCTTTCTCCAATTCTTTTCCCTTTTTATTGTAGTAAAATGAACATAACACAAAATTCACCATTTGGATCATTTTACAATTCACTGTACCATTCAGTGGAATTTACTACTGTCACAATGTTGTGCAACTATCACCACTGCCTAGCTGCAAAACATTTTCATCAACCAAGAGGAAACCTACACCCATTTTAAGGAGTCATTCCCAATTTCCCTCTCTTCCAAACCCCTGGCAACCACTAATGTATAATATTTTCTGTGTGTATGGATTTGCCACTGCTGGACATTTCATATAAATGGAACCATAAAATATGTAGCCTTTCATGCCTGACTTCTTTCACTTAGTTGCATCCATCATGTAGCATGTATCAGAAATCCACTCACTGTTACGGCTGAATCCTTCATACTGTTTGAATACAAAATTAAAAATACGTTGAGAGTGAAGCTCTGTTTTAATGGCACATCTATTAGGCCAATTCATTGAAAGAAGCTGAAGATGGAGATGTTGTTGTGAAATGATAATCGTTGAGAAGCCTCAGCCAATTGGATAATGAAAAGTTTGGGAAATGTTGCAAAAAATTAGCTGATTTATATTAAAAGCCTATTAAACAAGGATTCAGGAGATTGTCTTTTTCTTGCAGGTAACTTAAATGAGGCAGAAAGAAATAACTGCCCTTTAAAACACATTTTGAAAGGATTCTATTTATTCTTAATAGACGAATGGGAGGGAGTACAGCAAGTTCACATCCAATATGGACTCCCTGTCCAAACACTGTTTGTCGTTCTAGCCACCGCTATCGAATTATATTTCTTGAGAGTAAGGCAGCTCAATTCCTGCATATTACTTTCTAAACTTCATCCATCAAATCCATTAATACAGTATAAACAAGAGTTGTTCATGTTTAAGTGCAGTTCAAATATCAGGTATAAAGAACCCCCAGTAAGAAAAAGAATCCTATATCTCTTGCCAGAATGTGGTCAGCTCTGGGGTGCTCTGCTAGCTGAAAGACACATTCCTTATTAAGAGGATAGAGGCTGCTTAAGAGGGATGAGAGCCAAAAAAATTTAACTACATATATGTGTTAAGAACAGTGCTAGGTTATCTCATGTTCTAGATCAGTCAAGGCTCACCATTTTACATACGTGAAAAGCAAAGTTAAAAGTGTATTCGTAGGGCTTCCCTGTTGGCGCAGTGGTTAAGGATCCACCTGCCAGTGCACGGGACACACGTTTGAGCCCTGGTCCGGGAAGATCCCACATGCCACGGAGCAACTAAGACCATGTGCCACAACTACTGAGCCTGCGTGCTAGAGCCCGTGAACCACAACTACTGAAGCCCACGCACCTAGACCCCGTGCTCAGCAACAGCGAGAAGCCACCACAATGAGAATCCCGCGTACTGCAACAGAGTAGCCCCCGCTCACTGCAACTAGAGAAAGCCTGCGCACAGCAACGAAGAGCCTAGGCAGCCAAAGATAAATAAATAAATACGTCTATTTTTAAAAAAATGTGTTTTAGTAACTTACTAAAAGGCACGCAATCAGTAAACATGAGCAAGGATTCAATCCCAAATCTGTCACACTGAAGTTGAAGCTAATACTCGAGATTGATAAAAACAGCACTAATTTAAAACTTCAGAGGTATTTGTTACTTCATACTTTCACTAATGCTCTTTGGAGATAAATCATTTCATTTATATGGGCCTTAGTTTTTACAACTGTAATAGTTGGAAGCTTGACTAGGTGATCTGTATGTAGCCTTCCAATTCTAAAATGTTCCACTAATTTGGATTCCTACAATAATTGCCCTTGCAATACATGCATGCTGCCACCAAGTAGCAGTAGAGACTACTAGTTCCTTTTTTATCCCTAGTGGGGGTGCATTTTGACAGCAGACTTATCCGTCAATAGTACAACCTGTTAGTATAACTATAAGATAACAAAATAATCTGGTATTCTTTCCTGTAAAAGAGAAGCTTTACATTGTGTCTGTGAATCGTACCAGAATCACCTGTAGCTTTATAAATATAGAGGAAATCCTGAACCCATTGAATGAGAATCTTCAGAGACAGGACTTGGGCATCTGGAATTTTGGGCTCCCATCATTTGTATATTTTATTTCATTTTATTTTTGCCTATGTACAATATTTGCCACATCCTTTTGAATCTTTAAAAGGTTCTTTCTGTTTTAAATTTTAGAATATTCCATAATCTTCACCTACTTTTCATAAGGTGTTATCTGTTATGTTTATTCGATCTTGTGCTTCTCCTGGTTAAGACTTCTTTCTTTCCTTTTTTTTTTCTCGTGGCCCTGCCTCATGTCTTGCAGGATCTTAGTTCCCTGACATGGGATTGGACCCCAGGGTCCCAGCAGTGAAAGCGCCATGTTCTAAACACTGGACCACCAGGGAAGTCCCAAGATTTCAGTTTTAAATGACTTTTTTCCCACTCTAATTCATTCCTGGGATCAGTTTCATGTTTGGACATTAAAGCAACCTTGCATTGCCAGAATAAAGCTACTTTGATTTTGATATATGATTGTTTTACATACCATGGATACAGTTTGTGCTTCTCTTTACACATTTTGCATGCATGTTCAAAGGAGAAACTGGCCTGTGATTCTATTCTTGTAATATCCTTTATAGATTATTTTTAAGATTCTATACTTTATTTTTTATTTATTTATTTTTGGCTGCATTGGGTCTTCATTGCTGCATGCATGCTTTCTCTAGTTTTGGCGAGCGGGGGTCTATTCTTTGTTGCAGTGAGTAGGCTTCTCATTGCAGCCTTCTGACCGCATGGGCTTCTGACCCCATTCGTCGGTGCTACTTCAGTTCCTTACCCCTTCCCTTCTGACCCTGGGCGGTGAAATCCTCTTTCTGCGGCTGGCCTGCGGCAGAAAGTCAATGAGGCAAGAGTAGGCTTGGAGTATCCAAGGAGCAGAAAGGATGTCAGCGTGTGAAAAACAGAGCGAGCAAATTGGAGAGGAGAAGGAAACACTCAGAGAGGAAACAGAGGCCCAGATTTCTAGGTCTGTGGAGGCACTCTGAGGACTTTGCACTTTCTGTGAAGAAGCCACTGAAGAAATTTGAGTGACATGATCTGACTTATGTTTTAACAAGATCTCTCTGGATGCCACGTTGATTAGAGATTGTAGGAGAGCAAGGACAAGCCCCAGAAGACCAACAGTTGATTCAAAGAAGTGATTACTCAAACCTGGTCCCCCTCCTCAATGAGGACGCAGGGCAGGAATCGACAAATAATGGCCACAAATCAAATCAGGCTCTCAGCCTGGATCTGTGGGACTGTGAGCTAATAACGGTTCTCACGTTCAGAAAGCTTGTTGAAGAAGAAAGAGGAGGAGAAGCTACAGAAACTGTATATGGCCCACAAAGCCTAAGATATTTAAAATCCAGAAGATGCTTTCCAACACCTGATGTAAAGCATGTGGCTGGTAGGAGGTCCTCAACCAAATTTGGAAGAGGAATACATGAGTCAGTTCGTTCCTGAAAACACTGTAAAGTGATAGGGGTCAAGAAACATTTACCCGTTCACCCTAAACCTTCACAAATGATGCCAGTTCCGTTGAGCTATTGAAAAATACATTCTGGCTTTCAAAAAAGTAACCCAGAGGGCATTTTCTCACATAGGCAAGGTCATAAACAACTGTCAAGTGAAGTTGAAATAGCAACAAATCAAATAATAACAAAAACATTTTTACAGAATTTTAAATCTTACAAAGCATTTTCATGTTCATTATCTAATTTAATCCCCAAATCAACGTCATGAGATAGTTATTATTTCCCCATTAGAAATGACCACATATTAAATCCTTAGTGATTGCTCAAGAAAAGCTGAAATCTTGAGTGTTACATCCATTAATGCCATGGTTGGGTGTTTTCCCATGGGAACACTGGATGCTAAAATCCACAGGGATTTTCAGCTCAAGATGGCAGACTAGGAAATATATTTACTTTCTGTTCCTCCTGAAACCATATCTCAATAAAACTGTAGACATACCAAAATTAATCAACCAATAAAAGCCAAGATATTTTGGAAGTCATCAACCACAGAAAGATTTCAACACATTTCGAGAAGGCAAACAATGAAATGGAGGAGCCGTGAATAAAATAATGAAGAAAAAAAGGCTGAACCTAAGTAAGGTCTGCACAAAGCCACTCAGCTTTTGCTGAGCTCCGGTTATAGTAAAGGGCAGAGGAAAGAAGAGGGGCTGAAAACAAGGAGACAAAACGTCATTTTAGGAAAAACAGTTCATTTAATGAGCTCCAGGGAACACTCAGCCTGCTGCCATACTAACTCATGAATTACAATGGATTGTTGGTAAGCAAGACAAGAAAACAGGGAAGAAACAAAAGAAACAAAAATCAAGACATTGTTTCTAACTGAACTCTTCTCAAAGGAGATCGAGGAATTATGGTTCAATGCCACAGCTGTAAATCATTTCTGCTCTTGGAGAGGTTACAAAGGGCTTATAATATTTCCCTTTTGTTCAGACAGAATTTAGGTCTGAGCAAAAGCTTTTGTGTCCTCCAACCCCAACATTTATTGGGGATGGAAGCCCAGATTTGCTGGGACATACCATAAAAAGAATCTCATGAGCAGAGGGTCAAACTGATTTTGGAATATATGAATTATGTCCAGTGTGAGTTTCAATAGGTTTTAAAATATATACATACATACATATATATATATATATATATATATATATATATGTATACATTTTTACTGATCTATATGATTTTGGGTTCTGAAACTTCTACATGTCACATGCGTGATACATAACAGACAATGTCAGCCCCAGGAGGGAGAAAACACTCCAATGAAGCAAGCCAAAGAAACAAGTTTTAAGCAAGGTCAAGTGATGTGTAGACCAGGATTGTTCAATTCCTACCTGTCATGCTGAAGCTTCCAGCTCCTGAATAACAACACATGCTTCCCTTGTCCTAGACAGCCAAGAGTATGTCTCCTCTCTTGGGCATAAGAATCTCTAGAGTTACATATCTGTAGTAAGAGTGGACCCAGCTGGCATACTCACAATGACCAAATTGTGTTGATCGTACTTTATACCAATACATCGCCCCACGCTGAAGTTGCAATAAATGATATATTTGCTTTCTAGACATGAATGAGACGCCTTACTGGATATACTCCAGGAAGGCCAGAGAAGCTGGCTTCTAATCCATACGGAACAATTCACTGGTGAATTTCTTTCACGATAGCCCATGATTTATCTAGAATATCATCTTGACATATCTGGATCCTTCAAACTAGACAAAGGGAAAATACGGGCTTCAAGCCTCAATTAGAAATATGGAAAGGTGCCATGCTGACAACTGGTGGTCCCTGACCTGTATCTTCTGAGATTACAACACAGTGTGGTGGATGACCAATTCATGCATTGAACAAAAGAAGACCTCCTACAGGGCAGTGTAGCTGTTCGTTACAGGTATGGCACTTAGGGCTAAGTACCATAAGGACTACAAGAGAAAAAGAAAAACAAGTAACACATGAAGCATATACGATAAGGAGGCACCACAGTCCAGAGCACGAGCTCTGGAATCACACAGGCTTGGATCGAATCCCAGCTAAGCCACTACCATCTATATACCCTGAAGGACAGGCCAAGGTTTAAATGTTGTTTTACCAGATTTCAAAAAAGAAGTGAAGAAAGAACCTATCTGCCGGGAAGGGACATCGTGGGGTGCAGTATCCAGTCGGATCAGGGCTCTGCATCTCCTGCTCAGAAACCTTGGCCACCTGGCTCATGGTGATGCTGGCAGCTGAGCAGCCCTGGAGAAGGCGATCCTGTCTCCAGGTCTCGCAGAGAAGCTGGGGAGGTCTCCGGACGAGGTGGCCCACACCCTGGTAAGCTCTGGCTGCCTCCTGCCCTCAGGTCTCAGCAGGCTCTGGCCTCTGGGCCCCGTGGTGGGGAAGGCCTGGCCGATACATACACAGGGCTGAGGGGCCTGCAGAGCCAGTCCCCAGGCAGGGTGAGCTCTGGAGGAGGCTTCCACAGTCCCCAGCAGTCTCCGCATGGTGGCCCAGCTGGCGCCAAACACCTGCCACCCACAGCGAGAAGTCCCAGCCACTAGAAAGTCCAGAAGGGGCCCCACCCTTTCCCTTTGGGCCTGGGTTAAGCCACCAGCTGGGCTTGCACGTGACCCCTGCCTCACCCCCTGCCCCGCCCGCCCTTTCTCTGTGACACGTACAATGGATATGTCATAAAGCCAGGCTGAGCCAGTGCTATAAATTCAGAGGAGTTAGAATCTAGGAAGAAGCTCTCCCACTTTCACTCTCTGCTCTCAGATCAGGCAGGCAGTACCTCTAATATGGAAGCTATGGACACCACACCTCCCTCCCAGGCTGTCCTCTTCCATTCTGCTCATGTTTTCCCCAGCACCCCATTGACGGCTTTGGCGGGTATCGGGGCTTCAGCAGGCAGCACGTCTGACCCCGAACCTATGGACACCACACCTCCTTCCCATGCTGTTATCTTCCATTCTGCTCCTGTTTTCCCCAGCACCCCATTGACGGCTTTGGCGGGCATCGGTGCTTCAGCAGGCAGCACCTCAGACCCCGAACCTATGGACACCACACCTCCTTCACACGCTGTCATCTTCCACTCTGCTCCTGTTTTCCCCAGCACCCCATTGACGGGTTTGGCGGGCATCGGTGCTTCAGCAGGAATCACGTCAGGCCCCGAACCTATGGACACCACACCTCCTTCACATGCTGTCATCTTCCATTCTGCTCCTGTTTTCCCAAGCACCCCAGTTTCGGCTTTGGCGGGCATCGGTGCTTCAGCAGGGAGCACGTCAGACCCCGAACCTATGGACACCACACCTCCTTCACACGCTGTCATCTTCCATTCTGCTCCTGTTTTCCCCAGCACCCCATTGACGGCCCTGGCGGGCATCGGTGCTTCCGCAGTCAGCACGTCTGACCCCGAACCTATGGACACCACACCTCCTTCCCAGGCTGTCATCTTCTATTCTGCTCCTGTTTTCTCCAGCACCCCTTTTTCGGCTTTGGTGGGCATCGGTGCCTCAGCAGTCAGCACCTCAGACCCCGAACCTATGGACACCACACCTCCTTCCCAGGCTGTCATCTTCCATCCTGCTCCTCTTTACCCCAGCACCCCATTTACCGCTTAGGCCGGCACTGGTGCTTCAGCAGGCAGCACCTCTAACACCAAAGCTATGGACACCACACCTCCTTCCCAGGCTGTCATTTTCCAGTCTGCCCTGTCTCCAAGTAGAACCACTACCCATTTCACACTGCTCTTCCCAGTTCTGGGAACACACCACCCAGTGGTAGCAATGCCTCAGCCCATGCCTCGACTCATTTACCTGCAACGTGAGCCAACAGATAGACCAACACTTCAAAGTTATGACAGAAAATTGAGTAAGTTATACGCTTGGAATTTCATTTATTATTATTAACAAGCACAACTGTAGTGCTTAGACTATAACAAGTACTATTCTAAGGGCTTACCAAATATTAACTCACTTATTCCTCATAATGGCAACCCTAGTGGTAGGGAATATTCATAGTGTTCACTTTTTGGGGGGAAACTGAGGCTCAGAGACGTTGAATAGCTTGCCTAATGCCACACAGTTTGTAGGTGGCAAAACCCGGGATTAAAACCAGACCATCTAGACTTTCATCACTTTGCTGTGTCACCTTATTATAAGTTGTGGTTAGGGAAGGGACTAAATTGACAAGACTCTGAACTAAAAGGAGAAGGGAGAAATGAGAAAATGAGTGATCCTAGAAACTAGAGAAGGTTTAGGCTCAGAAATTTCTGGTGATGAGACCCAGAAGAACAAGAACTTGGTTGGAATGTTAACTTGGGGTAGAATCTGAATCCACTGAGAAATGGTTTTGTTTCCTGTAAAATTTAGAAAGGTCAGTTGGATGAAGATTAACGAAGACAAAAGTAGAAAGGAAAAGAAAAAGGTGCCTTAAATGAGACATAACCGCTCCCCTCTACGTACCCACAGGTTGTGTGCTGTGGGAAAGGATGGAGCTCTCTCTACCGGGTTGGTCACCAGGCTGAACAAGGAGAAACATGGCAACCATTGTACTGGTTTTGATGATCCCTCAAAACCAAGGCTTCAGTTTCCAAGAACGACCTACGGTAGCATAACTAGTGTGTGTCACACATGCCACTAAGTGTGTTTCCAGTCACACATTTTAATTGGGGAAATACTTCCTATGAGGTAGGCATTAGTTCGCTATGGCTGCTGTAACAAATTACTACAAATGTGCTTGCTTCTAACAAAACACACTTATTTTCTTATGGTTCTGGAAGACAGAGGTCCAAAACCAGTTTCCCTGCACTGAAACCAGGAGTCAACAGGGCCATCCATCCTCCTTCTAGAGGCTCTAAGCGAGTATCTGTTTCCTCGCCAGCATTCCTTCACTTCTGGCCACATCAATCCAACCCCAACTTCATCATCACATTCTCTTTGGGGTAAAAATCCCCTCTGCCTCTCTCTTACGAGAACACCAGTGGTTATATTTGGGCCCGTCCAGGTAGTCCAGGAGAATCTTCCCATCTGAGAACCATTACTTTCATCCCACTGGCAAAGTGCCTTCTGCCATTTAAGGTGACATTCACAGGTTCTGGAGAGTAGGATGTGGACATTTGGGGGCAATGGTATTATTCGGTCTACTACAAGGTAGATACTATTATCTTTCTCAGATGTAGGAAATGACGTTTAGGGAAGTAGTCTGTCTCAGGTCTACAATTTCCAGAGTAGAGACTTACATTCTGCCACTGACACTTTAGGACACACCCTAAACAACTTTAATCTGTGTCCTTAACTACTGCGTAATCCTTGGTTAAGAGTCACACTTAGGTATCAAGACCCAATTGAATAGAACGCAAGTACTGTCTCCTCTTTCACTATGTTTGCCTGGTGTACTGATGAATCTTGCCCAGAGCAGAAGAGTTCAGAAAAGTGTTATGCAGGTGTACGAAGAGAAAGCATTTACTGTTTGATGTGCACGGAGGAACGGAAGGCTTTTTCAAATAAAATAAAATAAAATATGCCACCAAATAGTCAATTGTCACAACAGAGGTAACCCCGTGGGAGTCATGAGGAGACTAAAATTATCTCCAATTGTGCAGGGCAGAAAAGTTTTAATGAAGGCAGGTGTAGTTCAGCCAAGGCCTACAGCACAGAAGTAGGAATTTGGGTATGTACGAATGGGAAAAAAGACATTTGAGGCATGGGAAATAGTTTAATGCAGAATGGACGTGAAATATGCATTAGACCTTTTCTAAAACAACTGGCTTATTAACTCAGTAAATCGATTTAGTCAGTCAAACTAGCTTTAGCTGATTACTTTTCCAGGGGATAGCTGTTGAGAGTAATTTTTGTCACAGAACAGTAAATAAAATGGTTGAACTATAGCTTTAGGCTTGCTAAGTGAAATAGATTGCTCTAGATGATTTTCAAGTGACTTACTTGGTAGTACTCACGAAATTGGGGGTTAACAATTGCTTAAGAAAACAAAGAGAATTGATTTTAAATAAAGTAGCTACTGTGTAAACTATCTGTTCAGTAGCTCATGTTAAACGGATGTTTATAATCCCCATTGGACAACCAACTACATTTTTGCAAATGGCAATGTGAATTGCTGTTGCATAAACTATAGCAATGACCACCTATGTAATTTGTTGTCCAAACCAGAAATCTTCTAACAATACTGGTGTCCTAATAAAAATAAGCACGAAGGGAACACACAGTGGGTGTCTCCCGTGTGCCTGTGCATGCATCTATATCTCACTGAACCCTCATAACAGCCCCCAAGAGAGGGACTCTGGGCGTCCCCATGCTGCTTGTGGAGAAACAGGCACAGGAAGGTTCAATAGTCTATCTCCCTAATATCGCACAGAGGGTGGCAGAGCCCGTTTTTAAACCACCTGCCTCCAATACCAGGTGCCGGGAGAAAGACTCAGCCTACAGCTCTCTTCTGCTCGCCTGGAGGTGAAACAATGTGTCATGATTAGTCAAATCCCGTCTTCACTCATCAAGGTAGGTTGAACACCTGCACGTCCTCCAAGTAGCATGTAGCATAAGCAATAAGATGTTTGTCCCGTGATCGTCCAGGAACGTGGAATCAGCTGTGCCTGGTTAGGCTGAGCTGGTTTAGAGTGGAGAGGACCACCGATCTTCCACCTGGGCAAGTGCCTTTTGACCTCCTGCCATCAGAGGGCCGAAATCTCCAGCCTGAGAATGTGCTGAGCCCTGTAGCCTAGTTACGCCAGCTCAGAACAATGATGAGCACACCTTTTTCCAGTCACCTTTCCTCATGCTCCCCATGCCTCATACTGCCCTGCTTCTTTATTCTTTATCCCACAGATACCCAAAGCCCCTTGCCTTTGGGGAGGCGGATTTGAGACCTATTGTCACGTCACGTCCTCGCTTGGCTGCCCTGTGAATAAACCTCCTCTTTGCTGCAAACCTCAGCATTTCAGTGTTTTGGCTTGCTGCGCCTCAGACAGAATGGTTGGGAGCAGTGGTACAGGTCCCTTGCCTGTGATGGATGCTGGTTCCTAGTAGTCCCGTTGCGGATGTTTTCTCCTCTCGGGGTGGTGGCGGGGCAGACATCCTGCTCTTCCGGAAAGGGAGAAACACAGGTGCCAAACCCTTGCCCTCAGCGTCACCGTCACCTAGGAGCTTGTTAGAAGCACAGAATCCAGGCCCCACCCAGAACTACTGAATACCAGCCTGCATTTAACAAGATCCACAAGAGAGGCATACCCATATTAAAGTTGGAGAGGCACCAAGCTGTCATCGTCTTCTCCACGGCTAATGAAAACGAAGCAAAGGTTCATCCCGAGCCGACTCTGCCTCAGTCACCTGGATATCACATGAGCTCATTTAATCCTCCCCAGAACCTGCAAATGAGACTGAGGGTCAGAGTGGTCTAGCACCCAAGGTTCCATAAAAGAACATGACCAAGGCTCACTGGAGCCCAGACTTCCAAAAAAGAAGGCCCCTGAGCACAGCATGGCACCACCGCAGCCCAAACCGTGGGCCTGGAGGGTAGGCCAGGCTCCCCACGCAGAGTTCACACCATTCGACAGATGCCCACAGCAGACCACAAGGCAATATGAGAAGTAAGTTCTGATTGTGGAATCTCTGAATTTTGAGATTTAAAGAAAAAAATCTGTTTTCGGGGGATGGTTAAAACAGTTCTACCAAGGACTAAAGAGAGGGCATCTCAAGTCCCCTTCTGGACTTAGAATTTAACGCCTACTTATTGAGAAATGCTCCGTGCATTTGCTCAGCCCTACGTCGAGATGAAGTTCTCTGTGCCCTAGAAGCTTAGGTTCTAAAAAGGCCACAGAAATGGGTGAGACCTCAAAAATGCCAGAACAATGCAACGGCCTTAATCACACTGTCTTTGCTTTGCCTTGCTTACAAGTCACTGACTTTAAACTGAATATGGTGTCATGTCTTTACGTTTCTTGAAGCTTTTTTTTTTTACAAAAGATCATATAAAGATTTTCTTCCATGGTAAAACTTTTATATTGTATTTCTCTTAAACTGGAGTGTGGTACATTTACCCTCCATCAGATGATTGCTTACAACTCACCTTGCTTTATTAAGAATACCGCTAGAGGCTTCTATGTCCCTACTAACAAAAATACATTTTCAGGCCCATTCAAACCAGTGAAAATCCAAGACTTCAGAGCACAAGATAATGAAAATTCTCTCTATCAGCGTCTTTTACTACTTTTAGCCTGTTAACAGTCCCTAAGTGTGTCAGATGAAAGGTACTGTCGCGGGAATTGACATCTTTAACAGCATTCCATACAGGTAAGTCTTGATTGTTCCAATTTCTCAAAAAGTTGGACACATTTACTGCCTCTATGACATCTCTAGGGTGTGTGGAAGAAATAAAAAAGAGGCCTGTACAATGTATTTCTCAAAATATACACACAAAGAGTTTGCACATACAAACAGGGAAACCTTATAAATAATGTATGGGGAGCAAAGTATTGTCGGTAATGGAACTACTCATTTCGAAAGACAACACTGTCACCAAGTGTCCCCTCACCAAAACTGACTGGGAATGTTTAGGGGCCACCAAACCAGAGGTGGAGATTTTTAGGCACATTCTTGCCAGAAAAGAGAGCCTAGGGCATAAACCACTCAACTTGTTGGCACGAATGCCAGGGCAACCCAAGCAAGTGGATATAGAAGCCTACGTAATGCTTGGAAGTAGGAAGCTTTGGGGGACTACACCTGGGCTGGTACTGGCCTCCCTCCCCAAAGGGACAAGGAGAGCAGAAACCTGCATGGAGTCAAGAGAGAGCAAAAAGAAAGGCAAAGCTGGGTATTGAGCAACGTTTGGATTCAGGAGCATGTGTCTCAGAACTGCTGGGGCTCTGCAGACCAGCTGCATCCCCATTCTCCTTGACCCTCATTGGTATAATGAACTCAGGGTGGGCGCATCCCGGCTGCCAAGTCACTTCCACCCGTCCATGAAGTTGACGGTTACTTGCTCACAGTGAACCAACCGCTCTGGACCTAACAGCTTGTGCAGGGGGCGGTAGTGGAGAACAAGGTGACGACAAGGACCAGATGCGAAGGAGGAAGAGACATTCAGCGGACCGACTGGGTGGACTGATGGTGTGGCGTTAAGTCTGCAGAGCTAAAGGGGCCAGATGTAGAAAAGGGAAGGGGAACCATGAGGATATGGTCAAGCCCCTTCGTATAGATATTTCATCCCTATGTTGTATGCAAGTTCCATTCAATTTGCTCTGAGTGAAAAAGAGAGAACAAAATTATCCTTTAAACCATGTCAGTGACTTTATTTACCATCTCATTTGATGAGCTCATAGCCCAGGGTCAGAGGGAAATGGGAGCTGTGAGTCTGCCATCTCTCAGGAAGTCTCAGGCCTCAGAGGCCCCTCATAGCCAAACTACCTCACCTTTTGCACCTTTCAAGCAACGTTATTCCTAAGTGCGAGTCACCCTCTTCATCAGGTTCTCCAAGAAAGAGCAGTCTCTCCCAATGACAGAGGAAAAATGGGCTACTTTGGCTTTCTGAGGCACAATATGTAGTTCTCCAAAATGGTACCTGCCTGGGGGATTTTTCAAGAAAATTAAGCATCAGTGGTGATTTGTTTGTCTTCACATAACGTATGACCCAGATGTGCTGAGAAATAAGAAAAGGACGAACGAATCAAGGGCAGCTGATCCAAGGAGGCAAGGGGCAACTTCCACAGCCTACGTGGAAAGCTAGAGGAAGGGAACATCCAGCTGGTGGGAGCTGAAGACAGGGGCCAGTCCTCCTTGGGCTCGGGATGCCACCCCCTCTTCCTACATCTTCACGCTCTCCTTCTCTGTTGGCCCCTCCCAGCCATATTAAAGAGCCACAAGGAAATGCTCTCCTCCATTCCATTTTCCTGTCCTCCTATCCACCCCTCCCTTCTTTCCCTTTGCCATCAATTTCTTGACTTGCCCCCCATTTCTCCCCTCCCATCTACACTGCGATCTGGTTTCTGCCCCACTACTCCCGTGAAACTGACCTCCTTGAAGCCCCCAATGATTTCTCTGTTGACAAGTCCAGGGGACTACTTCTCAATCCTTATCTTTGTGACCGCCAAGCCGAGTTAGACCTTAAACAACGTCTCTGTCTTGAAAATCTCTTCCCTTGGCTTCTGCGCCACCTTTCCTTTTCTTTTCATGACACAGATCACAGCCAGTGCTGCAGATTCCATCGAATTAAGGAATGCTGTTGCCTACATGTGTGAATGAGCTAAAGTGAGTACAGTACTGAAGTAGAGGACACCTAAAGTGAAACGTCTTCATGTACGTCCACGTGGCTGAGCAGCAAGTTAACCTTTCATACATGTGTTAAAGAAGAAGAGTTGGGTTTTATTTTATTTACTTTTCCCTGGACTGTGTTGAATGGCTATCATCTACAAGTTCAGGCTACTTTTTGCTGAGGATTAATAATGCACTGGGAGAGCTGAGAGAAAACTGAATAATAGAGCTGTCATTTTCTTGACCAGTTCACCTTAGTTTCCCAAACTCTAAGTCTTTCTCCAATTCTTTTCCCTTTTTATTGTAGTAAAATGAACATAACACAAAATTCACCATTTGGATCATTTTACAATTCACTGTACCATTCAGTGGAATTTACTACTGTCACAATGTTGTGCAACTATCACCACTGCCTAGCTGCAAAACATTTTCATCAACCAAGAGGAAACCTACACCCATTTTAAGGAGTCATTCCCAATTTCCCTCTCTTCCAAACCCCTGGCAACCACTAATGTATAATCTTTTCTGTGTGTATGGATTTGCCACTGCTGGACATTTCATATAAATGGAACCATACAATATGTAGCCTTTCATGCCTGACTTCTTTCACTTAGTTGCATCCATCATGTAGCATGTATCAGAAATCCACTCACTGTTACAGCTGAATCCTTCATACTGTTTGAATACAAAATTAAAAATACGTTGAGAGTGAAGCTCTGTTTTAATGGCACATCTATTAGGCCAATTCATTGAAAGAAGCTGAAGATGGAGATGTTGTTGTGAAATGATAATCGTTGAGAAGCCTCAGCCAATTGGATAATGAAAAGTTTGGGAAATGTTGCAAAAAATTAGCTGATTTATATTAAAAGCCTATTAAACAAGGATTCAGGAGATTGTCTTTTTCTTGCAGGTAACTTAAATGAGGCAGAAAGAAATAACTGCCCTTTAAAACACATTTTGAAAGGATTCTATTTATTCTTAATAGACGAATGGGAGGGAGTACAGCAAGTTCACATCCAATATGGACTCCCTGTCCAAACACTGTTTGTCGTTCTAGCCACCGCTATCGAATTATATTTCTTGAGAGTAAGGCAGCTCAATTCCTGCATATTACTTTCTAAACTTCATCCATCAAATCCATTAATACAGTATAAACAAGAGTTGTTCATGTTTAAGTGCAGTTCAAATATCAGGTATAAAGAACCCCCAGTAAGAAAAAGAATCCTATATCTCTTGCCAGAATGTGGTCAGCTCTGGGGTGCTCTGCTAGCTGAAAGACACATTCCTTATTAAGAGGATAGAGGCTGCTTAAGAGGGATGAGAGCCAAAAAAATTTAACTACATATATGTGTTAAGAACAGTGCTAGGTTATCTCATGTTCTAGATCAGTCAAGGCTCACCATTTTACATACGTGAAAAGCAAAGTTAAAAGTGTATTCGTAGGGCTTCCCTGTTGGCGCAGTGGTTAAGGATCCACCTGCCAGTGCACGGGACACACGTTTGAGCCCTGGTCCGGGAAGATCCCACATGCCACGGAGCAACTAAGACCATGTGCCACAACTACTGAGCCTGCGTGCTAGAGCCCGTGAACCACAACTACTGAAGCCCACGCACCTAGACCCCGTGCTCAGCAACAGCGAGAAGCCACCACAATGAGAATCCCGCGTACTGCAACAGAGTAGCCCCCGCTCACTGCAACTAGAGAAAGCCTGCGCACAGCAACGAAGAGCCTAGGCAGCCAAAGATAAATAAATAAATACGTCTATTTTTAAAAAAATGTGTTTTAGTAACTTACTAAAAGGCACGCAATCAGTAAACATGAGCAAGGATTCAATCCCAAATCTGTCACACTGAAGTTGAAGCTAATACTCGAGATTGATAAAAACAGCACTAATTTAAAACTTCAGAGGTATTTGTTACTTCATACTTTCACTAATGCTCTTTGGAGATAAATCATTTCATTTATATGGGCCTTAGTTTTTACAACTGTAATAGTTGGAAGCTTGACTAGGTGATCTGTATGTAGCCTTCCAATTCTAAAATGTTCCACTAATTTGGATTCCTACAATAATTGCCCTTGCAATACATGCATGCTGCCACCAAGTAGCAGTAGAGACTACTAGTTCCTTTTTTATCCCTAGTGGGGGTGCATTTTGACAGCAGACTTATCCGTCAATAGTACAACCTGTTAGTATAACTATAAGATAACAAAATAATCTGGTATTCTTTCCTGTAAAAGAGAAGCTTTACATTGTGTCTGTGAATCGTACCAGAATCACCTGTAGCTTTATAAATATAGAGGAAATCCTGAACCCATTGAATGAGAATCTTCAGAGACAGGACTTGGGCATCTGGAATTTTGGGCTCCCATCATTTGTATATTTTATTTCATTTTATTTTTGCCTATGTACAATATTTGCCACATCCTTTTGAATCTTTAAAAGGTTCTTTCTGTTTTAAATTTTAGAATATTCCATAATCTTCACCTACTTTTCATAAGGTGTTATCTGTTATGTTTATTCGATCTTGTGCTTCTCCTGGTTAAGACTTCTTTCTTTCCTTTTTTTTTTCTCGTGGCCCTGCCTCATGTCTTGCAGGATCTTAGTTCCCTGACATGGGATTGGACCCCAGGGTCCCAGCAGTGAAAGCGCCATGTTCTAAACACTGGACCACCAGGGAAGTCCCAAGATTTCAGTTTTAAATGACTTTTTTCCCACTCTAATTCATTCCTGGGATCAGTTTCATGTTTGGACATTAAAGCAACCTTGCATTGCCAGAATAAAGCTACTTTGATTTTGATATATGATTGTTTTACATACCATGGATACAGTTTGTGCTTCTCTTTACACATTTTGCATGCATGTTCAAAGGAGAAACTGGCCTGTGATTCTATTCTTGTAATATCCTTTATAGATTATTTTTAAGATTCTATACTTTATTTTTTATTTATTTATTTTTGGCTGCATTGGGTCTTCATTGCTGCATGCATGCTTTCTCTAGTTTTGGCGAGCGGGGGTCTATTCTTTGTTGCAGTGAGTAGGCTTCTCATTGCAGCCTTCTGACCGCATGGGCTTCTGACCCCATTCGTCGGTGCTACTTCAGTTCCTTACCCCTTCCCTTCTGACCCTGGGCGGTGAAATCCTCTTTCTGCGGCTGGCCTGCGGCAGAAAGTCAATGAGGCAAGAGTAGGCTTGGAGTATCCAAGGAGCAGAAAGGATGTCAGCGTGTGAAAAACAGAGCGAGCAAATTGGAGAGGAGAAGGAAACACTCAGAGAGGAAACAGAGGCCCAGATTTCTAGGTCTGTGGAGGCACTCTGAGGACTTTGCACTTTCTGTGAAGAAGCCACTGAAGAAATTTGAGTGACATGATCTGACTTATGTTTTAACAAGATCTCTCTGGATGCCACGTTGATTAGAGATTGTAGGAGAGCAAGGACAAGCCCCAGAAGACCAACAGTTGATTCAAAGAAGTGATTACTCAAACCTGGTCCCCCTCCTCAATGAGGACGCAGGGCAGGAATCGACAAATAATGGCCACAAATCAAATCAGGCTCTCAGCCTGGATCTGTGGGACTGTGAGCTAATAACGGTTCTCACGTTCAGAAAGCTTGTTGAAGAAGAAAGAGGAGGAGAAGCTACAGAAACTGTATATGGCCCACAAAGCCTAAGATATTTAAAATCCAGAAGATGCTTTCCAACACCTGATGTAAAGCATGTGGCTGGTAGGAGGTCCTCAACCAAATTTGGAAGAGGAATACATGAGTCAGTTCGTTCCTGAAAACACTGTAAAGTGATAGGGGTCAAGAAACATTTACCCGTTCACCCTAAACCTTCACAAATGATGCCAGTTCCGTTGAGCTATTGAAAAATACATTCTGGCTTTCAAAAAAGTAACCCAGAGGGCATTTTCTCACATAGGCAAGGTCATAAACAACTGTCAAGTGAAGTTGAAATAGCAACAAATCAAATAATAACAAAAACATTTTTACAGAATTTTAAATCTTACAAAGCATTTTCATGTTCATTATCTAATTTAATCCCCAAATCAACGTCATGAGATAGTTATTATTTCCCCATTAGAAATGACCACATATTAAATCCTTAGTGATTGCTCAAGAAAAGCTGAAATCTTGAGTGTTACATCCATTAATGCCATGGTTGGGTGTTTTCCCATGGGAACACTGGATGCTAAAATCCACAGGGATTTTCAGCTCAAGATGGCAGACTAGGAAATATATTTACTTTCTGTTCCTCCTGAAACCATATCTCAATAAAACTGTAGACATACCAAAATTAATCAACCAATAAAAGCCAAGATATTTTGGAAGTCATCAACCACAGAAAGATTTCAACACATTTCGAGAAGGCAAACAATGAAATGGAGGAGCCGTGAATAAAATAATGAAGAAAAAAAGGCTGAACCTAAGTAAGGTCTGCACAAAGCCACTCAGCTTTTGCTGAGCTCCGGTTATAGTAAAGGGCAGAGGAAAGAAGAGGGGCTGAAAACAAGGAGACAAAACGTCATTTTAGGAAAAACAGTTCATTTAATGAGCTCCAGGGAACACTCAGCCTGCTGCCATACTAACTCATGAATTACAATGGATTGTTGGTAAGCAAGACAAGAAAACAGGGAAGAAACAAAAGAAACAAAAATCAAGACATTGTTTCTAACTGAACTCTTCTCAAAGGAGATCGAGGAATTATGGTTCAATGCCACAGCTGTAAATCATTTCTGCTCTTGGAGAGGTTACAAAGGGCTTATAATATTTCCCTTTTGTTCAGACAGAATTTAGGTCTGAGCAAAAGCTTTTGTGTCCTCCAACCCCAACATTTATTGGGGATGGAAGCCCAGATTTGCTGGGACATACCATAAAAAGAATCTCATGAGCAGAGGGTCAAACTGATTTTGGAATATATGAATTATGTCCAGTGTGAGTTTCAATAGGTTTTAAAATATATACATACATACATATATATATATATATATATATATATATATATATATATACATTTTTACTGATCTATACGATTTTGGGTTCTGAAACTTCTACATGTCACATGCGTGATACATAACAGACAATGTCAGCCCCAGGAGGGAGAAAACACTCCAATGAAGCAAGCCAAAGAAACAAGTTTTAAGCAAGGTCAAGTGATGTGTAGACCAGGATTGTTCAATTCCTACCTGTCATGCTGAAGCTTCCAGCTCCTGAATAACAACACATGCTTCCCTTGTCCTAGACAGCCAAGAGTATGTCTCCTCTCTTGGGCATAAGAATCTCTAGAGTTACATATCTGTAGTAAGAGTGGACCCAGCTGGCATACTCACAATGACCAAATTGTGTTGATCGTACTTTATACCAATACATCGCCCCACGCTGAAGTTGCAATAAATGATATATTTGCTTTCTAGACATGAATGAGACGCCTTACTGGATATACTCCAGGAAGGCCAGAGAAGCTGGCTTCTAATCCATACGGAACAATTCACTGGTGAATTTCTTTCACGATAGCCCATGATTTATCTAGAATATCATCTTGACATATCTGGATCCTTCAAACTAGACAAAGGGAAAATACGGGCTTCAAGCCTCAATTAGAAATATGGAAAGGTGCCATGCTGACAACTGGTGGTCCCTGACCTGTAACTTCTGAGATTAGAACACAGTGTGGTGGATGACCAATTCATGCATTGAACAAAAGAAGACCTCCTACAGGGCAGTGTAGCTGTTCGTTACAGGTATGGCACTTAGGGCTAAGTACCATAAGGACTACAAGAGAAAAAGAAAAACAAGTAACACATGAAGCATATACGATAAGGAGGCACCACAGTCCAGAGCACGAGCTCTGGAATCACACAGGCTTGGATCGAATCCCAGCTAAGCCACTACCATCTATATACCCTGAAGGACAGGCCAAGGTTTAAATGTTGTTTTACCAGATTTCAAAAAAGAAGTGAAGAAAGAACCTATCTGCCGGGAAGGGACATCGTGGGGTGCAGTATCCAGTCGGATCAGGGCTCTGCATCTCCTGCTCAGAAACCTTGGCCACCTGGCTCATGGTGATGCTGGCAGCTGAGCAGCCCTGGAGAAGGCGATCCTGTCTCCAGGTCTCGCAGAGAAGCTGGGGAGGTCTCCGGACGAGGTGGCCCACACCCTGGTAAGCTCTGGCTGCCTCCTGCCCTCAGGTCTCAGCAGGCTCTGGCCTCTGGGCCCCGTGGTGGGGAAGGCCTGGCCGATACATACACAGGGCTGAGGGGCCTGCAGAGCCAGTCCCCAGGCAGGGTGAGCTCTGGAGGAGGCTTCCACAGTCCCCAGCAGTCTCCGCATGGTGGCCCAGCTGGCGCCAAACACCTGCCACCCACAGCGAGAAGTCCCAGCCACTAGAAAGTCCAGAAGGGGCCCCACCCTTTCCCTTTGGGCCTGGGTTAAGCCACCAGCTGGGCTTGCACGTGACCCCTGCCTCACCCCCTGCCCCGCCCGCCCTTTCTCTGTGACACGTACAATGGATATGTCATAAAGCCAGGCTGAGCCAGTGCTATAAATTCAGAGGAGTTAATCTAGGAAGAAGCTCTCCCACTTTCACTCTCTGCTCTCAGATCAGGCAGGCAGTACCTCTAATATGGAAGCTATGGACACCACACCTCCCTCCCAGGCTGTCCTCTTCCATTCTGCTCATGTTTTCCCCAGCACCCCATTGACGGCTTTGGCGGGTATCGGGGCTTCAGCAGGCAGCACGTCTGACCCCGAACCTATGGACACCACACCTCCTTCCCATGCTGTTATCTTCCATTCTGCTCCTGTTTTCCCCAGCACCCCATTGACGGCTTTGGCGGGCATCGGTGCTTCAGCAGGCAGCACCTCAGACCCCGAACCTATGGACACCACACCTCCTTCACACGCTGTCATCTTCCACTCTGCTCCTGTTTTCCCCAGCACCCCATTGACGGGTTTGGCGGGCATCGGTGCTGCAGCAGGAATCACGTCAGACCCCGAACCTATGGACACCACACCTCCTTCACATGCTGTCATCTTCCATTCTGCTCCTGTTTTCCCAAGCACCCCAGTTTCGGCTTTGGCGGGCATCGGTGCTTCAGCAGGGAGCACGTCAGACCCCGAACCTATGGACACCACACCTCCTTCACACGCTGTCATCTTCCATTCTGCTCCTGTTTTCCCCAGCACCCCATTGACGGCCCTGGCGGGCATCGGTGCTTCCGCAGTCAGCACGTCTGACCCCGAACCTATGGACACCACACCTCCTTCCCAGGCTGTCATCTTCTATTCTGCTCCTGTTTTCTCCAGCACCCCTTTTTCGGCTTTGGTGGGCATCGGTGCCTCAGCAGTCAGCACCTCAGACCCCGAACCTATGGACACCACACCTCCTTCCCAGGCTGTCATCTTCCATCCTGCTCTTTACCCCAGCACCCCATTTACCGCTTAGGCCGGCACTGGTGCTTCAGCAGGCAGCACCTCTAACACCAAAGCTATGGACACCACACCTCCTTCCCAGGCTGTCATTTTCCATTCTGCCCTGTCTCCAAGTAGAACCACTACCCATTTCACACTGCTCTTCCCAGTTCTGGGAACACACCACCCAGTGGTAGCAATGCCTCAGCCCATGCCTCGACTCATTTACCTGCAACGTGAGCCAACAGATAGACCAACACTTCAAAGTTATGACAGAAAATTGAGTAAGTTATACGCTTGGAATTTCATTTATTATTATTAACAAGCACAACTGTAGTGCTTAGACTATAACAAGTACTATTCTAAGGGCTTACCAAATATTAACTCACTTATTCCTCATAATGGCAACCCTAGTGGTAGGGAATATTCATAGTGTTCACTTTTTGGGGGGAAACTGAGGCTCAGAGACGTTGAATAGCTTGCCTAATGCCACACAGTTAGTAGGTGGCAAAACCCGGGATTAAAACCAGACCATCTAGACTTTCATCACTTTGCTGTGTCACCTTATTATAAGTTGTGGTTAGGGAAGGGACTAAATTGACAAGACTCTGAACTAAAAGGAGAAGGGAGAAATGAGAAAATGAGTGATCCTAGAAACTAGAGAAGGTTTAGGCTCAGAAATTTCTGGTGATGAGACCCAGAAGAACAAGAACTTGGTTGGAATGTTAACTTGGGGTAGAATCTGAATCCACTGAGAAATGGTTTTGTTTCCTGTAAAATTTAGAAAGGTCAGTTGGATGAAGATTAACGAAGACAAAAGTAGAAAGGAAAAGAAAAAGGTGCCTTAAGTGAGACATAACCGCTCCCCTCTACGTACCCACAGGTTGTGTCCTGTGGGAAAGGATGGAGCTCTCTCTACCGGGTTGGTCACCAGGCTGAACAAGGAGAAACATGGCAACCATTGTACTGGTTTTGATGATCCCTCAAAACCAAGGCTTCAGTTTCCAAGAACGACCTACGGTAGCATAACTAGTGTGTGTCACACATGCCACTAAGTGTGTTTCCAGTCACACATTTTAATTGGGGAAATACTTCCTATGAGGTAGGCATTAGTTCGCTATGGCTGCTGTAACAAATTACTACAAATGTGCTTGCTTCTAACAAAACACACTTATTTTCTTATGGTTCTGGAAGACAGAGGTCCAAAACCAGTTTCCCTGGGCTGAAACCAGGAGTCAACAGGGCCATCCATCCTCCTTCTAGAGGCTCTAAGCGAGAATCTGTTTCTTCGCCAGCATTCCTTCACTTCTGGCCACATCAATCCAACCCCAACTTCATCATCACATTCTCTTTGGGGTAAAAATCCCCTCTGCCTCTCTCTTACGAGAACACCAGTGGTTATATTTGGGCCCGTCCAGGTAGTCCAGGAGAATCTTCCCATCTGAGAACCATTACTTTCATCCCACTGGCAAAGTGCCTTCTGCCATTTAAGGTGACATTCACAGGTTCTGGAGAGTAGGATGTGGACATTTGGGGGCAATGGTATTATTCGGTCTACTACAAGGTAGATACTATTATCTTTCTCAGATGTAGGAAATGATGTTTAGGGAAGTAGTCTGTCTCAGGTCTACAATTTCCAGAGTAGAGACTTACATTCTGCCACTGACACTTTAGGACACACCCTAAACAACTTTAATCTGTGTCCTTAACTACTGCGTAATCCTTGGTTAAGAGTCACACTTAGGTATCAAGACCCAATTGAATAGAACGCAAGTACTGTCTCCTCTTTCACTATGTTTGCCTGGTGTACTGATGAATCTTGCCCAGAGCAGAAGAGTTCAGAAAAGTGTTATGCAGGTGTACGAAGAGAAAGCATTTACTGTTTGATGTGCACGGAGGAACGGAAGGCTTTTTCAAATAAAATAAAATAAAATATGCCACCAAATAGTCAATTGTCACAACAGAGGTAACCCCGTGGGAGTCATGAGGAGACTAAAATTATCTCCAATTGTGCAGGGCAGAAAAGTTTCAATGAAGGCAGGTGTAGTTCAGCCAAGGCCTACAGCACAGAAGTAGGAATTTGGGTATGTACGAATGGGAAAAAAGACATTTGAGGCATGGGAAATAGTTTAATGCAGAATGGACGAGAAATATGCATTAGACCTTTTCTAAAACAACTGGCTTATTAACTCAGTAAATCGATTTAGTCAGTCAAACTAGCTTTAGCTGATTACTTATCCAGGGGATAGCTGTTGAGAGTAATTTTTGTCACAGAACAGTAAATAAAATGGTTGAACTATAGCTTTAGGCTTGCTAAGCGAAATAGATGGCTCTAGATGATTTTCAAGTGACTTACTTGGTAGTACTCACGAAATTGGGGGTTAACAATTGCTTAAGAAAACAAAGAGAATTGATTTTAAATAAAGTAGCTACTGTGTAAACTATCTGTTCAGTAGCTCATGTTAAACGGATGTTTATAATCCCCATTGGACAACCAACTACATTTTTGCAAATGGCAATGTGAATTGCTGTTGCATAAACTATAGCAATGACCACCTATGTAATTTGTTGTCCAAACCAGAAATCTTCTAACAATACTGGTGTCCTAATAAAAATAAGCACGAAGGGAACACACAGTGGGTGTCTCCCGTGTGCCTGTGCATGCATCTATATCTCACTGAACCCTCATAACAGCCCCCAAGAGAGGGACTCTGGGCGTCCCCATGCTGCTTGTGGAGAAACAGGCACAGGAAGGTTCAATAGTCTATCTACCTAATATCGCACAGAGGGTGGCAGAGCCCGTTTTTAAACCACCTGCCTCCAATACCAGGTGCCAGGAGCCAGACTCAGCCTACAGCTCTCTTCTGCTCGCCTGGAGGTGAAACAATGTGTCATGATTAGCCAAATCCCGTCTTCACTCATCAAGGTAGGTTGAACACCTGCACGTCCTCCAAGTAGCATGTAGCATAAGCAATAAGATGTCTGTCCCGTGATCGTCCAGGAACTTGGAATCAGCTGTGCCTGGTTAGGCTGAGCTGGTTTAGAGTGGAGAGGACCACCGATCTTCCACCTGGGCAAGTGCCTTTTGACCTCCTGCCATCAGAGGGCCGAAATCTCCAGCCTGAGAATGTGCTGAGCCCTGTAGCCTAGTTACGCCAGCTCAGAACAATGATGAGCACACCTTTTTCCAGTCACCTTTCCTCATGCTCCCCATGCCTCATACTGCCCTGCTTCTTTATTCTTTATCCCACAGATACCCAAAGCCCCTTGCCTTTGGGGAGGCGGATTTGAGACCTATTGTCACGTCACGTCCTCGCTTGGCTGCCCTGTGAATAAACCTCCTCTTTGCTGCAAACCTCAGCATTTCAGTGTTTTGGCTTGCTGCGCCTCAGACAGAATGGTTGGGAGCAGTGGTACAGGTCCCTTGCCTGTGAGGGATGCTGGTTCCTAGTAGTCCCGTTGCGGATGTTTTCTCCTCTCGGGGTGGGGGCGGGGCAGACATCCTGCTCTTCCGGAAAGGGAGAAACACAGGTGCCAAACCCTTGCCCTCAGCGTCACCGTCACCTAGGAGCTTGTTAGAAGCACAGAATCCAGGCCCCACCCAGAACTACTGAATACCAGCCTGCATTTAACAAGATCCACAAGAGAGGCATACCCATATTAAAGTTGGAGAGGCACCAAGCTCTCATCGTCTTCTCCACGGCTAATGAAAACGAAGCAAAGGTTCATCCCGAGCCGACTCTGCCTCAGTCACCTGGATATCACATGAGCTCATTTCATCCTCCCCAGAACCTGCAAATGAGACTGAGGGTCAGAGTGGTCTAGCACCCAAGGTTCCATAAAAGAACATGACCAAGGCTCACTGGAGCCCAGACTTCCAAAAAAGAAGGCCCCTGAGCACAGCATGGCACCACCGCAGCCCAAACCGTGGGCCTGGAGGGTAGGCCAGGCTCCCCACGCAGAGTTCACACCATTCGACAGATGCCCACAGCAGACCACAAGGCAATATGAGAAGTAAGTTCTGATTGTGGAATCTCTGAATTTTGAGATTTAAAGAAAAAAATCTGTTTTCGGGGGATGGTTAAAACAGTTCTACCAAGGAGTAAAGAGAGGGCATCTCAAGGCCCCTTCTGGACTTAGAATTTAATGCCTACTTATGGAGAAATGCTCCGTGCATTTGCTCAGCCCTACGTCGAGATGAAGTTCTCTGTGCCCTAGAAGCTTAGGTTCTAAAAAGGCCACAGAAATGGGTGAGACCTCAAAAATGCCAGAACAATGCAACGGCCTTAATCAGACTGTCTTTGCTTTGCCTTGCTTACAAGTCACTGACTTTAAACTGAATATGGTGTCATGTCTTTACGTTTCTTGAAGCTTTTTTTTTTACAAAAGATCATATAAAGATTTTCTTCCATGGTAAAACTTTTATATTGTATTTCTCTTAAACTGGAGTGTGGTACATTTACCCTCCATCAGATGATTGCTTACAACTCACCTTGCTTTATTAAGAATACCGCTAGAGGCTTCTATGTCCCTACTAACAAAAATACATTTTCAGGCCCATTCAAACCAGTGAAAATCCAAGATTTCAGAGCACAAGATAATGAAAATTCTCTCTATCCACGTCTTTTACTACTTTTAGCCTGTTAACAGTCCCTAAGTGTGTCAGATGAAAGGTACTGTCGCGGGAATTGACATCTTTAACAGCATTCCATACAGGTAAGTCTTGATTGTTCCAATTTCTCAGAAAGTTGGACACATTTACTGCCTCTATGACATCTCTAGGGTGTGTGGAAGAAATAAAAAAGAGGCCTGTACAATGTATTTCTCAAAATATACACACAAAGAGTTTGCACATACAAACAGGGAAACCTTATAAATAATGTATGGGGAGCAAAGTATTGTCGGTAACGGAACTACTCATTTCGAAAGACAACACTGTCACCAAGTGTCCCCTCACCAAAACTGACTGGGAATGTTTAGGGGCCACCAAACCAGAGGTGGAGATTTTTAGGCACATTCTTGCCAGAAAAGAGAGCCTAGGGCATAAACCACTCAACTTGTTGGCACGAATGCAAGGGCAACCCAAGCAAGTGGATATAGAAGCCTACGTAATGCTTGGAAGTAGGAAGCTTTGGGGGACTACACCTGGGCTGGTACTGGCCTCCCTCCCCAAAGGGACAAGGAGAGCAGAAACCTGGATGGAGTCAAGAGAGAGCAAAAAGAAAGGCAAGGCTGGGTATGGAGCAACGTTTGGATCCAGGGGCATGTGTCTCAGAACTGCTGGGGCTCTGCAGACCAGCTGCATCCCCATTCTCCTTGACCCTCATTGGTATAATGAACTCAGGGTGGGTGCATCCCGGCTGCCAAGTCACTTCCACCCGTCCATGGAGTTGACGGTTACTTGCTCACAGTGAACCAACCGCTCTGGACCTAACAGCTACTGCAGGGGGCGGTAGTGGAGAACAAGGTGACGACAAGGACCAGATGCGAAGGAGGAAGAGACATTCAGCGGACCGACTGGGTGGACTGATGGTGTGGCGTTCAGTCTGCAGAGCTAAAGGGGCCAGATGTAGAAAAGGGAAGGGGAACCATGAGGATATGGTCAAGCCCCTTCGTATAGATGTTTCATCCGTATGTTGTATGCAAGTTCCATTCAATTTGCTCTGAGTGAAAAAGAGAGAACAAAATTATCCTTTAAACCATGTCAGTGACTTTATTTACCATCTCATTTGATGAGCTCATAGCCCAGGGTCAGAGGGAAATGGGAGCTGTGAGTCTGCCATCTCTCAGGAAGTCTCAGGCCTCAGAGGCCCCTCATAGCCAAACTACCTCACCTTTTGCACCTTTCAAGCAACGTTATTCCTAAGTGCGAGTCACCCTCTTCATCAGGTTCTCCAAGAAACAGCAGTCTCTCTCAATGACAGAGGAAAAATGGGCTACTTTGGCTTTCTGAGGCACAATATGTAGTTCTCCAAAATGGTACCTGCCTGGGGGATTTTTCAAGAAAATTAAGCATCAGTGGTGATTTGTTTGTCTTCACATAACGTATGACCCAGATGTGCTGAGAAATAAGAAAAGGACGAACGAATCAAGGGCAGCTGATCCAAGGAGGCAAGGGGCAACTTCCACAGCCTACGTGGAAAGCTAGAGGAAGGGAACATCCAGCTGGTGGGAGCTGAAGACAGGGGCCAGTCCTCCTTGGTCTCGGGATGCCACCCCCTCTTCCTACATCTTCACGCTCTCCTTCTCTGTTGGCCCCTCCCAGCCATATTAAAGAGCCACAAGGAAATGCTCTCCTCCATTCCATTTTCCTGTCCTCCTATCCACCCCTCCCTTCTTTCCCTTTGCCATCAATTTCTTGACTTGCCCCCCATTTCTCCCCTCCCATCTACACTGCGATCTGGTTTCTGCCCCACTACTCCCGTGAAACTGACCTCCTTGAAGCCCCCAATGATTTCTCTGTTGACAAGTCCAGGGGACTACTTCTCAATCCTTATCTTTGTGACCGCCAAGCCGAGTTAGACCTTAAACAACGTCTCTGTCTTGAAAATCTCTTCCCTTGGCTTCTGCGCCACCTTTCCTTTTCTTTTCATGACACAGATCACAGCCAGTGCTGCAGATTCCATCGAATTAAGGAATGCTGTTGCCTACACGTGTGAATGAGCTAAAGTGAGTACAGTACTGAAGTAGAGGACACCTAAAGTGAAACGTCTTCATGTACGTCCACGTGGCTGAGCAGCAAGTTAACCTTTCATACATGTGTTAAAGAAGAAGAGTTGGGTTTTATTTTATTTACTTTTCCCTGGACTGTGTTGAATGGCTATCATCTACAAGTTCAGGCTACTTTTTGCTGAGGATTAATAATGCACTGGGAGAGCTGAGAGAAAACTGAATAATAGAGCTGTCATTTTCTTGACCAGTTCACCTTAGTTTCCCAAACTCTAAGTCTTTCTCCAATTCTTTTCCCTTTTTATTGTAGTAAAATGAACATAACACAAAATTCACCATTTGGATCATTTTACAATTCACTGTACCATTCAGTGGAATTTACTACTGTCACAATGTTGTGCAACTATCACCACTGCCTAGCTGCAAAACATTTTCATCAACCAAGAGGAAACCTACACCCATTTTAAGGAGTCATTCCCAATTTCCCTCTCTTCCAAACCCCTGGCAACCACTAATGTATAATCTTTTCTGTGTGTATGGATTTGCCACTGCTGGACATTTCATATAAATGGAACCATACAATATGTAGCCTTTCATGCCTGACTTCTTTCACTTAGTTGCATCCATCATGTAGCATGTATCAGAAATCCACTCACTGTTACAGCTGAATCCTTCATACTGTTTGAATACAAAATTAAAAATACGTTGAGAGTGAAGCTCTGTTTTAATGGCACATCTATTAGGCCAATTCATTGAAAGAAGCTGAAGATGGAGATGTTGTTGTGAAATGATAATCGTTGAGAAGCCTCAGCCAATTGGATAATGAAAAGTTTGGGAAATGTTGCAAAAAATTAGCTGATTTATATTAAAAGCCTATTAAACAAGGATTCAGGAGATTGTCTTTTTCTTGCAGGTAACTTAAATGAGGCAGAAAGAAATAACTGCCCTTTAAAACACATTTTGAAAGGATTCTATTTATTCTTAATAGACGAATGGGAGGGAGTACAGCAAGTTCACATCCAATATGGACTCCCTGTCCAAACACTGTTTGTCGTTCTAGCCACCGCTATCGAATTATATTTCTTGAGAGTAAGGCAGCTCAATTCCTGCATATTACTTTCTAAACTTCATCCATCAAATCCATTAATACAGTATAAACAAGAGTTGTTCATGTTTAAGTGCAGTTCAAATATCAGGTATAAAGAACCCCCAGTAAGAAAAAGAATCCTATATCTCTTGCCAGAATGTGGTCAGCTCTGGGGTGCTCTGCTAGCTGAAAGACACATTCCTTATTAAGAGGATAGAGGCTGCTTAAGAGGGAAGAAAGCCAAAAAAATTTAACTACATATATGTGTTAAGAACAGTGCTAGGTTATCTCATGTTCTAGATCAGTCAAGGCTCACCATTTTACATACGTGAAAAGCAAAGTTAAAAGTGTATTCGTAGGGCTTCCCTGTTGGCGCAGTGGTTAAGGATCCACCTGCCAGTGCACGGGACACACGTTTGAGCCCTGGTCCGGGAAGATCCCACATGCCACGGAGCAACTAAGACCATGTGCCACAACTACTGAGCCTGCGTGCTAGAGCCCGTGAACCACAACTACTGAAGCCCACGCACCTAGACCCCGTGCTCAGCAACAGCGAGAAGCCACCACAATGAGAATCCCGCGTACTGCAACAGAGTAGCCCCCGCTCACTGCAACTAGAGAAAGCCTGCGCACAGCAACGAAGAGCCTAGGCAGCCAAAGATAAATAAATAAATACGTCTATTTTTAAAAAAATGTGTTTTAGTAACTTACTAAAAGGCACGCAATCAGTAAACATGAGCAAGGATTCAATTCCAAATCTGTCACACTGAAGTTGAAGCTAATACTCGAGATTGATAAAAACAGCACTAATTTAAAACTTCAGAGGTATTTGTTACTTCATACTTTCACTAATGCTCTTTGGAGATAAATCATTTCATTTATATGGGCCTTAGTTTTTACAACTGTAATAGTTGGAAGCTTGACTAGGTGATCTGTATGTAGCCTTCCAATTCTAAAATGTTCCACTAATTTGGATTCCTACAATAATTGCCCTTGCAATACATGCATGCTGCCACCAAGTAGCAGTAGAGACTACTAGTTCCTTTTTTATCCCTAGTGGGGGTGCATTTTGACAGCAGACTTATCCGTCAATTGTACAACCTGTTAGTATAACTATAAGATAACAAAATAATCTGGTATTCTTTCCTGTAAAAGAGAAGCTTTACATTGTGTCTGTGAATCGTACCAGAATCACCTGTAGCTTTATAAATATAGAGGAAATCCTGAACCCATTGAATGAGAATCTTCAGAGACAGGACTTGGGCATCTGGAATTTTGGGCTCCCATCATTTGTATATTTTATTTCATTTTATTTTTGCCTATGTACAATATTTGCCACATCCTTTTGAATCTTTAAAAGGTTCTTTCTGTTTTAAATTTTAGAATATTCCATAATCTTCACCTACTTTTCATAAGGTGTTATCTGTTATGTTTATTCGATCTTGTGCTTCTCCTGGTTAAGACTTCTTTCTTTCCTTTTTTTTTTCTCGTGGCCCTGCCTCATGTCTTGCAGGATCTTAGTTCCCTGACATGGGATTGGACCCCAGGGTCCCAGCAGTGAAAGCGCCATGTTCTAAACACTGGACCACCAGGGAAGTCCCAAGATTTCAGTTTTAAATGACTTTTTTCCCACTCTAATTCATTCCTGGGATCAGTTTCATGTTTGGACATTAAAGCAACCTTGCATTGCCAGAATAAAGCTACTTTGATTTTGATATATGATTGTTTTACATACCATGGATACAGTTTGTGCTTCTCTTTACACATTTTGCATGCATGTTCAAAGGAGAAACTGGCCTGTGATTCTATTCTTGTAATATCCTTTATAGATTATTTTTAAGATTCTATACTTTATTTTTTATTTATTTATTTTTGGCTGCATTGGGTCTTCATTGCTGCATGCATGCTTTCTCTAGTTTTGGCGAGCGGGGGTCTATTCTTTGTTGCAGTGAGTAGGCTTCTCATTGCAGCCTTCTGACCGCATGGGCTTCTGACACCATTCGTCGGTGCTACTTCAGTTCCTTACCCCTTCCCTTCTGACCCTGGGCGGTGAAATCCTCTTTCTGCGGCTGGCCTGTGGCAGAAAGTCAATGAGGCAAGAGTAGGCTTGGAGTATCCAAGGAGCAGAAAGGATGTCAGCGTGTGAAAAACAGAGCGAGCAAATTGGAGAGGAGAAGGAAACACTCAGAGAGGAAACAGAGGCCCAGATTTCTAGGTCTGTGGAGGCACTCTGAGGACTTTGCACTTTCTGTGAAGAAGCCACTGAAGAAATTTGAGTGACATGATCTGACTTATGTTTTAACAAGATCTCTCTGGATGCCACGTTGATTAGAGATTGTAGGAGAGCAAGGACAAGCCCCAGAAGACCAACAGTTGATTCAAAGAAGTGATTACTCAAACCTGGTCCCCCTCCTCAATGAGGACGCAGGGCAGGAATCGACAAATAATGGCCACAAATCAAATCAGGCTCTCAGCCTGGATCTGTGGGACTGTGAGCTAATAACGGTTCTCACGTTCAGAAAGCTTGTTGAAGAAGAAAGAGGAGGAGAAGCTACAGAAACTGTATATGGCCCACAAAGCCTAAGATATTTAAAATCCAGAAGATGCTTTCCAACACCTGATGTAAAGCATGTGGCTGGTAGGAGGTCCTCAACCAAATTTGGAAGAGGAATACATGAGTCAGTTCGTTCCTGAAAACACTGTAAAGTGATAGGGGTCAAGAAACATTTACCCGTTCACCCTAAACCTTCACAAATGATGCCAGTTCCGTTGAGCTATTGAAAAATACATTCTGGCTTTCAAAAAAGTAACCCAGAGGGCATTTTCTCACATAGGCAAGGTCATAAACAACTGTCAAGTGAAGTTGAAATAGCAACAAATCAAATAATAACAAAAACATTTTTACAGAATTTTAAATCTTACAAAGCATTTTCATGTTCATTATCTAATTTAATCCCCAAATCAACGTCATGAGATAGTTATTATTTCCCCATTAGAAATGACCACATATTAAATCCTTAGTGATTGCTCAAGAAAAGCTGAAATCTTGAGTGTTACATCCATTAATGCCATGGTTGGGTGTTTTCCCATGGGAACACTGGATGCTAAAATCCACAGGGATTTTCAGCTCAAGATGGCAGACTAGGAAATATATTTACTTTCTGTTCCTCCTGAAACCATATCTCAATAAAACTGTAGAAATACCAAAATTAATCAACCAATAAAAGCCAAGATATTTTGGAAGTCATCAACCACAGAAAGATTTCAACACATTTCGAGAAGGCAAACAATGAAATGGAGGAGCCGTGAATAAAATAATGAAGAAAAAAAGGCTGAACCTAAGTAAGGTCTGCACAAAGCCACTCAGCTTTTGCTGAGCTCCGGTTATAGTAAAGGGCAGAGGAAAGAAGAGGGGCTGAAAACAAGGAGACAAAACGTCATTTTAGGAAAAACAGTTCATTTAATGAGCTCCAGGGAACACTCAGCCTGCTGCCATACTAACTCATGAATTACAATGGATTGTTGGTAAGCAAGACAAGAAAACAGGGAAGAAACAAAAGAAACAAAAATCAAGACATTGTTTCTAACTGAACTCTTCTCAAAGGAGATCGAGGAATTATGGTTCAATGCCACAGCTGTAAATCATTTCTGCTCTTGGAGAGGTTACAAAGGGCTTATAATATTTCCCTTTTGTTCAGACAGAATTTAGGTCTGAGCAAAAGCTTTTGTGTCCTCCAACCCCAACATTTATTGGGGATGGAAGCCCAGATTTGCTGGGACATACCATAAAAAGAATCTCATGAGCAGAGGGTCAAACTGATTTTGGAATATATGAATTATGTCCAGTGTGAGTTTCAATAGGTTTTAAAATATATACATACATACATATATATATATATATATACATTTTTACTGATCTATATGATTTTGGGTTCTGAAACTTCTACATGTCACATGCGTGATACATAACAGACAATGTCAGCCCCAGGAGGGAGAAAACACTCCAATGAAGCAAGCCAAAGAAACAAGTTTTAAGCAAGGTCAAGTGATGTGTAGACCAGGATTGTTCAATTCCTACCTGTCATGCTGAAGCTTCCAGCTCCTGAATAACAACACATGCTTCCCTTGTCCTAGACAGCCAAGAGTATGTCTCCTCTCTTGGGCATAAGAATCTCTAGAGTTACATATCTGTAGTAAGAGTGGACCCAGCTGGCATACTCACAATGACCAAATTGTGTTGATCGTACTTTATACCAATACATCGCCCCACGCTGAAGTTGCAATAAATGATATATTTGCTTTCTAGACATGAATGAGACGCCTTACTGGATATACTCCAGGAAGGCCAGAGAAGCTGGCTTCTAATCCATACGGAACAATTCACTGGTGAATTTCTTTCACGATAGCCCATGATTTATCTAGAATATCATCTTGACATATCTGGATCCTTCAAACTAGACAAAGGGAAAATACGGGCTTCAAGCCTCAATTAGAAATATGGAATGGTGCCATGCTGACAACTGGTGGTCCCTGACCTGTATCTTCTGAGATTACAACACAGTGTGGTGGATGACCAATTCATGCATTGAACAAAAGAAGACCTCCTACAGGGCAGTGTAGCTGTTCGTTACAGGTATGGCACTTAGGGCTAAGTACCATAAGGACTACAAGAGAAAAAGAAAAACAAGTAACACATGAAGCATATACGATAAGGAGGCACCACAGTCCAGAGCACGAGCTCTGGAATCACACAGGCTTGGATCGAATCCCAGCTAAGCCACTACCATCTATATACCCTGAAGGACAGGCCAAGGTTTAAATGTTGTTTTACCAGATTTCAAAAAAGAAGTGAAGAAAGAACCTATCTGCCGGGAAGGGACATCGTGGGGTGCAGTATCCAGTCGGATCAGGGCTCTGCATCTCCTGCTCAGAAACCTTGGCCACCTGGCTCATGGTGATGCTGGCAGCTGAGCAGCCCTGGAGAAGGCGATCCTGTCTCCAGGTCTCGCAGAGAAGCTGGGGAGGTCTCCGGACGAGGTGGCCCACACCCTGGTAAGCTCTGGCTGCCTCCTGCCCTCAGGTCTGAGCAGGCTCTGGCCTCTGGGCCCCGTGGTGGGGAAGGCCTGGCCGATACATACACAGGGCTGAGGGGCCTGCAGAGCCAGTCCCCAGGCAGGGTGAGCTCTGGAGGAGGCTTCCACAGTCCCCAGCAGTCTCCGCATGGTGGCCCAGCTGGCGCCAAACACCTGCCACCCACAGCGAGAAGTCCCAGCCACTAGAAAGTCCAGAAGGGGCCCCACCCTTTCCCTTTGGGCCTGGGTTAAGCCACCAGCTGGGCTTGCACGTGACCCCTGCCTCACCCCCTGCCCCGCCCGCCCTTCTCTGTGACACGTACAATGGATATGTCATAAAGCCAGGCTGAGCCAGTGCTATAAATTCAGAGGAGTTAGAATCTAGGAAGAAGCTCTCCCACTTTCACTCTCTGCTCTCAGATCAGCAGGCAGTACCTCTAATATGGAAGCTATGGACACCACACCTCCCTCCCAGGCTGTCCTCTTCCATTCTGCTCATGTTTTCCCCAGCACCCCATTGACGGCTTTGGCGGGTATCGGGGCTTCAGCAGGCAGCACGTCTGACCCCGAACCTATGGACACCACACCTCCTTCCCATGCTGTTATCTTCCATTCTGCTCCTGTTTTCCCCAGCACCCCATTGACGGCTTTGGCGGGCATCGGTGCTTCAGCAGGCAGCACCTCAGACCCCGAACCTATGGACACCACACCTCCTTCACACGCTGTCATCTTCCACTCTGCTCCTGTTTTCCCCAGCACCCCATTGACGGGTTTGGCGGGCATCGGTGCTTCAGCAGGAATCACGTCAGGCCCCGAACCTATGGACACCACACCTCCTTCACATGCTGTCATCTTCCATTCTGCTCCTGTTTTCCCAAGCACCCCAGTTTCGGCTTTGGCGGGCATCGGTGCTTCAGCAGGGAGCACGTCAGACCCCGAACCTATGGACACCACACCTCCTTCACACGCTGTCATCTTCCATTCTGCTCCTGTTTTCCCCAGCACCCCATTGACGGCCCTGGCGGGCATCGGTGCTTCCGCAGTCAGCACGTCTGACCCCGAACCTATGGACACCACACCTCCTTCCCAGGCTGTCATCTTCTATTCTGCTCCTGTTTTCTCCAGCACCCCTTTTTCGGCTTTGGTGGGCATCGGTGCCTCAGCAGTCAGCACCTCAAACCCCGAACCTATGGACACCACACCTCCTTCCCAGGCTGTCATCTTCCATCCTGCTCCTCTTTACCCCAGCACCCCATTTACCGCTTAGGCCGGCACTGGTGCTTCAGCAGGCAGCACCTCTAACACCAAAGCTATGGACACCACACCTCCTTCCCAGGCTGTCATTTTCCAGTCTGCCCTGTCTCCAAGTAGAACCACTACCCATTTCACACTGCTCTTCCCAGTTCTGGGAACACACCACCCAGTGGTAGCAATGCCTCAGCCCATGCCTCGACTCATTTACCTGCAACGTGAGCCAACAGATAGACCAACACTTCAAAGTTATGACAGAAAATTGAGTAAGTTATACGCTTGGAATTTCATTTATTATTATTAACAAGCACAACTGTAGTGCTTAGACTATAACAAGTACTATTCTAAGGGCTTACCAAATATTAACTCACTTATTCCTCATAATGGCAACCCTAGTGGTAGGGAATATTCATAGTGTTCACTTTTTGGGGGGAAACTGAGGCTCAGAGACGTTGAATAGCTTGCCTAATGCCACACAGTTAGTAGGTGGCAAAACCCGGGATTAAAACCAGACCATCTAGACTTTCATCACTTTGCTGTGTCACCTTATTATAAGTTGTGGTTAGGGAAGGGACTAAATTGACAAGACTCTGAACTAAAAGGAGAAGGGAGAAATGAGAAAATGAGTGATCCTAGAAACTAGAGAAGGTTTAGGCTCAGAAATTTCTGGTGATGAGACCCAGAAGAACAAGAACTTGGTTGGAATGTTAACTTGGGGTAGAATCTGAATCCACTGAGAAATGGTTTTGTTTCCTGTAAAATTTAGAAAGGTCAGTTGGATGAAGATTAACGAAGACAAAAGTAGAAAGGAAAAGAAAAAGGTGCCTTAAGTGAGACATAACCGCTCCCCTCTACGTACCCACAGGTTGTGTGCTGTGGGAAAGGATGGAGCTCTCTCTACCGGGTTGGTCACCAGGCTGAACAAGGAGAAACATGGCAACCATTGTACTGGTTTTGATGATCCCTCAAAACCAAGGCTTCAGTTTCCAAGAACGACCTACGGTAGCATAACTAGTGTGTGTCACACATGCCACTAAGTGTGTTTCCAGTCACACATTTTAATTGGGGAAATACTTCCTATGAGGTAGGCATTAGTTCACTATGGCTGCTGTAACAAATTACTACAAATGTGCTTGCTTCTAACAAAACACACTTATTTTCTTATGGTTCTGGAAGACAGAGGTCCAAAACCAGTTTCCCTGGGCTGAAACCAGGAGTCAACAGGGCCATCCATCCTCCTTCTAGAGGCTCTAAGCGAGAATCTGTTTCCGCGCCAGCATTCCTTCACTTCTGGCCACATCAATCCAACCCCAACTTCATCATCACATTCTCTTTGGGGTAAAAATCCCCTCTGCCTCTCTCTTACGAGAACACCAGTGGTTATATTTGGGCCCGTCCAGGTAGTCCAGGAGAATCTTCCCATCTGAGAACCATTACTTTCATCCCACTGGCAAAGTGCCTTCTGCCATTTAAGGTGACATTCACAGGTTCTGGAGAGTAGGATGTGGACATTTGGGGGCAATGGTATTATTCGGTCTACTACAAGGTAGATACTATTATCTTTCTCAGATGTAGGAAATGACGTTTAGGGAAGTAGTCTGTCTCAGGTCTACAATTTCCAGAGTAGAGACTTACATTCTGCCACTGACACTTTAGGACACACCCTAAACAACTTTAATCTGTGTCCTTAACTACTGCGTAATCCTTGGTTAAGAGTCACACTTAGGTATCAAGACCCAATTGAATAGAACGCAAGTACTGTCTCCTCTTTCACTATGTTTGCCTGGTGTACTGATGAATCTTGCCCAGAGCAGAAGAGTTCAGAAAAGTGTTATGCAGGTGTACGAAGAGAAAGCATTTACTGTTTGATGTGCACGGAGGAACGGAAGGCTTTTTCAAATAAAATAAAATAAAATATGCCACCAAATAGTCAATTGTCACAACAGAGGTAACCCCGTGGGAGTCATGAGGAGACTAAAATTATCTCCAATTGTGCAGGGCAGAAAAGTTTCAATGAAGGCAGGTGTAGTTCAGCCAAGGCCTACAGCACAGAAGTAGGAATTTGGGTATGTACGAATGGGAAAAAAGACATTTGAGGCATGGGAAATAGTTTAATGCAGAATGGACGAGAAATATGCATTAGACCTTTTCTAAAACAACTGGCTTATTAACTCAGTAAATCGATTTAGTCAGTCAAACTAGCTTTAGCTGATTACTTATCCAGGGGATAGCTGTTGAGAGTAATTTTTGTCACAGAACAGTAAATAAAAAGGTTGAACTATAGCTTTAGGCTTGCTAAGCGAAATAGATGGCTCTAGATGATTTTCAAGTGACTTACTTGGTAGTACTCACGAAATTGGGGGTTAACAATTGCTTAAGAAAACAAAGAGAATTGATTTTAAATAAAGTAGCTACTGTGTAAACTATCTGTTCAGTAGCTCATGTTAAACGGATGTTTATAATCCCCATTGGACAACCAACTACATTTTTGCAAATGGCAATGTGAATTGCTGTTGCATAAACTATAGCAATGACCACCTATGTAATTTGTTGTCCAAACCAGAAATCTTCTAACAATACTGGTGTCCTAATAAAAATAAGCACGAAGGGAACACACAGTGGGTGTCTCCCGTGTGCCTGTGCATGCATCTATATCTCACTGAACCCTCATAACAGCCCCCAAGAGAGGGACTCTGGGCGTCCCCATGCTGCTTGTGGAGAAACAGGCACAGGAAGGTTCAATAGTCTATCTACCTAATATCGCACAGAGGGTGGCAGAGCCCGTTTTTAAACCACCTGCCTCCAATACCAGGTGCCAGGAGCCAGACTCAGCCTACAGCTCTCTTCTGCTCGCCTGGAGGTGAAACAATGTGTCATGATTAGCCAAATCCCGTCTTCACTCATCAAGGTCGGTTGAACACCTGCACGTCCTCCAAGTAGCATGTAGCATAAGCAATAAGATGTCTGTCCCGTGATCGTCCAGGAACTTGGAATCAGCTGTGCCTGGTTAGGCTGAGCTGGTTTAGAGTGGAGAGGACCACCGATCTTCCACCTGGGCAAGTGCCTTTTGACCTCCTGCCATCAGAGGGCCGAAATCTCCAGCCTGAGAATGTGCTGAGCCCTGTAGCCTAGTTACGCCAGCTCAGAACAATGATGAGCACACCTTTTTCCAGTCACCTTTCCTCATGCTCCCCATGCCTCATACTGCCCTGCTTCTTTATTCTTTATCCCACAGATACCCAAAGCCCCTTGCCTTTGGGGAGGCGGATTTGAGACCTATTGTCACGTCACGTCCTCGCTTGGCTGCCCTGTGAATAAACCTCCTCTTTGCTGCAAACCTCAGCATTTCAGTGTTTTGGCTTGCTGCGCCTCAGACAGAATGGTTGGGAGCAGTGGTACAGGTCCCTTGCCTGTGAGGGATGCTGGTTCCTAGTAGTCACGTTGCGGATGTTCTCTCCTCTCGGGGTGGGGGCGGGGCAGACATCCTGCTCTTCCGGAAAGGGAGAAACACAGGTGCCAAACCCTTGCCCTCAGCGTCACCGTCACCTAGGAGCTTGTTAGAAGCACAGAATCCAGGCCCCACCCAGAACTACTGAATACCAGCCTGCATTTAACAAGATCCACAAGAGAGGCATACCCATATTAAAGTTGGAGAGGCACCAAGCTGTCATCGTCTTCTCCACGGCTAATGAAAACGAAGCAAAGGTTCATCCCGAGCCGACTCTGCCTCAGTCACCTGGATATCACATGAGCTCATTTAATCCTCCCCAGAACCTGCAAATGAGACTGAGGGTCAGAGTGGTCTAGCACCCAAGGTTCCATAAAAGAACATGACCAAGGCTCACTGGAGCCCAGACTTCCAAAAAAGAAGGCCCCTGAGCACAGCATGGCACCACCGCAGCCCAAACCGTGGGCCTGGAGGGTAGGCCAGGCTCCCCACGCAGAGTTCACACCATTCGACAGATGCCCACAGCAGACCACAAGGCAATATGAGAAGTAAGTTCTGATTGTGGAATCTCTGAATTTTGAGATCTAAAGAAAAAAATCTGTTTTCGGGGGATGGTTAAAACAGTTCTACCAAGGAGTAAAGAGAGGGCATCTCAAGGCCCCTTCTGGACTTAGAATTTAATGCCTACTTATGGAGAAATGCTCCGTGCATTTGCTCAGCCCTACGTCGAGATGAAGTTCTCTGTGCCCTAGAAGCTTAGGTTCTAAAAAGGCCACAGAAATGGGTGAGACCTCAAAAATGCCAGAACAATGCAACGGCCTTAATCAGACTGTCTTTGCTTTGCCTTGCTTACAAGTCACTGACTTTAAACTGAATATGGTGTCATGTCTTTACGTTTCTTGAAGCTTTTTTTTTTTACAAAAGATCATATAAAGATTTTCTTCCATGGTAAAACTTTTATATTGTATTTCTCTTAAACTGGAGTGTGGTACATTTACCCTCCATCAGATGATTGCTTACAACTCACCTTGCTTTATTAAGAATACCGCTAGAGGCTTCTATGTCCCTACTAACAAAAATACATTTTCAGGCCCATTCAAACCAGTGAAAATCCAAGATTTCAGAGCACAAGATAATGAAAATTCTCTCTATCCACGTCTTTTACTACTTTTAGCCTGTTAACAGTCCCTAAGTGTGTCAGATGAAAGGTACTGTCGCGGGAATTGACATCTTTAACAGCATTCCATACAGGTAAGTCTTGATTGTTCCAATTTCTCAGAAAGTTGGACACATTTACTGCCTCTATGACATCTCTAGGGTGTGTGGAAGAAATAAAAAAGAGGCCTGTACAATGTATTTCTCAAAATATACACACAAAGAGTTTGCACATACAAACAGGGAAACCTTATAAATAATGTATGGGGAGCAAAGTATTGTCGGTAACGGAACTACTCATTTCGAAAGACAACACTGTCACCAAGTGTCCCCTCACCAAAACTGACTGGGAATGTTTAGGGGCCACCAAACCAGAGGTGGAGATTTTTAGGCACATTCTTGCCAGAAAAGAGAGCCTAGGGCATAAACCACTCAACTTGTTGGCACGAATGCCAGGGCAACCCAAGCAAGTGGATATAGAAGCCTACGTAATGCTTGGAAGTAGGAAGCTTTGGGGGACTACACCTGGGCTGGTGCTGGCCTCCCTCCCCAAAGGGACAAGGAGAGCAGAAACCTGGATGGAGTCAAGAGAGAGCAAAAAGAAAGGCAAGGCTGGGTATGGAGCAACGTTTGGATCCAGGGGCATGTGTCTCAGAACTGCTGGGGCTCTGCAGACCAGCTGCATCCCCATTCTCCTTGACCCTCATTGGTATAATGAACTCAGGGTGGGTGCATCCCGGCTGCCAAGTCACTTCCACCCGTCCATGGAGTTGACGGTTACTTGCTCACAGTGAACCAACCGCTCTGGACCTAACAGCTACTGCAGGGGGCGGTAGTGGAGAACAAGGTGACGACAAGGACCAGATGCGAAGGAGGAAGAGACATTCAGCGGACCGACTGGGTGGACTGATGGTGTGGCGTTAAGTCTGCAGAGCTAAAGGGGCCAGATGTAGAAAAGGGAAGGGGAACCATGAGGATATGGTCAAGCCCCTTCGTATAGATGTTTCATCCGTATGTTGTATGCAAGTTCCATTCAATTTGCTCTGAGTGAAAAAGAGAGAACAAAATTATCCTTTAAACCATGTCAGTGATTTTATTTACCATCTCATTTGATGAGCTCATAGCCCAGGGTCAGAGGGAAATGGGAGCTGTGAGTCTGCCATCTCTCAGGAAGTCTCAGGCCTCAGAGGCCCCTCATAGCCAAACTACCTCACCTTTTGCACCTTTCAAGCAACGTTATTCCTAAGTGCGAGTCACCCTCTTCATCAGGTTCTCCAAGAAACAGCAGTCTCTCTCAATGACAGAGGAAAAATGGGCTACTTTGGCTTTCTGAGGCACAATATGTAGTTCTCCAAAATGGTACCTGCCTGGGGGATTTTTCAAGAAAATTAAGCATCAGTGGTGATTTGTTTGTCTTCACATAACGTATGACCCAGATGTGCTGAGAAATAAGAAAAGGACGAACGAATCAAGGGCAGCTGATCCAAGGAGGCAAGGGGCAACTTCCACAGCCTACGTGGAAAGCTAGAGGAAGGGAACATCCAGCTGGTGGGAGCTGAAGACAGGGGCCAGTCCTCCTTGGTCTCGGGATGCCACCCCCTCTTCCTACATCTTCACGCTCTCCTTCTCTGTTGGCCCCTCCCAGCCATATTAAAGAGCCACAAGGAAATGCTCTCCTCCATTCCATTTTCCTGTCCTCCTATCCACCCCTCCCTTCTTTCCCTTTGCCATCAATTTCTTGACTTGCCCCCCATTTCTCCCCTCCCATCTACACTGCGATCTGGTTTCTGCCCCACTACTCCCGTGAAACTGACCTCCTTGAAGCCCCCAATGATTTCTCTGTTGACAAGTCCAGGGGACTACTTCTCAATCCTTATCTTTGTGACCGCCAAGCCGAGTTAGACCTTAAACAACGTCTCTGTCTTGAAAATCTCTTCCCTTGGCTTCTGCGCCACCTTTCCTTTTCTTTTCATGACACAGATCACAGCCAGTGCTGCAGATTCCATCGAATTAAGGAATGCTGTTGCCTACATGTGTGAATGAGCTAAAGTGAGTACAGTACTGAAGTAGAGGACACCTAAAGTGAAACGTCTTCATGTACGTCCACGTGGCTGAGCAGCAAGTTAACCTTTCATACATGTGTTAAAGAAGAAGAGTTGGGTTTTATTTTATTTACTTTTCCCTGGACTGTGTTGAATGGCTATCATCTACAAGTTCAGGCTACTTTTTGCTGAGGATTAATAATGCACTGGGAGAGCTGAGAGAAAACTGAATAATAGAGCTGTCATTTTCTTGACCAGTTCACCTTAGTTTCCCAAACTCTAAGTCTTTCTCCAATTCTTTTCCCTTTTTATTGTAGTAAAATGAACATAACACAAAATTCACCATTTGGATCATTTTACAATTCACTGTACCATTCAGTGGAATTTACTACTGTCACAATGTTGTGCAACTATCACCACTGCCTAGCTGCAAAACATTTTCATCAACCAAGAGGAAACCTACACCCATTTTAAGGAGTCATTCCCAATTTCCCTCTCTTCCAAACCCCTGGCAACCACTAATGTATAATCTTTTCTGTGTGTATGGATTTGCCACTGCTGGACATTTCATATAAATGGAACCATACAATATGTAGCCTTTCATGCCTGACTTCTTTCACTTAGTTGCATCCATCATGTAGCATGTATCAGAAATCCACTCACTGTTACAGCTGAATCCTTCATACTGTTTGAATACAAAATTAAAAATACGTTGAGAGTGAAGCTCTGTTTTAATGGCACATCTATTAGGCCAATTCATTGAAAGAAGCTGAAGATGGAGATGTTGTTGTGAAATGATAATCGTTGAGAAGCCTCAGCCAATTGGATAATGAAAAGTTTGGGAAATGTTGCAAAAAATTAGCTGATTTATATTAAAAGCCTATTAAACAAGGATTCAGGAGATTGTCTTTTTCTTGCAGGTAACTTAAATGAGGCAGAAAGAAATAACTGCCCTTTAAAACACATTTTGAAAGGATTCTATTTATTCTTAATAGACGAATGGGAGGGAGTACAGCAAGTTCACATCCAATATGGACTCCCTGTCCAAACACTGTTTGTCGTTCTAGCCACCGCTATCGAATTATATTTCTTGAGAGTAAGGCAGCTCAATTCCTGCATATTACTTTCTAAACTTCATCCATCAAATCCATTAATACAGTATAAACAAGAGTTGTTCATGTTTAAGTGCAGTTCAAATATCAGGTATAAAGAACCCCCAGTAAGAAAAAGAATCCTATATCTCTTGCCAGAATGTGGTCAGCTCTGGGGTGCTCTGCTAGCTGAAAGACACATTCCTTATTAAGAGGATAGAGGCTGCTTAAGAGGGATGAGAGCCAAAAAAATTTAACTACATATATGTGTTAAGAACAGTGCTAGGTTATCTCATGTTCTAGATCAGTCAAGGCTCACCATTTTACATACGTGAAAAGCAAAGTTAAAAGTGTATTCGTAGGGCTTCCCTGTTGGCGCAGTGGTTAAGGATCCACCTGCCAGTGCACGGGACACACGTTTGAGCCCTGGTCCGGGAAGATCCCACATGCCACGGAGCAACTAAGACCATGTGCCACAACTACTGAGCCTGCGTGCTAGAGCCCGTGAACCACAACTACTGAAGCCCACGCACCTAGACCCCGTGCTCAGCAACAGCGAGAAGCCACCACAATGAGAATCCCGCGTACTGCAACAGAGTAGCCCCCGCTCACTGCAACTAGAGAAAGCCTGCGCACAGCAACGAAGAGCCTAGGCAGCCAAAGATAAATAAATAAATACGTCTATTTTTAAAAAAATGTGTTTTAGTAACTTACTAAAAGGCACGCAATCAGTAAACATGAGCAAGGATTCAATCCCAAATCTGTCACACTGAAGTTGAAGCTAATACTCGAGATTGATAAAAACAGCACTAATTTAAAACTTCAGAGGTATTTGTTACTTCATACTTTCACTAATGCTCTTTGGAGATAAATCATTTCATTTATATGGGCCTTAGTTTTTACAACTGTAATAGTTGGAAGCTTGACTAGGTGATCTGTATGTAGCCTTCCAATTCTAAAATGTTCCACTAATTTGGATTCCTACAATAATTGCCCTTGCAATACATGCATGCTGCCACCAAGTAGCAGTAGAGACTACTAGTTCCTTTTTTATCCCTAGTGGGGGTGCATTTTGACAGCAGACTTATCCGTCAATAGTACAACCTGTTAGTATAACTATAAGATAACAAAATAATCTGGTATTCTTTCCTGTAAAAGAGAAGCTTTACATTGTGTCTGTGAATCGTACCAGAATCACCTGTAGCTTTATAAATATAGAGGAAATCCTGAACCCATTGAATGAGAATCTTCAGAGACAGGACTTGGGCATCTGGAATTTTGGGCTCCCATCATTTGTATATTTTATTTCATTTTATTTTTGCCTATGTACAATATTTGCCACATCCTTTTGAATCTTTAAAAGGTTCTTTCTGTTTTAAATTTTAGAATATTCCATAATCTTCACCTACTTTTCATAAGGTGTTATCTGTTATGTTTATTCGATCTTGTGCTTCTCCTGGTTAAGACTTCTTTCTTTCCTTTTTTTTTTCTCGTGGCCCTGCCTCATGTCTTGCAGGATCTTAGTTCCCTGACATGGGATTGGACCCCAGGGTCCCAGCAGTGAAAGCGCCATGTTCTAAACACTGGACCACCAGGGAAGTCCCAAGATTTCAGTTTTAAATGACTTTTTTCCCACTCTAATTCATTCCTGGGATCAGTTTCATGTTTGGACATTAAAGCAACCTTGCATTGCCAGAATAAAGCTACTTTGATTTTGATATATGATTGTTTTACATACCATGGATACAGTTTGTGCTTCTCTTTACACATTTTGCATGCATGTTCAAAGGAGAAACTGGCCTGTGATTCTATTCTTGTAATATCCTTTATAGATTATTTTTAAGATTCTATACTTTATTTTTTATTTATTTATTTTTGGCTGCATTGGGTCTTCATTGCTGCATGCATGCTTTCTCTAGTTTTGGCGAGCGGGGGTCTATTCTTTGTTGCAGTGAGTAGGCTTCTCATTGCAGCCTTCTGACCGCATGGGCTTCTGACACCATTCGTCGGTGCTACTTCAGTTCCTTACCCCTTCCCTTCTGACCCTGGGTGGTGAAATCCTCTTTCTGCGGCTGGCCTGCGGCAGAAAGTCAATGAGGCAAGAGTAGGCTTGGAGTATCCAAGGAGCAGAAAGGATGTCAGCGTGTGAAAAACAGAGCGAGCAAATTGGAGAGGAGAAGGAAACACTCAGAGAGGAAACAGAGGCCCAGATTTCTAGGTCTGTGGAGGCACTCTGAGGACTTTGCACTTTCTGTGAAGAAGCCACTGAAGAAATTTGAGTGACATGATCTGACTTATGTTTTAACAAGATCTCTCTGGATGCCACGTTGATTAGAGATTGTAGGAGAGCAAGGACAAGCCCCAGAAGACCAACAGTTGATTCAAAGAAGTGATTACTCAAACCTGGTCCCCCTCCTCAATGAGGACGCAGGGCAGGAATCGACAAATAATGGCCACAAATCAAATCAGGCTCTCAGCCTGGATCTGTGGGACTGTGAGCTAATAACGGTTCTCACGTTCAGAAAGCTTGTTGAAGAAGAAAGAGGAGGAGAAGCTACAGAAACTGTATATGGCCCACAAAGCCTAAGATATTTAAAATCCAGAAGATGCTTTCCAACACCTGATGTAAAGCATGTGGCTGGTAGGAGGTCCTCAACCAAATTTGGAAGAGGAATACATGAGTCAGTTCGTTCCTGAAAACACTGTAAAGTGATAGGGGTCAAGAAACATTTACCCGTTCACCCTAAACCTTCACAAATGATGCCAGTTCCGTTGAGCTATTGAAAAATACATTCTGGCTTTCAAAAAAGTAACCCAGAGGGCATTTTCTCACATAGGCAAGGTCATAAACAACTGTCAAGTGAAGTTGAAATAGCAACAAATCAAATAATAACAAAAACATTTTTACAGAATTTTAAATCTTACAAAGCATTTTCATGTTCATTATCTAATTTAATCCCCAAATCAACGTCATGAGATAGTTATTATTTCCCCATTAGAAATGACCACATATTAAATCCTTAGTGATTGCTCAAGAAAAGCTGAAATCTTGAGTGTTACATCCATTAATGCCATGGTTGGGTGTTTTCCCATGGGAACACTGGATGCTAAAATCCACAGGGATTTTCAGCTCAAGATGGCAGACTAGGAAATATATTAACTTTTTGTTCCTCCTGAAACCATATCTCAATAAAACTGTAGAAATACCAAAATTAATCAACCAATAAAAGCCAAGATATTTTGGAAGTCATCAACCACAGAAAGATTTCAACACATTTCGAGAAGGCAAACAATGAAATGGAGGAGCCGTGAATAAAATAATGAAGAAAAAAAGGCTGAACCTAAGTAAGGTCTGCACAAAGCCACTCAGCTTTTGCTGAGCTCCGGTTATAGTAAAGGGCAGAGGAAAGAAGAGGGGTTGAAAACAAGGAGACAAAACGTCATTTTAGGAAAAACAGTTCATTTAATGAGCTCCAGGGAACACTCAGCCTGCTGCCATACTAACTCATGAATTACAATGGATTGTTGGTAAGCAAGACAAGAAAACAGGGAAGAAACAAAAGAAACAAAAATCAAGACATTGTTTCTAACTGAACTCTTCTCAAAGGAGATCGAGGAATTATGGTTCAATGCCACAGCTGTAAATCATTTCTGCTCTTGGAGAGGTTACAAAGGGCTTATAATATTTCCCTTTTGTTCAGACAGAATTTAGGTCTGAGCAAAAGCTTTTGTGTCCTCCAACCCCAACATTTATTGGGGATGGAAGCCCAGATTTGCTGGGACATACCATAAAAAGAATCTCATGAGCAGAGGGTCAAACTGATTTTGGAATATATGAATTATGTCCAGTGTGAGTTTCAATAGGTTTTAAAATATATACATACATATATATATATATATATATATATATATATATATACATTTTTACTGATCTATATGATTTTGGGTTCTGAAACTTCTACATGTCACATGCGTGATACATAACAGACAATGTCAGCCCCAGGAGGGAGAAAACACTCCAATGAAGCAAGCCAAAGAAACAAGTTTTAAGCAAGGTCAAGTGATGTGTAGACCAGGATTGTTCAATTCCTACCTGTCATGCTGAAGCTTCCAGCTCCTGAATAACAACACATGCTTCCCTTGTCCTAGACAGCCAAGAGTATGTCTCCTCTCTTGGGCATAAGAATCTCTAGAGTTACATATCTGTAGTAAGAGTGGACCCAGCTGGCATACTCACAATGACCAAATTGTGTTGATCGTACTTTATACCAATACATCGCCCCACGCTGAAGTTGCAATAAATGATATATTTGCTTTCTAGACATGAATGAGACGCCTTACTGGATATACTCCAGGAAGGCCAGAGAAGCTGGCTTCTAATCCATACGGAACAATTCACTGGTGAATTTCTTTCACGATAGCCCATGATTTATCTAGAATATCATCTTGACATATCTGGATCCTTCAAACTAGACAAAGGGAAAATACGGGCTTCAAGCCTCAATTAGAAATATGGAATGGTGCCATGCTGACAACTGGTGGTCCCTGACCTGTATCTTCTGAGATTAGAACACAGTGTGGTGGATGACCAATTCATGCATTGAACAAAAGAAGACCTCCTACAGGGCAGTGTAGCTGTTCGTTACAGGTATGGCACTTAGGGCTAAGTACCATAAGGACTACAAGAGAAAAAGAAAAACAAGTAACACATGAAGCATATACGATAAGGAGGCACCACAGTCCAGAGCACGAGCTCTGGAATCACACAGGCTTGGATCGAATCCCAGCTAAGCCACTACCATCTATATACCCTGAAGGACAGGCCAAGGTTTAAATGTTGTTTTACCAGATTTCAAAAAAGAAGTGAAGAAAGAACCTATCTGCCGGGAAGGGACATCGTGGGGTGCAGTATCCAGTCGGATCAGGGCTCGGCATCTCCTGCTCAGAAACCTTGGCCACCTGGCTCATGGTGATGCTGGCAGCTGAGCAGCCCTGGAGAAGGCGATCCTGTCTCCAGGTCTCGCAGAGAAGCTGGGGAGGTCTCCGGACGAGGTGGCCCACACCCTGGTAAGCTCTGGCTGCCTCCTGCCCTCAGGTCTCAGCAGGCTCTGGCCTCTGGGCCCCGTGGTGGGGAAGGCCTGGCCGATACATACACAGGGCTGAGGGGCCTGCAGAGCCAGTCCCCAGGCAGGGTGAGCTCTGGAGGAGGCTTCCACAGTCCCCAGCAGTCTCCGCATGGTGGCCCAGCTGGCGCCAAACACCTGCCACCCACAGCGAGAAGTCCCAGCCACTAGAAAGTCCAGAAGGGGCCCCACCCTTTCCCTTTGGGCCTGGGTTAAGCCACCAGCTGGGCTTGCACGTGACCCCTGCCTCACCCCCTGCCCCGCCCGCCCTTTCTCTGTGACACGTACAATGGATATGTCATAAAGCCAGGCTGAGCCAGTGCTATAAATTCAGAGGAGTTAGAATCTAGGAAGAAGCTCTCCCACTTTCACTCTCTGCTCTCAGATCAGGCAGGCAGTACCTCTAATATGGAAGCTATGGACACCACACCTCCCTCCCAGGCTGTCCTCTTCCATTCTGCTCATGTTTTCCCCAGCACCCCATTGACGGCTTTGGCGGGTATCGGGGCTTCAGCAGGCAGCACGTCTGACCCCGAACCTATGGACACCACACCTCCTTCCCATGCTGTTATCTTCCATTCTGCTCCTGTTTTCCCCAGCACCCCATTGACGGCTTTGGCGGGCATCGGTGCTTCAGCAGGCAGCACCTCAGACCCCGAACCTATGGACACCACACCTCCTTCACACGCTGTCATCTTCCACTCTGCTCCTGTTTTCCCCAGCACCCCATTGACGGGTTTGGCGGGCATCGGTGCTTCAGCAGGAATCACGTCAGACCCCGAACCTATGGACACCACACCTCCTTCACATGCTGTCATCTTCCATTCTGCTCCTGTTTTCCCAAGCACCCCAGTTTCGGCTTTGGCGGGCATCGGTGCTTCAGCAGGGAGCACGTCAGACCCCGAACCTATGGACACCACACCTCCTTCACACGCTGTCATCTTCCATTCTGCTCCTGTTTTCCCCAGCACCCCATTGACGGCCCTGGCGGGCATCGGTGCTTCCGCAGTCAGCACGTCTGACCCCGAACCTATGGACACCACACCTCCTTCCCAGGCTGTCATCTTCTATTCTGCTCCTGTTTTCTCCAGCACCCCATTTTCGGCTTTGGTGGGCATCGGTGCCTCAGCAGTCAGCACCTCAGACCCCGAACCTATGGACACCACACCTCCTTCCCAGGCTGTCATCTTCCATCCTGCTCCTCTTTACCCCAGCACCCCATTTACCGCTTAGGCCGGCACTGGTGCTTCAGCAGGCAGCACCTCTAACACCAAAGCTATGGACACCACACCTCCTTCCCAGGCTGTCATTTTCCAGTCTGCCCTGTCTCCAAGTAGAACCACTACCCATTTCACACTGCTCTTCCCAGTTCTGGGAACACACCACCCAGTGGTAGCAATGCCTCAGCCCATGCCTCGACTCATTTACCTGCAACGTGAGCCAACAGATAGACCAACACTTCAAAGTTATGACAGAAAATTGAGTAAGTTATATGCTTGGAATTTCATTTATTATTATTAACAAGCACAACTGTAGTGCTTAGACTATAACAAGTACTATTCTAAGGGCTTACCAAATATTAACTCACTTATTCCTCATAATGGCAACCCTAGTGGTAGGGAATATTCATAGTGTTCACTTTTTGGGGGGAAACTGAGGCTCAGAGACGTTGAATAGCTTGCCTAATGCCACACAGTTAGTAGGTGGCAAAACCCGGGATTAAAACCAGACCATCTAGACTTTCATCACTTTGCTGTGTCACCTTATTATAAGTTGTGGTTAGGGAAGGGACTAAATTGACAAGACTCTGAACTAAAAGGAGAAGGGAGAAATGAGAAAATGAGTGATCCTAGAAACTAGAGAAGGTTTAGGCTCAGAAATTTCTGGTGATGAGACCCAGAAGAACAAGAACTTGGTTGGAATGTTAACTTGGGGTAGAATCTGAATCCACTGAGAAATGGTTTTGTTTCCTGTAAAATTTAGAAAGGTCAGTTGGATGAAGATTAACGAAGACAAAAGTAGAAAGGAAAAGAAAAAGGTGCCTTAAGTGAGACATAACCGCTCCCCTCTACGTACCCACAGGTTGTGTCCTGTGGGAAAGGATGGAGCTCTCTCTACCGGGTTGGTCACCAGGCTGAACAAGGAGAAACATGGAACCATTGTACTGGTTTTGATGATCCCTCAAAACCAAGGCTTCAGTTTCCAAGAACGACCTACGGTAGCATAACTAGTGTGTGTCACACATGCCACTAAGTGTGTTTCCAGTCACACATTTTAATTGGGGAAATACTTCCTATGAGGTAGGCATTAGTTCGCTATGGCTGCTGTAACAAATTACTACAAATGTGCTTGCTTCTAACAAAACACACTTATTTTCTTATGGTTCTGGAAGACAGAGGTCCAAAACCAGTTTCCCTGGGCTGAAACCAGGAGTCAACAGGGCCATCCATCCTCCTTCTAGAGGCTCTAAGCGAGAATCTGTTTCCGCGCCAGCATTCCTTCACTTCTGGCCACATCAATCCAACCCCAACTTCATCATCACATTCTCTTTGGGGTAAAAATCCCCTCTGCCTCTCTCTTACGAGAACACCAGTGGTTATATTTGGGCCCGTCCAGGTAGTCCAGGAGAATCTTCCCATCTGAGAACCATTACTTTCATCCCACTGGCAAAGTGCCTTCTGCCATTTAAGGTGACATTCACAGGTTCTGGAGAGTAGGATGTGGACATTTGGGGGCAATGGTATTATTCGGTCTACTACAAGGTAGATACTATTATCTTTCTCAGATGTAGGAAATGACGTTTAGGGAAGTAGTCTGTCTCAGGTCTACAATTTCCAGAGTAGAGACTTACATTCTGCCACTGACACTTTAGGACACACCCTAAACAACTTTAATCTGTGTCCTTAACTACTGCGTAATCCTTGGTTAAGAGTCACACTTAGGTATCAAGACCCAATTGAATAGAACGCAAGTACTGTCTCCTCTTTCACTATGTTTGCCTGGTGTACTGATGAATCTTGCCCAGAGCAGAAGAGTTCAGAAAAGTGTTATGCAGGTGTACGAAGAGAAAGCATTTACTGTTTGATGTGCACGGAGGAACGGAAGGCTTTTTCAAATAAAATAAAATAAAATATGCCACCAAATAGTCAATTGTCACAACAGAGGTAACCCCGTGGGAGTCATGAGGAGACTAAAATTATCTCCAATTGTGCAGGGCAGAAAAGTTTCAATGAAGGCAGGTGTAGTTCAGCCAAGGCCTACAGCACAGAAGTAGGAATTTGGGTATGTACGAATGGGAAAAAAGACATTTGAGGCATGGGAAATAGTTTAATGCAGAATGGACGAGAAATATGCATTAGACCTTTTCTAAAACAACTGGCTTATTAACTCAGTAAATCGATTTAGTCAGTCAAACTAGCTTTAGCTGATTACTTATCCAGGGGAGAGCTGTTGAGAGTAATTTTTGTCACAGAACAGTAAATAAAATGGTTGAACTATAGCTTTAGGCTTGCTAAGCGAAATAGATGGCTCTAGATGATTTTCAAGTGACTTACTTGGTAGTACTCACGAAATTGGGGGTTAACAATTGCTTAAGAAAACAAAGAGAATTGATTTTAAATAAAGTAGCTACTGTGTAAACTATCTGTTCAGTAGCTCATGTTAAACGGATGTTTATAATCCCCATTGGACAACCAACTACATTTTTGCAAATGGCAATGTGAATTGCTGTTGCATAAACTATAGCAATGACCACCTATGTAATTTGTTGTCCAAACCAGAAATCTTCTAACAATACTGGTGTCCTAATAAAAATAAGCACGAAGGGAACACACAGTGGGTGTCTCCCGTGTGCCTGTGCATGCATCTATATCTCACTGAACCCTCATAACAGCCCCCAAGAGAGGGACTCTGGGCGTCCCCATGCTGCTTGTGGAGAAACAGGCACAGGAAGGTTCAATAGTCTATCTACCTAATATCGCACAGAGGGTGGCAGAGCCCGTTTTTAAACCACCTGCCTCCAATACCAGGTGCCAGGAGCCAGACTCAGTCTACAGCTCTCTTCTGCTCGCCTGGAGGTGAAACAATGTGTCATGATTAGCCAAATCCCGTCTTCACTCATCAAGGTCGGTTGAACACCTGCACGTCCTCCAAGTAGCATGTAGCATAAGCAATAAGATGTCTGTCCCGTGATCGTCCAGGAACTTGGAATCAGCTGTGCCTGGTTAGGCTGAGCTGGTTTAGAGTGGAGAGGACCACCGATCTTCCACCTGGGCAAGTGCCTTTTGACCTCCTGCCATCAGAGGGCCGAAATCTCCAGCCTGAGAATGTGCTGAGCCCTGTAGCCTAGTTACGCCAGCTCAGAACAATGATGAGCACACCTTTTTCCAGTCACCTTTCCTCATGCTCCCCATGCCTCATACTGCCCTGCTTCTTTATTCTTTATCCCACAGATACCCAAAGCCCCTTGCCTTTGGGGAGGCGGATTTGAGACCTATTGTCACGTCACGTCCTCGCTTGGCTGCCCTGTGAATAAACCTCCTCTTTGCTGCAAACCTCAGCATTTCAGTGTTTTGGCTTGCTGCGCCTCAGACAGAATGGTTGGGAGCAGTGGTACAGGTCCCTTGCCTGTGAGGGATGCTGGTTCCTAGTAGTCACGTTGCGGATGTTCTCTCCTCTCGGGGTGGGGGCGGGGCAGACATCCTGCTCTTCCGGAAAGGGAGAAACACAGGTGCCAAACCCTTGCCCTCAGCGTCACCGTCACCTAGGAGCTTGTTAGAAGCACAGAATCCAGGCCCCACCCAGAACTACTGAATACCAGCCTGCATTTAACAAGATCCACAAGAGAGGCATACCCATATTAAAGTTGGAGAGGCACCAAGCTGTCATCGTCTTCTCCACGGCTAATGAAAACGAAGCAAAGGTTCATCCCGAGCCGACTCTGCCTCAGTCACCTGGATATCACATGAGCTCATTTCATCCTCCCCAGAACCTGCAAATGAGACTGAGGGTCAGAGTGGTCTAGCACCCAAGGTTCCATAAAAGAACATGACCAAGGCTCACTGGAGCCCAGACTTCCAAAAAAGAAGGCCCCTGAGCACAGCATGGCACCACCGCAGCCCAAACCGTGGGCCTGGAGGGTAGGCCAGGCTCCCCACGCAGAGTTCACACCATTCGACAGATGCCCACAGCAGACCACAAGGCAATATGAGAAGTAAGTTCTGATTGTGGAATCTCTGAATTTTGAGATCTAAAGAAAAAAATCTGTTTTCGGGGGATGGTTAAAACAGTTCTACCAAGGAGTAAAGAGAGGGCATCTCAAGGCCCCTTCTGGACTTAGAATTTAATGCCTACTTATGGAGAAATGCTCCGTGCATTTGCTCAGCCCTACGTCGAGATGAAGTTCTCTGTGCCCTAGAAGCTTAGGTTCTAAAAAGGCCACAGAAATGGGTGAGACCTCAAAAATGCCAGAACAATGCAACGGCCTTAATCAGACTGTCTTTGCTTTGCCTTGCTTACAAGTCACTGACTTTAAACTGAATATGGTGTCATGTCTTTACGTTTCTTGAAGCTTTTTTTTTTTACAAAAGATCATATAAAGATTTTCTTCCATGGTAAAACTTTTATATTGTATTTCTCTTAAACTGGAGTGTGGTACATTTACCCTCCATCAGATGATTGCTTACAACTCACCTTGCTTTATTAAGAATACCGCTAGAGGCTTCTATGTCCCTACTAACAAAAATACATTTTCAGGCCCATTCAAACCAGTGAAAATCCAAGATTTCAGAGCACAAGATAATGAAAATTCTCTCTATCCACGTCTTTTACTACTTTTAGCCTGTTAACAGTCCCTAAGTGTGTCAGATGAAAGGTACTGTCGCGGGAATTGACATCTTTAACAGCATTCCATACAGGTAAGTCTTGATTGTTCCAATTTCTCAGAAAGTTGGACACATTTACTGCCTCTATGACATCTCTAGGGTGTGTGGAAGAAATAAAAAAGAGGCCTGTACAATGTATTTCTCAAAATAAACACACAAAGAGTTTGCACATACAAACAGGGAAACCTTATAAATAATGTATGGGGAGCAAAGTATTGTCGGTAACGGAACTACTCATTTCGAAAGACAACACTGTCACCAAGTGTCCCCTCACCAAAACTGACTGGGAATGTTTAGGGGCCACCAAACCAGAGGTGGAGATTTTTAGGCACATTCTTGCCAGAAAAGAGAGCCTAGGGCATAAACCACTCAACTTGTTGGCACGAATGCCAGGGCAACCCAAGCAAGTGGATATAGAAGCCTACGTAATGCTTGGAAGTAGGAAGCTTTGGGGGACTACACCTGGGCTGGTGCTGACCTCCCTCCCCAAAGGGACAAGGAGAGCAGAAACCTGGATGGAGTCAAGAGAGAGCAAAAAGAAAGGCAAGGCTGGGTATGGAGCAACGTTTGGATCCAGGGGCATGTGTCTCAGAACTGCTGGGGCTCTGCAGACCAGCTGCATCCCCATTCTCCTTGACCCTCATTGGTATAATGAACTCAGGGTGGGCGCATCCCGGCTGCCAAGTCACTTCCACCCGTCCATGGAGTTGACGGTTACTTGCTCACAGTGAACCAACCGCTCTGGACCTAACAGCTACTGCAGGGGGCGGTAGTGGAGAACAAGGTGACGACAAGGACCAGATGCGAAGGAGGAAGAGACATTCAGCGGACCGACTGGGTGGACTGATGGTGTGGCGTTAAGTCTGCAGAGCTAAAGGGGCCAGATGTAGAAAAGGGAAGGGGAACCATGAGGATATGGTCAAGCCCCTTCGTATAGATGTTTCATCCGTATGTTGTATGCAAGTTCCATTCAATTTGCTCTGAGTGAAAAAGAGAGAACAAAATTATCCTTTAAACCATGTCAGTGATTTTATTTACCATCTCATTTGATGAGCTCATAGCCCAGGGTCAGAGGGAAATGGGAGCTGTGAGTCTGCCATCTCTCAGGAAGTCTCAGGCCTCAGAGGCCCCTCATAGCCAAACTACCTCACCTTTTGCACCTTTCAAGCAACGTTATTCCTAAGTGCGAGTCACCCTCTTCATCAGGTTCTCCAAGAAACAGCAGTCTCTCTCAATGACAGAGGAAAAATGGGCTACTTTGGCTTTCTGAGGCACAATATGTAGTTCTCCAAAATGGTACCTGCCTGGGGGATTTTTCAAGAAAATTAAGCATCAGTGGTGATTTGTTTGTCTTCACATAACGTATGACCCAGATGTGCTGAGAAATAAGAAAAGGACGAACGAATCAAGGGCAGCTGATCCAAGGAGGCAAGGGGCAACTTCCACAGCCTACGTGGAAAGCTAGAGGAAGGGAACATCCAGCTGGTGGGAGCTGAAGACAGGGGCCAGTCCTCCTTGGTCTCGGGATGCCACCCCCTCTTCCTACATCTTCACGCTCTCCTTCTCTGTTGGCCCCTCCCAGCCATATTAAAGAGCCACAAGGAAATGCTCTCCTCCATTCCATTTTCCTGTCCTCCTATCCACCCCTCCCTTCTTTCCCTTTGCCATCAATTTCTTGACTTGCCCCCCATTTCTCCCCTCCCATCTACACTGCGATCTGGTTTCTGCCCCACTACTCCCGTGAAACTGACCTCCTTGAAGCCCCCAATGATTTCTCTGTTGACAAGTCCAGGGGACTACTTCTCAATCCTTATCTTTGTGACCGCCAAGCCGAGTTAGACCTTAAACAACGTCTCTGTCTTGAAAATCTCTTCCCTTGGCTTCTGCGCCACCTTTCCTTTTCTTTTCATGACACAGATCACAGCCAGTGCTGCAGATTCCATCGAATTAAGGAATGCTGTTGCCTACATGTGTGAATGAGCTAAAGTGAGTACAGTACTGAAGTAGAGGACACCTAAAGTGAAACGTCTTCATGTACGTCCACGTGGCTGAGCAGCAAGTTAACCTTTCATACATGTGTTAAAGAATAAGAGTTGGGTTTTATTTTATTTACTTTTCCCTGGACTGTGTTGAATGGCTATCATCTACAAGTTCAGGCTACTTTTTGCTGAGGATTAATAATGCACTGGGAGAGCTGAGAGAAAACTGAATAATAGAGCTGTCATTTTCTTGACCAGTTCACCTTAGTTTCCCAAACTCTAAGTCTTTCTCCAATTCTTTTCCCTTTTTATTGTAGTAAAATGAACATAACACAAAATTCACCATTTGGATCATTTTACAATTCACTGTACCATTCAGTGGAATTTACTACTGTCACAATGTTGTGCAACTATCACCACTGCCTAGCTGCAAAACATTTTCATCAACCAAGAGGAAACCTACACCCATTTTAAGGAGTCATTCCCAATTTCCCTCTCTTCCAAACCCCTGGCAACCACTAATGTATAATCTTTTCTGTGTGTATGGATTTGCCACTGCTGGACATTTCATATAAATGGAACCATACAATATGTAGCCTTTCATGCCTGACTTCTTTCACTTAGTTGCATCCATCATGTAGCATGTATCAGAAATCCACTCACTGTTACAGCTGAATCCTTCATACTGTTTGAATACAAAATTAAAAATACGTTGAGAGTGAAGCTCTGTTTTAATGGCACATCTATTAGGCCAATTCATTGAAAGAAGCTGAAGATGGAGATGTTGTTGTGAAATGATAATCGTTGAGAAGCCTCAGCCAATTGGATAATGAAAAGTTTGGGAAATGTTGCAAAAAATTAGCTGATTTATATTAAAAGCCTATTAAACAAGGATTCAGGAGATTGTCTTTTTCTTGCAGGTAACTTAAATGAGGCAGAAAGAAATAACTGCCCTTTAAAACACATTTTGAAAGGATTCTATTTATTCTTAATAGACGAATGGGAGGGAGTACAGCAAGTTCACATCCAATATGGACTCCCTGTCCAAACACTGTTTGTCGTTCTAGCCACCGCTATCGAATTATATTTCTTGAGAGTAAGGCAGCTCAATTCCTGCATATTACTTTCTAAACTTCATCCATCAAATCCATTAATACAGTATAAACAAGAGTTGTTCATGTTTAAGTGCAGTTCAAATATCAGGTATAAAGAACCCCCAGTAAGAAAAAGAATCCTATATCTCTTGCCAGAATGTGGTCAGCTCTGGGGTGCTCTGCTAGCTGAAAGACACATTCCTTATTAAGAGGATAGAGGCTGCTTAAGAGGGATGAGAGCCAAAAAAATTTAACTACATATATGTGTTAAGAACAGTGCTAGGTTATCTCATGTTCTAGATCAGTCAAGGCTCACCATTTTACATACGTGAAAAGCAAAGTTAAAAGTGTATTCGTAGGGCTTCCCTGTTGGCGCAGTGGTTAAGGATCCACCTGCCAGTGCACGGGACACACGTTTGAGCCCTGGTCCGGGAAGATCCCACATGCCACGGAGCAACTAAGACCATGTGCCACAACTACTGAGCCTGCGTGCTAGAGCCCGTGAACCACAACTACTGAAGCCCACGCACCTAGACCCCGTGCTCAGCAACAGCGAGAAGCCACCACAATGAGAATCCCGCGTACTGCAACAGAGTAGCCCCCGCTCACTGCAACTAGAGAAAGCCTGCGCACAGCAACGAAGAGCCTAGGCAGCCAAAGATAAATAAATAAATACGTCTATTTTTAAAAAAATGTGTTTTAGTAACTTACTAAAAGGCACGCAATCAGTAAACATGAGCAAGGATTCAATCCCAAATCTGTCACACTGAAGTTGAAGCTAATACTCGAGATTGATAAAAACAGCACTAATTTAAAACTTCAGAGGTATTTGTTACTTCATACTTTCACTAATGCTCTTTGGAGATAAATCATTTCATTTATATGGGCCTTAGTTTTTACAACTGTAATAGTTGGAAGCTTGACTAGGTGATCTGTATGTAGCCTTCCAATTCTAAAATGTTCCACTAATTTGGATTCCTACAATAATTGCCCTTGCAATACATGCATGCTGCCACCAAGTAGCAGTAGAGACTACTAGTTCCTTTTTTATCCCTAGTGGGGGTGCATTTTGACAGCAGACTTATCCGTCAATAGTACAACCTGTTAGTATAACTATAAGATAACAAAATAATCTGGTATTCTTTCCTGTAAAAGAGAAGCTTTACATTGTGTCTGTGAATCGTACCAGAATCACCTGTAGCTTTATAAATATAGAGGAAATCCTGAACCCATTGAATGAGAATCTTCAGAGACAGGACTTGGGCATCTGGAATTTTGGGCTCCCATCATTTGTATATTTTATTTCATTTTATTTTTGCCTATGTACAATATTTGCCACATCCTTTTGAATCTTTAAAAGGTTCTTTCTGTTTTAAATTTTAGAATATTCCATAATCTTCACCTACTTTTCATAAGGTGTTATCTGTTATGTTTATTCGATCTTGTGCTTCTCCTGGTTAAGACTTCTTTCTTTCCTTTTTTTTTTCTCGTGGCCCTGCCTCATGTCTTGCAGGATCTTAGTTCCCTGACATGGGATTGGACCCCAGGGTCCCAGCAGTGAAAGCGCCATGTTCTAAACACTGGACCACCAGGGAAGTCCCAAGATTTCAGTTTTAAATGACTTTTTTCCCACTCTAATTCATTCCTGGGATCAGTTTCATGTTTGGACATTAAAGCAACCTTGCATTGCCAGAATAAAGCTACTTTGATTTTGATATATGATTGTTTTACATACCATGGATACAGTTTGTGCTTCTCTTTACACATTTTGCATGCATGTTCAAAGGAGAAACTGGCCTGTGATTCTATTCTTGTAATATCCTTTATAGATTATTTTTAAGATTCTATACTTTATTTTTTATTTATTTATTTTTGGCTGCATTGGGTCTTCATTGCTGCATGCATGCTTTCTCTAGTTTTGGCGAGCGGGGGTCTATTCTTTGTTGCAGTGAGTAGGCTTCTCATTGCAGCCTTCTGACCGCATGGGCTTCTGACACCATTCGTCGGTGCTACTTCAGTTCCTTACCCCTTCCCTTCTGACCCTGGGCGGTGAAATCCTCTTTCTGTGGCTGGCCTGCGGCAGAAAGTCAATGAGGCAAGAGTAGGCTTGGAGTATCCAAGGAGCAGAAAGGATGTCAGCGTGTGAAAAACAGAGCGAGCAAATTGGAGAGGAGAAGGAAACACTCAGAGAGGAAACAGAGGCCCAGATTTCTAGGTCTGTGGAGGCACTCTGAGGACTTTGCACTTTCTGTGAAGAAGCCACTGAAGAAATTTGAGTGACATGATCTGACTTATGTTTTAACAAGATCTCTCTGGATGCCACGTTGATTAGAGATTGTAGGAGAGCAAGGACAAGCCCCAGAAGACCAACAGTTGATTCAAAGAAGTGATTACTCAAACCTGGTCCCCCTCCTCAATGAGGACGCAGGGCAGGAATCGACAAATAATGGCCACAAATCAAATCAGGCTCTCAGCCTGGATCTGTGGGACTGTGAGCTAATAACGGTTCTCACGTTCAGAAAGCTTGTTGAAGAAGAAAGAGGAGGAGAAGCTACAGAAACTGTATATGGCCCACAAAGCCTAAGATATTTAAAATCCAGAAGATGCTTTCCAACACCTGATGTAAAGCATGTGGCTGGTAGGAGGTCCTCAACCAAATTTGGAAGAGGAATACATGAGTCAGTTCGTTCCTGAAAACACTGTAAAGTGATAGGGGTCAAGAAACATTTACCCGTTCACCCTAAACCTTCACAAATGATGCCAGTTCCGTTGAGCTATTGAAAAATACATTCTGGCTTTCAAAAAAGTAACCCAGAGGGCATTTTCTCACATAGGCAAGGTCATAAACAACTGTCAAGTGAAGTTGAAATAGCAACAAATCAAATAATAACAAAAACATTTTTACAGAATTTTAAATCTTACAAAGCATTTTCATGTTCATTATCTAATTTAATCCCCAAATCAACGTCATGAGATAGTTATTATTTCCCCATTAGAAATGACCACATATTAAATCCTTAGTGATTGCTCAAGAAAAGCTGAAATCTTGAGTGTTACATCCATTAATGCCATGGTTGGGTGTTTTCCCATGGGAACACTGGATGCTAAAATCCACAGGGATTTTCAGCTCAAGATGGCAGACTAGGAAATATATTAACTTTTTGTTCCTCCTGAAACCATATCTCAATAAAACTGTAGAAATACCAAAATTAATCAACCAATAAAAGCCAAGATATTTTGGAAGTCATCAACCACAGAAAGATTTCAACACATTTCGAGAAGGCAAACAATGAAATGGAGGAGCCGTGAATAAAATAATGAAGAAAAAAAGGCTGAACCTAAGTAAGGTCTGCACAAAGCCACTCAGCTTTTGCTGAGCTCCGGTTATAGTAAAGGGCAGAGGAAAGAAGAGGGGCTGAAAACAAGGAGACAAAACGTCATTTTAGGAAAAACAGTTCATTTAATGAGCTCCAGGGAACACTCAGCCTGCTGCCATACTAACTCATGAATTACAATGGATTGTTGGTAAGCAAGACAAGAAAACAGGGAAGAAACAAAAGAAACAAAAATCAAGACATTGTTTCTAACTGAACTCTTCTCAAAGGAGATCGAGGAATTATGGTTCAATGCCACAGCTGTAAATCATTTCTGCTCTTGGAGAGGTTACAAAGGGCTTATAATATTTCCCTTTTGTTCAGACAGAATTTAGGTCTGAGCAAAAGCTTTTGTGTCCTCCAACCCCAACATTTATTGGGGATGGAAGCCCAGATTTGCTGGGACATACCATAAAAAGAATCTCATGAGCAGAGGGTCAAACTGATTTTGGAATATATGAATTATGTCCAGTGTGAGTTTCAATAGGTTTTAAAATATATACATACATATATATATATATATATATATATATATATATATACATTTTTACTGATCTATATGATTTTGGGTTCTGAAACTTCTACATGTCACATGCGTGATACATAACAGACAATGTCAGCCCCAGGAGGGAGAAAACACTCCAATGAAGCAAGCCAAAGAAACAAGTTTTAAGCAAGGTCAAGTGATGTGTAGACCAGGATTGTTCAATTCCTACCTGTCATGCTGAAGCTTCCAGCTCCTGAATAACAACACATGCTTCCCTTGTCCTAGACAGCCAAGAGTATGTCTCCTCTCTTGGGCATAAGAATCTCTAGAGTTACATATCTGTAGTAAGAGTGGACCCAGCTGGCATACTCACAATGACCAAATTGTGTTGATCGTACTTTATACCAATACATCGCCCCACGCTGAAGTTGCAATAAATGATATATTTGCTTTCTAGACATGAATGAGACGCCTTACTGGATATACTCCAGGAAGGCCAGAGAAGCTGGCTTCTAATCCATACGGAACAATTCACTGGTGAATTTCTTTCACGATAGCCCATGATTTATCTAGAATATCATCTTGACATATCTGGATCCTTCAAACTAGACAAAGGGAAAATACGGGCTTCAAGCCTCAATTAGAAATATGGAATGGTGCCATGCTGACAACTGGTGGTCCCTGACCTGTATCTTCTGAGATTACAACACAGTGTGGTGGATGACCAATTCATGCATTGAACAAAAGAAGACCTCCTACAGGGCAGTGTAGCTGTTCGTTACAGGTATGGCACTTAGGGCTAAGTACCATAAGGACTACAAGAGAAAAAGAAAAACAAGTAACACATGAAGCATATACGATAAGGAGGCACCACAGTCCAGAGCACGAGCTCTGGAATCACACAGGCTTGGATCGAATCCCAGCTAAGCCACTACCATCTATATACCCTGAAGGACAGGCCAAGGTTTAAATGTTGTTTTACCAGATTTCAAAAAAGAAGTGAAGAAAGAACCTATCTGCCGGGAAGGGACATCGTGGGGTGCAGTATCCAGTCGGATCAGGGCTCGGCATCTCCTGCTCAGAAACCTTGGCCACCTGGCTCATGGTGATGCTGGCAGCTGAGCAGCCCTGGAGAAGGCGATCCTGTCTCCAGGTCTCGCAGAGAAGCTGGGGAGGTCTCCGGACGAGGTGGCCCACACCCTGGTAAGCTCTGGCTGCCTCCTGCCCTCAGGTCTCAGCAGGCTCTGGCCTCTGGGCCCCGTGGTGGGGAAGGCCTGGCCGATACATACACAGGGCTGAGGGGCCTGCAGAGCCAGTCCCCAGGCAGGGTGAGCTCTGGAGGAGGCTTCCACAGTCCCCAGCAGTCTCCGCATGGTGGCCCAGCTGGCGCCAAACACCTGCCACCCACAGCGAGAAGTCCCAGCCACTAGAAAGTCCAGAAGGGGCCCCACCCTTTCCCTTTGGGCCTGGGTTAAGCCACCAGCTGGGCTTGCACGTGACCCCTGCCTCACCCCCTGCCCCGCCCGCCCTTTCTCTGTGACACGTACAATGGATATGTCATAAAGCCAGGCTGAGCCAGTGCTATAAATTCAGAGGAGTTAGAATCTAGGAAGAAGCTCTCCCACTTTCACTCTCTGCTCTCAGATCAGGCAGGCAGTACCTCTAATATGGAAGCTATGGACACCACACCTCCCTCCCAGGCTGTCCTCTTCCATTCTGCTCATGTTTTCCCCAGCACCCCATTGACGGCTTTGGCGGGTATCGGGGCTTCAGCAGGCAGCACGTCTGACCCCGAACCTATGGACACCACACCTCCTTCCCATGCTGTTATCTTCCATTCTGCTCCTGTTTTCCCCAGCACCCCATTGACGGCTTTGGCGGGCATCGGTGCTTCAGCAGGCAGCACCTCAGACCCCGAACCTATGGACACCACACCTCCTTCACACGCTGTCATCTTCCACTCTGCTCCTGTTTTCCCCAGCACCCCATTGACGGGTTTGGCGGGCATCGGTGCTTCAGCAGGAATCACGTCAGACCCCGAACCTATGGACACCACACCTCCTTCACATGCTGTCATCTTCCATTCTGCTCCTGTTTTCCCAAGCACCCCAGTTTCGGCTTTGGCGGGCATCGGTGCTTCAGCAGGGAGCACGTCAGACCCCGAACCTATGGACACCACACCTCCTTCACACGCTGTCATCTTCCATTCTGCTCCTGTTTTCCCCAGCACCCCATTGACGGCCCTGGCGGGCATCGGTGCTTCCGCAGTCAGCACGTCTGACCCCGAACCTATGGACACCACACCTCCTTCCCAGGCTGTCATCTTCTATTCTGCTCCTGTTTTCTCCAGCACCCCATTTTCGGCGTTGGTGGGCATCGGTGCCTCAGCAGTCAGCACCTCAGACCCCGAACCTATGGACACCACACCTCCTTCCCAGGCTGTCATCTTCCATCCTGCTCCTCTTTACCCCAGCACCCCATTTACCGCTTAGGCCGGCACTGGTGCTTCAGCAGGCAGCACCTCTAACACCAAAGCTATGGACACCACACCTCCTTCCCAGGCTGTCATTTTCCAGTCTGCCCTGTCTCCAAGTAGAACCACTACCCATTTCACACTGCTCTTCCCAGTTCTGGGAACACACCACCCAGTGGTAGCAATGCCTCAGCCCATGCCTCGACTCATTTACCTGCAACGTGAGCCAACAGATAGACCAACACTTCAAAGTTATGACAGAAAATTGAGTAAGTTATATGCTTGGAATTTCATTTATTATTATTAACAAGCACAACTGTAGTGCTTAGACTATAACAAGTACTATTCTAAGGGCTTACCAAATATTAACTCACTTATTCCTCATAATGGCAACCCTAGTGGTAGGGAATATTCATAGTGTTCACTTTTTGGGGGGAAACTGAGGCTCAGAGACGTTGAATAGCTTGCCTAATGCCACACAGTTAGTAGGTGGCAAAACCCGGGATTAAAACCAGACCATCTAGACTTTCATCACTTTGCTGTGTCACCTTATTATAAGTTGTGGTTAGGGAAGGGACTAAATTGACAAGACTCTGAACTAAAAGGAGAAGGGAGAAATGAGAAAATGAGTGATCCTAGAAACTAGAGAAGGTTTAGGCTCAGAAATTTCTGGTGATGAGACCCAGAAGAACAAGAACTTGGTTGGAATGTTAACTTGGGGTAGAATCTGAATCCACTGAGAAATGGTTTTGTTTCCTGTAAAATTTAGAAAGGTCAGTTGGATGAAGATTAACGAAGACAAAAGTAGAAAGGAAAAGAAAAAGGTGCCTTAAGTGAGACATAACCGCTCCCCTCTACGTACCCACAGGTTGTGTCCTGTGGGAAAGGATGGAGCTCTCTCTACCGGGTTGGTCACCAGGCTGAACAAGGAGAAACATGGAACCATTGTACTGGTTTTGATGATCCCTCAAAACCAAGGCTTCAGTTTCCAAGAACGACCTACGGTAGCATAACTAGTGTGTGTCACACATGCCACTAAGTGTGTTTCCAGTCACACATTTTAATTGGGGAAATACTTCCTATGAGGTAGGCATTAGTTCGCTATGGCTGCTGTAACAAATTACTACAAATGTGCTTGCTTCTAACAAAACACACTTATTTTCTTATGGTTCTGGAAGACAGAGGTCCAAAACCAGTTTCCCTGGGCTGAAACCAGGAGTCAACAGGGCCATCCATCCTCCTTCTAGAGGCTCTAAGCGAGAATCTGTTTCCGCGCCAGCATTCCTTCACTTCTGGCCACATCAATCCAACCCCAACTTCATCATCACATTCTCTTTGGGGTAAAAATCCCCTCTGCCTCTCTCTTACGAGAACACCAGTGGTTATATTTGGGCCCGTCCAGGTAGTCCAGGAGAATCTTCCCATCTGAGAACCATTACTTTCATCCCACTGGCAAAGTGCCTTCTGCCATTTAAGGTGACATTCACAGGTTCTGGAGAGTAGGATGTGGACATTTGGGGGCAATGGTATTATTCGGTCTACTACAAGGTAGATACTATTATCTTTCTCAGATGTAGGAAATGACGTTTAGGGAAGTAGTCTGTCTCAGGTCTACAATTTCCAGAGTAGAGACTTACATTCTGCCACTGACACTTTAGGACACACCCTAAACAACTTTAATCTGTGTCCTTAACTACTGCGTAATCCTTGGTTAAGAGTCACACTTAGGTATCAAGACCCAATTGAATAGAACGCAAGTACTGTCTCCTCTTTCACTATGTTTGCCTGGTGTACTGATGAATCTTGCCCAGAGCAGAAGAGTTCAGAAAAGTGTTATGCAGGTGTACGAAGAGAAAGCATTTACTGTTTGATGTGCACGGAGGAACGGAAGGCTTTTTCAAATAAAATAAAATAAAATATGCCACCAAATAGTCAATTGTCACAACAGAGGTAACCCCGTGGGAGTCATGAGGAGACTAAAATTATCTCCAATTGTGCAGGGCAGAAAAGTTTCAATGAAGGCAGGTGTAGTTCAGCCAAGGCCTACAGCACAGAAGTAGGAATTTGGGTATGTACGAATGGGAAAAAAGACATTTGAGGCATGGGAAATAGTTTAATGCAGAATGGACGAGAAATATGCATTAGACCTTTTCTAAAACAACTGGCTTATTAACTCAGTAAATCGATTTAGTCAGTCAAACTAGCTTTAGCTGATTACTTATCCAGGGGATAGCTGTTGAGAGTAATTTTTGTCACAGAACAGTAAATAAAATGGTTGAACTATAGCTTTAGGCTTGCTAAGCGAAATAGATGGCTCTAGATGATTTTCAAGTGACTTACTTGGTAGTACTCACGAAATTGGGGGTTAACAATTGCTTAAGAAAACAAAGAGAATTGATTTTAAATAAAGTAGCTACTGTGTAAACTATCTGTTCAGTAGCTCATGTTAAACGGATGTTTATAATCCCCATTGGACAACCAACTACATTTTTGCAAATGGCAATGTGAATTGCTGTTGCATAAACTATAGCAATGACCACCTATGTAATTTGTTGTCCAAACCAGAAATCTTCTAACAATACTGGTGTCCTAATAAAAATAAGCACGAAGGGAACACACAGTGGGTGTCTCCCGTGTGCCTGTGCATGCATCTATATCTCACTGAACCCTCATAACAGCCCCCAAGAGAGGGACTCTGGGCGTCCCCATGCTGCTTGTGGAGAAACAGGCACAGGAAGGTTCAATAGTCTATCTACCTAATATCGCACAGAGGGTGGCAGAGCCCGTTTTTAAACCACCTGCCTCCAATACCAGGTGCCAGGAGCCAGACTCAGCCTACAGCTCTCTTCTGCTCGCCTGGAGGTGAAACAATGTGTCATGATTAGCCAAATCCCGTCTTCACTCATCAAGGTAGGTTGAACACCTGCACGTCCTCCAAGTAGCATGTAGCATAAGCAATAAGATGTCTGTCCCGTGATCGTCCAGGAACTTGGAATCAGCTGTGCCTGGTTAGGCTGAGCTGGTTTAGAGTGGAGAGGACCACCGATCTTCCACCTGGGCAAGTGCCTTTTGACCTCCTGCCATCAGAGGGCCGAAATCTCCAGCCTGAGAATGTGCTGAGCCCTGTAGCCTAGTTACGCCAGCTCAGAACAATGATGAGCACACCTTTTTCCAGTCACCTTTCCTCATGCTCCCCATGCCTCATACTGCCCTGCTTCTTTATTCTTTATCCCACAGATACCCAAAGCCCCTTGCCTTTGGGGAGGCGGATTTGAGACCTATTGTCACGTCACGTCCTCGCTTGGCTGCCCTGTGAATAAACCTCCTCTTTGCTGCAAACCTCAGCATTTCAGTGTTTTGGCTTGCTGCGCCTCAGACAGAATGGTTGGGAGCAGTGGTACAGGTCCCTTGCCTGTGAGGGATGCTGGTTCCTAGTAGTCACGTTGCGGATGTTCTCTCCTCTCGGGGTGGGGGCGGGGCAGACATCCTGCTCTTCCGGAAAGGGAGAAACACAGGTGCCAAACCCTTGCCCTCAGCGTCACCGTCACCTAGGAGCTTGTTAGAAGCACAGAATCCAGGCCCCACCCAGAACTACTGAATACCAGCCTGCATTTAACAAGATCCACAAGAGAGGCATACCCATATTAAAGTTGGAGAGGCACCAAGCTGTCATCGTCTTCTCCACGGCTAATGAAAACGAAGCAAAGGTTCATCCCGAGCCGACTCTGCCTCAGTCACCTGGATATCACATGAGCTCATTTCATCCTCCCCAGAACCTGCAAATGAGACTGAGGGTCAGAGTGGTCTAGCACCCAAGGTTCCATAAAAGAACATGACCAAGGCTCACTGGAGCCCAGACTTCCAAAAAAGAAGGCCCCTGAGCACAGCATGGCACCACCGCAGCCCAAACCGTGGGCCTGGAGGGTAGGCCAGGCTCCCCACGCAGAGTTCACACCATTCGACAGATGCCCACAGCAGACCACAAGGCAATATGAGAAGTAAGTTCTGATTGTGGAATCTCTGAATTTTGAGATCTAAAGAAAAAAATCTGTTTTCGGGGGATGGTTAAAACAGTTCTACCAAGGAGTAAAGAGAGGGCATCTCAAGGCCCCTTCTGGACTTAGAATTTAATGCCTACTTATGGAGAAATGCTCCGTGCATTTGCTCAGCCCTACGTCGAGATGAAGTTCTCTGTGCCCTAGAAGCTTAGGTTCTAAAAAGGCCACAGAAATGGGTGAGACCTCAAAAATGCCAGAACAATGCAACGGCCTTAATCAGACTGTCTTTGCTTTGCCTTGCTTACAAGTCACTGACTTTAAACTGAATATGGTGTCATGTCTTTACGTTTCTTGAAGCTTTTTTTTTTTACAAAAGATCATATAAAGATTTTCTTCCATGGTAAAACTTTTATACTGTATTTCTCTTAAACTGGAGTGTGGTACATTTACCCTCCATCAGATGATTGCTTACAACTCACCTTGCTTTATTAAGAATACCGCTAGAGGCTTCTATGTCCCTACTAACAAAAATACATTTTCAGGCCCATTCAAACCAGTGAAAATCCAAGATTTCAGAGCACAAGATAATGAAAATTCTCTCTATCCACGTCTTTTACTACTTTTAGCCTGTTAACAGTCCCTAAGTGTGTCAGATGAAAGGTACTGTCGCGGGAATTGACATCTTTAACAGCATTCCATACAGGTAAGTCTTGATTGTTCCAATTTCTCAGAAAGTTGGACACATTTACTGCCTCTATGACATCTCTAGGGTGTGTGGAAGAAATAAAAAAGAGGCCTGTACAATGTATTTCTCAAAATAAACACACAAAGAGTTTGCACATACAAACAGGGAAACCTTATAAATAATGTATGGGGAGCAAAGTATTGTCGGTAACGGAACTACTCATTTCGAAAGACAACACTGTCACCAAGTGTCCCCTCACCAAAACTGACTGGGAATGTTTAGGGGCCACCAAACCAGAGGTGGAGATTTTTAGGCACATTCTTGCCAGAAAAGAGAGCCTAGGGCATAAACCACTCAACTTGTTGGCACGAATGCCAGGGCAACCCAAGCAAGTGGATATAGAAGCCTACGTAATGCTTGGAAGTAGGAAGCTTTGGGGGACTACACCTGGGCTGGTGCTGACCTCCCTCCCCAAAGGGACAAGGAGAGCAGAAACCTGGATGGAGTCAAGAGAGAGCAAAAAGAAAGGCAAGGCTGGGTATGGAGCAACGTTTGGATCCAGGGGCATGTGTCTCAGAACTGCTGGGGCTCTGCAGACCAGCTGCATCCCCATTCTCCTTGACCCTCATTGGTATAATGAACTCAGGGTGGGCGCATCCCGGCTGCCAAGTCACTTCCACCCGTCCATGGAGTTGACGGTTACTTGCTCACAGTGAACCAACCGCTCTGGACCTAACAGCTACTGCAGGGGGCGGTAGTGGAGAACAAGGTGACGACAAGGACCAGATGCGAAGGAGGAAGAGACATTCAGCGGACCGACTGGGTGGACTGATGGTGTGGCGTTAAGTCTGCAGAGCTAAAGGGGCCAGATGTAGAAAAGGGAAGGGGAACCATGAGGATATGGTCAAGCCCCTTCGTATAGATGTTTCATCCGTATGTTGTATGCAAGTTCCATTCAATTTGCTCTGAGTGAAAAAGAGAGAACAAAATTATCCTTTAAACCATGTCAGTGATTTTATTTACCATCTCATTTGATGAGCTCATAGCCCAGGGTCAGAGGGAAATGGGAGCTGTGAGTCTGCCATCTCTCAGGAAGTCTCAGGCCTCAGAGGCCCCTCATAGCCAAACTACCTCACCTTTTGCACCTTTCAAGCAACGTTATTCCTAAGTGCGAGTCACCCTCTTCATCAGGTTCTCCAAGAAACAGCAGTCTCTCTCAATGACAGAGGAAAAATGGGCTACTTTGGCTTTCTGAGGCACAATATGTAGTTCTCCAAAATGGTACCTGCCTGGGGGATTTTTCAAGAAAATTAAGCATCAGTGGTGATTTGTTTGTCTTCACATAACGTATGACCCAGATGTGCTGAGAAATAAGAAAAGGACGAACGAATCAAGGGCAGCTGATCCAAGGAGGCAAGGGGCAACTTCCACAGCCTACGTGGAAAGCTAGAGGAAGGGAACATCCAGCTGGTGGGAGCTGAAGACAGGGGCCAGTCCTCCTTGGTCTCGGGATGCCACCCCCTCTTCCTACATCTTCACGCTCTCCTTCTCTGTTGGCCCCTCCCAGCCATATTAAAGAGCCACAAGGAAATGCTCTCCTCCATTCCATTTTCCTGTCCTCCTATCCACCCCTCCCTTCTTTCCCTTTGCCATCAATTTCTTGACTTGCCCCCCATTTCTCCCCTCCCATCTACACTGCGATCTGGTTTCTGCCCCACTACTCCCGTGAAACTGACCTCCTTGAAGCCCCCAATGATTTCTCTGTTGACAAGTCCAGGGGACTACTTCTCAATCCTTATCTTTGTGACCGCCAAGCCGAGTTAGACCTTAAACAACGTCTCTGTCTTGAAAATCTCTTCCCTTGGCTTCTGCGCCACCTTTCCTTTTCTTTTCATGACACAGATCACAGCCAGTGCTGCAGATTCCATCGAATTAAGGAATGCTGTTGCCTACATGTGTGAATGAGCTAAAGTGAGTACAGTACTGAAGTAGAGGACACCTAAAGTGAAACGTCTTCATGTACGTCCACGTGGCTGAGCAGCAAGTTAACCTTTCATACATGTGTTAAAGAAGAAGAGTTGGGTTTTATTTTATTTACTTTTCCCTGGACTGTGTTGAATGGCTATCATCTACAAGTTCAGGCTACTTTTTGCTGAGGATTAATAATGCACTGGGAGAGCTGAGAGAAAACTGAATAATAGAGCTGTCATTTTCTTGACCAGTTCACCTTAGTTTCCCAAACTCTAAGTCTTTCTCCAATTCTTTTCCCTTTTTATTATAGTAAAATGAACATAACACAAAATTCACCATTTGGATCATTTTACAATTCACTGTACCATTCAGTGGAATTTACTACTGTCACAATGTTGTGCAACTATCACCACTGCCTAGCTGCAAAACATTTTCATCAACCAAGAGGAAACCTACACCCATTTTAAGGAGTCATTCCCAATTTCCCTCTCTTCCAAACCCCTGGCAACCACTAATGTATAATCTTTTCTGTGTGTATGGATTTGCCACTGCTGGACATTTCATATAAATGGAACCATACAATATGTAGCCTTTCATGCCTGACTTCTTTCACTTAGTTGCATCCATCATGTAGCATGTATCAGAAATCCACTCACTGTTACAGCTGAATCCTTCATACTGTTTGAATACAAAATTAAAAATACGTTGAGAGTGAAGCTCTGTTTTAATGGCACATCTATTAGGCCAATTCATTGAAAGAAGCTGAAGATGGAGATGTTGTTGTGAAATGATAATCGTTGAGAAGCCTCAGCCAATTGGATAATGAAAAGTTTGGGAAATGTTGCAAAAAATTAGCTGATTTATATTAAAAGCCTATTAAACAAGGATTCAGGAGATTGTCTTTTTCTTGCAGGTAACTTAAATGAGGCAGAAAGAAATAACTGCCCTTTAAAACACATTTTGAAAGGATTCTATTTATTCTTAATAGACGAATGGGAGGGAGTACAGCAAGTTCACATCCAATATGGACTCCCTGTCCAAACACTGTTTGTCGTTCTAGCCACCGCTATCGAATTATATTTCTTGAGAGTAAGGCAGCTCAATTCCTGCATATTACTTTCTAAACTTCATCCATCAAATCCATTAATACAGTATAAACAAGAGTTGTTCATGTTTAAGTGCAGTTCAAATATCAGGTATAAAGAACCCCCAGTAAGAAAAAGAATCCTATATCTCTTGCCAGAATGTGGTCAGCTCTGGGGTGCTCTGCTAGCTGAAAGACACATTCCTTATTAAGAGGATAGAGGCTGCTTAAGAGGGATGAGAGCCAAAAAAATTTAACTACATATATGTGTTAAGAACAGTGCTAGGTTATCTCATGTTCTAGATCAGTCAAGGCTCACCATTTTACATACGTGAAAAGCAAAGTTAAAAGTGTATTCGTAGGGCTTCCCTGTTGGCGCAGTGGTTAAGGATCCACCTGCCAGTGCACGGGACACACGTTTGAGCCCTGGTTCGGGAAGATCCCACATGCCACGGAGCAACTAAGACCATGTGCCACAACTACTGAGCCTGCGTGCTAGAGCCCGTGAACCACAACTACTGAAGCCCACGCACCTAGACCCCGTGCTCAGCAACAGCGAGAAGCCACCACAATGAGAATCCCGCGTACTGCAACAGAGTAGCCCCCGCTCACTGCAACTAGAGAAAGCCTGCGCACAGCAACGAAGAGCCTAGGCAGCCAAAGATAAATAAATAAATACGTCTATTTTTAAAAAAATGTGTTTTAGTAACTTACTAAAAGGCACGCAATCAGTAAACATGAGCAAGGATTCAATCCCAAATCTGTCACACTGAAGTTGAAGCTAATACTCGAGATTGATAAAAACAGCACTAATTTAAAACTTCAGAGGTATTTGTTACTTCATACTTTCACTAATGCTCTTTGGAGATAAATCATTTCATTTATATGGGCCTTAGTTTTTACAACTGTAATAGTTGGAAGCTTGACTAGGTGATCTGTATGTAGCCTTCCAATTCTAAAATGTTCCACTAATTTGGATTCCTACAATAATTGCCCTTGCAATACATGCATGCTGCCACCAAGTAGCAGTAGAGACTACTAGTTCCTTTTTTATCCCTAGTGGGGGTGCATTTTGACAGCAGACTTATCCGTCAATAGTACAACCTGTTAGTATAACTATAAGATAACAAAATAATCTGGTATTCTTTCCTGTAAAAGAGAAGCTTTTCATTGTGTCTGTGAATCGTACCAGAATCACCTGTAGCTTTATAAATATAGAGGAAATCCTGAACCCATTGAATGAGAATCTTCAGAGACAGGACTTGGGCATCTGGAATTTTGGGCTCCCATCATTTGTATATTTTATTTCATTTTATTTTTGCCTATGTACAATATTTGCCACATCCTTTTGAATCTTTAAAAGGTTCTTTCTGTTTTAAATTTTAGAATATTCCATAATCTTCACCTACTTTTCATAAGGTGTTATCTGTTATGTTTATTCGATCTTGTGCTTCTCCTGGTTAAGACTTCTTTCTTTCCTTTTTTTTTTTCTCGTGGCCCTGCCTCATGTCTTGCAGGATCTTAGTTCCCTGACATGGGATTGGACCCCAGGGTCCCAGCAGTGAAAGCGCCATGTTCTAAACACTGGACCACCAGGGAAGTCCCAAGATTTCAGTTTTAAATGACTTTTTTCCCACTCTAATTCATTCCTGGGATCAGTTTCATGTTTGGACATTAAAGCAACCTTGCATTGCCAGAATAAAGCTACTTTGATTTTGATATATGATTGTTTTACATACCATGGATACAGTTTGTGCTTCTCTTTACACATTTTGCATGCATGTTCAAAGGAGAAACTGGCCTGTGATTCTATTCTTGTAATATCCTTTATAGATTATTTTTAAGATTCTATACTTTATTTTTTATTTATTTATTTTTGGCTGCATTGGGTCTTCATTGCTGCATGCATGCTTTCTCTAGTTTTGGCGAGCGGGGGTCTATTCTTTGTTGCAGTGAGTAGGCTTCTCATTGCAGCCTTCTGACCGCATGGGCTTCTGACACCATTCGTCGGTGCTACTTCAGTTCCTTACCCCTTCCCTTCTGACCCTGGGCGGTGAAATCCTCTTTCTGTGGCTGGCCTGCGGCAGAAAGTCAATGAGGCAAGAGTAGGCTTGGAGTATCCAAGGAGCAGAAAGGATGTCAGCGTGTGAAAAACAGAGCGAGCAAATTGGAGAGGAGAAGGAAACACTCAGAGAGGAAACAGAGGCCCAGATTTCTAGGTCTGTGGAGGCACTCTGAGGACTTTGCACTTTCTGTGAAGAAGCCACTGAAGAAATTTGAGTGACATGATCTGACTTATGTTTTAACAAGATCTCTCTGGATGCCACGTTGATTAGAGATTGTAGGAGAGCAAGGACAAGCCCCAGAAGACCAACAGTTGATTCAAAGAAGTGATTACTCAAACCTGGTCCCCCTCCTCAATGAGGACGCAGGGCAGGAATCGACAAATAATGGCCACAAATCAAATCAGGCTCTCAGCCTGGATCTGTGGGACTGTGAGCTAATAACGGTTCTCACGTTCAGAAAGCTTGTTGAAGAAGAAAGAGGAGGAGAAGCTACAGAAACTGTATATGGCCCACAAAGCCTAAGATATTTAAAATCCAGAAGATGCTTTCCAACACCTGATGTAAAGCATGTGGCTGGTAGGAGGTCCTCAACCAAATTTGGAAGAGGAATACATGAGTCAGTTCGTTCCTGAAAACACTGTAAAGTGATAGGGGTCAAGAAACATTTACCCGTTCACCCTAAACCTTCACAAATGATGCCAGTTCCGTTGAGCTATTGAAAAATACATTCTGGCTTTCAAAAAAGTAACCCAGAGGGCATTTTCTCACATAGGCAAGGTCATAAACAACTGTCAAGTGAAGTTGAAATAGCAACAAATCAAATAATAACAAAAACATTTTTACAGAATTTTAAATCTTACAAAGCATTTTCATGTTCATTATCTAATTTAATCCCCAAATCAACGTCATGAGATAGTTATTATTTCCCCATTAGAAATGACCACATATTAAATCCTTAGTGATTGCTCAAGAAAAGCTGAAATCTTGAGTGTTACATCCATTAATGCCATGGTTGGGTGTTTTCCCATGGGAACACTGGATGCTAAAATCCACAGGGATTTTCAGCTCAAGATGGCAGACTAGGAAATATATTTACTTTCTGTTCCTCCTGAAACCATATCTCAATAAAACTGTAGAAATACCAAAATTAATCAACCAATAAAAGCCAAGATATTTTGGAAGTCATCAACCACAGAAAGATTTCAACACATTTCGAGAAGGCAAACAATGAAATGGAGGAGCCGTGAATAAAATAATGAAGAAAAAAAGGCTGAACCTAAGTAAGGTCTGCACAAAGCCACTCAGCTTTTGCTGAGCTCCGGTTATAGTAAAGGGCAGAGGAAAGAAGAGGGGCTGAAAACAAGGAGACAAAACGTCATTTTAGGAAAAACAGTTCATTTAATGAGCTCCAGGGAACACTCAGCCTGCTGCCATACTAACTCATGAATTACAATGGATTGTTGGTAAGCAAGACAAGAAAACAGGGAAGAAACAAAAGAAACAAAAATCAAGACATTGTTTCTAACTGAACTCTTCTCAAAGGAGATCGAGGAATTATGGTTCAATGCCACAGCTGTAAATCATTTCTGCTCTTGGAGAGGTTACAAAGGGCTTATAATATTTCCCTTTTGTTCAGACAGAATTTAGGTCTGAGCAAAAGCTTTTGTGTCCTCCAACCCCAACATTTATTGGGGATGGAAGCCCAGATTTGCTGGGACATACCATAAAAAGAATCTCATGAGCAGAGGGTCAAACTGATTTTGGAATATATGAATTATGTCCAGTGTGAGTTTCAATAGGTTTTAAAATATATACATACATACATATATATATATACATTTTTACTGATCTATATGATTTTGGGTTCTGAAACTTCTACATGTCACATGCGTGATACATAACAGACAATGTCAGCCCCAGGAGGGAGAAAACACTCCAATGAAGCAAGCCAAAGAAACAAGTTTTAAGCAAGGTCAAGTGATGTGTAGACCAGGATTGTTCAATTCCTACCTGTCATGCTGAAGCTTCCAGCTCCTGAATAACAACACATGCTTCCCTTGTCCTAGACAGCCAAGAGTATGTCTCCTCTCTTGGGCATAAGAATCTCTAGAGTTACATATCTGTAGTAAGAGTGGACCCAGCTGGCATACTCACAATGACCAAATTGTGTTGATCATACTTTATACCAATACATCGCCCCACGCTGAAGTTGCAATAAATGATATATTTGCTTTCTAGACATGAATGAGACGCCTTACTGGATATACTCCAGGAAGGCCAGAGAAGCTGGCTTCTAATCCATACGGAACAATTCACTGGTGAATTTCTTTCACGATAGCCCATGATTTATCTAGAATATCATCTTGACATATCTGGATCCTTCAAACTAGACAAAGGGAAAATACGGGCTTCAAGCCTCAATTAGAAATATGGAATGGTGCCATGCTGACAACTGGTGGTCCCTGACCTGTATCTTCTGAGATTAGAACACAGTGTGGTGGATGACCAATTCATGCATTGAACAAAAGAAGACCTCCTACAGGGCAGTGTAGCTGTTCGTTACAGGTATGGCACTTAGGGCTAAGTACCATAAGGACTACAAGAGAAAAAGAAAAACAAGTAACACATGAAGCATATACGATAAGGAGGCACCACAGTCCAGAGCACGAGCTCTGGAATCACACAGGCTTGGATCGAATCCCAGCTAAGCCACTACCATCTATATACCCTGAAGGACAGGCCAAGGTTTAAATGTTGTTTTACCAGATTTCAAAAAAGAAGTGAAGAAAGAACCTATCTGCCGGGAAGGGACATCGTGGGGTGCAGTATCCAGTCGGATCAGGGCTCTGCATCTCCTGCTCAGAAACCTTGGCCACCTGGCTCATGGTGATGCTGGCAGCTGAGCAGCCCTGGAGAAGGCGATCCTGTCTCCAGGTCTCGCAGAGAAGCTGGGGAGGTCTCCGGACGAGGTGGCCCACACCCTGGTAAGCTCTGGCTGCCTCCTGCCCTCAGGTCTCAGCAGGCTCTGGCCTCTGGGCCCCGTGGTGGGGAAGGCCTGGCCGATACATACACAGGGCTGAAGGGCCTGCAGAGCCAGTCCCCAGGCAGGGTGAGCTCTGGAGGAGGCTTCCACAGTCCCCAGCAGTCTCCGCATGGTGGCCCAGCTGGCGCCAAACACCTGCCACCCACAGCGAGAAGTCCCAGCCACTAGAAAGTCCAGAAGGGGCCCCACCCTTTCCCTTTGGGCCTGGGTTAAGCCACCAGCTGGGCTTGCACGTGACCCCTGCCTCACCCCCTGCCCCGCCCGCCCTTTCTCTGTGACACGTACAATGGATATGTCATAAAGCCAGGCTGAGCCAGTGCTATAAATTCAGAGGAGTTAGAATCTAGGAAGAAGCTCTCCCACTTTCACTCTCTGCTCTCAGATCAGGCAGGCAGTACCTCTAATATGGAAGCTATGGACACCACACCTCCCTCCCAGGCTGTCCTCTTCCATTCTGCTCATGTTTTCCCCAGCACCCCATTGACGGCTTTGGCGGGCATCGGTGCTTCAGCAGGCAGCACCTCAGACCCCGAACCTATGGACACCACACCTCCTTCACATGCTGTCATCTTCCATTCTGCTCCTGTTTTCCCAAGCACCCCAGTTTCGGCTTTGGCGGGCATCGGTGCTTCAGCAGGGAGCACGTCAGACCCCGAACCTATGGACACCACACCTCCTTCACACGCTGTCATCTTCCATTCTGCTCCTGTTTTCCCCAGCACCCCATTGACGGCCGTGGCGGGCATCGGTGCTTCCGCAGTCAGCACGTCTGACCCCGAACCTATGGACACCACACCTCCTTCCCAGGCTGTCATCTTCTATTCTGCTCCTGTTTTCTCCAGCACCCCTTTTTCGGCGTTGGTGGGCATCGGTGCCTCAGCAGTCAGCACCTCAGACCCCGAACCTATGGACACCACACCTCCTTCCCAGGCTGTCATCTTCCATCCTGCTCCTCTTTACCCCAGCACCCCATTTACCGCTTAGGCCGGCACTGGTGCTTCAGCAGGCAGCACCTCTAACACCAAAGCTATGGACACCACACCTCCTTCCCAGGCTGTCATTTTCCAGTCTGCCCTGTCTCCAAGTAGAACCACTACCCATTTCACACTGCTCTTCCCAGTTCTGGGAACACACCACCCAGTGGTAGCAATGCCTCAGCCCATGCCTCGACTCATTTACCTGCAACGTGAGCCAACAGATAGACCAACACTTCAAAGTTATGACAGAAAATTGAGTAAGTTATACGCTTGGAATTTCATTTATTATTATTAACAAGCACAACTGTAGTGCTTAGACTATAACAAGTACTATTCTAAGGGCTTACCAAATATTAACTCACTTATTCCTCATAATGGCAACCCTAGTGGTAGGGAATATTCATAGTGTTCACTTTTTGGGGGGAAACTGAGGCTCAGAGACGTTGAATAGCTTGCCTAATGCCACACAGTTAGTAGGTGGCAAAACCCGGGATTAAAACCAGACCATCTAGACTTTCATCACTTTGCTGTGTCACCTTATTATAAGTTGTGGTTAGGGAAGGGACTAAATTGACAAGACTCTGAACTAAAAGGAGAAGGGAGAAATGAGAAAATGAGTGATCCTAGAAACTAGAGAAGGTTTAGGCTCAGAAATTTCTGGTGATGAGACCCAGAAGAACAAGAACTTGGTTGGAATGTTAACTTGGGGTAGAATCTGAATCCACTGAGAAATGGTTTTGTTTCCTGTAAAATTTAGAAAGGTCAGTTGGATGAAGATTAACGAAGACAAAAGTAGAAAGGAAAAGAAAAAGGTGCCTTAAGTGAGACATAACCGCTCCCCTCTACGTACCCACAGGTTGTGTCCTGTGGGAAAGGATGGAGCTCTCTCTACCGGGTTGGTCACCAGGCTGAACAAGGAGAAACATGGCAACCATTGTACTGGTTTTGATGATCCCTCAAAACCAAGGCTTCAGTTTCCAAGAACGACCTACGGTAGCATAACTAGTGTGTGTCACACATGCCACTAAGTGTGTTTCCAGTCACACATTTTAATTGGGGAAATACTTCCTATGAGGTAGGCATTAGTTCGCTATGGCTGCAGTAACAAATTACTACAAATGTGCTTGCTTCTAACAAAACACACTTATTTTCTTATGGTTCTGGAAGACAGAGGTCCAAAACCAGTTTCCCTGGGCTGAAACCAGGAGTCAACAGGGCCATCCATCCTCCTTCTAGAGGCTCTAAGCGAGAATCTGTTTCTTCGCCAGCATTCCTTCACTTCTGGCCACATCAATCCAACCCCAACTTCATCATCACATTCTCTTTGGGGTAAAAATCCCCTCTGCCTCTCTCTTACGAGAACACCAGTGGTTATACTTGGGCCCGTCCAGGTAGTCCAGGAGAATCTTCCCATCTGAGAACCATTACTTTCATCCCACTGGCAAAGTGCCTTCTGCCATTTAAGGTGACATTCACAGGTTCTGGAGAGTAGGATGTGGACATTTGGGGGCAATGGTATTATTCGGTCTACTACAAGGTAGATACTATTATCTTTCTCAGATGTAGGAAATGACGTTTAGGGAAGTAGTCTGTCTCAGGTCTACAATTTCCAGAGTAGAGACTTACATTCTGCCACTGACACTTTAGGACACACCCTAAACAACTTTAATCTGTGTCCTTAACTACTGCGTAATCCTTGGTTAAGAGTCACACTTAGGTATCAAGACCCAATTGAATAGAACGCAAGTACTGTCTCCTCTTTCACTATGTTTGCCTGGTGTACTGATGAATCTTGCCCAGAGCAGAAGAGTTCAGAAAAGTGTTATGCAGGTGTACGAAGAGAAAGCATTTACTGTTTGATGTGCACGGAGGAACGGAAGGCTTTTTCAAATAAAATAAAATAAAATATGCCACCAAATAGTCAATTGTCACAACAGAGGTAACCCCGTGGGAGTCATGAGGAGACTAAAATTATCTCCAATTGTGCAGGGCAGAAAAGTTTCAATGAAGGCAGGTGTAGTTCAGCCAAGGCCTACAGCACAGAAGTAGGAATTTGGGTATGTACGAATGGGAAAAAAGACATTTGAGGCATGGGAAATAGTTTAATGCAGAATGGACGAGAAATATGCATTAGACCTTTTCTAAAACAACTGGCTTATTAACTCAGTAAATCGATTTAGTCAGTCAAACTAGCTTTAGCTGATTACTTATCCAGGGGATAGCTGTTGAGAGTAATTTTTGTCACAGAACAGTAAATAAAATGGTTGAACTATAGCTTTAGGCTTGCTAAGCGAAATAGATGGCTCTAGATGATTTTCAAGTGACTTACTTGGTAGTACTCACGAAATTGGGGGTTAACAATTGCTTAAGAAAACAAAGAGAATTGATTTTAAATAAAGTAGCTACTGTGTAAACTATCTGTTCAGTAGCTCATGTTAAACGGATGTTTATAATCCCCATTGGACAACCAACTACATTTTTGCAAATGGCAATGTGAATTGCTGTTGCATAAACTATAGCAATGACCACCTATGTAATTTGTTGTCCAAACCAGAAATCTTCTAACAATACTGGTGTCCTAATAAAAATAAGCACGAAGGGAACACACAGTGGGTGTCTCCCGTGTGCCTGTGCATGCATCTATATCTCACTGAACCCTCATAACAGCCCCCAAGAGAGGGACTCTGGGCGTCCCCATGCTGCTTGTGGAGAAACAGGCACAGGAAGGTTCAATAGTCTATCTACCTAATATCGCACAGAGGGTGGCAGAGCCCGTTTTTAAACCACCTGCCTCCAATACCAGGTGCCAGGAGCCAGACTCAGCCTACAGCTCTCTTCTGCTCGCCTGGAGGTGAAACAATGTGTCATGATTAGCCAAATCCCGTCTTCACTCATCAAGGTAGGTTGAACACCTGCACGTCCTCCAAGTAGCATGTAGCATAAGCAATAAGATGTCTGTCCCGTGATCGTCCAGGAACTTGGAATCAGCTGTGCCTGGTTAGGCTGAGCTGGTTTAGAGTGGAGAGGACCACCGATCTTCCACCTGGGCAAGTGCCTTTTGACCTCCTGCCATCAGAGGGCCGAAATCTCCAGCCTGAGAATGTGCTGAGCCCTGTAGCCTAGTTACGCCAGCTCAGAACAATGATGAGCACACCTTTTTCCAGTCACCTTTCCTCATGCTCCCCATGCCTCATACTGCCCTGCTTCTTTATTCTTTATGCCACAGATACCCAAAGCCCCTTGCCTTTGGGGAGGCGGATTTGAGACCTATTGTCACGTCACGTCCTCGCTTGGCTGCCCTGTGAATAAACCTCCTCTTTGCTGCAAACCTCAGCATTTCAGTGTTTTGGCTTGCTGCGCCTCAGACAGAATGGTTGGGAGCAGTGGTACAGGTCCCTTGCCTGTGAGGGATGCTGGTTCCTAGTAGTCACGTTGCGGATGTTCTCTCCTCTCGGGGTGGGGGCGGGGCAGACATCCTGCTCTTCCGGAAAGGGAGAAACACAGGTGCCAAACCCTTGCCCTCAGCGTCACCGTCACCTAGGAGCTTGTTAGAAGCACAGAATCCAGGCCCCACCCAGAACTACTGAATACCAGCCTGCATTTAACAAGATCCACAAGAGAGGCATACCCATATTAAAGTTGGAGAGGCACCAAGCTGTCATCGTCTTCTCCACGGCTAATGAAAACGAAGCAAAGGTTCATCCCGAGCCGACTCTGCCTCAGTCACCTGGATATCACATGAGCTCATTTCATCCTCCCCAGAACCTGCAAATGAGACTGAGGGTCAGAGTGGTCTAGCACCCAAGGTTCCATAAAAGAACATGACCAAGGCTCACTGGAGCCCAGACTTCCAAAAAAGAAGGCCCCTGAGCACAGCATGGCACCACCACAGCCCAAACCGTGGGCCTGGAGGGTAGGCCAGGCTCCCCACGCAGAGTTCACACCATTCGACAGATGCCCACAGCAGACCACAAGGCAATATGAGAAGTAAGTTCTGATTGTGGAATCTCTGAATTTTGAGATTTAAAGAAAAAAATCTGTTTTCGGGGGATGGTTAAAACAGTTCTACCAAGGAGTAAAGAGAGGGCATCTCAAGGCCCCTTCTGGACTTAGAATTTAATGCCTACTTATGGAGAAATGCTCCGTGCATTTGCTCAGCCCTACGTCGAGATGAAGTTCTCTGTGCCCTAGAAGCTTAGGTTCTAAAAAGGCCACAGAAATGGGTGAGACCTCAAAAATGCCAGAACAATGCAACGGCCTTAATCAGACTGTCTTTGCTTTGCCTTGCTTACAAGTCACTGACTTTAAACTGAATATGGTGTCATGTCTTTACGTTTCTTGAAGCTTTTTTTTTTTACAAAAGATCATATAAAGATTTTCTTCCATGGTAAAACTTTTATATTGTATTTCTCTTAAACTGGAGTGTGGTACATTTACCCTCCATCAGATGATTGCTTACAACTCACCTTGCTTTATTAAGAATACCGCTAGAGGCTTCTATGTCCCTACTAACAAAAATACATTTTCAGGCCCATTCAAACCAGTGAAAATCCAAGATTTCAGAGCACAAGATAATGAAAATTCTCTCTATCCACGTCTTTTACTACTTTTAGCCTGTTAACAGTCCCTAAGTGTGTCAGATGAAAGGTACTGTCGCGGGAATTGACATCTTTAACAGCATTCCATACAGGTAAGTCTTGATTGTTCCAATTTCTCAGAAAGTTGGACACATTTACTGCCTCTATGACATCTCTAGGGTGTGTGGAAGAAATAAAAAAGAGGCCTGTACAATGTATTTCTCAAAATATACACACAAAGAGTTTGCACATACAAACAGGGAAACCTTATAAATAATGTATGGGGAGCAAAGTATTGTCGGTAACGGAACTACTCATTTCGAAAGACAACACTGTCACCAAGTGTCCCCTCACCAAAACTGACTGGGAATGTTTAGGGGCCACCAAACCAGAGGTGGAGATTTTTAGGCACATTCTTGCCAGAAAAGAGAGCCTAGGGCATAAACCACTCAACTTGTTGGCACGAATGCCAGGGCAACCCAAGCAAGTGGATATAGAAGCCTACGTAATGCTTGGAAGTAGGAAGCTTTGGGGGACTACACCTGGGCTGGTACTGGCCTCCCTCCCCAAAGGGACAAGGAGAGCAGAAACCTGGATGGAGTCAAGAGAGAGCAAAAAGAAAGGCAAGGCTGGGTATGGAGCAACGTTTGGATCCAGGGGCATGTGTCTCAGAACTGCTGGGGCTCTGCAGACCAGCTGCATCCCCATTCTCCTTGACCCTCATTGGTATAATGAACTCAGGGTGGGCGCATCCCGGCTGCCAAGTCACTTCCACCCGTCCATGGAGTTGACGGTTACTTGCTCACAGTGAACCAACCGCTCTGGACCTAACAGCTACTGCAGGGGGCGGTAGTGGAGAACAAGGTGACGACAAGGACCAGATGCGAAGGAGGAAGAGACATTCAGCGGACCGACTGGGTGGACTGATGGTGTGGCGTTAAGTCTGCAGAGCTAAAGGGGCCAGATGTAGAAAAGGGAAGGGGAACCATGAGGATATGGTCAAGCCCCTTCGTATAGATGTTTCATCCGTATGTTGTATGCAAGTTCCATTCAATTTGCTCTGAGTGAAAAAGAGAGAACAAAATTATCCTTTAAACCATGTCAGTGATTTTATTTACCATCTCATTTGATGAGCTCATAGCCCAGGGTCAGAGGGAAATGGGAGCTGTGAGTCTGCCATCTCTCAGGAAGTCTCAGGCCTCAGAGGCCCCTCATAGCCAAACTACCTCACCTTTTGCACCTTTCAAGCAACGTTATTCCTAAGTGCGAGTCACCCTCTTCATCAGGTTCTCCAAGAAACAGCAGTCTCTCTCAATGACAGAGGAAAAATGGGCTACTTTGGCTTTCTGAGGCACAATATGTAGTTCTCCAAAATGGTACCTGCCTGGGGGATTTTTCAAGAAAATTAAGCATCAGTGGTGATTTGTTTGTCTTCACATAACGTATGACCCAGATGTGCTGAGAAATAAGAAAAGGACGAACGAATCAAGGGCAGCTGATCCAAGGAGGCAAGGGGCAACTTCCACAGCCTACGTGGAAAGCTAGAGGAAGGGAACATCCAGCTGGTGGGAGCTGAAGACAGGGGCCAGTCCTCCTTGGTCTCGGGATGCCACCCCCTCTTCCTACATCTTCACGCTCTCCTTCTCTGTTGGCCCCTCCCAGCCATATTAAAGAGCCACAAGGAAATGCTCTCCTCCATTCCATTTTCCTGTCCTCCTATCCACCCCTCCCTTCTTTCCCTTTGCCATCAATTTCTTGACTTGCCCCCCATTTCTCCCCTCCCATCTACACTGCGATCTGGTTTCTGCCCCACTACTCCCGTGAAACTGACCTCCTTGAAGCCCCCAATGATTTCTCTGTTGACAAGTCCAGGGGACTACTTCTCAATCCTTATCTTTGTGACCGCCAAGCCGAGTTAGACCTTAAACAACGTCTCTGTCTTGAAAATCTCTTCCCTTGGCTTCTGCGCCACCTTTCCTTTTCTTTTCATGACACAGATCACAACCAGTGCTGCAGATTCCATCGAATTAAGGAATGCTGTTGCCTACATGTGTGAATGAGCTAAAGTGAGTACAGTACTGAAGTAGAGGACACCTAAAGTGAAACGTCTTCATGTACGTCCACGTGGCTGAGCAGCAAGTTAACCTTTCATACATGTGTTAAAGAAGAAGAGTTGGGTTTTATTTTATTTACTTTTCCCTGGACTGTGTTGAATGGCTATCATCTACAAGTTCAGGCTACTTTTTGCTGAGGATTAATAATGCACTGGGAGAGCTGAGAGAAAACTGAATAATAGAGCTGTCATTTTCTTGACCAGTTCACCTTAGTTTCCCAAACTCTAAGTCTTTCTCCAATTCTTTTCCCTTTTTATTGTAGTAAAATGAACATAACACAAAATTCACCATTTGGATCATTTTACAATTCACTGTACCATTCAGTGGAATTTACTACTGTCACAATGTTGTGCAACTATCACCACTGCCTAGCTGCAAAACATTTTCATCAACCAAGAGGAAACCTACACCCATTTTAAGGAGTCATTCCCAATTTCCCTCTCTTCCAAACCCCTGGCAACCACTAATGTATAATCTTTTCTGTGTGTATGGATTTGCCACTGCTGGACATTTCATATAAATGGAACCATACAATATGTAGCCTTTCATGCCTGACTTCTTTCACTTAGTTGCATCCATCATGTAGCATGTATCAGAAATCCACTCACTGTTACAGCTGAATCCTTCATACTGTTTGAATACAAAATTAAAAATACGTTGAGAGTGAAGCTCTGTTTTAATGGCACATCTATTAGGCCAATTCATTGAAAGAAGCTGAAGATGGAGATGTTGTTGTGAAATGATAATCGTTGAGAAGCCTCAGCCAATTGGATAATGAAAAGTTTGGGAAATGTTGCAAAAAATTAGCTGATTTATATTAAAAGCCTATTAAACAAGGATTCAGGAGATTGTCTTTTTCTTGCAGGTAACTTAAATGAGGCAGAAAGAAATAACTGCCCTTTAAAACACATTTTGAAAGGATTCTATTTATTCTTAATAGACGAATGGGAGGGAGTACAGCAAGTTCACATCCAATATGGACTCCCTGTCCAAACACTGTTTGTCGTTCTAGCCACCGCTATCGAATTATATTTCTTGAGAGTAAGGCAGCTCAATTCCTGCATATTACTTTCTAAACTTCATCCATCAAATCCATTAATACAGTATAAACAAGAGTTGTTCATGTTTAAGTGCAGTTCAAATATCAGGTATAAAGAACCCCCAGTAAGAAAAAGAATCCTATATCTCTTGCCAGAATGTGGTCAGCTCTGGGGTGCTCTGCTAGCTGAAAGACACATTCCTTATTAAGAGGATAGAGGCTGCTTAAGAGGGATGAGAGCCAAAAAAATTTAACTACATATATGTGTTAAGAACAGTGCTAGGTTATCTCATGTTCTATATCAGTCAAGGCTCACCATTTTACATACGTGAAAAGCAAAGTTAAAAGTGTATTCGTAGGGCTTCCCTGTTGGCGCAGTGGTTAAGGATCCACCTGCCAGTGCACGGGACACACGTTTGAGCCCTGGTCCGGGAAGATCCCACATGCCACGGAGCAACTAAGACCATGTGCCACAACTACTGAGCCTGCGTGCTAGAGCCCGTGAACCACAACTACTGAAGCCCACGCACCTAGACCCCGTGCTCAGCAACAGCGAGAAGCCACCACAATGAGAATCCCGCGTACTGCAACAGAGTAGCCCCCGCTCACTGCAACTAGAGAAAGCCTGCGCACAGCAACGAAGAGCCTAGGCAGCCAAAGATAAATAAATAAATACGTCTATTTTTAAAAAAATGTGTTTTAGTAACTTACTAAAAGGCACGCAATCAGTAAACATGAGCAAGGATTCAATCCCAAATCTGTCACACTGAAGTTGAAGCTAATACTCGAGATTGATAAAAACAGCACTAATTTAAAACTTCAGAGGTATTTGTTACTTCATACTTTCACTAATGCTCTTTGGAGATAAATCATTTCATTTATATGGGCCTTAGTTTTTACAACTGTAATAGTTGGAAGCTTGACTAGGTGATCTGTATGTAGCCTTCCAATTCTAAAATGTTCCACTAATTTGGATTCCTACAATAATTGCCCTTGCAATACATGCATGCTGCCACCAAGTAGCAGTAGAGACTACTAGTTCCTTTTTTATCCCTAGTGGGGGTGCATTTTGACAGCAGACTTATCCGTCAATAGTACAACCTGTTAGTATAACTATAAGATAACAAAATAATCTGGTATTCTTTCCTGTAAAAGAGAAGCTTTACATTGTGTCTGTGAATCGTACCAGAATCACCTGTAGCTTTATAAATATAGAGGAAATCCTGAACCCATTGAATGAGAATCTTCAGAGACAGGACTTGGGCATCTGGAATTTTGGGCTCCCGTCATTTGTATATTTTATTTCATTTTATTTTTGCCTATGTACAATATTTGCCACATCCTTTTGAATCTTTAAAAGGTTCTTTCTGTTTTAAATTTTAGAATATTCCATAATCTTCACCTACTTTTCATAAGGTGTTATCTGTTATGTTTATTCGATCTTGTGCTTCTCCTGGTTAAGACTTCTTTCTTTCCTTTTTTTTTTCTCGTGGCCCTGCCTCATGTCTTGCAGGATCTTAGTTCCCTGACATGGGATTGGACCCCAGGGTCCCAGCAGTGAAAGCGCCATGTTCTAAACACTGGACCACCAGGGAAGTCCCAAGATTTCAGTTTTAAATGACTTTTTTCCCACTCTAATTCATTCCTGGGATCAGTTTCATGTTTGGACATTAAAGCAACCTTGCATTGCCAGAATAAAGCTACTTTGATTTTGATATATGATTGTTTTACATACCATGGATACAGTTTGTGCTTCTCTTTACACATTTTGCATGCATGTTCAAAGGAGAAACTGGCCTGTGATTCTATTCTTGTAATATCCTTTATAGATTATTTTTAAGATTCTATACTTTATTTTTTATTTATTTATTTTTGGCTGCATTGGGTCTTCATTGCTGCATGCATGCTTTCTCTAGTTTTGGCGAGCGGGGGTCTATTCTTTGTTGCAGTGAGTAGGCTTCTCATTGCAGCCTTCTGACCGCATGGGCTTCTGACACCATTCGTCGGTGCTACTTCAGTTCCTTACCCCTTCCCTTCTGACCCTGGGCGGTGAAATCCTCTTTCTGCGGCTGGCCTGCGGCAGAAAGTCAATGAGGCAAGAGTAGGCTTGGAGTATCCAAGGAGCAGAAAGGATGTCAGCGTGTGAAAAACAGAGCGAGCAAATTGGAGAGGAGAAGGAAACACTCAGAGAGGAAACAGAGGCCCAGATTTCTAGGTCTGTGGAGGCACTCTGAGGACTTTGCACATTCTGTGAAGAAGCCACTGAAGAAATTTGAGTGACATGATCTGACTTATGTTTTAACAAGATCTCTCTGGATGCCACGTTGATTAGAGATTGTAGGAGAGCAAGGACAAGCCCCAGAAGACCAACAGTTGATTCAAAGAAGTGATTACTCAAACCTGGTCCCCCTCCTCAATGAGGACGCAGGGCAGGAATCGACAAATAATGGCCACAAATCAAATCAGGCTCTCAGCCTGGATCTGTGGGACTGTGAGCTAATAACGGTTCTCACGTTCAGAAAGCTTGTTGAAGAAGAAAGAGGAGGAGAAGCTACAGAAACTGTATATGGCCCACAAAGCCTAAGATATTTAAAATCCAGAAGATGCTTTCCAACACCTGATGTAAAGCATGTGGCTGGTAGGAGGTCCTCAACCAAATTTGGAAGAGGAATACATGAGTCAGTTCGTTCCTGAAAACACTGTAAAGTGATAGGGGTCAAGAAACATTTACCCGTTCACCCTAAACCTTCACAAATGATGCCAGTTCCGTTGAGCTATTGAAAAATACATTCTGGCTTTCAAAAAAGTAACCCAGAGGGCATTTTCTCACATAGGCAAGGTCATAAACAACTGTCAAGTGAAGTTGAAATAGCAACAAATCAAATAATAACAAAAACATTTTTACAGAATTTTAAATCTTACAAAGCATTTTCATGTTCATTATCTAATTTAATCCCCAAATCAACGTCATGAGATAGTTATTATTTCCCCATTAGAAATGACCACATATTAAATCCTTAGTGATTGCTCAAGAAAAGCTGAAATCTTGAGTGTTACATCCATTAATGCCATGGTTGGGTGTTTTCCCATGGGAACACTGGATGCTAAAATCCACAGGGATTTTCAGCTCAAGATGGCAGACTAGGAAATATATTTACTTTCTGTTCCTCCTGAAACCATATCTCAATAAAACTGTAGAAATACCAAAATTAATCAACCAATAAAAGCCAAGATATTTTGGAAGTCATCAACCACAGAAAGATTTCAACACATTTCGAGAAGGCAAACAATGAAATGGAGGAGCCGTGAATAAAATAATGAAGAAAAAAAGGCTGAACCTAAGTAAGGTCTGCACAAAGCCACTCAGCTTTTGCTGAGCTCCGGTTATAGTAAAGGGCAGAGGAAAGAAGAGGGGCTGAAAACAAGGAGACAAAACGTCATTTTAGGAAAAACAGTTCATTTAATGAGCTCCAGGGAACACTCAGCCTGCTGCCATACTAACTCATGAATTACAATGGATTGTTGGTAAGCAAGACAAGAAAACAGGGAAGAAACAAAAGAAACAAAAATCAAGACATTGTTTCTAACTGAACTCTTCTCAAAGGAGATCGAGGAATTATGGTTCAATGCCACAGCTGTAAATCATTTCTGCTCTTGGAGAGGTTACAAAGGGCTTATAATATTTCCCTTTTGTTCAGACAGAATTTAGGTCTGAGCAAAAGCTTTTGTGTCCTCCAACCCCAACATTTATTGGGGATGGAAGCCCAGATTTGCTGGGACATACCATAAAAAGAATCTCATGAGCAGAGGGTCAAACTGATTTTGGAATATATGAATTATGTCCAGTGTGAGTTTCAATAGGTTTTAAAATATATACATACATACATATATATATATATATATACATTTTTACTGATCTATATGATTTTGGGTTCTGAAACTTCTACATGTCACATGCGTGATACATAACAGACAATGTCAGCCCCAGGAGGGAGAAAACACTCCAATGAAGCAAGCCAAAGAAACAAGTTTTAAGCAAGGTCAAGTGATGTGTAGACCAGGATTGTTCAATTCCTACCTGTCATGCTGAAGCTTCCAGCTCCTGAATAACAACACATGCTTCCCTTGTCCTAGACAGCCAAGAGTATGTCTCCTCTCTTGGGCATAAGAATCTCTAGAGTTACATATCTGTAGTAAGAGTGGACCCAGCTGGCATACTCACAATGACCAAATTGTGTTGATCATACTTTATACCAATACATCGCCCCACGCTGAAGTTGCAATAAATGATATATTTGCTTTCTAGACATGAATGAGACGCCTTACTGGATATACTCCAGGAAGGCCAGAGAAGCTGGCTTCTAATCCATACGGAACAATTCACTGGTGAATTTCTTTCACGATAGCCCATGATTTATCTAGAATATCATCTTGACATATCTGGATCCTTCAAACTAGACAAAGGGAAAATACGGGCTTCAAGCCTCAATTAGAAATATGGAATGGTGCCATGCTGACAACTGGTGGTCCCTGACCTGTATCTTCTGAGATTAGAACACAGTGTGGTGGATGACCAATTCATGCATTGAACAAAAGAAGACCTCCTACAGGGCAGTGTAGCTGTTCGTTACAGGTATGGCACTTAGGGCTAAGTACCATAAGGACTACAAGAGAAAAAGAAAAACAAGTAACACATGAAGCATATACGATAAGGAGGCACCACAGTCCAGAGCACGAGCTCTGGAATCACACAGGCTTGGATCGAATCCCAGCTAAGCCACTACCATCTATATACCCTGAAGGACAGGCCAAGGTTTAAATGTTGTTTTACCAGATTTCAAAAAAGAAGTGAAGAAAGAACCTATCTGCCGGGAAGGGACATCGTGGGGTGCAGTATCCAGTCGGATCAGGGCTCTGCATCTCCTGCTCAGAAACCTTGGCCACCTGGCTCATGGTGATGCTGGCAGCTGAGCAGCCCTGGAGAAGGCGATCCTGTCTCCAGGTCTCGCAGAGAAGCTGGGGAGGTCTCCGGACGAGGTGGCCCACACCCTGGTAAGCTCTGGCTGCCTCCTGCCCTCAGGTCTGAGCAGGCTCTGGCCTCTGGGCCCCGTGGTGGGGAAGGCCTGGCCGATACATACACAGGGCTGAGGGGCCTGCAGAGCCAGTCCCCAGGCAGGGTGAGCTCTGGAGGAGGCTTCCACAGTCCCCAGCAGTCTCCGCATGGTGGCCCAGCTGGCGCCAAACACCTGCCACCCACAGCGAGAAGTCCCAGCCACTAGAAAGTCCAGAAGGGGCCCCACCCTTTCCCTTTGGGCCTGGGTTAAGCCACCAGCTGGGCTTGCACGTGACCCCTGCCTCACCCCCTGCCCCGCCCGCCCTTTCTCTGTGACACGTACAATGGATATGTCATAAAGCCAGGCTGAGCCAGTGCTATAAATTCAGAGGAGTTAGAATCTAGGAAGAAGCTCTCCCACTTTCACTCTCTGCTCTCAGATCAGGCAGGCAGTACCTCTAATATGGAAGCTATGGACACCACACCTCCCTCCCAGGCTGTCCTCTTCCATTCTGCTCATGTTTTCCCCAGCACCCCATTGACGGCTTTGGCGGGTATCGGGGCTTCAGCAGGCAGCACGTCTGACCCCGAACCTATGGACACCACACCTCCTTCCCATGCTGTTATCTTCCATTCTGCTCCTGTTTTCCCCAGCACCCCATTGACGGCTTTGGCGGGCATCGGTGCTTCAGCAGGCAGCACCTCAGACCCCGAACCTATGGACACCACACCTCCTTCACATGCTGTCATCTTCCATTCTGCTCCTGTTTTCCCAAGCACCCCAGTTTCGGCTTTGGCGGGCATCGGTGCTTCAGCAGGGAGCACGTCAGACCCCGAACCTATGGACACCACACCTCCTTCACACGCTGTCATCTTCCATTCTGCTCCTGTTTTCCCCAGCACCCCATTGACGGCCCTGGCGGGCATCGGTGCTTCCGCAGTCAGCACGTCTGACCCCGAACCTATGGACACCACACCTCCTTCCCAGGCTGTCATCTTCTATTCTGCTCCTGTTTTCTCCAGCACCCCTTTTTCGGCTTTGGTGGGCATCGGTGCCTCAGCAGTCAGCACCTCAGACCCCGAACCTATGGACACCACACCTCCTTCCCAGGCTGTCATCTTCCATCCTGCTCCTCTTTACCCCAGCACCCCATTTACCGCTTAGGCCGGCACTGGTGCTTCAGCAGGCAGCACTTCTAACACCAAAGCTATGGACACCACACCTCCTTCCCAGGCTGTCATTTTCCAGTCTGCCCTGTCTCCAAGTAGAACCACTACCCATTTCACACTGCTCTTCCCAGTTCTGGGAACACACCACCCAGTGGTAGCAATGCCTCAGCCCATGCCTCGACTCATTTACCTGCAACGTGAGCCAACAGATAGACCAACACTTCAAAGTTATGACAGAAAATTGAGTAAGTTATACGCTTGGAATTTCATTTATTATTATTAACAAGCACAACTGTAGTGCTTAGACTATAACAAGTACTATTCTAAGGGCTTACCAAATATTAACTCACTTATTCCTCATAATGGCAACCCTAGTGGTAGGGAATATTCATAGTGTTCACTTTTTGGGGGGAAACTGAGGCTCAGAGACGTTGAATAGCTTGCCTAATGCCACACAGTTAGTAGGTGGCAAAACCCGGGATTAAAACCAGACCATCTAGACTTTCATCACTTTGCTGTGTCACCTTATTATAAGTTGTGGTTAGGGAAGGGACTAAATTGACAAGACTCTGAACTAAAAGGAGAAGGGAGAAATGAGAAAATGAGTGATCCTAGAAACTAGAGAAGGTTTAGGCTCAGAAATTTCTGGTGATGAGACCCAGAAGAACAAGAACTTGGTTGGAATGTTAACTTGGGGTAGAATCTGAATCCACTGAGAAATGGTTTTGTTTCCTGTAAAATTTAGAAAGGTCAGTTGGATGAAGATTAACGAAGACAAAAGTAGAAAGGAAAAGAAAAAGGTGCCTTAAGTGAGACATAACCGCTCCCCTCTACGTACCCACAGGTTGTGTCCTGTGGGAAAGGATGGAGCTCTCTCTACCGGGTTGGTCACCAGGCTGAACAAGGAGAAACATGGCAACCATTGTACTGGTTTTGATGATCCCTCAAACCAAGGCTTCAGTTTCCAAGAACGACCTACGGTAGCATAACTAGTGTGTGTCACACATGCCACTAAGTGTGTTTCCAGTCACACATTTTAATTGGGGAAATACTTCCTATGAGGTAGGCATTAGTTCGCTATGGCTGCTGTAACAAATTACTACAAATGTGCTTGCTTCTAACAAAACACACTTATTTTCTTATGGTTCTGGAAGACAGAGGTCCAAAACCAGTTTCCCTGGGCTGAAACCAGGAGTCAACAGGGCCATCCATCCTCCTTCTAGAGGCTCTAAGCGAGAATCTGTTTCTTCGCCAGCATTCCTTCACTTCTGGCCACATCAATCCAACCCCAACTTCATCATCACATTCTCTTTGGGGTAAAAATTCCCTCTGCCTCTCTCTTACGAGAACACCAGTGGTTATATTTGGGCCCGTCCAGGTAGTCCAGGAGAATCTTCCCATCTGAGAACCATTACTTTCATCCCACTGGCAAAGTGCCTTCTGCCATTTAAGGTGACATTCACAGGTTCTGGAGAGTAGGATGTGGACATTTGGGGGCAATGGTATTATTCGGTCTACTACAAGGTAGATACTATTATCTTTCTCAGATGTAGGAAATGACGTTTAGGGAAGTAGTCTGTCTCAGGTCTACAATTTCCAGAGTAGAGACTTACATTCTGCCACTGACACTTTAGGACACACCCTAAACAACTTTAATCTGTGTCCTTAACTACTGCGTAATCCTTGGTTAAGAGTCACACTTAGGTATCAAGACCCAATTGAATAGAACGCAAGTACTGTCTCCTCTTTCACTATGTTTGCCTGGTGTACTGATGAATCTTGCCCAGAGCAGAAGAGTTCAGAAAAGTGTTATGCAGGTGTACGAAGAGAAAGCATTTACTGTTTGATGTGCACGGAGGAACGGAAGGCTTTTTCAAATAAAATAAAATAAAATATGCCACCAAATAGTCAATTGTCACAACAGAGGTAACCCCGTGGGAGTCATGAGGAGACTAAAATTATCTCCAATTGTGCAGGGCAGAAAAGTTTCAATGAAGGCAGGTGTAGTTCAGCCAAGGCCTACAGCACAGAAGTAGGAATTTGGGTATGTACGAATGGGAAAAAAGACATTTGAGGCATGGGAAATAGTTTAATGCAGAATGGACGAGAAATATGCATTAGACCTTTTCTAAAACAACTGGCTTATTAACTCAGTAAATCGATTTAGTCAGTCAAACTAGCTTTAGCTGATTACTTATCCAGGGGATAGCTGTTGAGAGTAATTTTTGTCACAGAACAGTAAATAAAATGGTTGAACTATAGCTTTAGGCTTGCTAAGCGAAATAGATGGCTCTAGATGATTTTCAAGTGACTTACTTGGTAGTACTCACGAAATTGGGGGTTAACAATTGCTTAAGAAAACAAAGAGAATTGATTTTAAATAAAGTAGCTACTGTGTAAACTATCTGTTCAGTAGCTCATGTTAAACGGATGTTTATAATCCCCATTGGACAACCAACTACATTTTTGCAAATGGCAATGTGAATTGCTGTTGCATAAACTATAGCAATGACCACCTATGTAATTTGTTGTCCAAACCAGAAATCTTCTAACAATACTGGTGTCCTAATAAAAATAAGCACGAAGGGAACACACAGTGGGTGTCTCCCGTGTGCCTGTGCATGCATCTATATCTCACTGAACCCTCATAACAGCCCCCAAGAGAGGGACTCTGGGCGTCCCCATGCTGCTTGTGGAGAAACAGGCACAGGAAGGTTCAATAGTCTATCTACCTAATATCGCACAGAGGGTGGCAGAGCCCGTTTTTAAACCACCTGCCTCCAATACCAGGTGCCAGGAGCCAGACTCAGCCTACAGCTCTCTTCTGCTCGCCTGGAGGTGAAACAATGTGTCATGATTAGCCAAATCCCGTCTTCACTCATCAAGGTAGGTTGAACACCTGCACGTCCTCCAAGTAGCATGTAGCATAAGCAATAAGATGTCTGTCCCGTGATCGTCCAGGAACTTGGAATCAGCTGTGCCTGGTTAGGCTGAGCTGGTTTAGAGTGGAGAGGACCACCGATCTTCCACCTGGGCAAGTGCCTTTTGACCTCCTGCCATCAGAGGGCCGAAATCTCCAGCCTGAGAATGTGCTGAGCCCTGTAGCCTAGTTACGCCAGCTCAGAACAATGATGAGCACACCTTTTTCCAGTCACCTTTCCTCATGCTCCCCATGCCTCATACTGCCCTGCTTCTTTATTCTTTATCCCACAGATACCCAAAGCCCCTTGCCTTTGGGGAGGCGGATTTGAGACCTATTGTCACGTCACGTCCTCGCTTGGCTGCCCTGTGAATAAACCTCCTCTTTGCTGCAAACCTCAGCATTTCAGTGTTTTGGCTTGCTGCGCCTCAGACAGAATGGTTGGGAGCAGTGGTACAGGTCCCTTGCCTGTGAGGGATGCTGGTTCCTAGTAGTCACGTTGCGGATGTTCTCTCCTCTCGGGGTGGGGGCGGGGCAGACATCCTGCTCTTCCGGAAAGGGAGAAACACAGGTGCCAAACCCTTGCCCTCAGCGTCACCGTCACCTAGGAGCTTGTTAGAAGCACAGAATCCAGGCCCCACCCAGAACTACTGAATACCAGCCTGCATTTAACAAGATCCACAAGAGAGGCATACCCATATTAAAGTTGGAGAGGCACCAAGCTGTCATCGTCTTCTCCACGGCTAATGAAAACGAAGCAAAGGTTCATCCCGAGCCGACTCTGCCTCAGTCACCTGGATATCACATGAGCTCATTTCATCCTCCCCAGAACCTGCAAATGAGACTGAGGGTCAGAGTGGTCTAGCACCCAAGGTTCCATAAAAGAACATGACCAAGGCTCACTGGAGCCCAGACTTCCAAAAAAGAAGGCCCCTGAGCACAGCATGGCACCACCACAGCCCAAACCGTGGGCCTGGAGGGTAGGCCAGGCTCCCCACGCAGAGTTCACACCATTCGACAGATGCCCACAGCAGACCACAAGGCAATATGAGAAGTAAGTTCTGATTGTGGAATCTCTGAATTTTGAGATTTAAAGAAAAAAATCTGTTTTCGGGGGATGGTTAAAACAGTTCTACCAAGGAGTAAAGAGAGGGCATCTCAAGGCCCCTTCTGGACTTAGAATTTAATGCCTACTTATGGAGAAATGCTCCGTGCATTTGCTCAGCCCTACGTCGAGATGAAGTTCTCTGTGCCCTAGAAGCTTAGGTTCTAAAAAGGCCACAGAAATGGGTGAGACCTCAAAAATGCCAGAACAATGCAACGGCCTTAATCAGACTGTCTTTGCTTTGCCTTGCTTACAAGTCACTGACTTTAAACTGAATATGGTGTCATGTCTTTACGTTTCTTGAAGCTTTTTTTTTTTACAAAAGATCATATAAAGATTTTCTTCCATGGTAAAACTTTTATATTGTATTTCTCTTAAACTGGAGTGTGGTACATTTACCCTCCATCAGATGATTGCTTACAACTCACCTTGCTTTATTAAGAATACCGCTAGAGGCTTCTATGTCCCTACTAACAAAAATACATTTTCAGGCCCATTCAAACCAGTGAAAATCCAAGATTTCAGAGCACAAGATAATGAAAATTCTCTCTATCCACGTCTTTTACTACTTTTAGCCTGTTAACAGTCCCTAAGTGTGTCAGATGAAAGGTACTGTCGCGGGAATTGACATCTTTAACAGCATTCCATACAGGTAAGTCTTGATTGTTCCAATTTCTCAGAAAGTTGGAAACATTTACTGCCTCTATGACATCTCTAGGGTGTGTGGAAGAAATAAAAAAGAGGCCTGTACAATGTATTTCTCAAAATATACACACAAAGAGTTTGCACATACAAACAGGGAAACCTTATAAATAATGTATGGGGAGCAAAGTATTGTCGGTAACGGAACTACTCATTTCGAAAGACAACACTGTCACCAAGTGTCCCCTCACCAAAACTGACTGGGAATGTTTAGGGGCCACCAAACCAGAGGTGGAGATTTTTAGGCACATTCTTGCCAGAAAAGAGAGCCTAGGGCATAAACCACTCAACTTGTTGGCACGAATGCCAGGGCAACCAAAGCAAGTGGATATAGAAGCCTATGTAATGCTTGGAAGTAGGAAGCTTTGGGGGACTACACCTGGGCTGGTACTGGCCTTCCTCCCCAAAGGGACAAGGAGAGCAGAAACCTGGATGGAGTCAAGAGAGAGCAAAAAGAAAGGCAAGGCTGGGTATGGAGCAACGTTTGGATCCAGGGGCATGTGTCTCAGAACTGCTGGGGCTCTGCAGACCAGCTGCATCCCCATTCTCCTTGACCCTCATTGGTATAATGAACTCAGGGTGGGCGCATCCCGGCTGCCAAGTCACTTCCACCCGTCCATGGAGTTGACGGTTACTTGCTCACAGTGAACCAACCGCTCTGGACCTAACAGCTACTGCAGGGGGCGGTAGTGGAGAACAAGGTGATGAAAAGGACCAGATGCGAAGGAGGAAGAGACATTCAGCGGACCGACTGGGTGGACTGATGATGTGGCGTTAAGTCTGCAGAGCTAAAGGGGCCAGATGTAGAAAAGGGAAGGGGAACCATGAGGATATGGTCAAGCCCCTTCGTATAGATGTTTCATCCGTATGTTGTATGCAAGTTCCATTCAATTTGCTCTGAGTGAAAGAGAGAGAACAAAATTATCCTTTAAACCATGTCAGTGATTTTATTTACCATCTCATTTGATGAGCTCATAGCCCAGGGTCAGAGGGAAATGGGAGCTGTGAGTCTGCCATCTCTCAGGAAGTCTCAGGCCTCAGAGGCCCCTCATAGCCAAACTACCTCACCTTTTGCACCTTTCAAGCAACGTTATTCCTAAGTGCGAGTCACCCTCTTCATCAGGTTCTCCAAGAAACAGCAGTCTCTCTCAATGACAGAGGAAAAATGGGCTACTTTGGCTTTCTGAGGCACAATATGTAGTTCTCCAAAATGGTACCTGCCTGGGGGATTTTTCAAGAAAATTAAGCATCAGTGGTGATTTGTTTGTCTTCACATAACGTATGACCGAGATGTGCTGAGAAATAAGAAAAGGACGAACGAATCAAGGGCAGCTGATCCAAGGAGGCAAGGGGCAACTTCCACAGCCTACGTGGAAAGCTAGAGGAAGGGAACATCCAGCTGGTGGGAGCTGAAGACAGGGGCCAGTCCTCCTTGGTCTCGGGATGCCACCCCCTCTTCCTACATCTTCACGCTCTCCTTCTCTGTTGGCCCCTCCCAGCCATATTAAAGAGCCACAAGGAAATGCTCTCCTCCATTCCACTTTCCTGTCCTCCTATCCACCCCTCCCTTCTTTCCCTTTGCCATCAATTTCTTGACTTGCCCCCCATTTCTCCCCTCCCATCTACACTGCGATCTGTTTTCTGCCCCACTACTCCCGTGAAACTGACCTCCTTGAAGCCCCCAATGATTTCTCTGTTGACAAGTCCAGGGGACTACTTCTCAATCCTTATCTTTGTGACCGCCAAGCCGAGTTAGACCTTAAACAACGTCTCTGTCTTGAAAATCTCTTCCCTTGGCTTCTGCGCCACCTTTCCTTTTCTTTTCATGACACAGATCACAACCAGTGCTGCAGATTCCATCGAATTAAGGAATGCTGTTGCCTACACGTGTGAATGAGCTAAAGTGAGTACAGTACTGAAGTAGAGGACACCTAAAGTGAAACGTCTTCATGTACGTCCACGTGGCTGAGCAGCAAGTTAACCTTTCATACATGTGTTAAAGAAGAAGAGTTGGGTTTTATTTTATTTACTTTTCCCTGGACTGTGTTGAATGGCTATCATCTACAAGTTCAGGCTACTTTTTGCTGAGGATTAATAATGCACTGGGAGAGCTGAGAGAAAACTGAATAATAGAGCTGTCATTTTCTTGACCAGTTCACCTTAGTTTCCCAAACTCTAAGTCTTTCTCCAATTCTTTTCCCTTTTTATTGTAGTAAAATGAACATAACACAAAATTCACCATTTGGATCATTTTACAATTCACTGTACCATTCAGTGGAATTTACTACTGTCACAATGTTGTGCAACTATCACCACTGCCTAGCTGCAAAACATTTTCATCAACCAAGAGGAAACCTACACCCATTTTAAGGAGTCATTCCCAATTTCCCTCTCTTCCAAACCCCTGGCAACCACTAATGTATAATCTTTTCTGTGTGTATGGATTTGCCACTGCTGGACATTTCATATAAATGGAACCATACAATATGTAGCCTTTCATGCCTGACTTCTTTCACTTAGTTGCATCCATCATGTAGCATGTATCAGAAATCCACTCACTGTTACAGCTGAATCCTTCATACTGTTTGAATACAAAATTAAAAATACGTTGAGAGTGAAGCTCTGTTTTAATGGCACATCTATTAGGCCAATTCATTGAAAGAAGCTGAAGATGGAGATGTTGTTGTGAAATGATAATCGTTGAGAAGCCTCAGCCAATTGGATAATGAAAAGTTTGGGAAATGTTGCAAAAAATTAGCTGATTTATATTAAAAGCCTATTAAACAAGGATTCAGGAGATTGTCTTTTTCTTGCAGGTAACTTAAATGAGGCAGAAAGAAATAACTGCCCTTTAAAACACATTTTGAAAGGATTCTATTTATTCTTAATAGACGAATGGGAGGGAGTACAGCAAGTTCACATCCAATATGGACTCCCTGTCCAAACACTGTTTGTCGTTCTAGCCACCGCTATCGAATTATATTTCTTGAGAGTAAGGCAGCTCAATTCCTGCATATTACTTTCTAAACTTCATCCATCAAATCCATTAATACAGTATAAACAAGAGTTGTTCATGTTTAAGTGCAGTTCAAATATCAGGTATAAAGAACCCCCAGTAAGAAAAAGAATCCTATATCTCTTGCCAGAATGTGGTCAGCTCTGGGGTGCTCTGCTAGCTGAAAGACACATTCCTTATTAAGAGGATAGAGGCTGCTTAAGAGGGATGAGAGCCAAAAAAATTTAACTACATATATGTGTTAAGAACAGTGCTAGGTTATCTCATGTTCTATATCAGTCAAGGCTCACCATTTTACATACGTGAAAAGCAAAGTTAAAAGTGTATTCGTAGGGCTTCCCTGTTGGCGCAGTGGTTAAGGATCCACCTGCCAGTGCACGGGACACACGTTTGAGCCCTGGTCCGGGAAGATCCCACATGCCACGGAGCAACTAAGACCATGTGCCACAACTACTGAGCCTGCGTGCTAGAGCCCGTGAACCACAACTACTGAAGCCCACGCACCTAGGCCCCGTGCTCAGCAACAGCGAGAAGCCACCACAATGAGAATCCCGCGTACTGCAACAGAGTAGCCCCCGCTCACTGCAACTAGAGAAAGCCTGCGCACAGCAACGAAGAGCCTAGGCAGCCAAAGATAAATAAATAAATACGTCTATTTTTAAAAAAATGTGTTTTAGTAACTTACTAAAAGGCACGCAATCAGTAAACATGAGCAAGGATTCAATCCCAAATCTGTCACACTGAAGTTGAAGCTAATACTCGAGATTGATAAAAACAGCACTAATTTAAAACTTCAGAGGTATTTGTTACTTCATACTTTCACTAATGCTCTTTGGAGATAAATCATTTCATTTATATGGGCCTTAGTTTTTACAACTGTAATAGTTGGAAGCTTGACTAGGTGATCTGTATGTAGCCTTCCAATTCTAAAATGTTCCACTAATTTGGATTCCTACAATAATTGCCCTTGCAATACATGCATGCTGCCACCAAGTAGCAGTAGAGACTACTAGTTCCTTTTTTATCCCTAGTGGGGGTGCATTTTGACAGCAGACTTATCCGTCAATAGTACAACCTGTTAGTATAACTATAAGATAACAAAATAATCTGGTATTCTTTCCTGTAAAAGAGAAGCTTTACATTGTGTCTGTGAATCGTACCAGAATCACCTGTAGCTTTATAAATATAGAGGAAATCCTGAACCCATTGAATGAGAATCTTCAGAGACAGGACTTGGGCATCTGGAATTTTGGGCTCCCGTCATTTGTATATTTTATTTCATTTTATTTTTGCCTATGTACAATATTTGCCACATCCTTTTGAATCTTTAAAAGGTTCTTTCTGTTTTAAATTTTAGAATATTCCATAATCTTCACCTACTTTTCATAAGGTGTTATCTGTTATGTTTATTCGATCTTGTGCTTCTCCTGGTTAAGACTTCTTTCTTTCCTTTTTTTTTTCTCGTGGCCCTGCCTCATGTCTTGCAGGATCTTAGTTCCCTGACATGGGATTGGACCCCAGGGTCCCAGCAGTGAAAGCGCCATGTTCTAAACACTGGACCACCAGGGAAGTCCCAAGATTTCAGTTTTAAATGACTTTTTTCCCACTCTAATTCATTCCTGGGATCAGTTTCATGTTTGGACATTAAAGCAACCTTGCATTGCCAGAATAAAGCTACTTTGATTTTGATATATGATTGTTTTACATACCATGGATACAGTTTGTGCTTCTCTTTACACATTTTGCATGCATGTTCAAAGGAGAAACTGGCCTGTGATTCTATTCTTGTAATATCCTTTATAGATTATTTTTAAGATTCTATACTTTATTTTTTATTTATTTATTTTTGGCTGCATTGGGTCTTCATTGCTGCATGCATGCTTTCTCTAGTTTTGGCGAGCGGGGGTCTATTCTTTGTTGCAGTGAGTAGGCTTCTCATTGCAGCCTTCTGACCGCATGGGCTTCTGACCCCATTCGTCGGTGCTACTTCAGTTCCTTACCCCTTCCCTTCTGACCCTGGGCGGTGAAATCCTCTTTCTGCGGCTGGCCTGCGGCAGAAAGTCAATGAGGCAAGAGTAGGCTTGGAGTATCCAAGGAGCAGAAAGGATGTCAGCGTGTGAAAAACAGAGCGAGCAAATTGGAGAGGAGAAGGAAACACTCAGAGAGGAAACAGAGGCCCAGATTTCTAGGTCTGTGGAGGCACTCTGAGGACTTTGCACTTTCTGTGAAGAAGCCACTGAAGAAATTTGAGTGACATGATCTGACTTATGTTTTAACAAGATCTCTCTGGATGCCACGTTGATTAGAGATTGTAGGAGAGCAAGGACAAGCCCCAGAAGACCAACAGTTGATTCAAAGAAGTGATTACTCAAACCTGGTCCCCCTCCTCAATGAGGACGCAGGGCAGGAATCGACAAATAATGGCCACAAATCAAATCAGGCTCTCAGCCTGGATCTGTGGGACTGTGAGCTAATAACGGTTCTCACGTTCAGAAAGCTTGTTGAAGAAGAAAGAGGAGGAGAAGCTACAGAAACTGTATATGGCCCACAAAGCCTAAGATATTTAAAATCCAGAAGATGCTTTCCAACACCTGATGTAAAGCATGTGGCTGGTAGGAGGTCCTCAACCAAATTTGGAAGAGGAATACATGAGTCAGTTCGTTCCTGAAAACACTGTAAAGTGATAGGGGTCAAGAAACATTTACCCGTTCACCCTAAACCTTCACAAATGATGCCAGTTCCGTTGAGCTATTGAAAAATACATTCTGGCTTTCAAAAAAGTAACCCAGAGGGCATTTTCTCACATAGGCAAGGTCATAAACAACTGTCAAGTGAAGTTGAAATAGCAACAAATCAAATAATAACAAAAACATTTTTACAGAATTTTAAATCTTACAAAGCATTTTCATGTTCATTATCTAATTTAATCCCCAAATCAACGTCATGAGATAGTTATTATTTCCCCATTAGAAATGACCACATATTAAATCCTTAGTGATTGCTCAAGAAAAGCTGAAATCTTGAGTGTTACATCCATTAATGCCATGGTTGGGTGTTTTCCCATGGGAACACTGGATGCTAAAATCCACAGGGATTTTCAGCTCAAGATGGCAGACTAGGAAATATATTTACTTTCTGTTCCTCCTGAAACCATATCTCAATAAAACTGTAGAAATACCAAAATTAATCAACCAATAAAAGCCAAGATATTTTGGAAGTCATCAACCACAGAAAGATTTCAACACATTTCGAGAAGGCAAACAATGAAACGGAGGAGCCGTGAATAAAATAATGAAGAAAAAAAGGCTGAACCTAAGTAAGGTCTGCACAAAGCCACTCAGCTTTTGCTGAGCTCCGGTTATAGTAAAGGGCAGAGGAAAGAAGAGGGGCTGAAAACAAGGAGACAAAACGTCATTTTAGGAAAAACAGTTCATTTAATGAGCTCCAGGGAACACTCAGCCTGCTGCCATACTAACTCATGAATTACAATGGATTGTTGGTAAGCAAGACAAGAAAACAGGGAAGAAACAAAAGAAACAAAAATCAAGACATTGTTTCTAACTGAACTCTTCTCAAAGGAGATCGAGGAATTATGGTTCAATGCCACAGCTGTAAATCATTTCTGCTCTTGGAGAGGTTACAAAGGGCTTATAATATTTCCCTTTTGTTCAGACAGAATTTAGGTCTGAGCAAAAGCTTTTGTGTCCTCCAACCCCAACATTTATTGGGGATGGAAGCCCAGATTTGCTGGGACATACCATAAAAAGAATCTCATGAGCAGAGGGTCAAACTGATTTTGGAATATATGAATTATGTCCAGTGTGAGTTTCAATAGGTTTTAAAATATATACATACATACATATATATATATATATATACATTTTTACTGATCTATATGATTTTGGGTTCTGAAACTTCTACATGTCACATGCGTGATACATAACAGACAATGTCAGCCCCAGGAGGGAGAAAACACTCCAATGAAGCAAGCCAAAGAAACAAGTCTTAAGCAAGGTCAAGTGATGTGTAGACCAGGATTGTTCAATTCCTACCTGTCATGCTGAAGCTTCCAGCTCCTGAATAACAACACATGCTTCCCTTGTCCTAGACAGCCAAGAGTATGTCTCCTCTCTTGGGCATAAGAATCTCTAGAGTTACATATCTGTAGTAAGAGTGGACCCAGCTGGCATACTCACAATGACCAAATTGTGTTGATCATACTTTATACCAATACATCGCCCCACGCTGAAGTTGCAATAAATGATATATTTGCTTTCTAGACATGAATGAGACGCCTTACTGGATATACTCCAGGAAGGCCAGAGAAGCTGGCTTCTAATCCATACGGAACAATTCACTGGTGAATTTCTTTCACGATAGCCCATGATTTATCTAGAATATCATCTTGACATATCTGGATCCTTCAAACTAGACAAAGGGAAAATACGGGCTTCAAGCCTCAATTAGAAATATGGAATGGTGCCATGCTGACAACTGGTGGTCCCTGACCTGTATCTTCTGAGATTAGAACACAGTGTGGTGGATGACCAATTCATGCATTGAACAAAAGAAGACCTCCTACAGGGCAGTGTAGCTGTTCGTTACAGGTATGGCACTTAGGGCTAAGTACCATAAGGACTACAAGAGAAAAAGAAAAACAAGTAACACATGAAGCATATACGATAAGGAGGCACCACAGTCCAGAGCACGAGCTCTGGAATCACACAGGCTTGGATCGAATCCCAGCTAAGCCACTACCATCTATATACCCTGAAGGACAGGCCAAGGTTTAAATGTTGTTTTACCAGATTTCAAAAAAGAAGTGAAGAAAGAACCTATCTGCCGGGAAGGGACATCGTGGGGTGCAGTATCCAGTCGGATCAGGGCTCTGCATCTCCTGCTCAGAAACCTTGGCCACCTGGCTCATGGTGATGCTGGCAGCTGAGCAGCCCTGGAGAAGGCGATCCTGTCTCCAGGTCTCGCAGAGAAGCTGGGGAGGTCTCCGGACGAGGTGGCCCACACCCTGGTAAGCTCTGGCTGCCTCCTGCCCTCAGGTCTGAGCAGGCTCTGGCCTCTGGGCCCCGTGGTGGGGAAGGCCTGGCCGATACATACACAGGGCTGAGGGGCCTGCAGAGCCAGTCCCCAGGCAGGGTGAGCTCTGGAGGAGGCTTCCACAGTCCCCAGCAGTCTCCGCATGGTGGCCCAGCTGGCGCCAAACACCTGCCACCCACAGCGAGAAGTCCCAGCCACTAGAAAGTCCAGAAGGGGCCCCACCCTTTCCCTTTGGGCCTGGGTTAAGCCACCAGCTGGGCTTGCACGTGACCCCTGCCTCACCCCCTGCCCCGCCTGCCCTTTCTCTGTGACACGTACAATGGATATGTCATAAAGCCAGGCTGAGCCAGTGCTATAAATTCAGAGGAGTTAGAATCTAGGAAGAAGCTCTCCCACTTTCACTCTCTGCTCTCAGATCAGGCAGGCAGTACCTCTAATATGGAAGCTATGGACACCACACCTCCCTCCCAGGCTGTCCTCTTCCATTCTGCTCATGTTTTCCCCAGCACCCCATTGACGGCTTTGGCGGGTATCGGGGCTTCAGCAGGCAGCACGTCTGACCCCGAACCTATGGACACCACACCTCCTTCCCATGCTGTTATCTTCCATTCTGCTCCTGTTTTCCCCAGCACCCCATTGACGGCTTTGGCGGGCATCGGTGCTTCAGCAGTCAGCACCTCAGACCCCGAACCTATGGACACCACACCTCCTTCACATGCTGTCATCTTCCATTCTGCTTCTGTTTTCCCAAGCACCCCAGTTTCGGCTTTGGCGGGCATCGGTGCTTCAGCAGGGAGCACGTCAGACCCCGAACCTATGGACACCACACCTCCTTCACACGCTGTCATCTTCCATTCTGCTCCTGTTTTCCCCAGCACCCCATTGACGGCCGTGGCGGGCATCGGTGCTTCCGCAGTCAGCACGTCTGACCCCGAACCTATGGACACCACACCTCCTTCCCAGGCTGTCATCTTCTATTCTGCTCCTGTTTTCTCCAGCACCCCTTTTTCGGCTTTGGTGGGCATCGGTGCCTCAGCAGTCAGCACCTCAGACCCCGAACCTATGGACACCACACCTCCTTCCCAGGCTGTCATCTTCCATCCTGCTCCTCTTTACCCCAGCACCCCATTTACCGCTTAGGCCGGCACTGGTGCTTCAGCAGGCAGCACCTCTAACACCAAAGCTATGGACACCACACCTCCTTCCCAGGCTGTCATTTTCCAGTCTGCCCTGTCTCCAAGTAGAACCACTACCCATTTCACACTGCTCTTCCCAGTTCTGGGAACACACCACCCAGTGGTAGCAATGCCTCAGCCCATGCCTCGACTCATTTACCTGCAACGTGAGCCAACAGATAGACCAACACTTCAAAGTTATGACAGAAAATTGAGTAAGTTATACGCTTGGAATTTCATTTATTATTATTAACAAGCACAACTGTAGTGCTTAGACTATAACAAGTACTATTCTAAGGGCTTACCAAATATTAACTCACTTATTCCTCATAATGGCAACCCTAGTGGTAGGGAATATTCATAGTGTTCACTTTTTGGGGGGAAACTGAGGCTCAGAGACGTTGAATAGCTTGCCTAATGCCACACAGTTAGTAGGTGGCAAAACCCGGGATTAAAACCAGACCATCTAGACTTTCATCACTTTGCTGTGTCACCTTATTATAAGTTGTGGTTAGGGAAGGGACTAAATTGACAAGACTCTGAACTAAAAGGAGAAGGGAGAAATGAGAAAATGAGTGATCCTAGAAACTAGAGAAGGTTTAGGCTCAGAAATTTCTGGTGATGAGACCCAGAAGAACAAGAACTTGGTTGGAATGTTAACTTGGGGTAGAATCTGAATCCACTGAGAAATGGTTTTGTTTCCTGTAAAATTTAGAAAGGTCAGTTGGATGAAGATTAACGAAGACAAAAGTAGAAAGGAAAAGAAAAAGGTGCCTTAAGTGAGACATAACCGCTCCCCTCTACGTACCCACAGGTTGTGTCCTGTGGGAAAGGATGGAGCTCTCTCTACCGGGTTGGTCACCAGGCTGAACAAGGAGAAACATGGCAACCATTGTACTGGTTTTGATGATCCCTCAAAACCAAGGCTTCAGTTTCCAAGAACGACCTACGGTAGCATAACTAGTGTGTGTCACACATGCCACTAAGTGTGTTTCCAGTCACACATTTTAATTGGGGAAATACTTCCTATGAGGTAGGCATTAGTTCGCTATGGCTGCTGTAACAAATTACTACAAATGTGCTTGCTTCTAACAAAACACACTTATTTTCTTATGGTTCTGGAAGACAGAGGTCCAAAACCAGTTTCCCTGGGCTGAAACCAGGAGTCAACAGGGCCATCCATCCTCCTTCTAGAGGCTCTAAGCGAGAATCTGTTTCCGCGCCAGCATTCCTTCACTTCTGGCCACATCAATCCAACCCCAACTTCATCATCACATTCTCTTTGGGGTAAAAATCCCCTCTGCCTCTCTCTTACGAGAACACCAGTGGTTATATTTGGGCCCGTCCAGGTAGTCCAGGAGAATCTTCCCATCTGAGAACCATTACTTTCATCCCACTGGCAAAGTGCCTTCTGCCATTTAAGGTGACATTCACAGGTTCTGGAGAGTAGGATGTGGACATTTGGGGGCAATGGTATTATTCGGTCTACTACAAGGTAGATACTATTATCTTTCTCAGATGTAGGAAATGACGTTTAGGGAAGTAGTCTGTCTCAGGTCTACAATTTCCAGAGTAGAGACTTACATTCTGCCACTGACACTTTAGGACACACCCTAAACAACTTTAATCTGTGTCCTTAACTACTGCGTAATCCTTGGTTAAGAGTCACACTTAGGTATCAAGACCCAATTGAATAGAACGCAAGTACTGTCTCCTCTTTCACTATGTTTGCCTGGTGTACTGATGAATCTTGCCCAGAGCAGAAGAGTTCAGAAAAGTGTTATGCAGGTGTACGAAGAGAAAGCATTTACTGTTTGATGTGCACGGAGGAACGGAAGGCTTTTTCAAATAAAATAAAATAAAATATGCCACCAAATAGTCAATTGTCACAACAGAGGTAACCCCGTGGGAGTCATGAGGAGACTAAAATTATCTCCAATTGTGCAGGGCAGAAAAGTTTCAATGAAGGCAGGTGTAGTTCAGCCAAGGCCTACAGCACAGAAGTAGGAATTTGGGTATGTACGAATGGGAAAAAAGACATTTGAGGCATGGGAAATAGTTTAATGCAGAATGGACGAGAAATATGCATTAGACCTTTTCTAAAACAACTGGCTTATTAACTCAGTAAATCGATTTAGTCAGTCAAACTAGCTTTAGCTGATTACTTATCCAGGGGATAGCTGTTGAGAGTAATTTTTGTCACAGAACAGTAAATAAAATGGTTGAACTATAGCTTTAGGCTTGCTAAGCGAAATAGATGGCTCTAGATGATTTTCAAGTGACTTACTTGGTAGTACTCACGAAATTGGGGGTTAACAATTGCTTAAGAAAACAAAGAGAATTGATTTTAAATAAAGTAGCTACTGTGTAAACTATCTGTTCAGTAGCTCATGTTAAACGGATGTTTATAATCCCCATTGGACAACCAACTACATTTTTGCAAATGGCAATGTGAATTGCTGTTGCATAAACTATAGCAATGACCACCTATGTAATTTGTTGTCCAAACCAGAAATCTTCTAACAATACTGGTGTCCTAATAAAAATAAGCACGAAGGGAACACACAGTGGGTGTCTCCCGTGTGCCTGTGCATGCATCTATATCTCACTGAACCCTCATAACAGCCCCCAAGAGAGGGACTCTGGGCGTCCCCATGCTGCTTGTGGAGAAACAGGCACAGGAAGGTTCAATAGTCTATCTACCTAATATCGCACAGAGGGTGGCAGAGCCCGTTTTTAAACCACCTGCCTCCAATACCAGGTGCCAGGAGCCAGACTCAGCCTACAGCTCTCTTCTGCTCGCCTGGAGGTGAAACAATGTGTCATGATTAGCCAAATCCCGTCTTCACTCATCAAGGTAGGTTGAACACCTGCACGTCCTCCAAGTAGCATGTAGCATAAGCAATAAGATGTCTGTCCCGTGATCGTCCAGGAACTTGGAATCAGCTGTGCCTGGTTAGGCTGAGCTGGTTTAGAGTGGAGAGGACCACCGATCTTCCACCTGGGCAAGTGCCTTTTGACCTCCTGCCATCAGAGGGCCGAAATCTCCAGCCTGAGAATGTGCTGAGCCCTGTAGCCTAGTTACGCCAGCTCAGAACAATGATGAGCACACCTTTTTCCAGTCACCTTTCCTCATGCTCCCCATGCCTCATACTGCCCTGCTTCTTTATTCTTTATCCCACAGATACCCAAAGCCCCTTGCCTTTGGGGAGGCGGATTTGAGACCTATTGTCACGTCACGTCCTCGCTTGGCTGCCCTGTGAATAAACCTCCTCTTTGCTGCAAACCTCAGCATTTCAGTGTTTTGGCTTGCTGCGCCTCAGACAGAATGGTTGGGAGCAGTGGTACAGGTCCCTTGCCTGTGAGGGATGCTGGTTCCTAGTAGTCACGTTGCGGATGTTCTCTCCTCTCGGGGTGGGGGCGGGGCAGACATCCTGCTCTTCCGGAAAGGGAGAAACACAGGTGCCAAACCCTTGCCCTCAGCGTCACCGTCACCTAGGAGCTTGTTAGAAGCACAGAATCCAGGCCCCACCCAGAACTACTGAATACCAGCCTGCATTTAACAAGATCCACAAGAGAGGCATACCCATATTAAAGTTGGAGAGGCACCAAGCTGTCATCGTCTTCTCCACGGCTAATGAAAACGAAGCAAAGGTTCATCCCGAGCCGACTCTGCCTCAGTCACCTGGATATCACATGAGCTCATTTCATCCTCCCCAGAACCTGCAAATGAGACTGAGGGTCAGAGTGGTCTAGCACCCAAGGTTCCATAAAAGAACATGACCAAGGCTCACTGGAGCCCAGACTTCCAAAAAAGAAGGCCCCTGAGCACAGCATGGCACCACCGCAGCCCAAACCGTGGGCCTGGAGGGTAGGCCAGGCTCCCCACGCAGAGTTCACACCATTCGACAGATGCCCACAGCAGACCACAAGGCAATATGAGAAGTAAGTTCTGATTGTGGAATCTCTGAATTTTGAGATTTAAAGAAAAAAATCTGTTTTCGGGGGATGGTTAAAACAGTTCTACCAAGGAGTAAAGAGAGGGCATCTCAAGGCCCCTTCTGGACTTAGAATTTAATGCCTACTTATGGAGAAATGCTCCGTGCATTTGCTCAGCCCTACGTCGAGATGAAGTTCTCTGTGCCCTAGAAGCTTAGGTTCTAAAAAGGCCACAGAAATGGGTGAGACCTCAAAAATGCCAGAACAATGCAACGGCCTTAATCACACTGTCTTTGCTTTGCCTTGCTTACAAGTCACTGACTTTAAACTGAATATGGTGTCATGTCTTTACGTTTCTTGAAGCTTTTTTTTTTTACAAAAGATCATATAAAGATTTTCTTCCATGGTAAAACTTTTATATTGTATTTCTCTTAAACTGGAGTGTGGTACATTTACCCTCCATCAGATGATTGCTTACAACTCACCTTGCTTTATTAAGAATACCGCTAGAGGCTTCTATGTCCCTACTAACAAAAATACATTTTCAGGCCCATTCAAACCAGTGAAAATCCAAGATTTCAGAGCACAAGATAATGAAAATTCTCTCTATCCACGTCTTTTACTACTTTTAGCCTGTTAACAGTCCCTAAGTGTGTCAGATGAAAGGTACTGTCGCGGGAATTGACATCTTTAACAGCATTCCATACAGGTAAGTCTTGATTGTTCCAATTTCTCAGAAAGTTGGACACATTTACTGCCTCTATGACATCTCTAGGGTGTGTGGAAGAAATAAAAAAGAGGCCTGTACAATGTATTTCTCAAAATATACACACAAAGAGTTTGCACATACAAACAGGGAAACCTTATAAATAATGTATGGGGAGCAAAGTATTGTCGGTAACGGAACTACTCATTTCGAAAGACAACACTGTCACCAAGTGTCCCCTCACCAAAACTGACTGGGAATGTTTAGGGGCCACCAAACCAGAGGTGGAGATTTTTAGGCACATTCTTGCCAGAAAAGAGAGCCTAGGGCATAAACCACTCAACTTGTTGGCACGAATGCCAGGGCAACCCAAGCAAGTGGATATAGAAGCCTACGTAATGCTTGGAAGTAGGAAGCTTTGGGGGCTACACCTGGGCTGGTGCTGGCCTCCCTCCCCAAAGGGACAAGGAGAGCAGAAACCTGGATGGAGTCAAGAGAGAGCAAAAAGAAAGGCAAGGCTGGGTATGGAGCAACGTTTGGATCCAGGGGCATGTGTCTCAGAACTGCTGGGGCTCTGCAGACCAGCTGCATCCCCATTCTCCTTGACCCTCATTGGTATAATGAACTCAGGGTGGGCGCATCCCGGCTGCCAAGTCACTTCCACCCGTCCATGGAGTTGACGGTTACTTGCTCACAGTGAACCAACCGCTCTGGACCTAACAGCTACTGCAGGGGGCGGTAGTGGAGAACAAGGTGACGACAAGGACCAGATGCGAAGGAGGAAGAGACATTCAGCGGACCGACTGGGTGGACTGATGGTGTGGCGTTAAGTCTGCAGAGCTAAAGGGGCCAGATGTAGAAAAGGGAAGGGGAACCATGAGGATATGGTCAAGCCCCTTCGTATAGATGTTTCATCCGTATGTTGTATGCAAGTTCCATTCAATTTGCTCTGAGTGAAAAAGAGAGAACAAAATTATCCTTTAAACCATGTCAGTGATTTTATTTACCATCTCATTTGATGAGCTCATAGCCCAGGGTCAGAGGGAAATGGGAGCTGTGAGTCTGCCATCTCTCAGGAAGTCTCAGGCCTCAGAGGCCCCTCATAGCCAAACTACCTCACCTTTTGCACCTTTCAAGCAACGTTATTCCTAAGTGCGAGTCACCCTCTTCATCAGGTTCTCCAAGAAACAGCAGTCTCTCTCAATGACAGAGGAAAAATGGGCTACTTTGGCTTTCTGAGGCACAATATGTAGTTCTCCAAAATGGTACCTGCCTGGGGGATTTTTCAAGAAAATTAAGCATCAGTGGTGATTTGTTTGTCTTCACATAACGTATGACCCAGATGTGCTGAGAAATAAGAAAAGGACGAACGAATCAAGGGCAGCTGATCCAAGGAGGCAAGGGGCAACTTCCACAGCCTACGTGGAAAGCTAGAGGAAGGGAACATCCAGCTGGTGGGAGCTGAAGACAGGGGCCAGTCCTCCTTGGTCTCGGGATGCCACCCCCTCTTCCTACATCTTCACGCTCTCCTTCTCTGTTGGCCCCTCCCAGCCATATTAAAGAGCCACAAGGAAATGCTCTCCTCCATTCCATTTTCCTGTCCTCCTATCCACCCCTCCCTTCTTTCCCTTTGCCATCAATTTCTTGACTTGCCCCCCATTTCTCCCCTCCCATCTACACTGCGATCTGTTTTCTGCCCCACTACTCCCGTGAAACTGACCTCCTTGAAGCCCCCAATGATTTCTCTGTTGACAAGTCCAGGGGACTACTTCTCAATCCTTATCTTTGTGACCGCCAAGCCGAGTTAGACCTTAAACAACGTCTCTGTCTTGAAAATCTCTTCCCTTGGCTTCTGCGCCACCTTTCCTTTTCTTTTCATGACACAGATCACAGCCAGTGCTGCAGATTCCATCGAATTAAGGAATGCTGTTGCCTACATGTGTGAATGAGCTAAAGTGAGTACAGTACTGAAGTAGAGGACACCTAAAGTGAAACGTCTTCATGTACGTCCACGTGGCTGAGCAGCAAGTTAACCTTTCATACATGTGTTAAAGAAGAAGAGTTGGGTTTTATTTTATTTACTTTTCCCTGGACTGTGTTGAATGGCTATCATCTACAAGTTCAGGCTACTTTTTGCTGAGGATTAATAATGCACTGGGAGAGCTGAGAGAAAACTGAATAATAGAGCTGTCATTTTCTTGACCAGTTCACCTTAGTTTCCCAAACTCTAAGTCTTTCTCCAATTCTTTTCCCTTTTTATTATAGTAAAATGAACATAACACAAAATTCACCATTTGGATCATTTTACAATTCACTGTACCATTCAGTGGAATTTACTACTGTCACAATGTTGTGCAACTATCACCACTGCCTAGCTGCAAAACATTTTCATCAACCAAGAGGAAACCTACACCCATTTTAAGGAGTCATTCCCAATTTCCCTCTCTTCCAAACCCCTGGCAACCACTAATGTATAATCTTTTCTGTGTGTATGGATTTGCCACTGCTGGACATTTCATATAAATGGAACCATACAATATGTAGCCTTTCATGCCTGACTTCTTTCACTTAGTTGCATCCATCATGTAGCATGTATCAGAAATCCACTCACTGTTACAGCTGAATCCTTCATACTGTTTGAATACAAAATTAAAAATACGTTGAGAGTGAAGCTCTGTTTTAATGGCACATCTATTAGGCCAATTCATTGAAAGAAGCTGAAGATGGAGATGTTGTTGTGAAATGATAATCGTTGAGAAGCCTCAGCCAATTGGATAATGAAAAGTTTGGGAAATGTTGCAAAAAATTAGCTGATTTATATTAAAAGCCTATTAAACAAGGATTCAGGAGATTGTCTTTTTCTTGCAGGTAACTTAAATGAGGCAGAAAGAAATAACTGCCCTTTAAAACACATTTTGAAAGGATTCTATTTATTCTTAATAGACGAATGGGAGGGAGTACAGCAAGTTCACATCCAATATGGACTCCCTGTCCAAACACTGTTTGTCGTTCTAGCCACCGCTATCGAATTATATTTCTTGAGAGTAAGGCAGCTCAATTCCTGCATATTACTTTCTAAACTTCATCCATCAAATCCATTAATACAGTATAAACAAGAGTTGTTCATGTTTAAGTGCAGTTCAAATATCAGGTATAAAGAACCCCCAGTAAGAAAAAGAATCCTATATCTCTTGCCAGAATGTGGTCAGCTCTGGGGTGCTCTGCTAGCTGAAAGACACATTCCTTATTAAGAGGATAGAGGCTGCTTAAGAGGGATGAGAGCCAAAAAAATTTAACTACATATATGTGTTAAGAACAGTGCTAGGTTATCTCATGTTCTAGATCAGTCAAGGCTCACCATTTTACATACGTGAAAAGCAAAGTTAAAAGTGTATTCGTAGGCCTTCCCTGTTGGCGCAGTGGTTAAGGATCCACCTGCCAGTGCACGGGACACACGTTTGAGCCCTGGTCCGGGAAGATCCCACATGCCACGGAGCAACTAAGACCATGTGCCACAACTACTGAGCCTGCGTGCTAGAGCCCGTGAACCACAACTACTGAAGCCCACGCACCTAGACCCCGTGCTCAGCAACAGCGAGAAGCCACCACAATGAGAATCCCGCGTACTGCAACAGAGTAGCCCCCGCTCACTGCAACTAGAGAAAGCCTGCGCACAGCAACGAAGAGCCTAGGCAGCCAAAGATAAATAAATAAATACGTCTATTTTTAAAAAAATGTGTTTTAGTAACTTACTAAAAGGCACGCAATCAGTAAACATGAGCAAGGATTCAATCCCAAATCTGTCACACTGAAGTTGAAGCTAATACTCGAGATTGATAAAAACAGCACTAATTTAAAACTTCAGAGGTATTTGTTACTTCATACTTTCACTAATGCTCTTTGGAGATAAATCATTTCATTTATATGGGCCTTAGTTTTTACAACTGTAATAGTTGGAAGCTTGACTAGGTGATCTGTATGTAGCCTTCCAATTCTAAAATGTTCCACTAATTTGGATTCCTACAATAATTGCCCTTGCAATACATGCATGCTGCCACCAAGTAGCAGTAGAGACTACTAGTTCCTTTTTTATCCCTAGTGGGGGTGCATTTTGACAGCAGACTTATCCGTCAATAGTACAACCTGTTAGTATAACTATAAGATAACAAAATAATCTGGTATTCTTTCCTGTAAAAGAGAAGCTTTACATTGTGTCTGTGAATCGTACCAGAATCACCTGTAGCTTTATAAATATAGAGGAAATCCTGAACCCATTGAATGAGAATCTTCAGAGACAGGACTTGGGCATCTGGAATTTTGGGCTCCCATCATTTGTATATTTTATTTCATTTTATTTTTGCCTATGTACAATATTTGCCACATCCTTTTGAATCTTTAAAAGGTTCTTTCTGTTTTAAATTTTAGAATATTCCATAATCTTCACCTACTTTTCATAAGGTGTTATCTGTTATGTTTATTCGATCTTGTGCTTCTCCTGGTTAAGACTTCTTTCTTTCCTTTTTTTTTTCTCGTGGCCCTGCCTCATGTCTTGCAGGATCTTAGTTCCCTGACATGGGATTGGACCCCAGGGTCCCAGCAGTGAAAGCGCCATGTTCTAAACACTGGACCACCAGGGAAGTCCCAAGATTTCAGTTTTAAATGACTTTTTTCCCACTCTAATTCATTCCTGGGATCAGTTTCATGTTTGGACATTAAAGCAACCTTGCATTGCCAGAATAAAGCTACTTTGATTTTGATATATGATTGTTTTACATACCATGGATACAGTTTGTGCTTCTCTTTACACATTTTGCATGCATGTTCAAAGGAGAAACTGGCCTGTGATTCTATTCTTGTAATATCCTTTATAGATTATTTTTAAGATTCTATACTTTATTTTTTATTTATTTATTTTTGGCTGCATTGGGTCTTCATTGCTGCATGCATGCTTTCTCTAGTTTTGGCGAGCGGGGGTCTATTCTTTGTTGCAGTGAGTAGGCTTCTCATTGCAGCCTTCTGACCGCATGGGCTTCTGACCCCATTCGTCGGTGCTACTTCAGTTCCTTACCCCTTCCCTTCTGACCCTGGGCGGTGAAATCCTCTTTCTGCGGCTGGCCTGCGGCAGAAAGTCAATGAGGCAAGAGTAGGCTTGGAGTATCCAAGGAGCAGAAAGGATGTCAGCGTGTGAAAAACAGAGCGAGCAAATTGGAGAGGAGAAGGAAACACTCAGAGAGGAAACAGAGGCCCAGATTTCTAGGTCTGTGGAGGCACTCTGAGGACTTTGCACTTTCTGTGAAGAAGCCACTGAAGAAATTTGAGTGACATGATCTGACTTATGTTTTAACAAGATCTCTCTGGATGCCACGTTGATTAGAGATTGTAGGAGAGCAAGGACAAGCCCCAGAAGACCAACAGTTGATTCAAAGAAGTGATTACTCAAACCTGGTCCCCCTCCTCAATGAGGACGCAGGGCAGGAATCGACAAATAATGGCCACAAATCAAATCAGGCTCTCAGCCTGGATCTGTGGGACTGTGAGCTAATAACGGTTCTCACGTTCAGAAAGCTTGTTGAAGAAGAAAGAGGAGGAGAAGCTACAGAAACTGTATATGGCCCACAAAGCCTAAGATATTTAAAATCCAGAAGATGCTTTCCAACACCTGATGTAAAGCATGTGGCTGGTAGGAGGTCCTCAACCAAATTTGGAAGAGGAATACATGAGTCAGTTCGTTCCTGAAAACACTGTAAAGTGATAGGGGTCAAGAAACATTTACCCGTTCACCCTAAACCTTCACAAATGATGCCAGTTCCGTTGAGCTATTGAAAAATACATTCTGGCTTTCAAAAAAGTAACCCAGAGGGCATTTTCTCACATAGGCAAGGTCATAAACAACTGTCAAGTGAAGTTGAAATAGCAACAAATCAAATAATAACAAAAACATTTTTACAGAATTTTAAATCTTACAAAGCATTTTCATGTTCATTATCTAATTTAATCCCCAAATCAACGTCATGAGATAGTTATTATTTCCCCATTAGAAATGACCACATATTAAATCCTTAGTGATTGCTCAAGAAAAGCTGAAATCTTGAGTGTTACATCCATTAATGCCATGGTTGGGTGTTTTCCCATGGGAACACTGGATGCTAAAATCCACAGGGATTTTCAGCTCAAGATGGCAGACTAGGAAATATATTTACTTTCTGTTCCTCCTGAAACCATATCTCAATAAAACTGTAGAAATACCAAAATTAATCAACCAATAAAAGCCAAGATATTTTGGAAGTCATCAACCACAGAAAGATTTCAACACATTTCGAGAAGGCAAACAATGAAATGGAGGAGCCGTGAATAAAATAATGAAGAAAAAAAGGCTGAACCTAAGTAAGGTCTGCACAAAGCCACTCAGCTTTTGCTGAGCTCCGGTTATAGTAAAGGGCAGAGGAAAGAAGAGGGGCTGAAAACAAGGAGACAAAACGTCATTTTAGGAAAAACAGTTCATTTAATGAGCTCCAGGGAACACTCAGCCTGCTGCCATACTAACTCATGAATTACAATGGATTGTTGGTAAGCAAGACAAGAAAACAGGGAAGAAACAAAAGAAACAAAAATCAAGACATTGTTTCTAACTGAACTCTTCTCAAAGGAGATCGAGGAATTATGGTTCAATGCCACAGCTGTAAATCATTTCTGCTCTTGGAGAGGTTACAAAGGGCTTATAATATTTCCCTTTTGTTCAGACAGAATTTAGGTCTGAGCAAAAGCTTTTGTGTCCTCCAACCCCAACATTTATTGGGGATGGAAGCCCAGATTTGCTGGGACATACCATAAAAAGAATCTCATGAGCAGAGGGTCAAACTGATTTTGGAATATATGAATTATGTCCAGTGTGAGTTTCAATAGGTTTTAAAATATATACATACATACATATATATATATATATATACATTTTTACTGATCTATATGATTTTGGGTTCTGAAACTTCTACATGTCACATGCGTGATACATAACAGACAATGTCAGCCCCAGGAGGGAGAAAACACTCCAATGAAGCAAGCCAAAGAAACAAGTTTTAAGCAAGGTCAAGTGATGTGTAGACCAGGATTGTTCAATTCCTACCTGTCATGCTGAAGCTTCCAGCTCCTGAATAACAACACATGCTTCCCTTGTCCTAGACAGCCAAGAGTATGTCTCCTCTCTTGGGCATAAGAATCTCTAGAGTTACATATCTGTAGTAAGAGTGGACCCAGCTGGCATACTCACAATGACCAAATTGTGTTGATCATACTTTATACCAATACATCGCCCCACGCTGAAGTTGCAATAAATGATATATTTGCTTTCTAGACATGAATGAGACGCCTTACTGGATATACTCCAGGAAGGCCAGAGAAGCTGGCTTCTAATCCATACGGAACAATTCACTGGTGAATTTCTTTCACGATAGCCCATGATTTATCTAGAATATCATCTTGACATATCTGGATCCTTCAAACTAGACAAAGGGAAAATACGGGCTTCAAGCCTCAATTAGAAATATGGAATGGTGCCATGCTGACAACTGGTGGTCCCTGACCTGTATCTTCTGAGATTAGAACACAGTGTGGTGGATGACCAATTCATGCATTGAACAAAAGAAGACCTCCTACAGGGCAGTGTAGCTGTTCGTTACAGGTATGGCACTTAGGGCTAAGTACCATAAGGACTACAAGAGAAAAAGAAAAACAAGTAACACATGAAGCATATACGATAAGGAGGCACCACAGTCCAGAGCACGAGCTCTGGAATCACACAGGCTTGGATCGAATCCCAGCTAAGCCACTACCATCTATATACCCTGAAGGACAGGCCAAGGTTTAAATGTTGTTTTACCAGATTTCAAAAAAGAAGTGAAGAAAGAACCTATCTGCCGGGAAGGGACATCGTGGGGTGCAGTATCCAGTCGGATCAGGGCTCTGCATCTCCTGCTCAGAAACCTTGGCCACCTGGCTCATGGTGATGCTGGCAGCTGAGCAGCCCTGGAGAAGGCGATCCTGTCTCCAGGTCTCGCAGAGAAGCTGGGGAGGTCTCCGGACGAGGTGGCCCACACCCTGGTAAGCTCTGGCTGCCTCCTGCCCTCAGGTCTGAGCAGGCTCTGGCCTCTGGGCCCCGTGGTGGGGAAGGCCTGGCCGATACATACACAGGGCTGAGGGGCCTGCAGAGCCAGTCCCCAGGCAGGGTGAGCTCTGGAGGAGGCTTCCACAGTCCCCAGCAGTCTCCGCATGGTGGCCCAGCTGGCGCCAAACACCTGCCACCCACAGCGAGAAGTCCCAGCCACTAGAAAGTCCAGAAGGGGCCCCACCCTTTCCCTTTGGGCCTGGGTTAAGCCACCAGCTGGGCTTGCACGTGACCCCTGCCTCACCCCCTGCCCCGCCCGCCCTTTCTCTGTGACACGTACAATGGATATGTCATAAAGCCAGGCTGAGCCAGTGCTATAAATTCAGAGGAGTTAGAATCTAGGAAGAAGCTCTCCCACTTTCACTCTCTGCTCTCAGATCAGGCAGGCAGTACCTCTAATATGGAAGCTATGGACACCACACCTCCCTCCCAGGCTGTCCTCTTCCATTCTGCTCATGTTTTCCCCAGCACCCCATTGACGGCTTTGGCGGGCATCGGTGCTTCAGCAGGGAGCACGTCAGACCCCGAACCTATGGACACCACACCTCCTTCACACGCTGTCATCTTCTATTCTGCTCCTGTTTTCTCCAGCACCCCTTTTTCGGCTTTGGTGGGCATCGGTGCCTCAGCAGTCAGCACCTCAGACCCCGAACCTATGGACACCACACCTCCTTCCCAGGCTGTCATCTTCCATCCTGCTCCTCTTTACCCCAGCACCCCATTTACCGCTTAGGCCGGCACTGGTGCTTCAGCAGGCAGCACCTCTAACACCAAAGCTATGGACACCACACCTCCTTCCCAGGCTGTCATTTTCCAGTCTGCCCTGTCTCCAAGTAGAACCACTACCCATTTCACACTGCTCTTCCCAGTTCTGGGAACACACCACCCAGTGGTAGCAATGCCTCAGCCCATGCCTCGACTCATTTACCTGCAACGTGAGCCAACAGATAGACCAACACTTCAAAGTTATGACAGAAAATTGAGTAAGTTATACGCTTGGAATTTCATTTATTATTATTAACAAGCACAACTGTAGTGCTTAGACTATAACAAGTACTATTCTAAGGGCTTACCAAATATTAACTCACTTATTCCTCATAATGGCAACCCTAGTGGTAGGGAATATTCATAGTGTTCACTTTTTGGGGGGAAACTGAGGCTCAGAGACGTTGAATAGCTTGCCTAATGCCACACAGTTAGTAGGTGGCAAAACCCGGGATTAAAACCAGACCATCTAGACTTTCATCACTTTGCTGTGTCACCTTATTATAAGTTGTGGTTAGGGAAGGGACTAAATTGACAAGACTCTGAACTAAAAGGAGAAGGGAGAAATGAGAAAATGAGTGATCCTAGAAACTAGAGAAGGTTTAGGCTCAGAAATTTCTGGTGATGAGACCCAGAAGAACAAGAACTTGGTTGGAATGTTAACTTGGGGTAGAATCTGAATCCACTGAGAAATGGTTTTGTTTCCTGTAAAATTTAGAAAGGTCAGTTGGATGAAGATTAACGAAGACAAAAGTAGAAAGGAAAAGAAAAAGGTGCCTTAAGTGAGACATAACCGCTCCCCTCTACGTACCCACAGGTTGTGTCCTGTGGGAAAGGATGGAGCTCTCTCTACCGGGTTGGTCACCAGGCTGAACAAGGAGAAACATGGCAACCATTGTACTGGTTCTGATGATCCCTCAAAACCAAGGCTTCAGTTTCCAAGAACGACCTACGGTAGCATAACTAGTGTGTGTCACACATGCCACTAAGTGTTTCCAGTCACACATTTTAATTGGGGAAATACTTCCTATGAGGTAGGCATTAGTTCGCTATGGCTGCTGTAACAAATTACTACAAATGTGCTTGCTTCTAACAAAACACACTTATTTTCTTATGGTTCTGGAAGACAGAGGTCCAAAACCAGATTCCCTGGGCTGAAACCAGGAGTCAACAGGGCCATCCATCCTCCTTCTAGAGGCTCTAAGCGAGAATCTGTTTCTTCGCCAGCATTCCTTCACTTCTGGCCACATCAATCCAACCCCAACTTCATCATCACATTCTCTTTGGGGTAAAAATCCCCTCTGCCTCTCTCTTACGAGAACACCAGTGGTTATATTTGGGCCCGTCCAGGTAGTCCAGGAGAATCTTCCCATCTGAGAACCATTACTTTCATCCCACTGGCAAAGTGCCTTCTGCCATTTAAGGTGACATTCACAGGTTCTGGAGAGTAGGATGTGGACATTTGGGGGCAATGGTATTATTCGGTCTACTACAAGGTAGATACTATTATCTTTCTCAGATGTAGGAAATGACGTTTAGGGAAGTAGTCTGTCTCAGGTCTACAATTTCCAGAGTAGAGACTTACATTCTGCCACTGACACTTTAGGACACACCCTAAACAACTTTAATCTGTGTCCTTAACTACTGCGTAATCCTTGGTTAAGAGTCACACTTAGGTATCAAGACCCAATTGAATAGAACGCAAGTACTGTCTCCTCTTTCACTATGTTTGCCTGGTGTACTGATGAATCTTGCCCAGAGCAGAAGAGTTCAGAAAAGTGTTATGCAGGTGTACGAAGAGAAAGCATTTACTGTTTGATGTGCACGGAGGAACGGAAGGCTTTTTCAAATAAAATAAAATAAAATATGCCACCAAATAGTCAATTGTCACAACAGAGGTAACCCCGTGGGAGTCATGAGGAGACTAAAATTATCTCCAATTGTGCAGGGCAGAAAAGTTTCAATGAAGGCAGGTGTAGTTCAGCCAAGGCCTACAGCACAGAAGTAGGAATTTGGGTATGTACGAATGGGAAAAAAGACATTTGAGGCATGGGAAATAGTTTAATGCAGAATGGACGAGAAATATGCATTAGACCTTTTCTAAAACAACTGGCTTATTAACTCAGTAAATCGATTTAGTCAGTCAAACTAGCTTTAGCTGATTACTTATCCAGGGGAGAGCTGTTGAGAGTAATTTTTGTCACAGAACAGTAAATAAAATGGTTGAACTATAGCTTTAGGCTTGCTAAGCGAAATAGATGGCTCTAGATGATTTTCAAGTGACTTACTTGGTAGTACTCACGAAATTGGGGGTTAACAATTGCTTAAGAAAACAAAGAGAATTGATTTTAAATAAAGTAGCTACTGTGTAAACTATCTGTTCAGTAGCTCATGTTAAACGGATGTTTATAATCCCCATTGGACAACCAACTACATTTTTGCAAATGGCAATGTGAATTGCTGTTGCATAAACTATAGCAATGACCACCTATGTAATTTGTTGTCCAAACCAGAAATCTTCTAACAATACTGGTGTCCTAATAAAAATAAGCACGAAGGGAACACACAGTGGGTGTCTCCCGTGTGCCTGTGCATGCATCTATATCTCACTGAACCCTCATAACAGCCCCCAAGAGAGGGACTCTGGGCGTCCCCATGCTGCTTGTGGAGAAACAGGCACAGGAAGGTTCAATAGTCTATCTACCTAATATCGCACAGAGGGTGGCAGAGCCCGTTTTTAAACCACCTGCCTCCAATACCAGGTGCCAGGAGCCAGACTCAGCCTACAGCTCTCTTCTGCTCGCCTGGAGGTGAAACAATGTGTCATGATTAGCCAAATCCCGTCTTCACTCATCAAGGTAGGTTGAACACCTGCACGTCCTCCAAGTAGCATGTAGCATAAGCAATAAGATGTCTGTCCCGTGATCGTCCAGGAACTTGGAATCAGCTGTGCCTGGTTAGGCTGAGCTGGTTTAGAGTGGAGAGGACCACCGATCTTCCACCTGGGCAAGTGCCTTTTGACCTCCTGCCATCAGAGGGCCGAAATCTCCAGCCTGAGAATGTGCTGAGCCCTGTAGCCTAGTTACGCCAGCTCAGAACAATGATGAGCACACCTTTTTCCAGTCACCTTTCCTCATGCTCCCCATGCCTCATACTGCCCTGCTTCTTTATTCTTTATCCCACAGATACCCAAAGCCCCTTGCCTTTGGGGAGGCGGATTTGAGACCTATTGTCACGTCACGTCCTCGCTTGGCTGCCCTGTGAATAAACCTCCTCTTTGCTGCAAACCTCAGCATTTCAGTGTTTTGGCTTGCTGCGCCTCAGACAGAATGGTTGGGAGCAGTGGTACAGGTCCCTTGCCTGTGAGGGATGCTGGTTCCTAGTAGTCACGTTGCGGATGTTCTCTCCTCTCGGGGTGGGGGCGGGGCAGACATCCTGCTCTTCCGGAAAGGGAGAAACACAGGTGCCAAACCCTTGCCCTCAGCGTCACCGTCACCTAGGAGCTTGTTAGAAGCACAGAATCCAGGCCCCACCCAGAACTACTGAATACCAGCCTGCATTTAACAAGATCCACAAGAGAGGCATACCCATATTAAAGTTGGAGAGGCACCAAGCTGTCATCGTCTTCTCCACGGCTAATGAAAACGAAGCAAAGGTTCATCCCGAGCCGACTCTGCCTCAGTCACCTGGATATCACATGAGCTCATTTCATCCTCCCCAGAACCTGCAAATGAGACTGAGGGTCAGAGTGGTCTAGCACCCAAGGTTCCATAAAAGAACATGACCAAGGCTCACTGGAGCCCAGACTTCCAAAAAAGAAGGCCCCTGAGCACAGCATGGCACCACCACAGCCCAAACCGTGGGCCTGGAGGGTAGGCCAGGCTCCCCACGCAGAGTTCACACCATTCGACAGATGCCCACAGCAGACCACAAGGCAATATGAGAAGTAAGTTCTGATTGTGGAATCTCTGAATTTTGAGATCTAAAGAAAAAAATCTGTTTTCGGGGGATGGTTAAAACAGTTCTACCAAGGAGTAAAGAGAGGGCATCTCAAGGCCCCTTCTGGACTTAGAATTTAATGCCTACTTATGGAGAAATGCTCCGTGCATTTGCTCAGCCCTACGTCGAGATGAAGTTCTCTGTGCCCTAGAAGCTTAGGTTCTAAAAAGGCCACAGAAATGGGTGAGACCTCAAAAATGCCAGAACAATGCAACGGCCTTAATCAGACTGTCTTTGCTTTGCCTTGCTTACAAGTCACTGACTTTAAACTGAATATGGTGTCATGTCTTTACGTTTCTTGAAGCTTTTTTTTTTTACAAAAGATCATATAAAGATTTTCTTCCATGGTAAAACTTTTATATTGTATTTCTCTTAAACTGGAGTGTGGTACATTTACCCTCCATCAGATGATTGCTTACAACTCACCTTGCTTTATTAAGAATACCGCTAGAGGCTTCTATGTCCCTACTAACAAAAATACATTTTCAGGCCCATTCAAACCAGTGAAAATCCAAGATTTCAGAGCACAAGATAATGAAAATTCTCTCTATCCACGTCTTTTACTACTTTTAGCCTGTTAACAGTCCCTAAGTGTGTCAGATGAAAGGTACTGTTGCGGGAATTGACATCTTTAACAGCATTCCATACAGGTAAGTCTTGATTGTTCCAATTTCTCAGAAAGTTGGACACATTTACTGCCTCTATGACATCTCTAGGGTGTGTGGAAGAAATAAAAAAGAGGCCTGTACAATGTATTTCTCAAAATATACACACAAAGAGTTTGCACATACAAACAGGGAAACCTTATAAATAATGTATGGGGAGCAAAGTATTGTCGGTAACGGAACTACTCATTTCGAAAGACAACACTGTCACCAAGTGTCCCCTCACCAAAACTGACTGGGAATGTTTAGGGGCCACCAAACCAGAGGTGGAGATTTTTAGGCACATTCTTGCCAGAAAAGAGAGCCTAGGGCATAAACCACTCAACTTGTTGGCACGAATGCCAGGGCAACCCAAGCAAGTGGATATAGAAGCCTACGTAATGCTTGGAAGTAGGAAGCTTTGGGGGACTACACCTGGGCTGGTACTGGCCTCCCTCCCCAAAGGGACAAGGAGAGCAGAAACCTGGATGGAGTCAAGAGAGAGCAAAAAGAAAGGCAAGGCTGGGTATGGAGCAACGTTTGGATCCAGGGGCATGTGTCTCAGAACTGCTGGGGCTCTGCAGACCAGCTGCATCCCCATTCTCCTTGACCCTCATTGGTATAATGAACTCAGGGTGGGCGCATCCCGGCTGCCAAGTCACTTCCACCCGTCCATGGAGTTGACGGTTACTTGCTCACAGTGAACCAACCGCTCTGGACCTAACAGCTACTGCAGGGGGCGGTAGTGGAGAACAAGGTGACGACAAGGACCAGATGCGAAGGAGGAAGAGACATTCAGCGGACCGACTGGGTGGACTGATGGTGTGGCGTTAAGTCTGCAGAGCTAAAGGGGCCAGATGTAGAAAAGGGAAGGGGAACCATGAGGATATGGTCAAGCCCCTTCGTATAGATGTTTCATCCGTATGTTGTATGCAAGTTCCATTCAATTTGCTCTGAGTGAAAAAGAGAGAACAAAATTATCCTTTAAACCATGTCAGTGATTTTATTTACCATCTCATTTGATGAGCTCATAGCCCAGGGTCAGAGGGAAATGGGAGCTGTGAGTCTGCCATCTCTCAGGAAGTCTCAGGCCTCAGAGGCCCCTCATAGCCAAACTACCTCACCTTTTGCACCTTTCAAGCAACGTTATTCCTAAGTGCGAGTCACCCTCTTCATCAGGTTCTCCAAGAAACAGCAGTCTCTCTCAATGACAGAGGAAAAATGGGCTACTTTGGCTTTCTGAGGCACAATATGTAGTTCTCCAAAATGGTACCTGCCTGGGGGATTTTTCAAGAAAATTAAGCATCAGTGGTGATTTGTTTGTCTTCACATAACGTATGACCCAGATGTGCTGAGAAATAAGAAAAGGACGAACGAATCAAGGGCAGCTGATCCAAGGAGGCAAGGGGCAACTTCCACAGCCTACGTGGAAAGCTAGAGGAAGGGAACATCCAGCTGGTGGGAGCTGAAGACAGGGGCCAGTCCTCCTTGGTCTCGGGATGCCACCCCCTCTTCCTACATCTTCACGCTCTCCTTCTCTGTTGGCCCCTCCCAGCCATATTAAAGAGCCACAAGGAAATGCTCTCCTCCATTCCATTTTCCTGTCCTCCTATCCACCCCTCCCTTCTTTCCCTTTGCCATCAATTTCTTGACTTGCCCCCCATTTCTCCCCTCCCATCTACACTGCGATCTGGTTTCTGCCCCACTACTCCCGTGAAACTGACCTCCTTGAAGCCCCCAATGATTTCTCTGTTGACAAGTCCAGGGGACTACTTCTCAATCCTTATCTTTGTGACCGCCAAGCCGAGTTAGACCTTAAACAACGTCTCTGTCTTGAAAATCTCTTCCCTTGGCTTCTGCGCCACCTTTCCTTTTCTTTTCATGACACAGATCACAACCAGTGCTGCAGATTCCATCGAATTAAGGAATGCTGTTGCCTACACGTGTGAATGAGCTAAAGTGAGTACAGTACTGAAGTAGAGGACACCTAAAGTGAAACGTCTTCATGTACGTCCACGTGGCTGAGCAGCAAGTTAACCTTTCATACATGTGTTAAAGAAGAAGAGTTGGGTTTTATTTTATTTACTTTTCCCTGGACTGTGTTGAATGGCTATCATCTACAAGTTCAGGCTACTTTTTGCTGAGGATTAATAATGCACTGGGAGAGCTGAGAGAAAACTGAATAATAGAGCTGTCATTTTCTTGACCAGTTCACCTTAGTTTCCCAAACTCTAAGTCTTTCTCCAATTCTTTTCCCTTTTTATTGTAGTAAAATGAACATAACACAAAATTCACCATTTGGATCATTTTACAATTCACTGTACCATTCAGTGGAATTTACTACTGTCACAATGTTGTGCAACTATCACCACTGCCTAGCTGCAAAACATTTTCATCAACCAAGAGGAAACCTACACCCATTTTAAGGAGTCATTCCCAATTTCCCTCTCTTCCAAACCCCTGGCAACCACTAATGTATAATCTTTTCTGTGTGTATGGATTTGCCACTGCTGGACATTTCATATAAATGGAACCATACAATATGTAGCCTTTCATGCCTGACTTCTTTCACTTAGTTGCATCCATCATGTAGCATGTATCAGAAATCCACTCACTGTTACAGCTGAATCCTTCATACTGTTTGAATACAAAATTAAAAATACGTTGAGAGTGAAGCTCTGTTTTAATGGCACATCTATTAGGCCAATTCATTGAAAGAAGCTGAAGATGGAGATGTTGTTGTGAAATGATAATCGTTGAGAAGCCTCAGCCAATTGGATAATGAAAAGTTTGGGAAATGTTGCAAAAAATTAGCTGATTTATATTAAAAGCCTATTAAACAAGGATTCAGGAGATTGTCTTTTTCTTGCAGGTAACTTAAATGAGGCAGAAAGAAATAACTGCCCTTTAAAACACATTTTGAAAGGATTCTATTTATTCTTAATAGACGAATGGGAGGGAGTACAGCAAGTTCACATCCAATATGGACTCCCTGTCCAAACACTGTTTGTCGTTCTAGCCACCGCTATCGAATTATATTTCTTGAGAGTAAGGCAGCTCAATTCCTGCATATTACTTTCTAAACTTCATCCATCAAATCCATTAATACAGTATAAACAAGAGTTGTTCATGTTTAAGTGCAGTTCAAATATCAGGTATAAAGAACCCCCAGTAAGAAAAAGAATCCTATATCTCTTGCCAGAATGTGGTCAGCTCTGGGGTGCTCTGCTAGCTGAAAGACACATTCCTTATTAAGAGGATAGAGGCTGCTTAAGAGGGATGAGAGCCAAAAAAATTTAACTACATATATGTGTTAAGAACAGTGCTAGGTTATCTCATGTTCTATATCAGTCAAGGCTCACCATTTTACATACGTGAAAAGCAAAGTTAAAAGTGTATTCGTAGGGCTTCCCTGTTGGTGCAGTGGTTAAGGATCCACCTGCCAGTGCACGGGACACACGTTTGAGCCCTGGTCCGGGAAGATCCCACATGCCACGGAGCAACTAAGACCATGTGCCACAACTACTGAGCCTGCGTGCTAGAGCCCGTGAACCACAACTACTGAAGCCCACGCACCTAGACCCCGTGCTCAGCAACAGCGAGAAGCCACCACAATGAGAATCCCGCGTACTGCAACAGAGTAGCCCCCGCTCACTGCAACTAGAGAAAGCCTGCGCACAGCAACGAAGAGCCTAGGCAGCCAAAGATAAATAAATAAATACGTCTATTTTTAAAAAAATGTGTTTTAGTAACTTACTAAAAGGCACGCAATCAGTAAACATGAGCAAGGATTCAATCCCAAATCTGTCACACTGAAGTTGAAGCTAATACTCGAGATTGATAAAAACAGCACTAATTTAAAACTTCAGAGGTATTTGTTACTTCATACTTTCACTAATGCTCTTTGGAGATAAATCATTTCATTTATATGGGCCTTAGTTTTTACAACTGTAATAGTTGGAAGCTTGACTAGGTGATCTGTATGTAGCCTTCCAATTCTAAAATGTTCCACTAATTTGGATTCCTACAATAATTGCCCTTGCAATACATGCATGCTGCCACCAAGTAGCAGTAGAGACTACTAGTTCCTTTTTTATCCCTAGTGGGGGTGCATTTTGACAGCAGACTTATCCGTCAATAGTACAACCTGTTAGTATAACTATAAGATAACAAAATAATCTGGTATTCTTTCCTGTAAAAGAGAAGCTTTACATTGTGTCTGTGAATCGTACCAGAATCACCTGTAGCTTTATAAATATAGAGGAAATCCTGAACCCATTGAATGAGAATCTTCAGAGACAGGACTTGGGCATCTGGAATTTTGGGCTCCCGTCATTTGTATATTTTATTTCATTTTATTTTTGCCTATGTACAATATTTGCCACATCCTTTTGAATCTTTAAAAGGTTCTTTCTGTTTTAAATTTTAGAATATTCCATAATCTTCACCTACTTTTCATAAGGTGTTATCTGTTATGTTTATTCGATCTTGTGCTTCTCCTGGTTAAGACTTCTTTCTTTCCTTTTTTTTTTCTCGTGGCCCTGCCTCATGTCTTGCAGGATCTTAGTTCCCTGACATGGGATTGGACCCCAGGGTCCCAGCAGTGAAAGCGCCATGTTCTAAACACTGGACCACCAGGGAAGTCCCAAGATTTCAGTTTTAAATGACTTTTTTCCCACTCTAATTCATTCCTGGGATCAGTTTCATGTTTGGACATTAAAGCAACCTTGCATTGCCAGAATAAAGCTACTTTGATTTTGATATATGATTGTTTTACATACCATGGATACAGTTTGTGCTTCTCTTTACACATTTTGCATGCATGTTCAAAGGAGAAACTGGCCTGTGATTCTATTCTTGTAATATCCTTTATAGATTATTTTTAAGATTCTATACTTTATTTTTTATTTATTTATTTTTGGCTGCATTGGGTCTTCATTGCTGCATGCATGCTTTCTCTAGTTTTGGCGAGCGGGGGTCTATTCTTTGTTGCAGTGAGTAGGCTTCTCATTGCAGCCTTCTGACCGCATGGGCTTCTGACACCATTCGTCGGTGCTACTTCAGTTCCTTACCCCTTCCCTTCTGACCCTGGGCGGTGAAATCCTCTTTCTGCGACTGGCCTGCGGCAGAAAGTCAATGAGGCAAGAGTAGGCTTGGAGTATCCAAGGAGCAGAAAGGATGTCAGCGTGTGAAAAACAGAGCGAGCAAATTGGAGAGGAGAAGGAAACACTCAGAGAGGAAACAGAGGCCCAGATTTCTAGGTCTGTGGAGGCACTCTGAGGACTTTGCACTTTCTGTGAAGAAGCCACTGAAGAAATTTGAGTGACATGATCTGACTTATGTTTTAACAAGATCTCTCTGGATGCCACGTTGATTAGAGATTGTAGGAGAGCAAGGACAAGCCCCAGAAGACCAACAGTTGATTCAAAGAAGTGATTACTCAAACCTGGTCCCCCTCCTCAATGAGGACGCAGGGCAGGAATCGACAAATAATGGCCACAAATCAAATCAGGCTCTCAGCCTGGATCTGTGGGACTGTGAGCTAATAACGGTTCTCACGTTCAGAAAGCTTGTTGAAGAAGAAAGAGGAGGAGAAGCTACAGAAACTGTATATGGCCCACAAAGCCTAAGATATTTAAAATCCAGAAGATGCTTTCCAACACCTGATGTAAAGCATGTGGCTGGTAGGAGGTCCTCAACCAAATTTGGAAGAGGAATACATGAGTCAGTTCGTTCCTGAAAACACTGTAAAGTGATAGGGGTCAAGAAACATTTACCCGTTCACCCTAAACCTTCACAAATGATGCCAGTTCCGTTGAGCTATTGAAAAATACATTCTGGCTTTCAAAAAAGTAACCCAGAGGGCATTTTCTCACATAGGCAAGGTCATAAACAACTGTCAAGTGAAGTTGAAATAGCAACAAATCAAATAATAACAAAAACATTTTTACAGAATTTTAAATCTTACAAAGCATTTTCATGTTCATTATCTAATTTAATCCCCAAATCAACGTCATGAGATAGTTATTATTTCCCCATTAGAAATGACCACATATTAAATCCTTAGTGATTGCTCAAGAAAAGCTGAAATCTTGAGTGTTACATCCATTAATGCCATGGTTGGGTGTTTTCCCATGGGAACACTGGATGCTAAAATCCACAGGGATTTTCAGCTCAAGATGGCAGACTAGGAAATATATTTACTTTCTGTTCCTCCTGAAACCATATCTCAATAAAACTGTAGAAATACCAAAATTAATCAACCAATAAAAGCCAAGATATTTTGGAAGTCATCAACCACAGAAAGATTTCAACACATTTCGAGAAGGCAAACAATGAAATGGAGGAGCCGTGAATAAAATAATGAAGAAAAAAAGGCTGAACCTAAGTAAGGTCTGCACAAAGCCACTCAGCTTTTGCTGAGCTCCGGTTATAGTAAAGGGCAGAGGAAAGAAGAGGGGCTGAAAACAAGGAGACAAAACGTCATTTTAGGAAAAACAGTTCATTTAATGAGCTCCAGGGAACACTCAGCCTGCTGCCATACTAACTCATGAATTACAATGGATTGTTGGTAAGCAAGACAAGAAAACAGGGAAGAAACAAAAGAAACAAAAATCAAGACATTGTTTCTAACTGAACTCTTCTCAAAGGAGATCGAGGAATTATGGTTCAATGCCACAGCTGTAAATCATTTCTGCTCTTGGAGAGGTTACAAAGGGCTTATAATATTTCCCTTTTGTTCAGACAGAATTTAGGTCTGAGCAAAAGCTTTTGTGTCCTCCAACCCCAACATTTATTGGGGATGGAAGCCCAGATTTGCTGGGACATACCATAAAAAGAATCTCATGAGCAGAGGGTCAAACTGATTTTGGAATATATGAATTATGTCCAGTGTGAGTTTCAATAGGTTTTAAAATATATACATACATACATATATATATATATATATACATTTTTACTGATCTATATGATTTTGGGTTCTGAAACTTCTACATGTCACATGCGTGATACATAACAGACAATGTCAGCCCCAGGAGGGAGAAAACACTCCAATGAAGCAAGCCAAAGAAACAAGTTTTAAGCAAGGTCAAGTGATGTGTAGACCAGGATTGTTCAATTCCTACCTGTCATGCTGAAGCTTCCAGCTCCTGAATAACAACACATGCTTCCCTTGTCCTAGACAGCCAAGAGTATGTCTCCTCTCTTGGGCATAAGAATCTCTAGAGTTACATATCTGTAGTAAGAGTGGACCCAGCTGGCATACTCACAATGACCAAATTGTGTTGATCATACTTTATACCAATACATCGCCCCACGCTGAAGTTGCAATAAATGATATATTTGCTTTCTAGACATGAATGAGACGCCTTACTGGATATACTCCAGGAAGGCCAGAGAAGCTGGCTTCTAATCCATACGGAACAATTCACTGGTGAATTTCTTTCACGATAGCCCATGATTTATCTAGAATATCATCTTGACATATCTGGATCCTTCAAACTAGACAAAGGGAAAATACGGGCTTCAAGCCTCAATTAGAAATATGGAATGGTGCCATGCTGACAACTGGTGGTCCCTGACCTGTATCTTCTGAGATTAGAACACAGTGTGGTGGATGACCAATTCATGCATTGAACAAAAGAAGACCTCCTACAGGGCAGTGTAGCTGTTCGTTACAGGTATGGCACTTAGGGCTAAGTACCATAAGGACTACAAGAGAAAAAGAAAAACAAGTAACACATGAAGCATATACGATAAGGAGGCACCACAGTCCAGAGCACGAGCTCTGGAATCACACAGGCTTGGATCGAATCCCAGCTAAGCCACTACCATCTATATACCCTGAAGGACAGGCCAAGGTTTAAATGTTGTTTTACCAGATTTCAAAAAAGAAGTGAAGAAAGAACCTATCTGCCGGGAAGGGACATCGTGGGGTGCAGTATCCAGTCGGATCAGGGCTCTGCATCTCCTGCTCAGAAACCTTGGCCACCTGGCTCATGGTGATGCTGGCAGCTGAGCAGCCCTGGAGAAGGCGATCCTGTCTCCAGGTCTCGCAGAGAAGCTGGGGAGGTCTCCGGACGAGGTGGCCCACACCCTGGTAAGCTCTGGCTGCCTCCTGCCCTCAGGTCTGAGCAGGCTCTGGCCTCTGGGCCCCGTGGTGGGGAAGGCCTGGCCGATACATACACAGGGCTGAGGGGCCTGCAGAGCCAGTCCCCAGGCAGGGTGAGCTCTGGAGGAGGCTTCCACAGTCCCCAGCAGTCTCCGCATGGTGGCCCAGCTGGCGCCAAACACCTGCCACCCACAGCGAGAAGTCCCAGCCACTAGAAAGTCCAGAAGGGGCCCCACCCTTTCCCTTTGGGCCTGGGTTAAGCCACCAGCTGGGCTTGCACGTGACCCCTGCCTCACCCCCTGCCCCGCCCGCCCTTTCTCTGTGACACGTACAATGGATATGTCATAAAGCCAGGCTGAGCCAGTGCTATAAATTCAGAGGAGTTAGAATCTAGGAAGAAGCTCTCCCACTTTCACTCTCTGCTCTCAGATCAGGCAGGCAGTACCTCTAATATGGAAGCTATGGACACCACACCTCCCTCCCAGGCTGTCCTCTTCCATTCTGCTCATGTTTTCCCCAGCACCCCATTGACGGCTTTGGCGGGTATCGGGGCTTCAGCAGGCAGCACGTCTGACCCCGAACCTATGGACACCACACCTCCTTCCCATGCTGTTATCTTCCATTCTGCTCCTGTTTTCCCCAGCACCCCATTGACGGCTTTGGCGGGCATCGGTGCTTCAGCAGGCAGCACCTCAGACCCCGAACCTATGGACACCACACCTCCTTCACATGCTGTCATCTTCCATTCTGCTCCTGTTTTCCCAAGCACCCCAGTTTCGGCTTTGGCGGGCATCGGTGCTTCAGCAGGGAGCACGTCAGACCCCGAACCTATGACACCACACCTCCTTCACACGCTGTCATCTTCCATTCTGCTCCTGTTTTCCCCAGCACCCCATTGACGGCCCTGGCGGGCATCGGTGCTTCCGCAGTCAGCACGTCTGACCCCGAACCTATGGACACCACACCTCCTTCCCAGGCTGTCATCTTCTATTCTGCTCCTGTTTTCTCCAGCACCCCTTTTTCGGCTTTGGTGGGCATCGGTGCCTCAGCAGTCAGCACCTCAGACCCCGAACCTATGGACACCACACCTCCTTCCCAGGCTGTCATCTTCCATCCTGCTCCTCTTTACCCCAGCACCCCATTTACCGCTTAGGCCGGCACTGGTGCTTCAGCAGGCAGCACCTCTAACACCAAAGCTATGGACACCACACCTCCTTCCCAGGCTGTCATTTTCCAGTCTGCCCTGTCTCCAAGTAGAACCACTACCCATTTCACACTGCTCTTCCCAGTTCTGGGAACACACCACCCAGTGGTAGCAATGCCTCAGCCCATGCCTCGACTCATTTTCCTGCAACGTGAGCCAACAGATAGACCAACACTTCAAAGTTATGACAGAAAATTGAGTAAGTTATACGCTTGGAATTTCATTTATTATTATTAACAAGCACAACTGTAGTGCTTAGACTATAACAAGTACTATTCTAAGGGCTTACCAAATATTAACTCACTTATTCCTCATAATGGCAACCCTAGTGGTAGGGAATATTCATAGTGTTCACTTTTTGGGGGGAAACTGAGGCTCAGAGACGTTGAATAGCTTGCCTAATGCCACACAGTTAGTAGGTGGCAAAACCCGGGATTAAAACCAGACCATCTAGACTTTCATCACTTTGCTGTGTCACCTTATTATAAGTTGTGGTTAGGGAAGGGACTAAATTGACAAGACTCTGAACTAAAAGGAGAAGGGAGAAATGAGAAAATGAGTGATCCTAGAAACTAGAGAAGGTTTAGGCTCAGAAATTTCTGGTGATGAGACCCAGAAGAACAAGAACTTGGTTGGAATGTTAACTTGGGGTAGAATCTGAATCCACTGAGAAATGGTTTTGTTTCCTGTAAAATTTAGAAAGGTCAGTTGGATGAAGATTAACGAAGACAAAAGTAGAAAGGAAAAGAAAAAGGTGCCTTAAGTGAGACATAACCGCTCCCCTCTACGTACCCACAGGTTGTGTCCTGTGGGAAAGGATGGAGCTCTCTCTACCGGGTTGGTCACCAGGCTGAACAAGGAGAAACATGGCAACCATTGTACTGGTTTTGATGATCCCTCAAAACCAAGGCTTCAGTTTCCAAGAACGACCTACAGTAGCATAACTAGTGTGTGTCACACATGCCACTAAGTGTGTTTCCAGTCACACATTTTAATTGGGGAAATACTTCCTATGAGGTAGGCATTAGTTCGCTATGGCTGCTGTAACAAATTACTACAAATGTGCTTGCTTCTAACAAAACACACTTATTTTCTTATGGTTCTGGAAGACAGAGGTCCAAAACCAGTTTCCCTGGGCTGAAACCAGGAGTCAACAGGGCCATCCATCCTCCTTCTAGAGGCTCTAAGCGAGAATCTGTTTCTTCGCCAGCATTCCTTCACTTCTGGCCACATCAATCCAACCCCAACTTCATCATCACATTCTCTTTGGGGTAAAAATTCCCTCTGCCTCTCTCTTACGAGAACACCAGTGGTTATATTTGGGCCCGTCCAGGTAGTCCAGGAGAATCTTCCCATCTGAGAACCATTACTTTCATCCCACTGGCAAAGTGCCTTCTGCCATTTAAGGTGACATTCACAGGTTCTGGAGAGTAGGATGTGGACATTTGGGGGCAATGGTATTATTCGGTCTACTACAAGGTAGATACTATTATCTTTCTCAGATGTAGGAAATGACGTTTAGGGAAGTAGTCTGTCTCAGGTCTACAATTTCCAGAGTAGAGACTTACATTCTGCCACTGACACTTTAGGACACACCCTAAACAACTTTAATCTGTGTCCTTAACTACTGCGTAATCCTTGGTTAAGAGTCACACTTAGGTATCAAGACCCAATTGAATAGAACGCAAGTACTGTCTCCTCTTTCACTATGTTTGCCTGGTGTACTGATGAATCTTGCCCAGAGCAGAAGAGTTCAGAAAAGTGTTATGCAGGTGTACGAAGAGAAAGCATTTACTGTTTGATGTGCACGGAGGAACGGAAGGCTTTTTCAAATAAAATAAAATAAAATATGCCACCAAATAGTCAATTGTCACAACAGAGGTAACCCCGTGGGAGTCATGAGGAGACTAAAATTATCTCCAATTGTGCAGGGCAGAAAAGTTTCAATGAAGGCAGGTGTAGTTCAGCCAAGGCCTACAGCACAGAAGTAGGAATTTGGGTATGTACGAATGGGAAAAAAGACATTTGAGGCATGGGAAATAGTTTAATGCAGAATGGACGAGAAATATGCATTAGACCTTTTCTAAAACAACTGGCTTATTAACTCAGTAAATCGATTTAGTCAGTCAAACTAGCTTTAGCTGATTACTTATCCAGGGGATAGCTGTTGAGAGTAATTTTTGTCACAGAACAGTAAATAAAATGGTTGAACTATAGCTTTAGGCTTGCTAAGCGAAATAGATGGCTCTAGATGATTTTCAAGTGACTTACTTGGTAGTACTCACGAAATTGGGGGTTAACAATTGCTTAAGAAAACAAAGAGAATTGATTTTAAATAAAGTAGCTACTGTGTAAACTATCTGTTCAGTAGCTCATGTTAAACGGATGTTTATAATCCCCATTGGACAACCAACTACATTTTTGCAAATGGCAATGTGAATTGCTGTTGCATAAACTATAGCAATGACCACCTATGTAATTTGTTGTCCAAACCAGAAATCTTCTAACAATACTGGTGTCCTAATAAAAATAAGCACGAAGGGAACACACAGTGGGTGTCTCCCGTGTGCCTGTGCATGCATCTATATCTCACTGAACCCTCATAACAGCCCCCAAGAGAGGGACTCTGGGCGTCCCCATGCTGCTTGTGGAGAAACAGGCACAGGAAGGTTCAATAGTCTATCTACCTAATATCGCACAGAGGGTGGCAGAGCCCGTTTTTAAACCACCTGCCTCCAATACCAGGTGCCAGGAGCCAGACTCAGCCTACAGCTCTCTTCTGCTCGCCTGGAGGTGAAACAATGTGTCATGATTAGCCAAATCCCGTCTTCACTCATCAAGGTAGGTTGAACACCTGCACGTCCTCCAAGTAGCATGTAGCATAAGCAATAAGATGTCTGTCCCGTGATCGTCCAGGAACTTGGAATCAGCTGTGCCTGGTTAGGCTGAGCTGGTTTAGAGTGGAGAGGACCACCGATCTTCCACCTGGGCAAGTGCCTTTTGACCTCCTGCCATCAGAGGGCCGAAATCTCCAGCCTGAGAATGTGCTGAGCCCTGTAGCCTAGTTACGCCAGCTCAGAACAATGATGAGCACACCTTTTTCCAGTCACCTTTCCTCATGCTCCCCATGCCTCATACTGCCCTGCTTCTTTATTCTTTATCCCACAGATACCCAAAGCCCCTTGCCTTTGGGGAGGCGGATTTGAGACCTATTGTCACGTCACGTCCTCGCTTGGCTGCCCTGTGAATAAACCTCCTCTTTGCTGCAAACCTCAGCATTTCAGTGTTTTGGCTTGCTGCGCCTCAGACAGAATGGTTGGGAGCAGTGGTACAGGTCCCTTGCCTGTGAGGGATGCTGGTTCCTAGTAGTCACGTTGCGGATGTTCTCTCCTCTCGGGGTGGGGGCGGGGCAGACATCCTGCTCTTCCGGAAAGGGAGAAACACAGGTGCCAAACCCTTGCCCTCAGCGTCACCGTCACCTAGGAGCTTGTTAGAAGCACAGAATCCAGGCCCCACCCAGAACTACTGAATACCAGCCTGCATTTAACAAGATCCACAAGAGAGGCATACCCATATTAAAGTTGGAGAGGCACCAAGCTGTCATCGTCTTCTCCACGGCTAATGAAAACGAAGCAAAGGTTCATCCCGAGCCGACTCTGCCTCAGTCACCTGGATATCACATGAGCTCATTTAATCCTCCCCAGAACCTGCAAATGAGACTGAGGGTCAGAGTGGTCTAGCACCCAAGGTTCCATAAAAGAACATGACCAAGGCTCACTGGAGCCCAGACTTCCAAAAAAGAAGGCCCCTGAGCACAGCATGGCACCACCGCAGCCCAAACCGTGGGCCTGGAGGGTAGGCCAGGCTCCCCACGCAGAGTTCACACCATTCGACAGATGCCCACAGCAGACCACAAGGCAATATGAGAAGTAAGTTCTGATTGTGGAATCTCTGAATTTTGAGATCTAAAGAAAAAAATCTGTTTTCGGGGGATGGTTAAAACAGTTCTACCAAGGAGTAAAGAGAGGGCATCTCAAGGCCCCTTCTGGACTTAGAATTTAATGCCTACTTATGGAGAAATGCTCCGTGCATTTGCTCAGCCCTACGTCGAGATGAAGTTCTCTGTGCCCTAGAAGCTTAGGTTCTAAAAAGGCCACAGAAATGGGTGAGACCTCAAAAATGCCAGAACAATGCAACGGCCTTAATCAGACTGTCTTTGCTTTGCCTTGCTTACAAGTCACTGACTTTAAACTGAATATGGTGTCATGTCTTTACGTTTCTTGAAGCTTTTTTTTTTTACAAAAGATCATATAAAGATTTTCTTCCATGGTAAAACTTTTATATTGTATTTCTCTTAAACTGGAGTGTGGTACATTTACCCTCCATCAGATGATTGCTTACAACTCACCTTGCTTTATTAAGAATACCGCTAGAGGCTTCTATGTCCCTACTAACAAAAATACATTTTCAGGCCCATTCAAACCAGTGAAAATCCAAGATTTCAGAGCACAAGATAATGAAAATTCTCTCTATCCACGTCTTTTACTACTTTTAGCCTGTTAACAGTCCCTAAGTGTGTCAGATGAAAGGTACTGTCGCGGGAATTGACATCTTTAACAGCATTCCATACAGGTAAGTCTTGATTGTTCCAATTTCTCAGAAAGTTGGACACATTTACTGCCTCTATGACATCTCTAGGGTGTGTGGAAGAAATAAAAAAGAGGCCTGTACAATGTATTTCTCAAAATATACACACAAAGAGTTTGCACATACAAACAGGGAAACCTTATAAATAATGTATGGGGAGCAAAGTATTGTCGGTAACGGAACTACTCATTTCGAAAGACAACACTGTCACCAAGTGTCCCCTCACCAAAACTGACTGGGAATGTTTAGGGGCCACCAAACCAGAGGTGGAGATTTTTAGGCACATTCTTGCCAGAAAAGAGAGCCTAGGGCATAAACCACTCAACTTGTTGGCACGAATGCCAGGGCAACCCAAGCAAGTGGATATAGAAGCCTACGTAATGCTTGGAAGTAGGAAGCTTTGAGGGACTACACCTGGGCTGGTACTGGCCTCCCTCCCCAAAGGGACAAGGAGAGCAGAAACCTGGATGGAGTCAAGAGAGAGCAAAAAGAAAGGCAAGGCTGGGTATGGAGCAACGTTTGGATCCAGGGGCATGTGTCTCAGAACTGCTGGGGCTCTGCAGACCAGCTGCATCCCCATTCTCCTTGACCCTCATTGGTATAATGAACTCAGGGTGGGCGCATCCCGGCTGCCAAGTCACTTCCACCCGTCCATGGAGTTGACGGTTACTTGCTCACAGTGAACCAACCGCTCTGGACCTAACAGCTACTGCAGGGGGCGGTAGTGGAGAACAAGGTGACGACAAGGACCAGATGCGAAGGAGGAAGAGACATTCAGCGGACCGACTGGGTGGACTGATGGTGTGGCGTTAAGTCTGCAGAGCTAAAGGGGCCAGATGTAGAAAAGGGAAGGGGAACCATGAGGATATGGTCAAGCCCCTTCGTATAGATGTTTCATCCGTATGTTGTATGCAAGTTCCATTCAATTTGCTCTGAGTGAAAGAGAGAGAACAAAATTATCCTTTAAACCATGTCAGTGATTTTATTTACCATCTCATTTGATGAGCTCATAGCCCAGGGTCAGAGGGAAATGGGAGCTGTGAGTCTGCCATCTCTCAGGAAGTCTCAGGCCTCAGAGGCCCCTCATAGCCAAACTACCTCACCTTTTGCACCTTTCAAGCAACGTTATTCCTAAGTGCGAGTCACCCTCTTCATCAGGTTCTCCAAGAAACAGCAGTCTCTCTCAATGACAGAGGAAAAATGGGCTACTTTGGCTTTCTGAGGCACAATATGTAGTTCTCCAAAATGGTACCTGCCTGGGGGATTTTTCAAGAAAATTAAGCATCAGTGGTGATTTGTTTGTCTTCACATAACGTATGACCGAGATGTGCTGAGAAATAAGAAAAGGACGAACGAATCAAAGGCAGCTGATCCAAGGAGGCAAGGGGCAACTTCCACAGCCTACGTGGAAAGCTAGAGGAAGGGAACATACAGCTGGTGGGAGCTGAAGACAGGGGCCAGTCCTCCTTGGTCTCGGGATGCCACCCCCTCTTCCTACATCTTCACGCTCTCCTTCTCTGTTGGCCCCTCCCAGCCATATTAAAGAGCCACAAGGAAATGCTCTCCTCCATTCCACTTTCCTGTCCTCCTATCCACCCCTCCCTTCTTTCCCTTTGCCATCAATTTCTTGACTTGCCCCCCATTTCTCCCCTCCCATCTACACTGCGATCTGTTTTCTGCCCCACTACTCCCGTGAAACTGACCTCCTTGAAGCCCCCAATGATTTCTCTGTTGACAAGTCCAGGGGACTACTTCTCAATCCTTATCTTTGTGACCGCCAAGCCGAGTTAGACCTTAAACAACGTCTCTGTCTTGAAAATCTCTTCCCTTGGCTTCTGCGCCACCTTTCCTTTTCTTTTCATGACACAGATCACAACCAGTGCTGCAGATTCCATCGAATTAAGGAATGCTGTTGCCTACACGTGTGAATGAGCTAAAGTGAGTACAGTACTGAAGTAGAGGACACCTAAAGTGAAACGTCTTCATGTACGTCCACGTGGCTGAGCAGCAAGTTAACCTTTCATACATGTGTTAAAGAAGAAGAGTTGGGTTTTATTTTATTTACTTTTCCCTGGACTGTGTTGAATGGCTATCATCTACAAGTTCAGGCTACTTTTTGCTGAGGATTAATAATGCACTGGGAGAGCTGAGAGAAAACTGAATAATAGAGCTGTCATTTTCTTGACCAGTTCACCTTAGTTTCCCAAACTCTAAGTCTTTCTCCAATTCTTTTCCCTTTTTATTGTAGTAAAATGAACATAACACAAAATTCACCATTTGGATCATTTTACAATTCACTGTACCATTCAGTGGAATTTACTACTGTCACAATGTTGTGCAACTATCACCACTGCCTAGCTGCAAAACATTTTCATCAACCAAGAGGAAACCTACACCCATTTTAAGGAGTCATTCCCAATTTCCCTCTCTTCCAAACCCCTGGCAACCACTAATGTATAATCTTTTCTGTGTGTATGGATTTGCCACTGCTGGACATTTCATATAAATGGAACCATACAATATGTAGCCTTTCATGCCTGACTTCTTTCACTTAGTTGCATCCATCATGTAGCATGTATCAGAAATCCACTCACTGTTACAGCTGAATCCTTCATACTGTTTGAATACAAAATTAAAAATACGTTGAGAGTGAAGCTCTGTTTTAATGGCACATCTATTAGGCCAATTCATTGAAAGAAGCTGAAGATGGAGATGTTGTTGTGAAATGATAATCGTTGAGAAGCCTCAGCCAATTGGATAATGAAAAGTTTGGGAAATGTTGCAAAAAATTAGCTGATTTATATTAAAAGCCTATTAAACAAGGATTCAGGAGATTGTCTTTTTCTTGCAGGTAACTTAAATGAGGCAGAAAGAAATAACTGCCCTTTAAAACACATTTTGAAAGGATTCTATTTATTCTTAATAGACGAATGGGAGGGAGTACAGCAAGTTCACATCCAATATGGACTCCCTGTCCAAACACTGTTTGTTGTTCTAGCCACCGCTATCGAATTATATTTCTTGAGAGTAAGGCAGCTCAATTCCTGCATATTACTTTCTAAACTTCATCCATCAAATCCATTAATACAGTATAAACAAGAGTTGTTCATGTTTAAGTGCAGTTCAAATATCAGGTATAAAGAACCCCCAGTAAGAAAAAGAATCCTATATCTCTTGCCAGAATGTGGTCAGCTCTGGGGTGCTCTGCTAGCTGAAAGACACATTCCTTATTAAGAGGATAGAGGCTGCTTAAGAGGGATGAGAGCCAAAAAAATTTAACTACATATATGTGTTAAGAACAGTGCTAGGTTATCTCATGTTCTATATCAGTCAAGGCTCACCATTTTACATACGTGAAAAGCAAAGTTAAAAGTGTATTCGTAGGGCTTCCCTGTTGGCGCAGTGGTTAAGGATCCACCTGCCAGTGCACGGGACACACGTTTGAGCCCTGGTCCGGGAAGATCCCACATGCCACGGAGCAAATAAGACCATGTGCCACAACTACTGAGCCTGCGTGCTAGAGCCCGTGAACCACAACTACTGAAGCCCACGCACCTAGACCCCGTGCTCAGCAACAGCGAGAAGCCACCACAATGAGAATCCCGCGTACTGCAACAGAGTAGCCCCCGCTCACTGCAACTAGAGAAAGCCTGCGCACAGCAACGAAGAGCCTAGGCAGCCAAAGATAAATAAATAAATACGTCTATTTTTAAAAAAATGTGTTTTAGTAACTTACTAAAAGGCACGCAATCAGTAAACATGAGCAAGGATTCAATCCCAAATCTGTCACACTGAAGTTGAAGCTAATACTCGAGATTGATAAAAACAGCACTAATTTAAAACTTCAGAGGTATTTGTTACTTCATACTTTCACTAATGCTCTTTGGAGATAAATCATTTCATTTATATGGGCCTTAGTTTTTACAACTGTAATAGTTGGAAGCTTGACTAGGTGATCTGTATGTAGCCTTCCAATTCTAAAATGTTCCACTAATTTGGATTCCTACAATAATTGCCCTTGCAATACATGCATGCTGCCACCAAGTAGCAGTAGAGACTACTAGTTCCTTTTTTATCCCTAGTGGGGGTGCATTTTGACAGCAGACTTATCCGTCAATAGTACAACCTGTTAGTATAACTATAAGATAACAAAATAATCTGGTATTCTTTCCTGTAAAAGAGAAGCTTTACATTGTGTCTGTGAATCGTACCAGAATCACCTGTAGCTTTATAAATATAGAGGAAATCCTGAACCCATTGAATGAGAATCTTCAGAGACAGGACTTGGGCATCTGGAATTTTGGGCTCCCGTCATTTGTATATTTTATTTCATTTTATTTTTGCCTATGTACAATATTTGCCACATCCTTTTGAATCTTTAAAAGGTTCTTTCTGTTTTAAATTTTAGAATATTCCATAATCTTCACCTACTTTTCATAAGGTGTTATCTGTTATGTTTATTCGATCTTGTGCTTCTCCTGGTTAAGACTTCTTTCTTTCCTTTTTTTTTTCTCGTGGCCCTGCCTCATGTCTTGCAGGATCTTAGTTCCCTGACATGGGATTGGACCCCAGGGTCCCAGCAGTGAAAGCGCCATGTTCTAAACACTGGACCACCAGGGAAGTCCCAAGATTTCAGTTTTAAATGACTTTTTTCCCACTCTAATTCATTCCTGGGATCAGTTTCATGTTTGGACATTAAAGCAACCTTGCATTGCCAGAATAAAGCTACTTTGATTTTGATATATGATTGTTTTACATACCATGGATACAGTTTGTGCTTCTCTTTACACATTTTGCATGCATGTTCAAAGGAGAAACTGGCCTGTGATTCTATTCTTGTAATATCCTTTATAGATTATTTTTAAGATTCTATACTTTATTTTTTATTTATTTATTTTTGGCTGCATTGGGTCTTCATTGCTGCATGCATGCTTTCTCTAGTTTTGGCGAGCGGGGGTCTATTCTTTGTTGCAGTGAGTAGGCTTCTCATTGCAGCCTTCTGACCGCATGGGCTTCTGACACCATTCGTCGGTGCTACTTCAGTTCCTTACCCCTTCCCTTCTGACCCTGGGCGGTGAAATCCTCTTTCTGCGGCTGGCCTGCGGCAGAAAGTCAATGAGGCAAGAGTAGGCTTGGAGTATCCAAGGAGCAGAAAGGATGTCAGCGTGTGAAAAACAGAGCGAGCAAATTGGAGAGGAGAAGGAAACACTCAGAGAGGAAACAGAGGCCCAGATTTCTAGGTCTGTGGAGGCACTCTGAGGACTTTGCACTTTCTGTGAAGAAGCCACTGAAGAAATTTGAGTGACATGATCTGACTTATGTTTTAACAAGATCTCTCTGGATGCCACGTTGATTAGAGATTGTAGGAGAGCAAGGACAAGCCCCAGAAGACCAACAGTTGATTCAAAGAAGTGATTACTCAAACCTGGTCCCCCTCCTCAATGAGGACGCAGGGCAGGAATCGACAAATAATGGCCACAAATCAAATCAGGCTCTCAGCCTGGATCTGTGGGACTGTGAGCTAATAACGGTTCTCACGTTCAGAAAGCTTGTTGAAGAAGAAAGAGGAGGAGAAGCTACAGAAACTGTATATGGCCCACAAAGCCTAAGATATTTAAAATCCAGAAGATGCTTTCCAACACCTGATGTAAAGCATGTGGCTGGTAGGAGGTCCTCAACCAAATTTGGAAGAGGAATACATGAGTCAGTTCGTTCCTGAAAACACTGTAAAGTGATAGGGGTCAAGAAACATTTACCCGTTCACCCTAAACCTTCACAAATGATGCCAGTTCCGTTGAGCTATTGAAAAATACATTCTGGCTTTCAAAAAAGTAACCCAGAGGGCATTTTCTCACATAGGCAAGGTCATAAACAACTGTCAAGTGAAGTTGAAATAGCAACAAATCAAATAATAACAAAAACATTTTTACAGAATTTTAAATCTTACAAAGCATTTTCATGTTCATTATCTAATTTAATCCCCAAATCAACGTCATGAGATAGTTATTATTTCCCCATTAGAAATGACCACATATTAAATCCTTAGTGATTGCTCAAGAAAAGCTGAAATCTTGAGTGTTACATCCATTAATGCCATGGTTGGGTGTTTTCCCATGGGAACACTGGATGCTAAAATCCACAGGGATTTTCAGCTCAAGATGGCAGACTAGGAAATATATTTACTTTCTGTTCCTCCTGAAACCATATCTCAATAAAACTGTAGAAATACCAAAATTAATCAACCAATAAAAGCCAAGATATTTTGGAAGTCATCAACCACAGAAAGATTTCAACACATTTCGAGAAGGCAAACAATGAAATGGAGGAGCCGTGAATAAAATAATGAAGAAAAAAAGGCTGAACCTAAGTAAGGTCTGCACAAAGCCACTCAGCTTTTGCTGAGCTCCGGTTATAGTAAAGGGCAGAGGAAAGAAGAGGGGCTGAAAACAAGGAGACAAAACGTCATTTTAGGAAAAACAGTTCATTTAATGAGCTCCAGGGAACACTCAGCCTGCTGCCATACTAACTCATGAATTACAATGGATTGTTGGTAAGCAAGACAAGAAAACAGGGAAGAAACAAAAGAAACAAAAATCAAGACATTGTTTCTAACTGAACTCTTCTCAAAGGAGATCGAGGAATTATGGTTCAATGCCACAGCTGTAAATCATTTCTGCTCTTGGAGAGCTTACAAAGGGCTTATAATATTTCCCTTTTGTTCAGACAGAATTTAGGTCTGAGCAAAAGCTTTTGTGTCCTCCAACCCCAACATTTATTGGGGATGGAAGCCCAGATTTGCTGGGACATACCATAAAAAGAATCTCATGAGCAGAGGGTCAAACTGATTTTGGAATATATGAATTATGTCCAGTGTGAGTTTCAATAGGTTTTAAAATATATACATACATACATATATATATATATATATATATATATATATACATTTTTACTGATCTATACGATTTTGGGTTCTGAAACTTCTACATGTCACATGCGTGATACATAACAGACAATGTCAGCCCCAGGAGGGAGAAAACACTCCAATGAAGCAAGCCAAAGAAACAAGTTTTAAGCAAGGTCAAGTGATGTGTAGACCAGGATTGTTCAATTCCTACCTGTCATGCTGAAGCTTCCAGCTCCTGAATAACAACACATGCTTCCCTTGTCCTAGACAGCCAAGAGTATGTCTCCTCTCTTGGGCATAAGAATCTCTAGAGTTACATATCTGTAGTAAGAGTGGACCCAGCTGGCATACTCACAATGACCAAATTGTGTTGATCGTACTTTATACCAATACATCGCCCCACGCTGAAGTTGCAATAAATGATATATTTGCTTTCTAGACATGAATGAGACGCCTTACTGGATATACTCCAGGAAGGCCAGAGAAGCTGGCTTCTAATCCATACGGAACAATTCACTGGTGAATTTCTTTCACGATAGCCCATGATTTATCTAGAATATCATCTTGACATATCTGGATCCTTCAAACTAGACAAAGGGAAAATACGGGCTTCAAGCCTCAATTAGAAATATGGAATGGTGCCATGCTGACAACTGGTGGTCCCTGACCTGTATCTTCTGAGATTACAACACAGTGTGGTGGATGACCAATTCATGCATTGAACAAAAGAAGACCTCCTACAGGGCAGTGTAGCTGTTCGTTACAGGTATGGCACTTAGGGCTAAGTACCATAAGGACTACAAGAGAAAAAGAAAAACAAGTAACACATGAAGCATATACGATAAGGAGGCACCACAGTCCAGAGCACGAGCTCTGGAATCACACAGGCTTGGATCGAATCCCAGCTAAGCCACTACCATCTATATACCCTGAAGGACAGGCCAAGGTTTAAATGTTGTTTTACCAGATTTCAAAAAAGAAGTGAAGAAAGAACCTATCTGCCGGGAAGGGACATCGTGGGGTGCAGTATCCAGTCGGATCAGGGCTCTGCATCTCCTGCTCAGAAACCTTGGCCACCTGGCTCATGGTGATGCTGGCAGCTGAGCAGCCCTGGAGAAGGCGATCCTGTCTCCAGGTCTCGCAGAGAAGCTGGGGAGGTCTCCGGACGAGGTGGCCCACACCCTGGTAAGCTCTGGCTGCCTCCTGCCCTCAGGTCTCAGCAGGCTCTGGCCTCTGGGCCCCGTGGTGGGGAAGGCCTGGCCGATACATACACAGGGCTGAGGGGCCTGCAGAGCCAGTCCCCAGGCAGGGTGAGCTCTGGAGGAGGCTTCCACAGTCCCCAGCAGTCTCCGCATGGTGGCCCAGCTGGCGCCAAACACCTGCCACCCACAGCGAGAAGTCCCAGCCACTAGAAAGTCCAGAAGGGGCCCCACCCTTTCCCTTTGGGCCTGGGTTAAGCCACCAGCTGGGCTTGCACGTGACCCCTGCCTCACCCCCTGCCCCGCCCGCCCTTTCTCTGTGACACGTACAATGGATATGTCATAAAGCCAGGCTGAGCCAGTGCTATAAATTCAGAGGAGTTAGAATCTAGGAAGAAGCTCTCCCACTTTCACTCTCTGCTCTCAGATCAGGCAGGCAGTACCTCTAATATGGAAGCTATGGACACCACACCTCCCTCCCAGGCTGTCCTCTTCCATTCTGCTCATGTTTTCCCCAGCACCCCATTGACGGCTTTGGCGGGTATCGGGGCTTCAGCAGGCAGCACGTCTGACCCCGAACCTATGGACACCACACCTCCTTCCCATGCTGTTATCTTCCATTCTGCTCCTGTTTTCCCCAGCACCCCATTGACGGCTTTGGCGGGCATCGGTGCTTCAGCAGGCAGCACCTCAGACCCCGAACCTATGGACACCACACCTCCTTCACATGCTGTCATCTTCCATTCTGCTCCTGTTTTCCCAAGCACCCCAGTTTCGGCTTTGGCGGGCATCGGTGCTTCAGCAGGGAGCACGTCAGACCCCGAACCTATGGACACCACACCTCCTTCACACGCTGTCATCTTCCATTCTGCTCCTGTTTTCCCCAGCACCCCATTGACGGCCGTGGCGGGCATCGGTGCTTCCGCAGTCAGCACGTCTGACCCCGAACCTATGGACACCACACCTCCTTCCCAGGCTGTCATCTTCTATTCTGCTCCTGTTTTCTCCAGCACCCCTTTTTCGGCTTTGGTGGGCATCGGTGCCTCAGCAGTCAGCACCTCAGACCCCGAACCTATGGACACCACACCTCCTTCCCAGGCTGTCATCTTCCATCCTGCTCCTCTTTACCCCAGCACCCCATTTACCGCTTAGGCCGGCACTGGTGCTTCAGCAGGCAGCACCTCTAACACCAAAGCTATGGACACCACACCTCCTTCCCAGGCTGTCATTTTCCAGTCTGCCCTGTCTCCAAGTAGAACCACTACCCATTTCACACTGCTCTTCCCAGTTCTGGGAACACACCACCCAGTGGTAGCAATGCCTCAGCCCATGCCTCGACTCATTTACCTGCAACGTGAGCCAACAGATAGACCAACACTTCAAAGTTATGACAGAAAATTGAGTAAGTTATACGCTTGGAATTTCATTTATTATTATTAACAAGCACAACTGTAGTGCTTAGACTATAACAAGTACTATTCTAAGGGCTTACCAAATATTAACTCACTTATTCCTCATAATGGCAACCCTAGTGGTAGGGAATATTCATAGTGTTCACTTTTTGGGGGGAAACTGAGGCTCAGAGACGTTGAATAGCTTGCCTAATGCCACACAGTTAGTAGGTGGCAAAACCCGGGATTAAAACCAGACCATCTAGACTTTCATCACTTTGCTGTGTCACCTTATTATAAGTTGTGGTTAGGGAAGGGACTAAATTGACAAGACTCTGAACTAAAAGGAGAAGGGAGAAATGAGAAAATGAGTGATCCTAGAAACTAGAGAAGGTTTAGGCTCAGAAATTTCTGGTGATGAGACCCAGAAGAACAAGAACTTGGTTGGAATGTTAACTTGGGGTAGAATCTGAATCCACTGAGAAATGGTTTTGTTTCCTGTAAAATTTAGAAAGGTCAGTTGGATGAAGATTAACGAAGACAAAAGTAGAAAGGAAAAGAAAAAGGTGCCTTAAGTGAGACATAACCGCTCCCCTCTACGTACCCACAGGTTGTGTCCTGTGGGAAAGGATGGAGCTCTCTCTACCGGGTTGGTCACCAGGCTGAACAAGGAGAAACATGGCAACCATTGTACTGGTTTTGATGATCCCTCAAAACCAAGGCTTCAGTTTCCAAGAACGACCTACGGTAGCATAACTAGTGTGTGTCACACATGCCACTAAGTGTGTTTCCAGTCACACATTTTAATTGGGGAAATACTTCCTATGAGGTAGGCATTAGTTCGCTATGGCTGCTGTAACAAATTACTACAAATGTGCTTGCTTCTAACAAAACACACTTATTTTCTTATGGTTCTGGAAGACAGAGGTCCAAAACCAGTTTCCCTGGGCTGAAACCAGGAGTCAACAGGGCCATCCATCCTCCTTCTAGAGGCTCTAAGCGAGAATCTGTTTCCTCGCCAGCATTCCTTCACTTCTGGCCACATCAATCCAACCCCAACTTCATCATCACATTCTCTTTGGGGTAAAAATCCCCTCTGCCTCTCTCTTACGAGAACACCAGTGGTTATATTTGGGCCCGTCCAGGTAGTCCAGGAGAATCTTCCCATCTGAGAACCATTACTTTCATCCCACTGGCAAAGTGCCTTCTGCCATTTAAGGTGACATTCACAGGTTCTGGAGAGTAGGATGTGGACATTTGGCGGCAATGGTATTATTCGGTCTACTACAAGGTAGATACTATTATCTTTCTCAGATGTAGGAAATGACGTTTAGGGAAGTAGTCTGTCTCAGGTCTACAATTTCCAGAGTAGAGACTTACATTCTGCCACTGACACTTTAGGACACACCCTAAACAACTTTAATCTGTGTCCTTAACTACTGCGTAATCCTTGGTTAAGAGTCACACTTAGGTATCAAGACCCAATTGAATAGAACGCAAGTACTGTCTCCTCTTTCACTATGTTTGCCTGGTGTACTGATGAATCTTGCCCAGAGCAGAAGAGTTCAGAAAAGTGTTATGCAGGTGTACGAAGAGAAAGCATTTACTGTTTGATGTGCACGGAGGAACGGAAGGCTTTTTCAAATAAAATAAAATAAAATATGCCACCAAATAGTCAATTGTCACAACAGAGGTAACCCCGTGGGAGTCATGAGGAGACTAAAATTATCTCCAATTGTGCAGGGCAGAAAAGTTTCAATGAAGGCAGGTGTAGTTCAGCCAAGGCCTACAGCACAGAAGTAGGAATTTGGGTATGTACGAATGGGAAAAAAGACATTTGAGGCATGGGAAATAGTTTAATGCAGAATGGACGAGAAATATGCATTAGACCTTTTCTAAAACAACTGGCTTATTAACTCAGTAAATCGATTTAGTCAGTCAAACTAGCTTTAGCTGATTACTTATCCAGGGGATAGCTGTTGAGAGTAATTTTTGTCACAGAACAGTAAATAAAATGGTTGAACTATAGCTTTAGGCTTGCTAAGCGAAATAGATGGCTCTAGATGATTTTCAAGTGACTTACTTGGTAGTACTCACGAAATTGGGGGTTAACAATTGCTTAAGAAAACAAAGAGAATTGATTTTAAATAAAGTAGCTACTGTGTAAACTATCTGTTCAGTAGCTCATGTTAAACGGATGTTTATAATCCCCATTGGACAACCAACTACATTTTTGCAAATGGCAATGTGAATTGCTGTTGCATAAACTATAGCAATGACCACCTATGTAATTTGTTGTCCAAACCAGAAATCTTCTAACAATACTGGTGTCCTAATAAAAATAAGCACGAAGGGAACACACAGTGGGTGTCTCCCGTGTGCCTGTGCATGCATCTATATCTCACTGAACCCTCATAACAGCCCCCAAGAGAGGGACTCTGGGCGTCCCCATGCTGCTTGTGGAGAAACAGGCACAGGAAGGTTCAATAGTCTATCTACCTAATATCGCACAGAGGGTGGCAGAGCCCGTTTTTAAACCACCTGCCTCCAATACCAGGTGCCAGGAGCCAGACTCAGCCTACAGCTCTCTTCTGCTCGCCTGGAGGTGAAACAATGTGTCATGATTAGCCAAATCCCGTCTTCACTCATCAAGGTAGGTTGAACACCTGCACGTCCTCCAAGTAGCATGTAGCATAAGCAATAAGATGTCTGTCCCGTGATCGTCCAGGAACTTGGAATCAGCTGTGCCTGGTTAGGCTGAGCTGGTTTAGAGTGGAGAGGACCACCGATCTTCCACCTGGGCAAGTGCCTTTTGACCTCCTGCCATCAGAGGGCCGAAATCTCCAGCCTGAGAATGTGCTGAGCCCTGTAGCCTAGTTACGCCAGCTCAGAACAATGATGAGCACACCTTTTTCCAGTCACCTTTCCTCATGCTCCCCATGCCTCATACTGCCCTGCTTCTTTATTCTTTATCCCACAGGTACCCAAAGCCCCTTGCCTTTGGGGAGGCGGATTTGAGACCTATTGTCACGTCACGTCCTCGCTTGGCTGCCCTGTGAATAAACCTCCTCTTTGCTGCAAACCTCAGCATTTCAGTGTTTTGGCTTGCTGCGCCTCAGACAGAATGGTTGGGAGCAGTGGTACAGGTCCCTTGCCTGTGAGGGATGCTGGTTCCTAGTAGTCACGTTGCGGATGTTTTCTCCTCTCGGGGTGGGGGCGGGGCAGACATCCTGCTCTTCCGGAAAGGGAGAAACACAGGTGCCAAACCCTTGCCCTCAGCGTCACCGTCACCTAGGAGCTTGTTAGAAGCCAGAATCCAGGCCCCACCCAGAACTACTGAATACCAGCCTGCATTTAACAAGATCCACAAGAGAGGCATACCCATATTAAAGTTGGAGAGGCACCAAGCTGTCATCGTCTTCTCCACGGCTAATGAAAACGAAGCAAAGGTTCATCCCGAGCCGACTCTGCCTCAGTCACCTGGATATCACATGAGCTCATTTAATCCTCCCCAGAACCTGCAAATGAGACTGAGGGTCAGAGTGGTCTAGCACCCAAGGTTCCATAAAAGAACATGACCAAGGCTCACTGGAGCCCAGACTTCCAAAAAAGAAGGCCCCTGAGCACAGCATGGCACCACTGCAGCCCAAACCGTGGGCCTGGAGGGTAGGCCAGGCTCCCCACGCAGAGTTCACACCATTCGACAGATGCCCACAGCAGACCACAAGGCAATATGAGAAGTAAGTTCTGATTGTGGAATCTCTGAATTTTGAGATTTAAAGAAAAGAATCTGTTTTCGGGGGATGGTTAAAACAGTTCTACCAAGGAGTAAAGAGAGGGCATCTCAAGGCCCCTTCTGGACTTAGAATTTAATGCCTACTTATGGAGAAATGCTCCGTGCATTTGCTCAGCCCTACGTCGAGATGAAGTTCTCTGTGCCCTAGAAGCTTAGGTTCTAAAAAGGCCACAGAAATGGGTGAGACCTCAAAAATGCCAGAACAATGCAACGGCCTTAATCAGACTGTCTTTGCTTTGCCTTGCTTACAAGTCACTGACTTTAAACTGAATATGGTGTCATGTCTTTACGTTTCTTGAAGCTTTTTTTTTTTACAAAAGATCATATAAAGATTTTCTTCCATGGTAAAACTTTTATATTGTATTTCTCTTAAACTGGAGTGTGGTACATTTACCCTCCATCAGATGATTGCTTACAACTCACCTTGCTTTATTAAGAATACCGCTAGAGGCTTCTATGTCCCTACTAACAAAAATACATTTTCAGGCCCATTCAAACCAGTGAAAATCCAAGATTTCAGAGCACAAGATAATGAAAATTCTCTCTATCCACGTCTTTTACTACTTTTAGCCTGTTAACAGTCCCTAAGTGTGTCAGATGAAAGGTACTGTCGCGGGAATTGACATCTTTAACAGCATTCCATACAGGTAAGTCTTGATTGTTCCAATTTCTCAGAAAGTTGGACACATTTACTGCCTCTATGACATCTCTAGGGTGTGTGGAAGAAATAAAAAAGAGGCCTGTACAATGTATTTCTCAAAATATACACACAAAGAGTTTGCACATACAAACAGGGAAACCTTATAAATAATGTATGGGGAGCAAAGTATTGTCGGTAACGGAACTACTCATTTCGAAAGACAACACTGTCACCAAGTGTCCCCTCACCAAAACTGACTGGGAATGTTTAGGGGCCACCAAACCAGAGGTGGAGATTTTTAGGCACATTCTTGCCAGAAAAGAGAGCCTAGGGCATAAACCACTCAACTTGTGGGCACGAATACCAGGGCAACCCAAGCACGTGGATATAGAAGCCTACGTAATGCTTGGAAGTAGGAAGCTTTGGGGGACTACACCTGGGCTGGTACTGGCCTCCCTCCCCAAAGGGACAAGGAGAGCAGAAACCTGGATGGAGTCAAGAGAGAGCAAAAAGAAAGGCAAGGCTGGGTATGGAGCAACATTTGGATCCAGGGGCATGTGTCTCAGAACTGCTGGGGCTCTGCAGACCAGCTGCATCCCCATTCTCCTTGACCCTCATTGGTATAATGAACTCAGGGTGGGCGCATCCCGGCTGCCAAGTCACTTCCACCCGTCCATGGAGTTGACGGTTACTTGCTCACAGTGAACCAACCGCTCTGGACCTAACAGCTACTGCAGGGGGCGGTAGTGGAGAACAAGGTGACGACAAGGACCAGATGTGAAGGAGGAAGAGACATTCAGCGGACCGACTGGGTGGACTGATGGTGTGGCGTTAAGTCTGCAGAGCTAAAGGGGCCAGATGTAGAAAAGGGAAGGGGAACCATGAGGATATGGTCAAGCCCCTTCGTATAGATGTTTCATCCGTATGTTGTATGCAAGTTCCATTCAATTTGCTCTGAGTGAAAAAGAGAGAACAAAATTATCCTTTAAACCATGTCAGTGATTTTATTTACCATCTCATTTGATGAGCTCATAGCCCAGGGTCAGAGGGAAATGGGAGCTGTGAGTCTGCCATCTCTCAGGAAGTCTCAGGCCTCAGAGGCCCCTCATAGCCAAACTACCTCACCTTTTGCACCTTTCAAGCAACGTTATTCCTAAGTGCGAGTCACCCTCTTCATCAGGTTCTCCAAGAAACAGCAGTCTCTCTCAATGACAGAGGAAAAATGGGCTACTTTGGCTTTCTGAGGCACAATATGTAGTTCTCCAAAATGGTACCTGCCTGGGGGATTTTTCAAGAAAATTAAGCATCAGTGGTGATTTGTTTGTCTTCACATAACGTATGACCCAGATGTGCTGAGAAATAAGAAAAGGACGAACGAATCAAGGGCAGCTGATCCAAGGAGGCAAGGGGCAACTTCCACAGCCTACGTGGAAAGCTAGAGGAAGGGAACATCCAGCTGGTGGGAGCTGAAGACAGGGGCCAGTCCTCCTTGGTCTCGGGATGCCACCCCCTCTTCCTACATCTTCACGCTCTCCTTCTCTGTTGGCCCCTCCCAGCCATATTAAAGAGCCACAAGGAAATGCTCTCCTCCATTCCATTTTCCTGTCCTCCTATCCACCCCTCCCTTCTTTCCCTTTGCCATCAATTTCTTGACTTGCCCCCCATTTCTCCCCTCCCATCTACACTGCGATCTGTTTTCTGCCCCACTACTCCCGTGAAACTGACCTCCTTGAAGCCCCCAATGATTTCTCTGTTGACAAGTCCAGGGGACTACTTCTCAATCCTTATCTTTGTGACCGCCAAGCCGAGTTAGACCTTAAACAACGTCTCTGTCTTGAAAATCTCTTCCCGTGGCTTCTGCGCCACCTTTCCTTTTCTTTTCATGACACAGATCACAACCAGTGCTGCAGATTCCATCGAATTAAGGAATGCTGTTGCCTACATGTGTGAATGAGCTAAAGTGAGTACAGTACTGAAGTAGAGGACACCTAAAGTGAAACGTCTTCATGTACGTCCACGTGGCTGAGCAGCAAGTTAACCTTTCATACATGTGTTAAAGAAGAAGAGTTGGGTTTTATTTTATTTACTTTTCCCTGGACTGTGTTGAATGGCTATCATCTACAAGTTCAGGCTACTTTTTGCTGAGGATTAATAATGCACTGGGAGAGCTGAGAGAAAACTGAATAATAGAGCTGTCATTTTCTTGACCAGTTCACCTTAGTTTCCCAAACTCTAAGTCTTTCTCCAATTCTTTTCCCTTTTTATTGTAGTAAAATGAACATAACACAAAATTCACCATTTGGATCATTTTACAATTCACTGTACCATTCAGTGGAATTTACTACTGTCACAATGTTGTGCAACTATCACCACTGCCTAGCTGCAAAACATTTTCATCAACCAAGAGGAAACCTACACCCATTTTAAGGAGTCATTCCCAATTTCCCTCTCTTCCAAACCCCTGGCAACCACTAATGTATAATCTTTTCTGTGTGTGTGGATTTGCCACTGCTGGACATTTCATATAAATGGAACCATACAATATGTAGCCTTTCATGCCTGACTTCTTTCACTTAGTTGCATCCATCATGTAGCATGTATCAGAAATCCACTCACTGTTACAGCTGAATCCTTCATACTGTTTGAATACAAAATTAAAAATACGTTGAGAGTGAAGCTCTGTTTTAATGGCACATCTATTAGGCCAATTCATTGAAAGAAGCTGAAGATGGAGATGTTGTTGTGAAATGATAATCGTTGAGAAGCCTCAGCCAATTGGATAATGAAAAGTTTGGGAAATGTTGCAAAAAATTAGCTGATTTATATTAAAAGCCTATTAAACAAGGATTCAGGAGATTGTCTTTTTCTTGCAGGTAACTTAAATGAGGCAGAAAGAAATAACTGCCCTTTAAAACACATTTTGAAAGGATTCTATTTATTCTTAATAGACGAATGGGAGGGAGTACAGCAAGCTCACATCCAATATGGACTCCCTGTCCAAACACTGTTTGTCGTTCTAGCCACCGCTATCGAATTATATTTCTTGAGAGTAAGGCAGCTCAATTCCTGCATATTACTTTCTAAACTTCATCCATCAAATCCATTAATACAGTATAAACAAGAGTTGTTCATGTTTAAGTGCAGTTCAAATATCAGGTATAAAGAACCCCCAGTAAGAAAAAGAATCCTATATCTCTTGCCAGAATGTGGTCAGCTCTGGGGTGCTCTGCTAGCTGAAAGACACATTCCTTATTAAGAGGATAGAGGCTGTTTAAGAAGGATGAGAGCCAAAAAAATTTAACTACATATATGTGTTAAGAACAGTGCTAGGTTATCTCATGTTCTATATCAGTCAAGGCTCACCATTTTACATACGTGAAAAGCAAAGTTAAAAGTGTATTCGTAGGGCTTCCCTGTTGGCGCAGTGGTTAAGGATCCACCTGCCAGTGCACGGGACACACGTTTGAGCCCTGGTCCGGGAAGATCCCACATGCCACGGAGCAACTAAGACCATGTGCCACAACTACTGAGCCTGCGTGCTAGAGCCCGTGAACCACAACTACTGAAGCCCACGCACCTAGACCCCGTGCTCAGCAACAGCGAGAAGCCACCACAATGAGAATCCCGCGTACTGCAACAGAGTAGCCCCCGCTCACTGCAACTAGAGAAAGCCTGCGCACAGCAACGAAGAGCCTAGGCAGCCAAAGATAAATAAATAAATACGTCTATTTTTAAAAAAATGTGTTTTAGTAACTTACTAAAAGGCACGCAATCAGTAAACATGAGCAAGGATTCAATCCCAAATCTGTCACACTGAAGTTGAAGCTAATACTCGAGATTGATAAAAACAGCACTAATTTAAAACTTCAGAGGTATTTTTTACTTCATACTTTCACTAATGCTCTTTGGAGATAAATCATTTCATTTATATGGGCCTTAGTTTTTACAACTATAATAGTTGGAAGCTTGACTAGGTGATCTGTATGTAGCCTTCCAATTCTAAAATGTTCCACTAATTTGGATTCCTACAATAATTGCCCTTGCAATACATGCATGCTGCCACCAAGTAGCAGTAGAGACTACTAGTTCCTTTTTTATCCCTAGTGGGGGTGCATTTTGACAGCAGACTTATCCGTCAATAGTACAACCTGTTAGTATAACTATAAGATAACAAAATAATCTGGTATTCTTTCCTGTAAAAGAGAAGCTTTACATTGTGTCTGTGAATCGTACCAGAATCACCTGTAGCTTTATAAATATAGAGGAAATCCTGAACCCATTGAATGAGAATCTTCAGAGACAGGACTTGGGCATCTGGAATTTTGGGCTCCCATCATTTGTATATTTTATTTCATTTTATTTTTGCCTATGTACAATATTTGCCACATCCTTTTGAATCTTTAAAAGGTTCTTTCTGTTTTAAATTTTAGAATATTCCATAATCTTCACCTACTTTTCATAAGGTGTTATCTGTTATGTTTATTCGATCTTGTGCTTCTCCTGGTTAAGACTTCTTTCTTTCCTTTTTTTTTCTCGTGGCCCTGCCTCATGTCTTGCAGGATCTTAGTTCCCTGACATGGGATTGGACCCCAGGGTCCCAGCAGTGAAAGCGCCATGTTCTAAACACTGGACCACCAGGGAAGTCCCAAGATTTCAGTTTTAAATGACTTTTTTCCCACTCTAATTCATTCCTGGGATCAGTTTCATGTTTGGACATTAAAGCAACCTTGCATTGCCAGAATAAAGCTACTTTGATTTTGATATATGATTGTTTTACATACCATGGATACAGTTTGTGCTTCTCTTTACACATTTTGCATGCATGTTCAAAGGAGAAACTGGCCTGTGATTCTATTCTTGTAATATCCTTTATAGATTATTTTTAAGATTCTATACTTTATTTTTTATTTATTTATTTTTGGCTGCATTGGGTCTTCATTGCTGCATGCATGCTTTCTCTAGTTTTGGCGAGCGGGGGTCTATTCTTTGTTGCAGTGAGTAGGCTTCTCATTGCAGCCTTCTGACCGCATGGGCTTCTGACACCATTCGTCGGTGCTACTTCAGTTCCTTACCCCTTCCCTTCTGACCCTGGGCGGTGAAATCCTCTTTCTGCGGCTGGCCTGCGGCAGAAAGTCAATGAGGCAAGAGTAGGCTTGGAGTATCCAAGGAGCAGAAAGGATGTCAGCGTGTGAAAAACAGAGCGAGCAAATTGGAGAGGAGAAGGAAACACTCAGAGAGGAAACAGAGGCCCAGATTTCTAGGTCTGTGGAGGCACTCTGAGGACTTTGCACTTTCTGTGAAGAAGCCACTGAAGAAATTTGAGTGACATGATCTGACTTATGTTTTAACAAGATCTCTCTGGATGCCACGTTGATTAGAGATTGTAGGAGAGCAAGGACAAGCCCCAGAAGACCAACAGTTGATTCAAAGAAGTGATTACTCAAACCTGGTCCCCCTCCTCAATGAGGACGCAGGGCAGGAATCGACAAATAATGGCCACAAATCAAATCAGGCTCTCAGCCTGGATCTGTGGGACTGTGAGCTAATAACGGTTCTCACGTTCAGAAAGCTTGTTGAAGAAGAAAGAGGAGGAGAAGCTACAGAAACTGTATATGGCCCACAAAGCCTAAGATATTTAAAATCCAGAAGATGCTTTCCAACACCTGATGTAAAGCATGTGGCTGGTAGGAGGTCCTCAACCAAATTTGGAAGAGGAATACATGAGTCAGTTCGTTCCTGAAAACACTGTAAAGTGATAGGGGTCAAGAAACATTTACCCGTTCACCCTAAACCTTCACAAATGATGCCAGTTCCGTTGAGCTATTGAAAAATACATTCTGGCTTTCAAAAAAGTAACCCAGAGGGCATTTTCTCACATAGGCAAGGTCATAAACAACTGTCAAGTGAAGTTGAAATAGCAACAAATCAAATAATAACAAAAACATTTTTACAGAATTTTAAATCTTACAAAGCATTTTCATGTTCATTATCTAATTTAATCCCCAAATCAACGTCATGAGATAGTTATTATTTCCCCATTAGAAATGACCACATATTAAATCCTTAGTGATTGCTCAAGAAAAGCTGAAATCTTGAGTGTTACATCCATTAATGCCATGGTTGGGTGTTTTCCCATGGGAACACTGGATGCTAAAATCCACAGGGATTTTCAGCTCAAGATGGCAGACTAGGAAATATATTTACTTTCTGTTCCTCCTGAAACCATATCTCAATAAAACTGTAGAAATACCAAAATTAATCAACCAATAAAAGCCAAGATATTTTGGAAGTCATCAACCACAGAAAGATTTCAACACATTTCGAGAAGGCAAACAATGAAATGGAGGAGCCGTGAATAAAATAATGAAGAAAAAAAGGCTGAACCTAAGTAAGGTCTGCACAAAGCCACTCAGCTTTTGCTGAGCTCCGGTTATAGTAAAGGGCAGAGGAAAGAAGAGGGGCTGAAAACAAGGAGACAAAACGTCATTTTAGGAAAAACAGTTCATTTAATGAGCTCCAGGGAACACTCAGCCTGCTGCCATACTAACTCATGAATTACAATGGATTGTTGGTAAGCAAGACAAGAAAACAGGGAAGAAACAAAAGAAACAAAAATCAAGACATTGTTTCTAACTGAACTCTTCTCAAAGGAGATCGAGGAATTATGGTTCAATGCCACAGCTGTAAATCATTTCTGCTCTTGGAGAGGTTACAAAGGGCTTATAATATTTCCCTTTTGTTCAGACAGAATTTAGGTCTGAGCAAAAGCTTTTGTGTCCTCCAACCCCAACATTTATTGGGGATGGAAGCCCAGATTTGCTGGGACATACCATAAAAAGAATCTCATGAGCAGAGGGTCAAACTGATTTTGGAATATATGAATTATGTCCAGTGTGAGTTTCAATAGGTTTTAAAATATATACATACATACATATATATATATATATATATATATATATGTATACATTTTTACTGATCTATATGATTTTGGGTTCTGAAACTTCTACATGTCACATGCGTGATACATAACAGACAATGTCAGCCCCAGGAGGGAGAAAACACTCCAATGAAGCAAGCCAAAGAAACAAGTTTTAAGCAAGGTCAAGTGATGTGTAGACCAGGATTGTTCAATTCCTACCTGTCATGCTGAAGCTTCCAGCTCCTGAATAACAACACATGCTTCCCTTGTCCTAGACAGCCAAGAGTATGTCTCCTCTCTTGGGCATAAGAATCTCTAGAGTTACATATCTGTAGTAAGAGTGGACCCAGCTGGCATACTCACAATGACCAAATTGTGTTGATCGTACTTTATACCAATACATCGCCCCACGCTGAAGTTGCAATAAATGATATATTTGCTTTCTAGACATGAATGAGACGCCTTACTGGATATACTCCAGGAAGGCCAGAGAAGCTGGCTTCTAATCCATATGGAACAATTCACTGGTGAATTTCTTTCACGATAGCCCATGATTTATCTAGAATATCATCTTGACATATCTGGATCCTTCAAACTAGACAAAGGGAAAATACGGGCTTCAAGCCTCAATTAGAAATATGGAATGGTGCCATGCTGACAACTGGTGGTCCCTGACCTGTATCTTCTGAGATTACAACACAGTGTGGTGGATGACCAATTCATGCATTGAACAAAAGAAGACCTCCTACAGGGCAGTGTAGCTGTTCGTTACAGGTATGGCACTTAGGGCTAAGTACCATAAGGACTACAAGAGAAAAAGAAAAACAAGTAACACATGAAGCATATACGATAAGGAGGCACCACAGTCCAGAGCACGAGCTCTGGAATCACACAGGCTTGGATCGAATCCCAGCTAAGCCACTACCATCTATATACCCTGAAGGACAGGCCAAGGTTTAAATGTTGTTTTACCAGATTTCAAAAAAGAAGTGAAGAAAGAACCTATCTGCCGGGAAGGGACATCGTGGGGTGCAGTATCCAGTCGGATCAGGGCTCTGCATCTCCTGCTCAGAAACCTTGGCCACCTGGCTCATGGTGATGCTGGCAGCTGAGCAGCCCTGGAGAAGGCGATCCTGTCTCCAGGTCTCGCAGAGAAGCTGGGGAGGTCTCCGGACGAGGTGGCCCACACCCTGGTAAGCTCTGGCTGCCTCCTGCCCTCAGGTCTCAGCAGGCTCTGGCCTCTAGGCCCCATGGTGGGGAAGGCCTGGCCGATACATACACAGGGCTGAGGGGCCTGCAGAGCCAGTCCCCAGGCAGGGTGAGCTCTGGAGGAGGCTTCCACAGTCCCCAGCAGTCTCCGCATGGTGGCCCAGCTGGCGCCAAACACCTGCCACCCACAGCGAGAAGTCCCAGCCACTAGAAAGTCCAGAAGGGGCCCCACCCTTTCCCTTTGGGCCTGGGTTAAGCCACCAGCTGGGCTTGCACGTGACCCCTGCCTCACCCCCTGCCCCGCCCGCCCTTTCTCTGTGACACGTACAATGGATATGTCATAAAGCCAGGCTGAGCCAGTGCTATAAATTCAGAGGAGTTAGAATCTAGGAAGAAGCTCTCCCACTTTCACTCTCTGCTCTCAGATCAGGCAGGCAGTACCTCTAATATGGAAGCTATGGACACCACACCTCCCTCCCAGGCTGTCCTCTTCCATTCTGCTCATGTTTTCCCCAGCACCCCATTGACGGCTTTGGCGGGTATCGGGGCTTCAGCAGGCAGCACGTCTGACCCCGAACCTATGGACACCACACCTCCTTCCCATGCTGTTATCTTCCATTCTGCTCCTGTTTTCCCCAGCACCCCATTGACGGCTTTGGCGGGCATCGGTGCTTCAGCAGGCAGCACCTCAGACCCCGAACCTATGGACACCACACCTCCTTCACACGCTGTCATCTTCCACTCTGCTCCTGTTTTCCCCAGCACCCCATTGACGGGTTTGGCGGGCATCGGTGCTTCAGCAGGAATCACGTCAGACCCCGAACCTATGGACACCACACCTCCTTCACATGCTGTCATCTTCCATTCTGCTCCTGTTTTCCCAAGCACCCCAGTTTCGGCTTTGGCGGGCATCGGTGCTTCAGCAGGGAGCACGTCAGACCCCGAACCTATGGACACCACACCTCCTTCACACGCTGTCATCTTCCATTCTGCTCCTGTTTTCCCCAGCACCCCATTGACGGTCCTGGCGGGCATCGGTGCTTCCGCAGTCAGCACGTCTGACCCCGAACCTATGGACACCACACCTCCTTCCCAGGCTGTCATCTTCTATTCTGCTCCTGTTTTCTCCAGCACCCCTTTTTTGGCTTTGATGGGCATCGGTGCCTCAGCAGTCAGCACCTCAGACCCCGAACCTATGGACACCACACCTCCTTCCCAGGCTGTCATCTTCCATCCTGCTCCTCTTTACCCCAGCACCCCATTTACCGCTTAGGCCGGCACTGGTGCTTCAGCAGGCAGCACCTCTAACACCAAAGCTATGGACACCACACCTCCTTCCCAGGCTGTCATTTTCCAGTCTGCCCTGTCTCCAAGTAGAACCACTACCCATTTCACACTGCTCTTCCCAGTTCTGGGAACACACCACCCAGTGGTAGCAATGCCTCAGCCCATGCCTCGACTCATTTACCTGCAACGTGAGCCAACAGATAGACCAACACTTCAAAGTTATGACAGAAAATTGAGTAAGTTATACGCTTGGAATTTCATTTATTATTATTAACAAGCACAACTGTAGTGCTTAGACTATAACAAGTACTATTCTAAGGGCTTACCAAATATTAACTCACTTATTCCTCATAATGGCAACCCTAGTGGTAGGGAATATTCATAGTGTTCACTTTTTGGGGGGAAACTGAGGCTCAGAGACGTTGAATAGCTTGCCTAATGCCACACAGTTAGTAGGTGGCAAAACCCGGGATTAAAACCAGACCATCTAGACTTTCATCACTTTGCTGTGTCACCTTATTATAAGTTGTGGTTAGGGAAGGGACTAAATTGACAAGACTCTGAACTAAAAGGAGAAGGGAGAAATGAGAAAATGAGTGATCCTAGAAACTAGAGAAGGTTTAGGCTCAGAAATTTCTGGTGATGAGACCCAGAAGAACAAGAACTTGGTTGGAATGTTAACTTGGGGTAGAATCTGAATCCACTGAGAAATGGTTTTGTTTCCTGTAAAATTTAGAAAGGTCAGTTGGATGAAGATTAACGAAGACAAAAGTAGAAAGGAAAAGAAAAAGGTGCCTTAAGTGAGACATAACCGCTCCCCTCTACGTACCCACAGGTTGTGTCCTGTGGGAAAGGATGGAGCTCTCTCTACCGGGTTGGTCACCAGGCTGAACAAGGAGAAACATGGCAACCATTGTACTGGTTTTGATGATCCCTCAAAACCAAGGCTTCAGTTTCCAAGAACGACCTACGGTAGCATAACTAGTGTGTGTCACACATGCCACTAAGTGTGTTTCCAGTCACACATTTTAATTGGGGAAATACTTCCTATGAGGTAGGCATTAGTTCGCTATGGCTGCTGTAACAAATTACTACAAATGTGCTTGCTTCTAACAAAACACACTTATTTTCTTATGGTTCTGGAAGACAGAGGTCCAAAACCAGTTTCCCTGGGCTGAAACCAGGAGTCAACAGGGCCATCCATCCTCCTTCTAGAGGCTCTAAGCGAGAATCTGTTTCCTCGCCAGCATTCCTTCACTTCTGGCCACATCAATCCAACCCCAACTTCATCATCACATTCTCTTTGGGGTAAAAATCCCCTCTGCCTCTCTCTTACGAGAACACCAGTGGTTATATTTGGGCCCGTCCAGGTAGTCCAGGAGAATCTTCCCATCTGAGAACCATTACTTTCATCCCACTGGCAAAGTGCCTTCTGCCATTTAAGGTGACATTCACAGGTTCTGGAGAGTAGGATGTGGACATTTGGGGGCAATGGTATTATTCGGTCTACTACAAGGTAGATACTATTATCTTTCTCAGATGTAGGAAATGACGTTTAGGGAAGTAGTCTGTCTCAGGTCTACAATTTCCAGAGTAGAGACTTACATTCTGCCACTGACACTTTAGGACACACCCTAAACAACTTTAATCTGTGTCCTTAACTACTGCGTAATCCTTGGTTAAGAGTCACACTTAGGTATCAAGACCCAATTGAATAGAACGCAAGTACTGTCTCCTCTTTCACTATGTTTGCCTGGTGTACTGATGAATCTTGCCCAGAGCAGAAGAGTTCAGAAAAGTGTTATGCAGGTGTACGAAGAGAAAGCATTTACTGTTTGATGTGCACGGAGGAACGGAAGGCTTTTTCAAATAAAATAAAATAAAATATGCCACCAAATAGTCAATTGTCACAACAGAGGTAACCCCGTGGGAGTCATGAGGAGACTAAAATTATCTCCAATTGTGCAGGGCAGAAAAGTTTCAATGAAGGCAGGTGTAGTTCAGCCAAGGCCTACAGCACAGAAGTAGGAATTTGGGTATGTACGAATGGGAAAAAAGACATTTGAGGCATGGGAAATAGTTTAATGCAGAATGGACGAGAAATATGCATTAGACCTTTTCTAAAACAACTGGCTTATTAACTCAGTAAATCGATTTAGTCAGTCAAACTAGCTTTAGCTGATTACTTATCCAGGGGATAGCTGTTGAGAGTAATTTTTGTCACAGAACAGTAAATAAAATGGTTGAACTATAGCTTTAGGCTTGCTAAGCGAAATAGATGGCTCTAGATGATTTTCAAGTGACTTACTTGGTAGTACTCACGAAATTGGGGGTTAACAATTGCTTAAGAAAACAAAGAGAATTGATTTTAAATAAAGTAGCTACTGTGTAAACTATCTGTTCAGTAGCTCATGTTAAACGGATGTTTATAATCCCCATTGGACAACCAACTACATTTTTGCAAATGGCAATGTGAATTGCTGTTGCATAAACTATAGCAATGACCACCTATGTAATTTGTTGTCCAAACCAGAAATCTTCTAACAATACTGGTGTCCTAATAAAAATAAGCACGAAGGGAACACACAGTGGGTGTCTCCCGTGTGCCTGTGCATGCATCTATATCTCACTGAACCCTCATAACAGCCCCCAAGAGAGGGACTCTGGGCGTCCCCATGCTGCTTGTGGAGAAACAGGCACAGGAAGGTTCAATAGTCTATCTACCTAATATCGCACAGAGGGTGGCAGAGCCCGTTTTTAAACCACCTGCCTCCAATACCAGGTGCCAGGAGCCAGACTCAGCCTACAGCTCTCTTCTGCTCGCCTGGAGGTGAAACAATGTGTCATGATTAGCCAAATCCCGTCTTCACTCATCAAGGTAGGTTGAACACCTGCACGTCCTCCAAGTAGCATGTAGCATAAGCAATAAGATGTCTGTCCCGTGATCGTCCAGGAACTTGGAATCAGCTGTGCCTGGTTAGGCTGAGCTGGTTTAGAGTGGAGAGGACCACCGATCTTCCACCTGGGCAAGTGCCTTTTGATCTCCTGCCATCAGAGGGCCGAAATCTCCAGCCTGAGAATGTGCTGAGCCCTGTAGCCTAGTTACGCCAGCTCAGAACAATGATGAGCACACCTTTTTCCAGTCACCTTTCCTCATGCTCCCCATGCCTCATACTGCCCTGCTTCTTTATTCTTTATCCCACAGGTACCCAAAGCCCCTTGCCTTTGGGGAGGCGGATTTGAGACCTATTGTCACGTCACGTCCTCGCTTGGCTGCCCTGTGAATAAACCTCCTCTTTGCTGCAAACCTCAGCATTTCAGTGTTTTGGCTTGCTGCGCCTCAGACAGAATGGTTGGGAGCAGTGGTACAGGTCCCTTGCCTGTGAGGGATGCTGGTTCCTAGTAGTCACGTTGCGGATGTTTTCTCCTCTCGGGGTGGGGGCGGGGCAGACATCCTGCTCTTCCGGAAAGGGAGAAACACAGGTGCCAAACCCTTGCCCTCAGCGTCACCGTCACCTAGGAGCTTGTTAGAAGCCAGAATCCAGGCCCCACCCAGAACTACTGAATACCAGCCTGCATTTAACAAGATCCACAAGAGAGGCATACCCATATTAAAGTTGGAGAGGCACCAAGCTGTCATCGTCTTCTCCACGGCTAATGAAAACAAAGCAAAGGTTCATCCCGAGCCGACTCTGCCTCAGTCACCTGGATATCACATGAGCTCATTTAATCCTCCCCAGAACCTGCAAATGAGACTGAGGGTCAGAGTGGTCTAGCACCCAAGGTTCCATAAAAGAACATGACCAAGGCTCACTGGAGCCCAGACTTCCAAAAAAGAAGGCCCCTGAGCACAGCATGGCACCACCGCAGCCCAAACCGTGGGCCTGGAGGGTAGGCCAGGCTCCCCACGCAGAGTTCACACCATTCGACAGATGCCCACAGCAGACCACAAGGCAATATGAGAAGTAAGTTCTGATTGTGGAATCTCTGAATTTTGAGATTTAAAGAAAAAAATCTGTTTTCGGGGGATGGTTAAAACAGTTCTACCAAGGAGTAAAGAGAGGGCATCTCAAGGCCCCTTCTGGACTTAGAATTTAATGCCTACTTATGGAGAAATGCTCCGTGCATTTGCTCAGCCCTATGTCGAGATGAAGTTCTCTGTACCCTAGAAGCTTAGGTTCTAAAAAGGCCACAGAAATGGGTGAGACCTCAAAAATGCCAGAACAATGCAACGGCCTTAATCAGACTGTCTTTGCTTTGCCTTGCTTACAAGTCACTGACTTTAAACTGAATATGGTGTCATGTCTTTACGTTTCTTGAAGCTTTTTTTTTTTACAAAAGATCATATAAAGATTTTCTTCCATGGTAAAACTTTTATATTGTATTTCTCTTAAACTGGAGTGTGGTACATTTACCCTCCATCAGATGATTGCTTACAACTCACCTTGCTTTATTAAGAATACCGCTAGAGGCTTCTATGTCCCTACTAACAAAAATACATTTTCAGGCCCATTCAAACCAGTGAAAATCCAAGATTTCAGAGCACAAGATAATGAAAATTCTCTCTATCCACGTCTTTTACTACTTTTAGCCTGTTAACAGTCCCTAAGTGTGTCAGATGAAAGGTACTGTCGCGGGAATTGACATCTTTAACAGCATTCCATACAGGTAAGTCTTGATTGTTCCAATTTCTCAGAAAGTTGGACACATTTACTGCCTCTATGACATCTCTAGGGTGTGTGGAAGAAATAAAAAAGAGGCCTGTACAATGTATTTCTCAAAATATACACACAAAGAGTTTGCACATACAAACAGGGAAACCTTATAAATAATGTATGGGGAGCAAAGTATTGTCGGTAACGGAACTACTCATTTCGAAAGACAACACTGTCACCAAGTGTCCCCTCACCAAAACTGACTGGGAATGTTTAGGGGCCACCAAACCAGAGGTGGAGATTTTTAGGCACATTCTTGCCAGAAAAGAGAGCCTAGGGCATAAACCACTCAACTTGTGGGCACGAATACCAGGGCAACCCAAGCACGTGGATATAGAAGCCTACGTAATGCTTGGAAGTAGGAAGCTTTGGGGGACTACACCTGGGCTGGTACTGGCCTCCCTCCCCAAAGGGACAAGGAGAGCAGAAACCTGGATGGAGTCAAGAGAGAGCAAAAAGAAAGGCAAGGCTGGGTATGGAGCAACGTTTGGATCCAGGGGCATGTGTCTCAGAACTGCTGGGGCTCTGCAGACCAGCTGCATCCCCATTCTCCTTGACCCTCATTGGTATAATGAACTCAGGGTGGGCGCATCCCGGCTGCCAAGTCACTTCCACCCGTCCATGGAGTTGACGGTTACTTGCTCACAGTGAACCAACCACTCTGGACCTAACAGCTACTGCAGGGGGCGGTAGTGGAGAACAAGGTGACGACAAGGACCAGATGTGAAGGAGGAAGAGACATTCAGCGGACCGACTGGGTGGACTGATGGTGTGGCGTTAAGTCTGCAGAGCTAAAGGGGCCAGATGTAGAAAAGGGAAGGGGAACCATGAGGATATGGCCAAGCCCCTTCGTATAGATGTTTCATCCGTATGTTGTATGCAAGTTCCATTCAATTTGCTCTGAGTGAAAAAGAGAGAACAAAATTATCCTTTAAACCATGTCAGTGATTTTATTTACCATCTCATTTGATGAGCTCATAGCCCAGGGTCAGAGGGAAATGGGAGCTGTGAGTCTGCCATCTCTCAGGAAGTCTCAGGCCTCAGAGGCCCCTCATAGCCAAACTACCTCACCTTTTGCACCTTTCAAGCAACGTTATTCCTAAGTGCGAGTCACCCTCTTCATCAGGTTCTCCAAGAAACAGCAGTCTCTCTCAATGACAGAGGAAAAATGGGCTACTTTGGCTTTCTGAGGCACAATATGTAGTTCTCCAAAATGGTACCTGCCTGGGGGATTTTTCAAGAAAATTAAGCATCAGTGGTGATTTGTTTGTCTTCACATAACGTATGACCGAGATGTGCTGAGAAATAAGAAAAGGACGAACGAATCAAGGGCAGCTGATCCAAGGAGGCAAGGGGCAACTTCCACAGCCTACGTGGAAAGCTAGAGGAAGGGAACATCCAGCTGGTGGGAGCTGAAGACAGGGGCCAGTCCTCCTTGGTCTCGGGATGCCACCCCCTCTTCCTACATCTTCACGCTCTCCTTCTCTGTTGGCCCCTCCCAGCCATATTAAAGAGCCACAAGGAAATGCTCTCCTCCATTCCATTTTCCTGTCCTCCTATCCACCCCTCCCTTCTTTCCCTTTGCCATCAATTTCTTGACTTGCCCCCCATTTCTCCCCTCCCATCTACACTGCGATCTGTTTTCTGCCCCACTACTCCCGTGAAACTGACCTCCTTGAAGCCCCCAATGATTTCTCTGTTGATAAGTCCAGGGGACTACTTCTCAATCCATATCTTTGTGACCGCCAAGCCGAGTTAGACCTTAAACAACGTCTCTGTCTTGAAAATCTCTTCCCTTGGCTTCTGCGCCACCTTTCCTTTTCTTTTCATGACACAGATCACAACCAGTGCTGCAGATTCCATCGAATTAAGGAATGCTGTTGCCTACACGTGTGAATGAGCTAAAGTGAGTACAGTACTGAAGTAGAGGACACCTAAAGTGAAACGTCTTCATGTACGTCCACGTGGCTGAGCAGCAAGTTAACCTTTCATACATGTGTTAAAGAAGAAGAGTTGGGTTTTATTTTATTTACTTTTCCCTGGACTGTGTTGAATGGCTATCATCTACAAGTTCAGGCTACTTTTTGCTGAGGATTAATAATGCACTGGGAGAGCTGAGAGAAAACTGAATAATAGAGCTGTCATTTTCTTGACCAGTTCACCTTAGTTTCCCAAACTCTAAGTCTTTCTCCAATTCTTTTCCCTTTTTATTGTAGTAAAATGAACATAACACAAAATTCACCATTTGGATCATTTTACAATTCACTGTACCATTCAGTGGAATTTACTACTGTCACAATGTTGTGCAACTATCACCACTGCCTAGCTGCAAAACATTTTCATCAACCAAGAGGAAACCTACACCCATTTTAAGGAGTCATTCCCAATTTCCCTCTCTTCCAAACCCCTGGCAACCACTAATGTATAATCTTTTCTGTGTGTGTGGATTTGCCACTGCTGGACATTTCATATAAATGGAACCATACAATATGTAGCCTTTCATGCCTGACTTCTTTCACTTAGTTGCATCCATCATGTAGCATGTATCAGAAATCCACTCACTGTTACAGCTGAATCCTTCATACTGTTTGAATACAAAATTAAAAATACGTTGAGAGTGAAGCTCTGTTTTAATGGCACATCTATTAGGCCAATTCATTGAAAGAAGCTGAAGATGGAGATGTTGTTGTGAAATGATAATCGTTGAGAAGCCTCAGCCAATTGGATAATGAAAAGTTTGGGAAATGTTGCAAAAAATTAGCTGATTTATATTAAAAGCCTATTAAACAAGGATTCAGGAGATTGTCTTTTTCTTGCAGGTAACTTAAATGAGGCAGAAAGAAATAACTGCCCTTTAAAACACATTTTGAAAGGATTCTATTTATTCTTAATAGACGAATGGGAGGGAGTACAGCAAGTTCACATCCAATATGGACTCCCTGTCCAAACACTGTTTGTCGTTCTAGCCACCGCTATCGAATTATATTTCTTGAGAGTAAGGCAGCTCAATTCCTGCATATTACTTTCTAAACTTCATCCATCAAATCCATTAATACAGTATAAACAAGAGTTGTTCATGTTTAAGTGCAGTTCAAATATCAGGTATAAAGAACCCCCAGTAAGAAAAAGAATCCTATATCTCTTGCCAGAATGTGGTCAGCTCTGGGGTGCTCTGCTAGCTGAAAGACACATTCCTTATTAAGAGGATAGAGGCTGCTTAAGAGGGATGAGAGCCAAAAAAATTTAACTACATATATGTGTTAAGAACAGTGCTAGGTTATCTCATGTTCTATATCAGTCAAGGCTCACCATTTTACATACGTGAAAAGCAAAGTTAAAAGTGTATTCGTAGGGCTTCCCTGTTGGCGCAGTGGTTAAGGATCCACCTGCCAGTGCACGGGACACACGTTTGAGCCCTGGTCCGGGAAGATCCCACATGCCACGGAGCAACTAAGACCATGTGCCACAACTACTGAGCCTGCGTGCTAGAGCCCGTGAACCACAACTACTGAAGCCCACGCACCTAGACCCCGTGCTCAGCAACAGCGAGAAGCCACCACAATGAGAATCCCGCGTACTGCAACAGAGTAGCCCCCGCTCACTGCAACTAGAGAAAGCCTGCGCACAGCAACGAAGAGCCTAGGCAGCCAAAGATAAATAAATAAATACGTCTATTTTTAAAAAAATGTGTTTTAGTAACTTACTAAAAGGCACGCAATCAGTAAACATGAGCAAGGATTCAATCCCAAATCTGTCACACTGAAGTTGAAGCTAATACTCGAGATTGATAAAAACAGCACTAATTTAAAACTTCAGAGGTATTTGTTACTTCATACTTTCACTAATGCTCTTTGGAGATAAATCATTTCATTTATATGGGCCTTAGTTTTTACAACTATAATAGTTGGAAGCTTGACTAGGTGATCTGTATGTAGCCTTCCAATTCTAAAATGTTCCACTAATTTGGATTCCTACAATAATTGCCCTTGCAATACATGCATGCTGCCACCAAGTAGCAGTAGAGACTACTAGTTCCTTTTTTATCCCTAGTGGGGGTGCATTTTGACAGCAGACTTATCCGTCAATAGTACAACCTGTTAGTATAACTATAAGATAACAAAATAATCTGGTATTCTTTCCTGTAAAAGAGAAGCTTTACATTGTGTCTGTGAATCGTACCAGAATCACCTGTAGCTTTATAAATATAGAGGAAATCTTGAACCCATTGAATGAGAATCTTCAGAGACAGGACTTGGGCATCTGGAATTTTGGGCTCCCATCATTTGTATATTTTATTTCATTTTATTTTTGCCTATGTACAATATTTGCCACATCCTTTTGAATCTTTAAAAGGTTCTTTCTGTTTTAAATTTTAGAATATTCCATAATCTTCACCTACTTTTCATAAGGTGTTATCTGTTATGTTTATTCGATCTTGTGCTTCTCCTGGTTAAGACTTCTTTCTTTCCTTTTTTTTTTCTCGTGGCCCTGCCTCATGTCTTGCAGGATCTTAGTTCCCTGACATGGGATTGGACCCCAGGGTCCCAGCAGTGAAAGCGCCATGTTCTAAACACTGGACCACCAGGGAAGTCCCAAGATTTCAGTTTTAAATGACTTTTTTCCCACTCTAATTCATTCCTGGGATCAGTTTCATGTTTGGACATTAAAGCAACCTTGCATTGCCAGAATAAAGCTACTTTGATTTTGATATATGATTGTTTTACATACCATGGATACAGTTTGTGCTTCTCTTTACACATTTTGCATGCATGTTCAAAGGAGAAACTGGCCTGTGATTCTATTCTTGTAATATCCTTTATAGATTATTTTTAAGATTCTATACTTTATTTTTTATTTATTTATTTTTGGCTGCATTGGGTCTTCATTGCTGCATGCATGCTTTCTCTAGTTTTGGCGAGCGGGGGTCTATTCTTTGTTGCAGTGAGTAGGCTTCTCATTGCAGCCTTCTGACCGCATGGGCTTCTGACACCATTCGTCGGTGCTACTTCAGTTCCTTACCCCTTCCCTTCTGACCCTGGGCGGTGAAATCCTCTTTCTGCGGCTGGCCTGCGGCAGAAAGTCAATGAGGCAAGAGTAGGCTTGGAGTATCCAAGGAGCAGAAAGGATGTCAGCGTGTGAAAAACAGAGCGAGCAAATTGGAGAGGAGAAGGAAACACTCAGAGAGGAAACAGAGGCCCAGATTTCTAGGTCTGTGGAGGCACTCTGAGGACTTTGCACTTTCTGTGAAGAAGCCACTGAAGAAATTTGAGTGACATGATCTGACTTATGTTTTAACAAGATCTCTCTGGATGCCACGTTGATTAGAGATTGTAGGAGAGCAAGGACAAGCCCCAGAAGACCAACAGTTGATTCAAAGAAGTGATTACTCAAACCTGGTCCCCCTCCTCAATGAGGACGCAGGGCAGGAATCGACAAATAATGGCCACAAATCAAATCAGGCTCTCAGCCTGGATCTGTGGGACTGTGAGCTAATAACGGTTCTCACGTTCAGAAAGCTTGTTGAAGAAGAAAGAGGAGGAGAAGCTACAGAAACTGTATATGGCCCACAAAGCCTAAGATATTTAAAATCCAGAAGATGCTTTCCAACACCTGATGTAAAGCATGTGGCTGGTAGGAGGTCCTCAACCAAATTTGGAAGAGGAATACATGAGTCAGTTCGTTCCTGAAAACACTGTAAAGTGATAGGGGTCAAGAAACATTTACCCGTTCACCCTAAACCTTCACAAATGATGCCAGTTCCGTTGAGCTATTGAAAAATACATTCTGGCTTTCAAAAAAGTAACCCAGAGGGCATTTTCTCACATAGGCAAGGTCATAAACAACTGTCAAGTGAAGTTGAAATAGCAACAAATCAAATAATAACAAAAACATTTTTACAGAATTTTAAATCTTACAAAGCATTTTCATGTTCATTATCTAATTTAATCCCCAAATCAACGTCATGAGATAGTTATTATTTCCCCATTAGAAATGACCACATATTAAATCCTTAGTGATTGCTCAAGAAAAGCTGAAATCTTGAGTGTTACATCCATTAATGCCATGGTTGGGTGTTTTCCCATGGGAACACTGGATGCTAAAATCCACAGGGATTTTCAGCTCAAGATGGCAGACTAGGAAATATATTTACTTTCTGTTCCTCCTGAAACCATATCTCAATAAAACTGTAGAAATACCAAAATTAATCAACCAATAAAAGCCAAGATATTTTGGAAGTCATCAACCACAGAAAGATTTCAACACATTTCGAGAAGGCAAACAATGAAATGGAGGAGCCGTGAATAAAATAATGAAGAAAAAAAGGCTGAACCTAAGTAAGGTCTGCACAAAGCCACTCAGCTTTTGCTGAGCTCCGGTTATAGTAAAGGGCAGAGGAAAGAAGAGGGGCTGAAAACAAGGAGACAAAACGTCATTTTAGGAAAAACAGTTCATTTAATGAGCTCCAGGGAACACTCAGCCTGCTGCCATACTAACTCATGAATTACAATGGATTGTTGGTAAGCAAGACAAGAAAACAGGGAAGAAACAAAAGAAACAAAAATCAAGACATTGTTTCTAACTGAACTCTTCTCAAAGGAGATCGAGGAATTATGGTTCAATGCCACAGCTGTAAATCATTTCTGCTCTTGGAGAGGTTACAAAGGGCTTATAATATTTCCCTTTTGTTCAGACAGAATTTAGGTCTGAGCAAAAGCTTTTGTGTCCTCCAACCCCAACATTTATTGGGGATGGAAGCCCAGATTTGCTGGGACATACCATAAAAAGAATCTCATGAGCAGAGGGTCAAACTGATTTTGGAATATATGAATTATGTCCAGTGTGAGTTTCAATAGGTTTTAAAATATATACATACATACATATATATATATATATATACATTTTTACTGATCTATATGATTTTGGGTTCTGAAACTTCTACATGTCACATGCGTGATACATAACAGACAATGTCAGCCCCAGGAGGGAGAAAACACTCCAATGAAGCAAGCCAAAGAAACAAGTTTTAAGCAAGGTCAAGTGATGTGTAGACCAGGATTGTTCAATTCCTACCTGTCATGCTGAAGCTTCCAGCTCCTGAATAACAACACATGCTTCCCTTGTCCTAGACAGCCAAGAGTATGTCTCCTCTCTTGGGCATAAGAATCTCTAGAGTTACATATCTGTAGTAAGAGTGGACCCAGCTGGCATACTCACAATGACCAAATTGTGTTGATCGTACTTTATACCAATACATCGCCCCACGCTGAAGTTGCAATAAATGATATATTTGCTTTCTAGACATGAATGAGACGCCTTACTGGATATACTCCAGGAAGGCCAGAGAAGCTGGCTTCTAATCCATACGGAACAATTCACTGGTGAATTTCTTTCACGATAGCCCATGATTTATCTAGAATATCATCTTGACATATCTGGATCCTTCAAACTAGACAAAGGGAAAATACGGGCTTCAAGCCTCAATTAGAAATATGGAATGGTGCCATGCTGACAACTGGTGGTCCCTGACCTGTATCTTCTGAGATTAGAACACAGTGTGGTGGATGACCAATTCATGCATTGAACAAAAGAAGACCTCCTACAGGGCAGTGTAGCTGTTCGTTACAGGTATGGCACTTAGGGCTAAGTACCATAAGGACTACAAGAGAAAAAGAAAAACAAGTAACACATGAAGCATATACGATAAGGAGGCACCACAGTCCAGAGCACGAGCTCTGGAATCACACAGGCTTGGATCGAATCCCAGCTAAGCCACTACCATCTATATACCCTGAAGGACAGGCCAAGGTTTAAATGTTGTTTTACCAGATTTCAAAAAAGAAGTGAAGAAAGAACCTATCTGCCGGGAAGGGACATCGTGGGGTGCAGTATCCAGTCGGATCAGGGCTCTGCATCTCCTGCTCAGAAACCTTGGCCACCTGGCTCATGGTGATGCTGGCAGCTGAGCAGCCCTGGAGAAGGCGATCCTGTCTCCAGGTCTCGCAGAGAAGCTGGGGAGGTCTCCGGACGAGGTGGCCCACACCCTGGTAAGCTCTGGCTGCCTCCTGCCCTCAGGTCTGAGCAGGCTCTGGCCTCTGGGCCCCGTGGTGGGGAAGGCCTGGCCGATACATACACAGGGCTGAGGGGCCTGCAGAGCCAGTCCCCAGGCAGGGTGAGCTCTGGAGGAGGCTTCCACAGTCCCCAGCAGTCTCCGCATGGTGGCCCAGCTGGCGCCAAACACCTGCCACCCACAGCGAGAAGTCCCAGCCACTAGAAAGTCCAGAAGGGGCCCCACCCTTTCCCTTTGGGCCTGGGTTAAGCCACCAGCTGGGCTTGCACGTGACCCCTGCCTCACCCCCTGCCCCGCCCGCCCTTTCTCTGTGACACGTACAATGGATATGTCATAAAGCCAGGCTGAGCCAGTGCTATAAATTCAGAGGAGTTAGAATCTAGGAAGAAGCTCTCCCACTTTCACTCTCTGCTCTCAGATCAGGCAGGCAGTACCTCTAATATGGAAGCTATGGACACCACACCTCCCTCCCAGGCTGTCCTCTTCCATTCTGCTCATGTTTTCCCCAGCACCCCATTGACGGCTTTGGCGGGTATCGGGGCTTCAGCAGGCAGCACGTCTGACCCCGAACCTATGGACACCACACCTCCTTCCCATGCTGTTATCTTCCATTCTGCTCCTGTTTTCCCCAGCACCCCATTGACGGCTTTGGCGGGCATCGGTGCTTCAGCAGGCAGCACCTCAGACCCCGAACCTATGGACACCACACCTCCTTCACACGCTGTCATCTTCCACTCTGCTCCTGTTTTCCCCAGCACCCCATTGACGGGTTTGGCGGGCATCGGTGCTTCAGCAGGAATCACGTCAGACCCCGAACCTATGGACACCACACCTCCTTCACATGCTGTCATCTTCCATTCTGCTCCTGTTTTCCCAAGCACCCCAGTTTCGGCTTTGGCGGGCATCGGTGCTTCAGCAGGGAGCACGTCAGACCCCGAACCTATGGACACCACACCTCCTTCACACGCTGTCATCTTCCATTCTGCTCCTGTTTTCCCCAGCACCCCATTGACGGCCCTGGCGGGCATCGGTGCTTCCGCAGTCAGCACGTCTGACCCCGAACCTATGGACACCACACCTCCTTCCCAGGCTGTCATCTTCTATTCTGCTCCTGTTTTCTCCAGCACCCCTTTTTCGGCTTTGGTGGGCATCGGTGCCTCAGCAGTCAGCACCTCAGACCCCGAACCTATGGACACCACACCTCCTTCCCAGGCTGTCATCTTCCATCCTGCTCCTCTTTACCCCAGCACCCCATTTACCGCTTAGGCCGGCACTGGTGCTTCAGCAGGCAGCACCTCTAACACCAAAGCTATGGACACCACACCTCCTTCCCAGGCTGTCATTTTCCAGTCTGCCCTGTCTCCAAGTAGAACCACTACCCATTTCACACTGCTCTTCCCAGTTCTGGGAACACACCACCCAGTGGTAGCAATGCCTCAGCCCATGCCTCGACTCATTTACCTGCAACGTGAGCCAACAGATAGACCAACACTTCAAAGTTATGACAGAAAATTGAGTAAGTTATACGCTTGGAATTTCATTTATTATTATTAACAAGCACAACTGTAGTGCTTAGACTATAACAAGTACTATTCTAAGGGCTTACCAAATATTAACTCACTTATTCCTCATAATGGCAACCCTAGTGGTAGGGAATATTCATAGTGTTCACTTTTTGGGGGGAAACTGAGGCTCAGAGACGTTGAATAGCTTGCCTAATGCCACACAGTTAGTAGGTGGCAAAACCCGGGATTAAAACCAGACCATCTAGACTTTCATCACTTTGCTGTGTCACCTTATTATAAGTTGTGGTTAGGGAAGGGACTAAATTGACAAGACTCTGAACTAAAAGGAGAAGGGAGAAATGAGAAAATGAGTGATCCTAGAAACTAGAGAAGGTTTAGGCTCAGAAATTTCTGGTGATGAGACCCAGAAGAACAAGAACTTGGTTGGAATGTTAACTTGGGGTAGAATCTGAATCCACTGAGAAATGGTTTTGTTTCCTGTAAAATTTAGAAAGGTCAGTTGGATGAAGATTAACGAAGACAAAAGTAGAAAGGAAAAGAAAAAGGTGCCTTAAGTGAGACATAACCGCTCCCCTCTACGTACCCACAGGTTGTGTCCTGTGGGAAAGGATGGAGCTCTCTCTACCGGGTTGGTCACCAGGCTGAACAAGGAGAAACATGGCAACCATTGTACTGGTTTTGATGATCCCTCAAAACCAAGGCTTCAGTTTCCAAGAACGACCTACGGTAGCATAACTAGTGTGTGTCACACATGCCACTAAGTGTGTTTCCAGTCACACATTTTAATTGGGGAAATACTTCCTATGAGGTAGGCATTAGTTCGCTATGGCTGCTGTAACAAATTACTACAAATGTGCTTGCTTCTAACAAAACACACTTATTTTCTTATGGTTCTGGAAGACAGAGGTCCAAAACCAGTTTCCCTGGGCTGAAACCAGGAGTCAACAGGGCCATCCATCCTCCTTCTAGAGGCTCTAAGCGAGAATCTGTTTTCTCGCCAGCATTCCTTCACTTCTGGCCACATCAATCCAACCCCAACTTCATCATCACATTCTCTTTGGGGTAAAAATTCCCTCTGCCTCTCTCTTACGAGAACACCAGTGGTTATATTTGGGCCCGTCCAGGTAGTCCAGGAGAATCTTCCCATCTGAGAACCATTACTTTCATCCCACTGGCAAAGTGCCTTCTGCCATTTAAGGTGACATTCACAGGTTCTGGAGAGTAGGATGTGGACATTTGGGGGCAATGGTATTATTCGGTCTACTACAAGGTAGATACTATTATCTTTCTCAGATGTAGGAAATGACGTTTAGGGAAGTAGTCTGTCTCAGGTCTACAATTTCCAGAGTAGAGACTTACATTCTGCCACTGACACTTTAGGACACACCCTAAACAACTTTAATCTGTGTCCTTAACTACTGCGTAATCCTTGGTTAAGAGTCACACTTAGGTATCAAGACCCAATTGAATAGAACGCAAGTACTGTCTCCTCTTTCACTATGTTTGCCTGGTGTACTGATGAATCTTGCCCAGAGCAGAAGAGTTCAGAAAAGTGTTATGCAGGTGTACGAAGAGAAAGCATTCACTGTTTGATGTGCACGGAGGAACGGAAGGCTTTTTCAAATAAAATAAAATAAAATATGCCACCAAATAGTCAATTGTCACAACAGAGGTAACCCCGTGGGAGTCATGAGGAGACTAAAATTATCTCCAATTGTGCAGGGCAGAAAAGTTTCAATGAAGGCAGGTGTAGTTCAGCCAAGGCCTACAGCACAGAAGTAGGAATTTGGGTATGTACGAATGGGAAAAAAGACATTTGAGGCATGGGAAATAGTTTAATGCAGAATGGACGAGAAATATGCATTAGACCTTTTCTAAAACAACTGGCTTATTAACTCAGTAAATCGATTTAGTCAGTCAAACTAGCTTTAGCTGATTACTTATCCAGGGGATAGCTGTTGAGAGTAATTTTTGTCACAGAACAGTAAATAAAATGGTTGAACTATAGCTTTAGGCTTGCTAAGCGAAATAGATGGCTCTAGATGATTTTCAAGTGACTTACTTGGTAGTACTCACGAAATTGGGGATTAACAATTGCTTAAGAAAACAAAGAGAATTGATTTTAAATAAAGTAGCTACTGTGTAAACTATCTGTTCAGTAGCTCATGTTAAACGGATGTTTATAATCCCCATTGGACAACCAACTACATTTTTGCAAATGGCAATGTGAATTGCTGTTGCATAAACTATAGCAATGACCACCTATGTAATTTGTTGTCCAAACCAGAAATCTTCTAACAATACTGGTGTCCTAATAAAAATAAGCACGAAGGGAACACACAGTGGGTGTCTCCCGTGTGCCTGTGCATGCATCTATATCTCACTGAACCCTCATAACAGCCCCCAAGAGAGGGACTCTGGGCGTCCCCATGCTGCTTGTGGAGAAACAGGCACAGGAAGGTTCAATAGTCTATCTACCTAATATCACACAGAGGGTGGCAGAGCCCGTTTTTAAACCACCTGCCTCCAATACCAGGTGCCAGGAGCCAGACTCAGCCTACAGCTCTCTTCTGCTCGCCTGGAGGTGAAACAATGTGTCATGATTAGCCAAATCCCGTCTTCACTCATCAAGGTAGGTTGAACACCTGCACGTCCTCCAAGTAGCATGTAGCATAAGCAATAAGATGTCTGTCCCGTGATCGTCCAGGAACTTGGAATCAGCTGTGCCTGGTTAGGCTGAGCTGGTTTAGAGTGGAGAGGACCACCGATCTTCCACCTGGGCAAGTGCCTTTTGACCTCCTGCCATCAGAGGGCCGAAATCTCCAGCCTGAGAATGTGCTGAGCCCTGTAGCCTAGTTACGCCAGCTCAGAACAATGATGAGCACACCTTTTTCCAGTCACCTTTCCTCATGCTCCCCATGCCTCATACTGCCCTGCTTCTTTATTCTTTATCCCACAGGTACCCAAAGCCCCTTGCCTTTGGGGAGGCGGATTTGAGACCTATTGTCACGTCACGTCCTCGCTTGGCTGCCCTGTGAATAAACCTCCTCTTTGCTGCAAACCTCAGCATTTCAGTGTTTTGGCTTGCTGCGCCTCAGACAGAATAGTTGGGAGCAGTGGTACAGGTCCCTTGCCTGTGAGGGATGCTGGTTCCTAGTAGTCACGTTGCGGATGTTTTCTCCTCTCGGGGTGGGGGCGGGGCAGACATCCTGCTCTTCCGGAAAGGGAGAAACACAGGTGCCAAACCCTTGCCCTCAGCGTCACCGTCACCTAGGAGCTTGTTAGAAGCCAGAATCCAGGCCCCACCCAGAACTACTGAATACCAGCCTGCATTTAACAAGATCCACAAGAGAGGCATACCCATATTAAAGTTGGAGAGGCACCAAGCTGTCATCGTCTTCTCCACGGCTAATGAAAACGAAGCAAAGGTTCATCCCGAGCCGACTCTGCCTCAGTCACCTGGATATCACATGAGCTCATTTCATCCTCCCCAGAACCTGCAAATGAGACTGAGGGTCAGAGTGGTCTAGCACCCAAGGTTCCATAAAAGAACATGACCAAGGCTCACTGGAGCCCAGACTTCCAAAAAAGAAGGCCCCTGAGCACAGCATGGCACCACCGCAGCTCAAACCGTGGGCCTGGATGGTAGGCCAGGCTCCCCACGCAGAGTTCACACCATTCGACAGATGCCCACAGCAGACCACAAGGCAATATGAGAAGTAAGTTCTGATTGTGGAATCTCTGAATTTTGAGATTTAAAGAAAAAAATCTGTTTTCGGGGGATGGTTAAAACAGTTCTACCAAGGAGTAAAGAGAGGGCATCTCAAGGCCCCTTCTGGACTTAGAATTTAATGCCTACTTATGGAGAAATGCTCCGTGCATTTGCTCAGCCCTATGTCGAGATGAAGTTCTCTGTGCCCTAGAAGCTTAGGCTCTAAAAAGGCCACAGAAATGGGTGAGACCTCAAAAATGCCAGAACAATGCAACGGCCTTAATCACACTGTCTTTGCTTTGCCTTGCTTACAAGTCACTGACTTTAAACTGAATATGGTGTCATGTCTTTACGTTTCTTGAAGCTTTTTTTTTTTACAAAAGATCATATAAAGATTTTCTTCCATGGTAAAACTTTTATATTGTATTTCTCTTAAACTGGAGTGTGGTACATTTACCCTCCATCAGATGATTGCTTACAACTCACCTTGCTTTATTAAGAATACCGCTAGAGGCTTCTATGTCCCTACTAACAAAAATACATTTTCAGGCCCATTCAAACCAGTGAAAATCCAAGATTTCAGAGCACAAGATAAAGAAAATTCTCTCTATCCACGTCTTTACTACTTTTAGCCTGTTAACAGTCCCTAAGTGTGTCAGATGAAAGGTACTGTCGCGGGAATTGACATCTTTAACAGCATTCCATACAGGTAAGTCTTGATTGTTCCAATTTCTCAGAAAGTTGGACACATTTACTGCCTCTATGACATCTCTAGGGTGTGTGGAAGAAATAAAAAAGAGGCCTGTACAATGTATTTCTCAAAATATACACACAAAGAGTTTGCACATACAAACAGGGAAACCTTATAAATAATGTATGGGGAGCAAAGTATTGTCGGTAACGGAACTACTCATTTCGAAAGACAACACTGTCACCAAGTGTCCCCTCACCAAAACTGACTGGGAATGTTTAGGGGCCACCAAACCAGAGGTGGAGATTTTTAGGCACATTCTTGCCAGAAAAGAGAGCCTAGGGCATAAACCACTCAACTTGTGGGCACGAATACCAGGGCAACCCAAGCAAGTGGATATAGAAGCCTACGTAATGCTTGGAAGTAGGAAGCTTTGGGGGACTACACCTGGGCTGGTACTGGCCTCCCTCCCCAAAGGGACAAGGAGAGCAGAAACCTGGATGGAGTCAAGAGAGAGCAAAAAGAAAGGCAAGGCTGGGTATGGAGCAACGTTTGGATCCAGGGGCATGTGTCTCAGAACTGCTGGGGCTCTGCAGACCAGCTGCATCCCCATTCTCCTTGACCCTCATTGGTATAATGAACTCAGGGTGGGCGCATCCCGGCTGCCAAGTCACTTCCACCCGTCCATGGAGTTGACGGTTACTTGCTCACAGTGAACCAACCGCTCTGGACCTAACAGCTACTGCAGGGGGCGGTAGTGGAGAACAAGGTGACGACAAGGACCAGATGTGAAGGAGGAAGAGACATTCAGCGGACCGACTGGGTGGACTGATGGTGTGGCGTTAAGTCTGCAGAGCTAAAGGGGCCAGATGTAGAAAAGGGAAGGGGAACCATGAGGATATGGTCAAGCCCCTTCGTATAGATGTTTCATCCGTATGTTGTATGCAAGTTCCATTCAATTTGCTCTGAGTGAAAAAGAGAGAACAAAATTATCCTTTAAACCATGTCAGTGATTTTATTTACCATCTCATTTGATGAGCTCATAGCCCAGGGTCAGAGGGAAATGGGAGCTGTGAGTCTGCCATCTCTCAGGAAGTCTCAGGCCTCAGAGGCCCCTCATAGCCAAACTACCTCACCTTTTGCACCTTTCAAGCAACGTTATTCCTAAGTGCGAGTCACCCTCTTCATCAGGTTCTCCAAGAAACAGCAGTCTCTCTCAATGACAGAGGAAAAATGGGCTACTTTGGCTTTCTGAGGCACAATATGTAGTTCTCCAAAATGGTACCTGCCTGGGGGATTTTTCAAGAAAATTAAGCATCAGTGGTGATTTGTTTGTCTTCACATAACGTATGACCGAGATGTGCTGAGAAATAAGAAAAGGACGAACGAATCAAGGGCAGCTGATCCAAGGAGGCAAGGGGCAACTTCCACAGCCTACGTGGAAAGCTAGAGGAAGGGAACATCCAGCTGGTGGGAGCTGAAGACAGGGGCCAGTCCTCCTTGGTCTCGGGATGCCACCCCCTCTTCCTACATCTTCACGCTCTCCTTCTCTGTTGGCCCCTCCCAGCCATATTAAAGAGCCACAAGGAAATGCTCTCCTCCATTCCATTTTCCTGTCCTCCTATCCACCCCTCCCTTCTTTCCCTTTGCCATCAATTTCTTGACTTGCCCCCCATTTCTCCCCTCCCATCTACACTGCGATCTGGTTTCTGCCCCACTACTCCCGTGAAACTGACCTCCTTGAAGCCCCCAATGATTTCTCTGTTGACAAGTCCAGGGGACTACTTCTCAATCCATATCTTTGTGACCGCCAAGCCGAGTTAGACCTTAAACAACGTCTCTGTCTTGAAAATCTCTTCCCTTGGCTTCTGCGCCACCTTTCCTTTTCTTTTCATGACACAGATCACAACCAGTGCTGCAGATTCCATCGAATTAAGGAATGCTGTTGCCTACACGTGTGAATGAGCTAAAGTGAGTACAGTACTGAAGTAGAGGACACCTAAAGTGAAACGTCTTCATGTACGTCCACGTGGCTGAGCAGCAAGTTAACCTTTCATACATGTGTTAAAGAAGAAGAGTTGGGTTTTATTTTATTTACTTTTCCCTGGACTGTGTTGAATGGCTATCATCTACAAGTTCAGGCTACTTTTTGCTGAGGATTAATAATGCACTGGGAGAGCTGAGAGAAAACTGAATAATAGAGCTGTCATTTTCTTGACCAGTTCACCTTAGTTTCCCAAACTCTAAGTCTTTCTCCAATTCTTTCCCCTTTTTATTGTAGTAAAATGAACATAACACAAAATTCACCATTTGGATCATTTTACAATTCACTGTACCATTCAGTGGAATTTACTACTGTCACAATGTTGTGCAACTATCACCACTGCCTAGCTGCAAAACATTTTCATCAACCAAGAGGAAACCTACACCCATTTTAAGGAGTCATTCCCAATTTCCCTCTCTTCCAAACCCCTGGCAACCACTAATGTATAATCTTTTCTGTGTGTATGGATTTGCCACTGCTGGACATTTCATATAAATGGAACCATACAATATGTAGCCTTTCATGCCTGACTTCTTTCACTTAGTTGCATCCATCATGTAGCATGTATCAGAAATCCACTCACTGTTACAGCTGAATCCTTCATACTGTTTGAATACAAAATTAAAAATACGTTGAGAGTGAAGCTCTGTTTTAATGGCACATCTATTAGGCCAATTCATTGAAAGAAGCTGAAGATGGAGATGTTGTTGTGAAATGATAATCGTTGAGAAGCCTCAGCCAATTGGATAATGAAAAGTTTGGGAAATGTTGCAAAAAATTAGCTGATTTATATTAAAAGCCTATTAAACAAGGATTCAGGAGATTGTCTTTTTCTTGCAGGTAACTTAAATGAGGCAGAAAGAAATAACTGCCCTTTAAAACACATTTTGAAAGGATTCTATTTATTCTTAATAGACGAATGGGAGGGAGTACAGCAAGTTCACATCCAATATGGACTCCCTGTCCAAACACTGTTTGTCGTTCTAGCCACCGCTATCGAATTATATTTCTTGAGAGTAAGGCAGCTCAATTCCTGCATATTACTTTCTAAACTTCATCCATCGAATCCATTAATACAGTATAAACAAGAGTTGTTCATGTTTAAGTGCAGTTCAAATATCAGGTATAAAGAACCCCCAGTAAGAAAAAGAATCCTATATCTCTTGCCAGAATGTGGTCAGCTCTGGGGTGCTCTGCTAGCTGAAAGACACATTCCTTATTAAGAGGATAGAGGCTGCTTAAGAGGGATGAGAGCCAAAAAAATTTAACTACATATATGTGTTAAGAACAGTGCTAGGTTATCTCATGTTCTATATCAGTCAAGGCTCACCATTTTACATACGTGAAAAGCAAAGTTAAAAGTGTATTCGTAGGGCTTCCCTGTTGGCGCAGTGGTTAAGGATCCACCTGCCAGTGCACGGGACACACGTTTGAGCCCTGGTCCGGGAAGATCCCACATGCCACGGAGCAACTAAGACCATGTGCCACAACTACTGAGCCTGCGTGCTAGAGCCCGTGAACCACAACTACTGAAGCCCACGCACCTAGACCCCGTGCTCAGCAACAGCGAGAAGCCACCACAATGAGAATCCCGCGTACTGCAACAGAGTAGCCCCCGCTCACTGCAACTAGAGAAAGCCTGCGCACAGCAACGAAGAGCCTAGGCAGCCAAAGATAAATAAATAAATACGTCTATTTTTAAAAAAATGTGTTTTAGTAACTTACTAAAAGGCACGCAATCAGTAAACATGAGCAAGGATTCAATCCCAAATCTGTCACACTGAAGTTGAAGCTAATACTCGAGATTGATAAAAACAGCACTAATTTAAAACTTCAGAGGTATTTGTTACTTCATACTTTCACTAATGCTCTTTGGAGATAAATCATTTCATTTATATGGGCCTTAGTTTTTACAACTGTAATAGTTGGAAGCTTGACTAGGTGATCTGTATGTAGCCTTCCAATTCTAAAATGTTCCACTAATTTGGATTCCTACAATAATTGCCCTTGCAATACATGCATGCTGCCACCAAGTAGCAGTAGAGACTACTAGTTCCTTTTTTATCCCTAGTGGGGGTGCATTTTGACAGCAGACTTATCCGTCAATAGTACAACCTGTTAGTATAACTATAAGATAACAAAATAATCTGGTATTCTTTCCTGTAAAAGAGAAGCTTTACATTGTGTCTGTGAATCGTACCAGAATCACCTGTAGCTTTATAAATATAGAGGAAATCCTGAACCCATTGAATGAGAATCTTCAGAGACAGGACTTGGGCATCTGGAATTTTGGGCTCCCATCATTTGTATATTTTATTTCATTTTATTTTTGCCTATGTACAATATTTGCCACATCCTTTTGAATCTTTAAAAGGTTCTTTCTGTTTTAAATTTTAGAATATTCCATAATCTTCACCTACTTTTCATAAGGTGTTATCTGTTATGTTTATTCGATCTTGTGCTTCTCCTGGTTAAGACTTCTTTCTTTCCTTTTTTTTTCTCGTGGCCCTGCCTCATGTCTTGCAGGATCTTAGTTCCCTGACATGGGATTGGACCCCAGGGTCCCAGCAGTGAAAGCGCCATGTTCTAAACACTGGACCACCAGGGAAGTCCCAAGATTTCAGTTTTAAATGACTTTTTTCCCACTCTAATTCATTCCTGGGATCAGTTTCATGCTTGGACATTAAAGCAACCTTGCATTGCCAGAATAAAGCTACTTTGATTTTGATATATGATTGTTTTACATACCATGGATACAGTTTGTGCTTCTCTTTACACATTTTGCATGCATGTTCAAAGGAGAAACTGGCCTGTGATTCTATTCTTGTAATATCCTTTATAGATTATTTTTAAGATTCTATACTTTATTTTTTATTTATTTATTTTTGGCTGCATTGGGTCTTCATTGCTGCATGCATGCTTTCTCTAGTTTTGGCGAGCGGGGGTCTATTCTTTGTTGCAGTGAGTAGGCTTCTCATTGCAGCCTTCTGACCGCATGGGCTTCTGACACCATTCGTCGGTGCTACTTCAGTTCCTTACCCCTTCCCTTCTGACCCTGGGCAGTGAAATCCTCTTTCTGCGGCTGGCCTGCGGCAGAAAGTCAATGAGGCAAGAGTAGGCTTGGAGTATCCAAGGAGCAGAAAGGATGTCAGCGTGTGAAAAACAGAGCGAGCAAATTGGAGAGGAGAAGGAAACACTCAGAGAGGAAACAGAGGCCCAGATTTCTAGGTCTGTGGAGGCACTCTGAGGACTTTGCACTTTCTGTGAAGAAGCCACTGAAGAAATTTGAGTGACATGATCTGACTTATGTTTTAACAAGATCTCTCTGGATGCCACGTTGATTAGAGATTGTAGGAGAGCAAGGACAAGCCCCAGAAGACCAACAGTTGATTCAAAGAAGTGATTACTCAAACCTGGTCCCCCTCCTCAATGAGGACGCAGGGCAGGAATCGACAAATAATGGCCACAAATCAAATCAGGCTCTCAGCCTGGATCTGTGGGACTGTGAGCTAATAACGGTTCTCACGTTCAGAAAGCTTGTTGAAGAAGAAAGAGGAGGAGAAGCTACAGAAACTGTATATGGCCCACAAAGCCTAAGATATTTAAAATCCAGAAGATGCTTTCCAACACCTGATGTAAAGCATGTGGCTGGTAGGAGGTCCTCAACCAAATTTGGAAGAGGAATACATGAGTCAGTTCGTTCCTGAAAACACTGTAAAGTGATAGGGGTCAAGAAACATTTACCCGTTCACCCTAAACCTTCACAAATGATGCCAGTTCCGTTGAGCTATTGAAAAATACATTCTGGCTTTCAAAAAAGTAACCCAGAGGGCATTTTCTCACATAGGCAAGGTCATAAACAACTGTCAAGTGAAGTTGAAATAGCAACAAATCAAATAATAACAAAAACATTTTTACAGAATTTTAAATCTTACAAAGCATTTTCATGTTCATTATCTAATTTAATCCCCAAATCAACGTCATGAGATAGTTATTATTTCCCCATTAGAAATGACCACATATTAAATCCTTAGTGATTGCTCAAGAAAAGCTGAAATCTTGAGTGTTACATCCATTAATGCCATGGTTGGGTGTTTTCCCATGGGAACACTGGATGCTAAAATCCACAGGGATTTTCAGCTCAAGATGGCAGACTAGGAAATATATTTACTTTCTGTTCCTCCTGAAACCATATCTCAATAAAACTGTAGAAATACCAAAATTAATCAACCAATAAAAGCCAAGATATTTTGGAAGTCATCAACCACAGAAAGATTTCAACACATTTCGAGAAGGCAAACAATGAAATGGAGGAGCCGTGAATAAAATAATGAAGAAAAAAAGGCTGAACCTAAGTAAGGTCTGCACAAAGCCACTCAGTTTTTGCTGAGCTCCGGTTATAGTAAAGGGCAGAGGAAAGAAGAGGGGCTGAAAACAAGGAGACAAAACGTCATTTTAGGAAAAACAGTTCATTTAATGAGCTCCAGGGAACACTCAGCCTGCTGCCATACTAACTCATGAATTACAATGGATTGTTGGTAAGCAAGACAAGAAAACAGGGAAGAAACAAAAGAAACAAAAATCAAGACATTGTTTCTAACTGAACTCTTCTCAAAGGAGATCGAGGAATTATGGTTCAATGCCACAGCTGTAAATCATTTCTGCTCTTGGAGAGGTTACAAAGGGCTTATAATATTTCCCTTTTGTTCAGACAGAATTTAGGTCTGAGCAAAAGCTTTTGTGTCCTCCAACCCCAACATTTATTGGGGATGGAAGCCCAGATTTGCTGGGACATACCATAAAAAGAATCTCATGAGCAGAGGGTCAAACTGATTTTGGAATATATGAATTATGTCCAGTGTGAGTTTCAATAGGTTTTAAAATATATACATACATACATATATATATATATATATACATTTTTACTGATCTATATGATTTTGGGTTCTGAAACTTCTACATGTCACATGCGTGATACATAACAGACAATGTCAGCCCCAGGAGGGAGAAAACACTCCAATGAAGCAAGCCAAAGAAACAAGTTTTAAGCAAGGTCAAGTGATGTGTAGACCAGGATTGTTCAATTCCTACCTGTCATGCTGAAGCTTCCAGCTCCTGAATAACAACACATGCTTCCCTTGTCCTAGACAGCCAAGAGTATGTCTCCTCTCTTGGGCATAAGAATCTCTAGAGTTACATATCTGTAGTAAGAGTGGACCCAGCTGGCATACTCACAATGACCAAATTGTGTTGATCGTACTTTATACCAATACATCGCCCCACGCTGAAGTTGCAATAAATGATATATTTGCTTTCTAGACATGAATGAGACGCCTTACTGGATATACTCCAGGAAGGCCAGAGAAGCTGGCTTCTAATCCATACGGAACAATTCACTGGTGAATTTCTTTCACGATAGCCCATGATTTATCTAGAATATCATCTTGACATATCTGGATCCTTCAAACTAGACAAAGGGAAAATACGGGCTTCAAGCCTCAATTAGAAATATGGAATGGTGCCATGCTGACAACTGGTGGTCCCTGACCTGTATCTTCTGAGATTAGAACACAGTGTGGTGGATGACCAATTCATGCATTGAACAAAAGAAGACCTCCTACAGGGCAGTGTAGCTGTTCGTTACAGGTATGGCACTTAGGGCTAAGTACCATAAGGACTACAAGAGAAAAAGAAAAACAAGTAACACATGAAGCATATACGATAAGGAGGCACCACAGTCCAGAGCACGAGCTCTGGAATCACACAGGCTTGGATCGAATCCCAGCTAAGCCACTACCATCTATATACCCTGAAGGACAGGCCAAGGTTTAAATGTTGTTTTACCAGATTTCAAAAAAGAAGTGAAGAAAGAACCTATCTGCCGGGAAGGGACATCGTGGGGTGCAGTATCCAGTCGGATCAGGGCTCTGCATCTCCTGCTCAGAAACCTTGGCCACCTGGCTCATGGTGATGCTGGCAGCTGAGCAGCCCTGGAGAAGGCGATCCTGTCTCCAGGTCTCGCAGAGAAGCTGGGGAGGTCTCCGGACGAGGTGGCCCACACCCTGGTAAGCTCTGGCTGCCTCCTGCCCTCAGGTCTGAGCAGGCTCTGGCCTCTGGGCCCCGTGGTGGGGAAGGCCTGGCCGATACATACACAGGGCTGAGGGGCCTGCAGAGCCAGTCCCCAGGCAGGGTGAGCTCTGGAGGAGGCTTCCACAGTCCCCAGCAGTCTCCGCATGGTGGCCCAGCTGGCGCCAAACACCTGCCACCCACAGCGAGAAGTCCCAGCCACTAGAAAGTCCAGAAGGGGCCCCACCCTTTCCCTTTGGGCCTGGGTTAAGCCACCAGCTGGGCTTGCACGTGACCCCTGCCTCACCCCCTGCCCCGCCCGCCCTTTCTCTGTGACACGTACAATGGATATGTCATAAAGCCAGGCTGAGCCAGTGCTATAAATTCAGAGGAGTTAGAATCTAGGAAGAAGCTCTCCCACTTTCACTCTCTGCTCTCAGATCAGGCAGGCAGTACCTCTAATATGGAAGCTATGGACACCACACCTCCCTCCCAGGCTGTCCTCTTCCATTCTGCTCATGTTTTCCCCAGCACCCCATTGACGGCTTTGGCGGGTATCGGGGCTTCAGCAGGCAGCACGTCTGACCCCGAACCTATGGACACCACACCTCCTTCCCATGCTGTTATCTTCCATTCTGCTCCTGTTTTCCCCAGCACCCCATTGACGGCTTTGGCGGGCATCGGTGCTTCAGCAGGCAGCACCTCAGACCCCGAACCTATGGACACCACACCTCCTTCACACGCTGTCATCTTCCACTCTGCTCCTGTTTTCCCCAGCACCCCATTGACGGGTTTGGCGGGCATCGGTGCTTCAGCAGGAATCACGTCAGACCCCGAACCTATGGACACCACACCTCCTTCACATGCTGTCATCTTCCATTCTGCTCCTGTTTTCCCAAGCACCCCAGTTTCGGCTTTGGCGGGCATCGGTGCTTCAGCAGGGAGCACGTCAGACCCCGAACCTATGGACACCACACCTCCTTCACACGCTGTCATCTTCCATTCTGCTCCTGTTTTCCCCAGCACCCCATTGACGGCCCTGGCGGGCATCGGTGCTTCCGCAGTCAGCACGTCTGACCCCGAACCTATGGACACCACACCTCCTTCCCAGGCTGTCATCTTCTATTCTGCTCCTGTTTTCTCCAGCACCCCTTTTTCGGCTTTGGTGGGCATCGGTGCCTCAGCAGTCAGCACCTCAGACCCCGAACCTATGGACACCACACCTCCTTCCCAGGCTGTCATCTTCCATCCTGCTCCTCTTTACCCCAGCACCCCATTTACCGCTTAGGCCGGCACTGGTGCTTCAGCAGGCAGCACCTCTAACACCAAAGCTATGGACACCACACCTCCTTCCCAGGCTGTCATTTTCCAGTCTGCCCTGTCTCCAAGTAGAACCACTACCCATTTCACACTGCTCTTCCCAGTTCTGGGAACACACCACCCAGTGGTAGCAATGCCTCAGCCCATGCCTCGACTCATTTACCTGCAACGTGAGCCAACAGATAGACCAACACTTCAAAGTTATGACAGAAAATTGAGTAAGTTATACGCTTGGAATTTCATTTATTATTATTAACAAGCACAACTGTAGTGCTTAGACTATAACAAGTACTATTCTAAGGGCTTACCAAATATTAACTCACTTATTCCTCATAATGGCAACCCTAGTGGTAGGGAATATTCATAGTGTTCACTTTTTGGGGGGAAACTGAGGCTCAGAGACGTTGAATAGCTTGCCTAATGCCACACAGTTAGTAGGTGGCAAAACCCGGGATTAAAACCAGACCATCTAGACTTTCATCACTTTGCTGTGTCACCTTATTATAAGTTGTGGTTAGGGAAGGGACTAAATTGACAAGACTCTGAACTAAAAGGAGAAGGGAGAAATGAGAAAATGAGTGATCCTAGAAACTAGAGAAGGTTTAGGCTCAGAAATTTCTGGTGATGAGACCCAGAAGAACAAGAACTTGGTTGGAATGTTAACTTGGGGTAGAATCTGAATCCACTGAGAAATGGTTTTGTTTCCTGTAAAATTTAGAAAGGTCAGTTGGATGAAGATTAACGAAGACAAAAGTAGAAAGGAAAAGAAAAAGGTGCCTTAAGTGAGACATAACCGCTCCCCTCTACGTACCCACAGGTTGTGTCCTGTGGGAAAGGATGGAGCTCTCTCTACCGGGTTGGTCACCAGGCTGAACAAGGAGAAACATGGCAACCATTGTACTGGTTTTGATGATCCCTCAAAACCAAGGCTTCAGTTTCCAAGAACGACCTACGGTAGCATAACTAGTGTGTGTCACACATGCCACTAAGTGTGTTTCCAGTCACACATTTTAATTGGGGAAATACTTCCTATGAGGTAGGCATTAGTTCGCTATGGCTGCTGTAACAAATTACTACAAATGTGCTTGCTTCTAACAAAACACACTTATTTTCTTATGGTTCTGGAAGACAGAGGTCCAAAACCAGTTTCCCTGGGCTGAAACCAGGAGTCAACAGGGCCATCCATCCTCCTTCTAGAGGCTCTAAGCGAGAATCTGTTTCCTCGCCAGCATTCCTTCACTTCTGGCCACATCAATCCAACCCCAACTTCATCATCACATTCTCTTTGGGGTAAAAATCCCCTCTGCCTTTCTCTTACGAGAACACCAGTGGTTATATTTGGGCCCGTCCAGGTAGTCCAGGAGAATCTTCCCATCTGAGAACCATTACTTTCATCCCACTGGCAAAGTGCCTTCTGCCATTTAAGGTGACATTCACAGGTTCTGGAGAGTAGGATGTGGACATTTGGGGGCAATGGTATTATTCGGTCTACTACAAGGTAGATACTATTATCTTTCTCAGATGTAGGAAATGACGTTTAGGGAAGTAGTCTGTCTCAGGTCTACAATTTCCAGAGTAGAGACTTACATTCTGCCACTGACACTTTAGGACACACCCTAAACAACTTTAATCTGTGTCCTTAACTACTGCGTAATCCTTGGTTAAGAGTCACACTTAGGTATCAAGACCCAATTGAATAGAACGCAAGTACTGTCTCCTCTTTCACTATGTTTGCCTGGTGTACTGATGAATCTTGCCCAGAGCAGAAGAGTTCAGAAAAGTGTTATGCAGGTGTACGAAGAGAAAGCATTCACTGTTTGATGTGCACGGAGGAACGGAAGGCTTTTTCAAATAAAATAAAATAAAATATGCCACCAAATAGTCAATTGTCACAACAGAGGTAACCCCGTGGGAGTCATGAGGAGACTAAAATTATCTCCAATTGTGCAGGGCAGAAAAGTTTCAATGAAGGCAGGTGTAGTTCAGCCAAGGCCTACAGCACAGAAGTAGGAATTTGGGTATGTACGAATGGGAAAAAAGACATTTGAGGCATGGGAAATAGTTTAATGCAGAATGGACGAGAAATATGCATTAGACCTTTTCTAAAACAACTGGCTTATTAACTCAGTAAATCGATTTAGTCAGTCAAACTAGCTTTAGCTGATTACTTATCCAGGGGATAGCTGTTGAGAGTAATTTTTGTCACAGAACAGTAAATAAAATGGTTGAACTATAGCTTTAGGCTTGCTAAGCGAAATAGATGGCTCTAGATGATTTTCAAGTGACTTACTTGGTAGTACTCACGAAATTGGGGGTTAACAATTGCTTAAGAAAACAAAGAGAATTGATTTTAAATAAAGTAGCTACTGTGTAAACTATCTGTTCAGTAGCTCATGTTAAACGGATGTTTATAATCCCCATTGGACAACCAACTACATTTTTGCATATGGCAATGTGAATTGCTGTTGCATAAACTATAGCAATGACCACCTATGTAATTTGTTGTCCAAACCAGAAATCTTCTAACAATACTGGTGTCCTAATAAAAATAAGCACGAAGGGAACACACAGTGGGTGTCTCCCGTGTGCCTGTGCATGCATCTATATCTCACTGAACCCTCATAACAGCCCCCAAGAGAGGGACTCTGGGCGTCCCCATGCTGCTTGTGGAGAAACAGGCACAGGAAGGTTCAATAGTCTATCTACCTAATATCGCACAGAGGGTGGCAGAGCCCGTTTTTAAACCACCTGCCTCCAATACCAGGTGCCAGGAGCCAGACTCAGCCTACAGCTCTCTTCTGCTCGCCTGGAGGTGAAACAATGTGTCATGATTAGCCAAATCCCGTCTTCACTCATCAAGGTAGGTTGAACACCTGCACGTCCTCCAAGTAGCATGTAGCATAAGCAATAAGATGTCTGTCCCGTGATCGTCCAGGAACTTGGAATCAGCTGTGCCTGGTTAGGCTGAGCTGGTTTAGAGTGGAGAGGACCACCGATCTTCCACCTGGGCAAGTGCCTTTTGACCTCCTGCCATCAGAGGGCCGAAATCTCCAGCCTGAGAATGTGCTGAGCCCTGTAGCCTAGTTACGCCAGCTCAGAACAATGATGAGCACACCTTTTTCCAATCACCTTTCCTCATGCTCCCCATGCCTCATACTGCCCTGCTTCTTTATTCTTTATCCCACAGATACCCAAAGCCCCTTGCCTTTGGGGAGGCGGATTTGAGACCTATTGTCACGTCACGTCCTCGCTTGGCTGCCCTGTGAATAAACCTCCTCTTTGCTGCAAACCTCAGCATTTCAGTGTTTTGGCTTGCTGCACCACAGACAGAATGGTTGGGAGCAGTGGTACAGGTCCCTTGCCTGTGAGGGATGCTGGTTCCTAGTAGTCACGTTGCGGATGTTTTCTCCTCTCGGGGTGGGGGCGGGGCAGACATCCTGCTCTTCCGGAAAGGGAGAAACACAGGTGCCAAACCCTTGCCCTCAGCGTCACCGTCACCTAGGAGCTTGTTAGAAGCCAGAATCCAGGCCCCACCCAGAACTACTGAATACCAGCCTGCATTTAACAAGATCCACAAGAGAGGCATACCCATATTAAAGTTGGAGAGGCACCAAGCTGTCATCGTCTTCTCCACGGCTAATGAAAACGAAGCAAAGGTTCATCCCGAGCCGACTCTGCCTCAGTCACCTGGATATCACATGAGCTCATTTAATCCTCCCCAGAACCTGCAAATGAGACTGAGGGTCAGAGTGGTCTAGCACCCAAGGTTCCATAAAAGAACATGACCAAGGCTCACTGGAGCCCAGACTTCCAAAAATGAAGGCCCCTGAGCACAGCATGGCACCACCGCAGCCCAAACCGTGGGCCTGGAGGGTAGGCCAGGCTCCCCACGCAGAGTTCACACCATTCGACAGATGCCCACAGCAGACCACAAGGCAATATGAGAAGTAAGTTCTGATTGTGGAATCTCTGAATTTTGAGATTTAAAGAAAAAAATCTGTTTTCGGGGGATGGTTAAAACAGTTCTACCAAGGAGTAAAGAGAGGGCATCTCAAGGCCCCTTCTGGACTTAGAATTTAATGCCTACTTATGGAGAAATGCTCCGTGCATTTGCTCAGCCCTACGTCGAGATGAAGTTCTCTGTGCCCTAGAAGCTTAGGTTCTAAAAAGGCCACAGAAATGGGTGAGACCTCAAAAATGCCAGAACAATGCAACGGCCTTAATCAGACTGTCTTTGCTTTGCCTTGCTTACAAGTCACTGACTTTAAACTGAATATGGTGTCATGTCTTTACGTTTCTTGAAGGTTTTTTTTTACAAAAGATCATATAAAGATTTTCTTCCATGGTAAAACTTTTATATTGTATTTCTCTTAAACTGGAGTGTGGTACATTTACCCTCCATCAGATGATTGCTTACAACTCACCTTGCTTTATTAAGAATACCGCTAGAGGCTTCTATGTCCCTACTAACAAAAATACATTTTCAGGCCCATTCAAACCAGTGAAAATCCAAGATTTCAGAGCACAAGATAATGAAAATTCTCTCTATCCACGTCTTTTACTACTTTTAGCCTGTTAACAGTCCCTAAGTGTGTCAGATGAAAGGTACTGTCGCGGGAATTGACATCTTTAACAGCATTCCATACAGGTAAGTCTTGATTGTTCCAATTTCTCAGAAAGTTGGACACATGTACTGCCTCTATGACATCTCTGGGGTGTGTGGAAGAAATAAAAAAGAGGCCTGTACAATGTATTTCTCAAAATATACACACAAAGAGTTTGCACATACAAACAGGGAAACCTTATAAATAATGTATGGGGAGCAAAGTATTGTCGGTAACGGAACTACTCATTTCGAAAGACAACACTGTCACCAAGTGTCCCCTCACCAAAACTGACTGGGAATGTTTAGGGGCCACCAAACCAGAGGTGGAGATTTTTAGGCACATTCTTGCCAGAAAAGAGAACCTAGGGCATAAACCACTCAACTTGTGGGCACGAATACCAGGGCAACCCAAGCAAGTGGATATAGAAGCCTACGTAATGCTTGGAAGTAGGAAGCTTTGGGGGACTACACCTGGGCTGGTACTGGCCTCCCTCCCCAAAGGGACAAGGAGAGCAGAAACCTGGATGGAGTCAAGAGAGAGCAAAAAGAAAGGCAAGGCTGGGTATGGAGCAACGTTTGGATCCAGGGGCATGTGTCTCAGAACTGCTGGGGCTCTGCAGACCAGCTGCATCCCCATTCTCCTTGACCCTCATTGGTATAATGAACTCAGGGTGGGCGCATCCCGGCTGCCAAGTCACTTCCACCCGTCCATGGAGTTGACGGTTACTTGCTCACAGTGAACCAACCGCTCTGGACCTAACAGCTACTGCAGGGGGCGGTAGTGGAGAACAAGGTGACGACAAGGACCAGATGTGAAGGAGGAAGAGACATTCAGCGGACCGACTGGGTGGACTGATGGTGTGGCGTTAAGTCTGCAGAGCTAAAGGGGCCAGATGTAGAAAAGGGAAGGGGAACCATGAGGATATGGTCAAGCCCCTTCGTATAGATGTTTCATCCGTATGTTGTATGCAAGTTCCATTCAATTTGCTCTGAGTGAAAAAGAGAGAACAAAATTATCCTTTAAACCATGTCAGTGATTTTATTTACCATCTCATTTGATGAGCTCATAGCCCAGGGTCAGAGGGAAATGGGAGCTGTGAGTCTGCCATCTCTCAGGAAGTCTCAGGCCTCAGAGGCCCCTCATAGCCAAACTACCTCACCTTTTGCACCTTTCAAGCAACGTTATTCCTAAGTGCGAGTCACCCTCTTCATCAGGTTCTCCAAGAAACAGCAGTCTCTCTCAATGACAGAGGAAAAATGGGCTACTTTGGCTTTCTGAGGCACAATATGTAGTTCTCCAAAATGGTACCTGCCTGGGGGATTTTTCAAGAAAATTAAGCATCAGTGGTGATTTGTTTGTCTTCACATAACGTATGACCGAGATGTGCTGAGAAATAAGAAAAGGACGAACGAATCAAGGGCAGCTGATCCAAGGAGGCAAGGGGCAACTTCCACAGCCTACGTGGAAAGCTAGAGGAAGGGAACATCCAGCTGGTGGGAGCTGAAGACAGGGGCCAGTCCTCCTTGGTCTCGGGATGCCACCCCCTCTTCCTACATCTTCACGCTCTCCTTCTCTGTTGGCCCCTCCCAGCCATATTAAAGAGCCACAAGGAAATGCTCTCCTCCATTCCATTTTCCTGTCCTCCTATCCACCCCTCCCTTCTTTCCCTTTGCCATCAATTTCTTGACTTGCCCCCCATTTCTCCCCTCCCGTCTACACTGCGATCTGTTTTCTGCCCCACTACTCCCGTGAAACTGACCTCCTTGAAGCCCCCAATGATTTCTCTGTTGACACGTCGAGGGGACTACTTCTCAATCCATATCTTTGTGACCGCCAAGCCGAGTTAGACCTTAAACAACGTCTCTGTCTTGAAAATCTCTTCCCTTGGCTTCTGCGCCACCTTTCCTTTTCTTTTCATGACACAGATCACAACCAGTGCTGCAGATTCCATCGAATTAAGGAATGCTGTTGCCTACACGTGTGAATGAGCTAAAGTGAGTACAGTACTGAAGTAGAGGACACCTAAAGTGAAACGTCTTCATGTACGTCCACGTGGCTGAGCAGCAAGTTAACCTTTCATACATGTGTTAAAGAAGAAGAGTTGGGTTTTATTTTATTTACTTTTCCCTGGACTGTGTTGAATGGCTATCATCTACAAGTTCAGGCTACTTTTTGCTGAGGATTAATAATGCACTGGGAGAGCTGAGAGAAAACTGAATAATAGAGCTGTCATTTTCTTGACCAGTTCACCTTAGTTTCCCAAACTCTAAGTCTTTCTCCAATTCTTTCCCCTTTTTATTGTAGTAAAATGAACATAACACAAAATTCACCATTTGGATCATTTTACAATTCACTGTACCATTCAGTGGAATTTACTACTGTCAAAATGCTGTGCAACTATCACCACTGCCTAGCTGCAAAACATTTTCATCAACCAAGAGGAAACCTACACCCATTTTAAGGAGTCATTCCCAATTTCCCTCTCTTCCAAACCCCTGGCAACCACTAATGTATAATCTTTTCTGTGTGTATGGATTTGCCACTGCTGGACATTTCATATAAATGGAACCATACAATATGTAGCCTTTCATGCCTGACTTCTTTCACTTAGTTGTATCCATCATGTAGCATGTATCAGAAATCCACTCACTGTTACAGCTGAATCCTTCATACTGTTTGAATACAAAATTAAAAATACGTTGAGAGTGAAGCTCTGTTTTAATGGCACATCTATTAGGCCAATTCATTGAAAGAAGCTGAAGATGGAGATGTTGTTGTGAAATGATAATCGTTGAGAAGCCTCAGCCAATTGGATAATGAAAAGTTTGGGAAATGTTGCAAAAAATTAGCTGATTTATATTAAAAGCCTATTAAACAAGGATTCAGGAGATTGTCTTTTTCTTGCAGGTAACTTAAATGAGGCAGAAAGAAATAACTGCCCTTTAAAACACATTTTGAAAGGATTCTATTTATTCTTAATAGACGAATGGGAGGGAGTACAGCAAGTTCACATCCAATATGGACTCCCTGTCCAAACACTGTTTGTCGTTCTAGCCACCGCTATCGAATTATATTTCTTGAGAGTAAGGCAGCTCAATTCCTGCATATTACTTTCTAAACTTCATCCATCAAATCCATTAATACAGTATAAACAAGAGTTGTTCATGTTTAAGTGCAGTTCAAATATCAGGTATAAAGAACCCCCAGTAAGAAAAAGAATCCTATATCTCTTGCCAGAATGTGGTCAGCTCTGGGGTGCTCTGCTAGCTGAAAGACACATTCCTTATTAAGAGGATAGAGGCTGCTTAAGAGGGATGAGAGCCAAAAAAATTTAACTACATATATGTGTTAAGAACAGTGCTAGGTTATCTCATGTTCTAGATCAGTCAAGGCTCACCATTTTACATACGTGAAAAGCAAAGTTAAAAGTGTATTCGTAGGGCTTCCCTGTTGGCGCAGTGGTTAAGGATCCACCTGCCAGTGCACGGGACACACGTTTGAGCCCTGGTCCGGGAAGATCCCACATGCCACGGAGCAACTAAGACCATGTGCCACAACTACTGAGCCTGCGTGCTAGAGCCCGTGAACCACAACTACTGAAGCCCACGCACCTAGACCCCGTGCTCAGCAACAGCGAGAAGCCACCACAATGAGAATCCCGCGTACTGCAACAGAGTAGCCCCCGCTCACTGCAACTAGAGAAAGCCTGCGCACAGCAACGAAGAGCCTAGGCAGCCAAAGATAAATAAATAAATACGTCTATTTTTAAAAAAATGTGTTTTAGTAACTTACTAAAAGGCACGCAATCAGTAAACATGAGCAAGGATTCAATCCCAAATCTGTCACACTGAAGTTGAAGCTAATACTCGAGATTGATAAAAACAGCACTAATTTAAAACTTCAGAGGTATTTGTTACTTCATACTTTCACTAATGCTCTTTGGAGATAAATCATTTCATTT